>NC_044323.1:285056743-285717587 GCF_007399415.2 Gopherus evgoodei | reverse complement strand
AGAAAAGTAGAAATCACTTCCGAGCTCTGCAGCAGACTTCCTGTGTGATTTTAGACAAGTCATTCAATCTCTCTGTGTTTCCTTGTGCTGCCTAGACTGGCATTACAAACCCGTCCCAACCTCGCAGAGGTGCTGTGAGAATTAATTCCTGTGAGGTGAGACACTGTGACAATGGAGACCGCATAAGCACTTGCACAGACCAGGGCCTTGACCATGCGAACACTCATGCACAACTTTAAGCATGTGAGTAACCCTATTGGCTTTGATTCACGTACTTAATATTTGATGTGTGGAAGCATTCTCTGGATCGGGGCACAAACTAGCTATCCCCGCAGGGGAAAGAGACAGAGAGCCAAGCTTGCCAGGCAGAAAAGTAACATCTGATGGAGCTTTATGTAGTTTATTTCATGACAGGAAATGTGTGGCTTTTCTTTGCAGACAGTAATTAAATGGCTGCTAACTGTATTCAAAACCACAGGAATTAAAAAAACAAATCCTTCTTTAGAAAAAAAAAGTTGGGGCAGGGGGGTTCAGGACATTTTAAATTATAGAAGAGTTCTTTTGTGTAAGGACATGAGGCTGATTAGTCCCAGGATTTTTAGTAATTGTCTTGGTACAGTGTTACCAGTCGCACAAGTTGTATGAGATTGAACCCCCCGCCCCCCCCAAAAGCTGCATGAAGTTATTTTAAATACCAGGAGATTTGCATCAAATCAACCCCTCCTTCAAAAAAACCCACAAATGTTCTTGGTCTTTGTCCAGATTTTATTTATTTAGTTATTTATTTATTAACTCTGAGGAGGGTGAGGGGAGTGTGTGTCTGTCTGTGCTCACACATGTGTGTGTGCATTAGATAAGCGGCATGAAATTCAAGCTGAAGTGTACTGAAAATTCACACCCAAGTTGGGAGTAATTGTGACACTAGAATGAATTAGTTCATGAAAATCCTCCTATTTGTGCAGATAAACTGGCAAATGAAACCTAGTGGGAGTTAAGGCTGTGGTTGCCAGGCGTCCGGTTTACAGCTGGAATGCCTGGTTGAAAAGGGACCTCAGCAGCTCTATTCAATGTCGCAGCAGGGGCCTGGGGCTAAGGCAGGCTCATTACCTACCCTAGCTCTGTATGGCTCCTGGAAGCGGCCACCAGGTCTCTATAGCCCCTAGACACAAGGGCGGCCAGAGAGGCTCCATGCGCTGTCCATGCCCCTAGTGCTGGTTCTGCAGCTCCCATTGGCCGGTTACCGTGATGAACCTCCTTGGCTCCCCTGCGCCCCAACCACCTGCCCCAGTCCGGATTCCCTTCCTGCACCCAAACTCCCTCCCAGAGCCTGCACTCTCCAATACCCCAAACCTCTGCCCCAACCCAGAGCCCCTTCCTTCACTCCAAAACCCTCACACTCAGTCCCACCCCAGAGCCCACACCCCCAGCCAGAATCCTCATCCCCCTGCATGCCTGCTCCAGCCTGGATCCCCCTTCCGCACTCTGAACCCTTCATTTCTGACCCCACCCCAGAGCCTACACCTGCAGCTGGAGCCTTCACACTCTCCTGCATCCCAATCCCCTGTCCCAGCACGGTGGAAGTGAGCGGGGGTGGGGAAGAGTGAGTGACAAAGGGAGGGGGTGGAGTAAGTGGGGGTGAGGCCTCAGAAATGGGGTGAGGCAGAGCAGGAGTGTTTGGTTTTGTGCAATTGGAAAGTTGGCAACCTTAGTTAAGGCCCCTTGACTTTCTATGTTTGGCACTAACAATTCGGATTGCCAACATCTCAACAGAATATAAGTGTATTCTTTATAATGCTTGAGCTGTTAGCAATGTCATCTTCACTAGCAGGGGAAATAAAGGACCCCAAGGGGACGGACTGGCTTTCAGTTCACCTTTAAAACAGCATGCATGTCTCTGCCTAAACTCTTGTAGTTACATAGCATTAACGTGGAGGGCCCTTGATACAGTCGTGATAGTACCATTATGCTGCATCTGGGTGGGACAGGATGCCAGCATCCCATACAGCATGGCTGAGCTTTTTGCTCCACGGGGACTCCTACCACAGTCTGGCATTGTCATAGTATAATTCCCAATTCTGAACCTTAGCGTCCAAAATATGAGTACTAGCATGAATTCCCCTAAGCTTAATTACCAGCTTAGATCCTGTAGTGCTGCCACCAATCAGGACTTAGAGTAGAGTGCCTGATAAACTCTGGTCTCCCCAAAACCTTCCCTGGGGACCCCAAGACCCAAATTTCTTGAGTCTGACAACACAGGGGAATAAACCATTTCCCTCCCCTTCTCCTCCCCTCCAGGTGTTCCCTCCCTGGGCTCCTGGAGAGATATACAGATTCAAGCTCCGTGAATCTAAACAAAGGGATTCCCCCTTCTCCTTTCTTCCTCCCAGATCTTTCCCACCCTGGGTACACTAGCAGATCACCGTGATTCAAAATCCTTGAATCACAACACAGAGAAAACAGGTGGGTTCCCCCCCTTTCCCTTCCCCTCCCTTCTCCTTCCCTGTTAAGTACAGACTCAATTCCCATGAGCCTCAACAAGGGGAAAAATCAGACAGGTCTTAAAAGCAAAACTTTTAATAAAAGAAAAAAAGAATAAAGAAAATCACTGTAAATTCAAGATGGAATATTACAGGGTCTGTCAGCTTATAGAAACTGGAGAAAAAACCTCCTCCAGCAGAAATACAATTTAAAATACTTCCAGCCAAATGCACATTTGCAAATAAAGAAAAAAACAAATAAAAAGACTATACCGCCTTTCTAACTTTGTACTTACAAAATTGGAATAGAAGATTAGAGAGCCTGTAGGTATGTGTGGTCACTCTCAGAGCCCAGAGAGAACAAAGCAAAACCCAAAAAGCACAAACAAAGGCTTCCCTCCATCGAGATTTGAAAGTATCTTGTCTCCTGATTGGTCCGCTGGTCAGGTGTTTGGTTCCCTGTTTGTTAACCCTTTACAGGTAAAAAAGACATTAACCCTTAACTATCTGTTTATGACAGGCATAGTGACTTTTTGGAGTGAGGCTGGATGCAGAGCCGAAGGCTGCAATCACTGAAGTAGGTTGGGAGTGGATGGTGCTCAGCGTCTGGTGGGATTAGTCTACCAGTGCATTGTAGCTCTCCTCTCTGGAGCTCTCTGGGAATGCTGATCTCTGTAAACATAGGGCATGTTGCATTTCAAAGCTGAAATGTTGAGTGTTTCCATTCATTTCAGGCATCCCTATTCAGTAGAACTCCTGAACATAATGGAAAGGGATATGCAATTATTTTTGTTAAAGGAACAGGTTTATAAGGGGACACTTGGATACAAAGCAAGGACCACTTGATCTGCAGTCAAACACTCTACCACTGGGCTATATGGAACATTCCCTGAGGCATTGTATCCATTCACCTTGTTGTTGTATAGAATTCTAGGCATTGTTGGCTGTCTTTGACTTTGACCTTCTCAATAAAAATAGTGGCTCTAATGCCGTCATGCAAATCTAACTTCCAAACTAATTATCCAATAGCCATGGTCTGGGCAGGAATGTGTTTGAAATGAAAATTACATTAAACTTTCCATCTCCAAAGAGAACCAGTATATCAATATCCAAATCAAATAACAGCAAAGCCCTTTTGTGTGTCAGATAGGAATAAGAATACATTAGGTCTGTAATATAATTTTCCGGGTGTCTCTAAAATGATGAGGTTTAAATTAAAATAAATATGACTGCATGCCTTTGAAGAGTTCATCTGGCTCAAGCATTCTATTGGAACAGCTGTAGTGCAACAAAGTAAATATGCTTGGCAGGGGGACGGGAAATTATCCACACTTATGAGCAGCAGCTGTCCAGGGTACCTGATGGGAAGACATTGGGTAGAGGAAATAATTTGTATATTCCCAAGTATGCTTGATAAAAATCAGAGTTAGGAAAACTGACTTGAATGTAGTTTAGAGTTTCAGCCAGATGGACCTGGTAAATAATGAACTCAGTCTGATCTGTATATAGCTCATATTCCTCCATAAACCCTTTTAGATAGCAAACTTTTTGGCAGTGGGGCTGCCTTTATTTATGTATCTGGTACAGGCCAAACAGATTGGTGGTAAATAAATAATCAATGATGATTATTATGCTATAGTACCATTTGCCTATCTGCCAGGCAACATGCTTGGCTTTTAGGGAGTTCCCATACAACTCCCCCCTTTTTATTTTAATTTTTGCAAATAACATTGACAATAGGAAATACTCCATGCTGCTCCCGTGTAGTAGTAGTCAGAGATACAGACTGCAAATTGTATACATATTTTCCACTAACTGGAGAGAAGTAAAGCAACAGTGTTCCATTCAGCAGAATTCACTCAGTGCCACCTCCTCTTGATCAGAGTTTCACAAACCAGTGCTCCCTCAGACCTCCTGGCTTGCACAGGAGCAGTGTAGATTTGGGTTTGCAAGCAACATATTGTTGCCTGCTCTGTTCGTTTGGCAGCTGTGATGAGTACAAAACATCTGCGCAAAGGTCCCAGTTCAGGAAAGCACTTCAAATGCTTGCTTAACTCCTTTCCTGTTCATAAAAGCAGACACTTGAGTGCTTTCCAGAATAGGGATACAAGACTTAGGTTTTTTCAATTCTGCCTCTCCTTGCAGGAGCAAAACTTCTGCACCTTTTAAGTAGACTCACTTGAAAGCCAGGAGAGTTGTTGAACTAGATTGTTAGCTCTTGGGACCAATGAGGATCATTTGGTTCTGGGTTTGTACAGTGCCTAGCACAATGGTCCGGGCCCGTGACTGGACCTTCTAGACATACTGCTAATATAGATGAATAATAATAATATAATATTCCAGAAACCATCAGTCAGAACTTACATGAGCTGGGGTGATCTTAGAGGTGGGTAATCAGGGTTGCTACTCTAGGCACCAATGTTCAGAAGTACCAAATCCTTGGTTTGTTTTATTTTTGTCCATTTATTTTTGCTTGACAGGTGTTTTTATTGCTTTTGCTTGTGCATTTTGTGCGGGGTTGGGGATGAGGCATTGAAGATGTTTTCTACCCTAGGTGACAAAACCTTTAGGGCCAGTCCTGTGCTGAAGAATCATGTTTTTAAAATTCACGTGGTCACAGAATGGCTCTGGGTAGGGATAGATGGGAGGAAGCTTTACAGGGATGTTGTTGCGCCTAGGCAATAGAAGTGTAATTAGTAGAGGATACTGATTAAAAATTATAGTAAAACTTTGAAAGTCTCTGAACACCAGAGACCCTTGGATCAGTGACTGGGCTTGCTGGTGCTGTAGACTGCTAAGTCAGTCTGTTACTTGGTTGTGAGTCTGGTATAGCCCTAGCTAGAGAACATCTATACCTCAAACCGTAGCAACAAGTGCTTTTAGCTCTGGAGGTTTCTGGTGCATCACTCAAGAGGGCAGATGTCATATGCTCAGAGTCCCAAGGATTCCACAGAATTATTGGAGGTTAAGAACAGTTTAGATATCTTTTCTTTTCATTGTGTTTTCATTTTGTGGTGTCTTTGCACTTCTATGTTTTAGCCTGGAGCAGAAAGGGGACAGCTGACCTGGCATTTCTGCCCCAGCCATGGTATTTCATGGAAGAACCTGCTTTCTCAGAAGATACCCAGCCAAATTTTACGGATTCCAAGTCATTGGGATAGGGTTCTGATGAGCTGCTTAAGTATCCTGAACCTCTTGGGAGAATCTTACAGGGCATTATCCATCATTAGAAACAATGTCTGTGTCCTCCTTGAAAAAGCAGCCTGCCTTCTGCAGCTTGTTTTCTTTAACTGCCTCAGCAGGGGACCATTATCCTGCAGCAACATTATGCTCCATTAACATTAATTATTACGAATGCAAATGTGTAATTACAAATATAAATACAATGGGCCTAATTAATCCTGGGAGCCGAAATGTAAGCTAGAAAATGATGTCTTTGCAAAACTCCAAAGCCATGCTCTTTCTGTGTTTTGTGCAGGTGACTCTAGCCTCTCTTCAGCCTGCGTTCATGAGAACAACGTGCACAGTAGAATATTTCAGATCTTATACAGGAATGAAGAGATTGTTCTCAACGAATCGATGAACTTCAGGGTACACTTACTCCTAGATGGTGAGAGGGTGAGTCTTCACTGGATGTGAATAAAACAGATACTTTTCTGTTACAATGCATAGGCCATATCCAGAAGTCAGGCTTTCAGCTGAATTCTAGAACAGAGTTGAAACTGATGGCTGGTCATGTCATCTGTGCTCTAGCCAGAACTGGGGACCCGCTCCATCTCTCTTGGAGCTCCGTGGGGCACATGAGAAGTGTGCAATCTGCAGCGTCCTTTTGGCTAGTACAACCTGTTTTCCCACTTGGGGCACCCAGAGCTGGCTGCTATTGGGAGGTTACGGGGGAGCAGGGTCATGGCCCCACTTTCACTCTTGGATGGTTTGTGACCCCTCTGGGCACTAGGGAAGGAGCAATCCCTGTACTCTCCAGAGAACCGGCAGTGCAATTCTGCTTTATCCTTTCACAGCGTGGAGATGCATGTTCTTTGTGCCTTCCACCCATGTTATTTACATGTACTGTCTGATCTGATATGTTGCCTCTGTACAAGGACTATCATTCAATTCTGTCATTCATATCTGCTCTCAGTAAGGATGAAGATCTCAAGAGATCAGCTGCTCTCACAGAAATTCAGAAAATAGATCCTTCTAGTCCTCTAGACAACCTGGAATAAATGCCTCGGGGTTAGGTTTGGGCATGGCAATTCAACCCCTTCCCCTCCCCCGCCTCTCTTCATATCCTGAAATTCAAAAAGGAGCAGGTCCAGTGTTCTGGCATTGGCTCATCTGAACGTACATGTAGCTTTAAAAACAGTTATGGTGTAAGGTCTCTTTTAGTTAAAAGTACTAGAAAAACCTAATTTAAGCTTGTTTGAACTGCTTCCTCTCCTCTATTCTTACGTGGGATTGATCTCCTGTGTTCTCTCCTAAAACATTTGTTTCTAGTTTTATGTATGCTTATATGAGAAATGGACCATCATGAGTTGTGAAGGAAGGGAAAAATACCCTCTTTTCACATATTGTGAAATTTGACAGAGAACAGTTCTAACAAATTTAGCTGCAAATTAATTTACCATCATGATGCAAAATCTGTTATAAATCAGTCTCTCTCCCCAAGTTACAGTGACTTCCACTAGGTCAAGTGGCTTCATGCTGACTGCTGCCATAGCATTTGGGAGTTTTTCCTGCCAAAAATGAAAATGATCCTGCCAGATTCCTCACACTAGCTCAAACTGGTCCCTGTGCCTGATGTGTTGTGTGAAGCCTGATTTAGATAATAAGCTCTTAAGGGAAATGACAGGGGTCTGATTCGCCACTCACACACTGGCTTTACACAGATATCAACACCGTTGTCTTCACTGGAGTCACACCAAAGCAGTTTGGGAGTGAATGAAAGAAGAATCAGACCCCATGTCGACTTATGTATTTACACATCACCGGATGTACTGCTGACACTCTATGAATAATAAGTAATAAGAACTTTGTCACTCAGAAACTTTGGTACTTTTCATTCCTTTGTTTGTCAGCTTATTTATCACATGATAGAGCCCTGTCCTGACTGCCTTCCTCAGATCAAGTAGCACCTCGCTTTGCAAGCAGTGGAGGAAGGTGCTGCTATGCATGAGTAAGGGTGGGAGAGTCACCAAGGCACAGAGCTGATCAATGACCAATAAAATTAGTTAGAAAGTCAGACTGGGTGACTTGGATGCTTGAGTTACTATCCTCTGTGTATTTTGGCTGTCGGAGCTTGATTTATAAAATATTCCAGTAAACAAGCTGCATGCACTGCCAAACGGGGTTTGAGTAACTCCATCTAGGGGATAGGCTGCTAACAGTGTATTCAGTACAAAATAATAGTAATATTGGATGGATTTTGGTTAGATTCTCTCCTTGTGCTCTGTTTCCATAACCCAAGAGAAGCTTAAATGTTCTTTTACACTTAAAAATATGGAAATAACTCGGGAGTTCAGCCATAAGTGGAAGATGCCACCAATTATCAGGCTTGGAGGGGCAATGAGTGCACCAGTCACCATCTAAATATGCCTCATTAAAACTCTCTAACGTTGTGGCAGTTGGCTCTGCCTCATTCTAATATTCCAGAATGCATCATTCTTTTATTTTATTGGAAATTATGATTATGATGTCAGGTGCAATAAGCCCACGGAGTTGCAAAGGAGCCTAATTTATTTTCTTATGAGTTTGTTTCTTTTTTAATAATAATAATAATTAATCATACATAAATATTTTATTAACAATAATAAAAAGCTGGTTCCATGCTCTTCAGTAAATGGTAATAGGACAGAATGATGCATTCTGGGGTGTGATGGTAGAGTTGAGCCACCTGACATGAATCTGGGATTCTTTACAGTCAATTTTTAGCACTTTCTGTTCTCTCAACCTGCGTATAGGTGTCACACAGCACCAATTGCTCAAATCAGCCATACGGAAATAGCATTTCCTTTGGCTTACTTTTTTTCGATTTCTAAGCTGCCTTTTAAAGATGTCATCCAGAAGAGACTATACACCCAAGTGTAGAATTCCAAAGCAACTGTGTCCCAGTAAAACTTGAGGGCACAATCAAAAGATTATTGATGTGAAAGGAAAACCTATGACTGATGTCAGTGAGTTTTGGATACAGGCCCCAAGGCCCAGAATTTTGAAGGTATTTAGGTGTTTTGGAGGCATCTAACGTCATCAGAGTGGAAAAGACATTTCAAGTAGGCTCTCCCTGTTTCAGGTCTCATTGTTAACTCCAGAGCTACCTACTCATGTGCCCCTGACATCACATAGTGAGGAGAAGCCATTTAATTCTTGCTGTTCCCTGCTGTGTGCCTCATTTGCCCCTCCACTGTAGCTTTAGCGCCAACCAGTGGCCATCGTGGCCTGGAATTGTGGGGAACAGTTGGGCTGTTGTAGGGAAGGGCTATATCAGAACTCCTTGTGCCTGATTCTAACCTAATTTACACTGGAGAAGGAATCTGATGTAAAGCCTGTTGATTTCTAAGGGCATTGTAGTCAATGGGGTTATATTGGTGTGGAGCTGGTCAGGACTTTTCTATTGGAATAAACGCAGTGTCTGCAGAATTGAAATTTCCCATAGGAATATTTTCATTTGTTGATTTTTTTTTTTTTTGCATTTTTGCATTCGGAAAATTGAAATGAAAATATTCCGTTCACTGGAGAGCACTTCGTAGTGTCTTATCTTGTAAGTTCTCATTCTTCTGTAACTCTTGCTGATTTCAGTGGGAGTAGCAGATGCTCAACATCTCTTAAGATCAGACTCCAAATTTCATCCACACTTGGTTGGTGAGGCTTGATCTTTCTCAGGCACAGCCCATGGATTGAATCCCTAGTTTAAATGCAGACTGCAATTCCAAAGGCTTTGCTATATAATAATAATTTCCTTTGTAATCAGCAGTGACTGCAATTTGAGTGTTAGCAACAACAATAAACAAAAAAAGTCTTGTTTTGATAAACATGCTTGCAAGTATTTCAAGACAAATATTCAATAGGTAGAGATTGGAATTTCCTCATCTCAGGTCCCACCACGAGGTATCATATCCTGCACTGAAAAATAACAGATTACTTTGGGAGGGGTTAAGTACGGTTACTTAGATTATTACGACAAAGCTAACTCCTTCTTGAATTCTAAATTACCATCTCCCCCTCCCCCCCCCCCACACACGCACCTTTGCAAGATGTAGTTAAAGCAAATGTTATACCAGGTATCATGATTCATGCATATCTGTGTAGGTCTGGTGCCTTTGAAATGTCTTTAGTGAGTTACTGACAGGGGTGAAAGTAAGTTAAAGGACTTACTGGTATGCCAGAGATCTGAGCAGGGGCGTGGCCTCAATCAGAAGAAGCAGGACCTTTAAATCAAGATTTAAAGGCCCTAGGGCTGCAGCAGGGAGTCCCAGGGCCTTTAAATCACCCCTGGAGCTACCAGCTGCAGAGATGGCTGGGAGCCCTGGGGCGATTTAAAGGGCCCGGGGTGCAGGCCGCTGCTACCGTGGTGGAGCTCTGGGCCATTTAAATCACATCCAGAGCCCGTCCACCAGAGCCCCGGTTTAGCCCTGTCGTGCTAACCCAGGGCTGCGGCAGCAGCTCAGGAGGCGTTTAAAGGGCCCTGGGCTCCAGCTGCTGCAGGGAGTCCCAGCCCTTTCAATCACCAGCCTGCAGAAGCCGATCAGTCCGGCACGGCGCACCAGCTCTTGCCAGTATGCCGGACTGGACCAGACCAGCTTACTTTCACCTCTGCTTACTGATATAAGGCCTTTTGCTCCAAGGAACTGAGTACATGCTACAGTGTGCTGGGTGTACAGCAATGTCATTGTAGAGAGTCTATTATACACAGAGAAGTAGTTTCTTTTCTGTCAAGTAGAGGCCAGGGTACACTCACCAGTAACACCACCTTCAGTTTCTACCCTGCATTGCTATGGTCTGTTAAATAGTTATTGTGTTGTACATGAGAAGTAGCTGCATTTTAGTAATAGAAAAACTGATTTCTGCTTGTATTTCAGTTACCTAAAACTAAAGGCAAGACGTTGTTATAAACTCTCCTATATATACACGCTGAATATCTTTCCCAGACCTAAAGAGCTCTGTGTATGCTCAAAATCTTGTCTCTTCCACCAATAGAAGGTGGTTCAATAAAAGATACTACCTCAGAATTCGCTATTTAATTTATGATAGTTTTATCAATAATTTGACACTTCAGTACTTATTGACTGAGAACCACTATGGCTCATGGTTCTGTATGAATGTAGAAGTAAAACTAGTCCCTGCTCTCAGTAAACTCACAATAAAATTCAGACTAATAATCTCCCAAAGAGCAAGCTGAGCTCTCCATTACTTGGAACATCTAAACTTGGAAGAGATAAAATCACTACAAATGTCCTGTGTGGGTGTGACATTCCTCAATCTGGACTGTTGAACTGCTGTGTCCCCTCAATTTTCCAACCTGGGCTGCCTTTTACACTGCTTTGCTGTGAGAACAACGACTCCTGGCCTGTTCATGCACAGCCTCTAGCATGCAAAATCACTCCTAGCTGAATGATATGGGTGCTCTAGCTAATCATTCCTGAATTATAGTGCAGAGTGACACCAGTAAATGCTCAGTCCCAGACATGTCCCCAGAAATGTGCGTCTTGTACTGCCCAGCTCCCTCTTGGACAATACAAGCTCATAGAAAGTCTGTCGTTTCATTAATAGAAAATGATATGCACAAACCCTGTTATCTCCAGTGAAGGTTCCCAAACATTTCAGTCCAAACATACTGGCTTAGTTAAAACAATAAAAGTTTATTAACTGTGGAAAGACAGATTTTAAGTGATTTCAAGTAATGAGGTGCAAAAATCAGAGTTGGTTACAAAGAAATAAAAGATAAAAGGCAAACTAATATCTGATTTAACAAGCTAAGTGAACTTAAAGCAATAGGGTTTCTCTCACAGCAGTCTGGCTGGATTTTTCAGCCAGGACCCCTCCCCCAGTCAATCCCTTCTTTTGTCTTTCAAACATTTTTAATGCCGTGAGTAGAGATGAGGGGAGAGAGGTGATTTATGTCCTCTGTTCTCTCTCCTTATCGCATTTCTTTTCTTTGAGAATCATCTCCAGCTGGGGTACAGAGGACAGCAAGTATGTCTGCCAAGATGTAAATTTCTCGCTGACATCCTTCTTCCTGCCAAAGAATGGCCGCTTAACCTGCTGACAGTCTGTTTGATTATGCTGACACCTGGCTGAGGTGCTGGCTAGCAATTTGTCTCTGAAGAACTGGTCTGGGCTGCTTCCTCAGATTTAGAATATGCCTTATTGACATCATGCAAAATAATTTTATAACTTTACATACAATATTGACACACACATTTCATCAGGACAGTAATGTTCAGCGAATTATGAATTTTGAAATTATATCTCACAAGGCATATTTTGTAAAAAAAAAAAATTATCATAATCTTGTAAAAAAGATGAACATGAGGATATACTCTGTCACAATGGGACAAACTTTTACTGGCAGGGTTTGGACTAGATGAATCAATAGGAATTTTCCATCTCTAATTTCCATGCTTTATTTAGCTCTTTGGGTGAGGGACTGCCTTTTTGTTCTCTATTTGGTACAGCACAATGACTGCACGTCCTGGGCAGTACTACAATATAAATAATAATGACAATCGTTCACCAAATTTCTTACATTTCTGAGTGTAAAGTAATAGGGAATTAACATGTCTGAACCTGTATGTTGTACATACTCTTTTGAGTAGAGATGAGGCAAAACCTTATGACTGCTCTGAACACCTGTGAAGCTGTTTGAAAGCTGGATGCAACGTTTATAATGTGGGATCCTTCTGCATTCTGAAGCACGTTCCATTCAGCGAAAGTTTGCTTACTGCTAACGCCATCAAATCTTATTCTGATTTCAGAGCAATATATTTGTATGTCTAAAGCTGGACAGTAGTTCTGAATCCTGCTGTAGCTGACAGTTATATTGCCCTGCTGTTCTATGTATGCACATCAGCCACTGTCTCACACTACTGCTGCATTTCTTTGCACTCTCTTTATCAGACAAAAATATTGCCTTGCACTTGGGTTTTGTGTGAGCTGGCTTACACAGGTCACTCTGCCCTTCTGTTCTTTGCAGGTGGAAGATGCATTAAGCGAAGCAGATTTTCAGCTCAAGTTGGACCTGCACTTTACTGATAGTGAACAACAGTGAGTGCCGTTTTAAAGCCCCGTTGATATTGTAGGGACTCTCCCATCTTTGGGTAACATGAATTCAGTGAAAGTTAGAGGGTCTTTTGGAAACTGGAGAGCTCTGATTTGGCTTCCGTCTCTCTTGCAGAGGTGCCGGCCCATTCCTATTCCGACCAAGGGCATTTTTTTCATTCCTCCCCTTGCAGCAAGAGATTTTCTATTTTAAGGGTGGACTTTTCAGAGGTGCTTGGCACTGCTCTAACTCTGCTACCATGGAAGTCAACAGGAGTTTTCCCATTGACTCAGTGGGACCAGGGACTGTGATATGGGAAAGCATTGCTTTTCAGGACATGCTTCAACATTGTCCTGGATAAGGATTGACTTAAGCGGACGTCTAGTGCTTTTCTGAATCAGGCCCAGAGTTAGGTCAAGGCTGAGCACAGTTGGAAAATCTCACCCTCTGTGTTTATAGGCTAAGAGGCTGATCCTATGCCACTAAAATCAGAGAGAGTTTTGCCATTAACTTCCATGGGAAGAGGATCAGCCCTTGATACAGGAGCTTTGCATTACTCCTAGTTCACCGGTCTTGTCAAACCACACTGGAACTGTGCTTGAAGGAACCTCTCAGGCCCTGCTCAGGTCATTAAAACGTCTTCCACTGACTTCAGCAGGAGTTAGCTGAATTCCACAGTGAGCTCCTTTGAG
Organism: Gopherus evgoodei; assembly: GCF_007399415.2. NCBI lineage: Eukaryota > Metazoa > Chordata > Testudines > Testudinidae > Gopherus > Gopherus evgoodei. The sequence goes on along the minus strand of NC_044323.1, from coordinate 285,704,166 downwards.
CTGGGCTTCACACCTAATTTAGCCCGAAGTCACCTTATACACTGCCCCACAGGGCACCTTATAGTGGAGCTCAATGTGCCATTTCCATTTAGTTTCTGTATGGTGTAGATCAGTGGTTCTCAAACTTTAGTATTGGTGACCCACTTCACATAGCAAGCCTCTGAGTGCGACCCCCCACCCCGTAAACTATAAACACTTTTTTCATATATTTAACACCATTCTAAATCCTGGAGGCAAAGCGGGGCTTGGGGTGCAGGCTGACAGCTCATGACCCCCTGAGGGGTCCCGACCCCCAGTTTGAGAACCCCCGGTGTAGATGAAACGAGAGCTGTGTTATCACAGGCTGGTGGGGGGCAGTGCTTTAACATATCAGGGGTGCGGTGAGGGCCTGTAGGAGAAATGAACTGTGATTTATCAGAAAGAATCTAGCGCATTTATTTAATTTTACTGCTGTTATAGTTATCTGAACAATTATTCACCAGGCCGTTTTTAAAGAAAAGTTTCTATAGTGGTATTTTGGTAGGGACAGTTACACACATCTCAGTGAAACAACTCTGTTCATCCAGGGATGCTCTGAGTGGTCTAAACCCTCCAGGAACAGGTCTGCTCTTTCGCTATTCCCGTCCCCCTGAGGCAAAGCAGACTGTGTGGTGCTACGCGTCCAGATTAGTGCTAAATTCTAGGTGCTGATATTTGAATTAGCAGGGCAGCCTGCTACTACCTGCACTTCTTCCCTGCTACCCCAAAGCTTCCCCCTAGTGTGAGTGTGGTGTACAGGAGGGAGATTGCTGCTTGTCTGGCAGACCCAGGATGGGGCTCCTGCATTCTGTCATATCTGTTTTTTTAGTGTAGAGTAATAATATTTACATCCTCGCTAGTTGCAAGTGCAATTAAGAGATAAGCATCAGCTGAGTAAATGCTCTGGTAGCTGAGACTGTCACCATGAAGTGATAAAAATTCAGTTCATGTGGTCTCCCAGTCTGCTGCCTTTAATGCCATTATAGACTGTGACAACTTAAGGTTTCACTAACCCTTGTAAACCTCTCCTTTCAGGCTGAGAGACATTCCAGCGATCCCTGTGATAAGCAGCCGTACGTTGGGGCTTCACTTCCATCCAAGAAGAGGCCTGCACCACCATGTTCCTGTCATGTTTGACTATTTCCACCTGTCAGTGATATCTGTTACAGTGCATGCCTCCCTGGTAGCATTACACCAACCGCTGATCAGGTAAAGAGCAGAGAAATGGTGATTGTGGTACAGTTCTTATGACAATGTTCACGCATCTGATAGTAGCAGCCTGTGCTTTAGAGTGGAAGGATGGACTTGTGCTTCTGGTCCTGGACTGTGATTCCAGAAGTCTGGGTTTGAATCTTGGCTCTGCCACAGATTTCCTGAGTGTCCTTGGGCAAATTGCTTCATCTCTCTGTGCCCCAGTTCCCCTCCCTAAAATAGGGATGATAGCACAACTCCACTTGACAGGGATTTTATGAGGATGAACACATGAAAGATTGTGAGGCGCTTAGATAGGGCTGCTTGAGGCCATATAAGTCCCTTAGATGGACAGATGTGAGATATTGTCATTTGTCCCTAGACCTAGATACTGCTGCGAAGTATGTAATTATTGGTGTATGTTGACTTTATAACGTGCACTATATGTTCTCAGTTCTCCCACCTGATAGTTTTGCCAGCATCTCCCTGTGCCCCATTATGCTCCACTATAAATGGACAGAACACTAACCGCTAGAAGGTGTGGGAGGAGGAGGGAAATGGCTTTCTTTTCCTGAGAGGATTTTCAAGATTTCGAGACATTTTCTCATCCTGAGTCAGGATGCAGATATGAAATCTCAAATTTTCATGAGCTGGCGAACCTATTGGTTTAGGTTAACAGAAATGTTTTGTTTAGATTTTGACCTTTTTTTACTATGCATTAAATTTTGGTTTTAAAGGTTAATTGATTAAATTGAAATCCATTAGTTTTCATTTCAGAAAATACCGTCATATGACATTTCAACGATTTCAAAACTTTTTTTTTTTTTGGTTTGCTGAGGAATTCTTGGGAGCTGACCCTTTCCCACAGACAGTTTGAGTTTCAATGAATTGGCATTATCAGCAGCTCCTCCACCCCAACCCGTTTTGTCAAAAAATTGCCAACCAGCTCCAGTTATTAGGCTTAATTATTGTTTATAAAGTGTTTTTGTTATCCTCTAAGGAAAGGAGCTAGAAAAGTGTAAAGTATGATTACTATGAGACATAAACAGCATGGTAGGCCACTGATCTATAGCTGGGTTACTATTAAAGCTTAAAAATGTGATTGTGTGGATGTTTATGAAGAAAAGAGTGTTTTGATTTCACGCAGTGGAATGGAAATACATTTTGACAACTCAATATATGATCTCATTTGGTTAAGTCAATAATAATGTTAATCTGAAAGTGCAATATTGTGGATTTATCTGCCTCTTGATAAACATCCAGAAACGTACATATTAATATAGCATAAATTCACTAACCATAAAACAGAGTAAAATATATCGCATAAAAGCAACTTCTGTGCCATGCAGTCTCAAAGAAAAGCTGCCTATTAAAACCAGTATTCTTTTCTCTAAGTTCAGAGCCTTTGTGTGTAGGCAGGCTTATCTTCGCAGTGTTTGCTGGGATCACAAAGAAAAAGGCTTAATAGTAAGAGTTTTGATCTAATAAGACCTTATTTTTGCAAAGCCTCTGTAACTTTCTGATCATAAATTCTCATCTTGTCACAGTATATTAAGATGGAAGCAAAGCCATTAATTTACGGAATAAAAAAATAAAAAATTAGTGTGTGGTAGCCTTTGGTTTTTCATTGTATTTTAGTTTTCTGGGAATCTTAAATTTTTTTAATGTCGATTCAGAGATTCTAAGGCCAGAAGGGACCTTTGTGATCATCTAGTCTGATCTCCTGTATAACACAGGTCAGAGAACTTCCCAAAAACATTTCCTAGAGCAGATCTTTCAAAAAATCTTGCTTTAAAAATTGTCAGTGATGGAGAATCCACTACAACCCTTGGTAAATTTTTCCAGTTGTTAATTACTTTCACTGTTAAAAAAATACGCCTTATTTTATCTCTTACTTTTCTAGCTTCAACTTCATGTTATACTTTCTCTGCTAGCCTGGGGAGCTCATTATTAAATATTTTTCCCTGTGTAGGTACTTATAGACTGTCATCAAGTCACCCCTTAACATTCTCTTTGTTAGACTCAAGGCACTCAATCTATGTAGTTTATCACTATACAGCATATTTTCTAATCCTTTAATCATTCTCATGGCGCTTCTCTGAACCCCCTTCAATTTATCAACATCCTTATTGAATTGTGGGCACCAGAACTGGACATGGGATTTCAGCAATGATCACACCAGAGCCAAAAACAGAGGTAAAATAACCTCTCTTCTCCTACTCAAGATTCCCCTATTTGTGCATCCCAGTATCGCATTAGCTCTTGTGGCCACAATGTCACACTGGGAGCTCATGTTCAGCCAGTTATACACCACTACCCCAAAATCTTTTTTAGAGTCACTGCTTTCCAGGATAGAGTCCCTCTTCCGGGAGGTATAGCGTATGTTCTTTGTTCCTAGATGGATATGTTTACATCCAGCCATATTCAAACATATTGTTTGCTTGCACCCAGTTACCATGCAGTCTAGCTTGCTCTGAATCAGTGACCAGTACTCTTCAGTGTCTGTGTCTGTGTATTCATTACACATTGTTTATCTGTAGAGCTGTGGTTCTCAAACTTTTTGTACTGGTGACTCCTTTCACATAGCAAGCCTCTGAATATGACCCCCTTTATAAATTAACACCATTATAAATGCTGGAGGCAAAGCAGGGTTTGGGGTGGAGGCTGACAGCTTGCGACCCCCCCATGTAATAACCTTGTGATCCCCTGAGAGGCCCCAACCCCCAGTTTGAGAACCCCTGCTGTAGAGCAATGGGAATTCTCATTCTTCCAGTCTTGCTTTGTCCAGTGCAAGCTCATCCCCATCCTGGAGCCTGGCTACAATAATGAAGGAAACAATAATATATTTGTATAACTATCATCTCATACTTTCTTTCCAGACATGGCTGTTACTATGGTTCCTCCCTCGGGACTCTTCTGCTCACACCCTAGATCCTCTCCCCAAAGAGCTATCCCAATCTCACTTACATTTAAATAGGGAAATGTGACCTGTACCAGTGAGTCAACAGAACCTACTCAATCCTTTCTAACAAGAATCACTGTTTGCCTAACGGACAGGATATTTAAGATAAACACTGCCTTACTATGATATTACCTCTTCCATTCTCTCTCATCACTATGGTTGGTGAAGGCAGAGATTGCACAGTCAGAATCTCAGCTACATGTCCAGCCCAGATGGTTTTTAGCAGCTCAGTTTTGACAGAGCGAACAGCTGATTTATTAGTTATTGCAGCAGAGCTGATACTCTGAAATTCCAGTTGTGTTACCGAATGCGTGCGGGATTGAATTCGTTGGCACTCCGAGTATTGTTTCTAGCCTCAAGTTTTATGCTTCAGCATTTCGGATGTAAATAAACATCAGTAATGAAGATGCAGTAACCCCAGGTTTATGAGCAATGGAAGCAAATTTAGGTCTGGAATCTGGGAGAGGCACAGTATGATTCCGTGTGACCTTAAACCCACTCCCACTTGGCTCTCTAAAGCTAAGCAGCAGTTTTCCTTTTAAGTGTCACTGCAGAATAGAGTGACCAGACAGCAAGTATGAACAATTGGGATGGGGGAGGGAGGGGGGAATAGGAGTCTATAAAAGAAAAAGACCCAAAAATTGGGACTGTCCCTATAAAATCGGGACATCTGGTCACCCTACCGCAGAAAGAGGGCTAGAGGGGCATTTTAAAGACCTGCTAGCACTGCTCCCTAGCTTCTGCACTCAGCAGCGCTAGAGACAGAGATGAGCTGCTTTTAATTCTTCTTTTGTCTTTAGGGAGCTGAGCCAGGAGCTGGTTAAAATCTCCCGATTCAACATTTAAACTAACATGGCTAGTTAAAACCCACCCGAAGAAATAGGAGAGTGTGGAACAGCAGAGGGTGGGCCTAGTACTTCTGATTTAGATGCAAGAAGAAACGCCGTATGATAGGAATATTGTGCCAATGTGGGGGTTGTGTCCATTGCCCCAGCCTGCAGCACATCTCTGCTCCCATTCCTGCTTTCCCCAGCAGCCAAACACTTCCCATTAATGACAAGGCCTGCCACACCACTACTGTCAAACAGTAGGGCCTTCAAACTCCCTTCCCACTGTTCATGAACCCTTTGGCTCCCCTAGTAATTGGTGCATTGCAGCTGTAGACTGGCAGTGCTGAATTCTTTCGCCAACTGCTTTTCCGGGAGTAGCGTGAAAAAAGTAGGATGTCTGTGGGGAATGTAAATCAGGATTGAGTGACATGCTCCAGGATGCTGCAGAAATCACCATTCATTACAGAAAGCAAGGGGCTGTGCTTCTTGGGACCCGATTCCTCAGCAGTCCCACAATGGAAAGAAGATAATTCCATCTGGGAAGGGGAAATATGTATCTTTACTGAAGGGGAAAAACGTCTTGGGACAACAACACTGAACTTTTAAAATATTCACAGTTTTGTAGGGAAACTAAGAGCAGGAAACTAAACCTGCTTTATTGGATAACAACATCCTTTGTGCTGCTCTCTCTAAACAGGAGGAAGCACATGCCGCTGCTCATAAGACAGAACAGAAACGTGCAAATAGCCTGTGACATGAGTGTCTGAACTGTTGATTGTCAAATCCTTCCCTGAGTGCATTAGGAGGCCGCACCCTCTATGTTCAGCTTAGGTTGACTTGCCTTCTAATGAAAGTTCATCCAGGAACTTCAAGTGATTTCTATTTTAAAACTTCCAGGAGCTCTCTTGGCATTTGAGAGTCATGATGCCTTGTCTAATTGCCATTGTCCATAAAAACAGGACTGATAAAAGCTGTACAGCCTTTGGCACTGTGCAGTATCCAGTCCAATGGCTGGCAGTACGAACTTCAGTCTTATATTCAGCAGTTCCAGGAATCCATTTGAAAACATTTGTAACCCAATTAAAACAAACAAACAACCCTTTAAATGAATCTGAATCAGTCCGAGAGCCTTCGCCGAATGCAGCTGGCAATCGTGTTCTCTCTTGTTTATATTATAATGGAGATTTTTTCCTCAGTCAACAGCACAGCTGCCTGCACACCCACCCACACACATCTCTTAAAATCATAGTCAGAGGAAAACTCTCGTAGCCCACACTCAGGCAAAACTCCCAATGCCTTCAGTGGGAGATTTGTCCATGTCAAAACAAACAGGCTGTTAGGGTTGACCCACTTTGCATCCTTTACATCTTCAGAGCACTCTATTGTAACTAACACCTTTCCCCAATACCATCTGAGACAGGTAAAGAGCATACATCACCTTTTACAGGGGGAGTGACTTATCCAAGGCCGTTCTCTGCTGGGGGCAGAAGAGGAAAAAGAACTGAATGGGAGATAGCTTCAAATGTGTTCAGCATTAACCTAACTCTGAGTCTGCTAAAGCAATGCTAAAATACTCAATTTCTTCACAAGGAGCAGAGTGAGGACAACACCGAGCATTTTAAAAAAAAATCTTGCCCTGAATTCTTCATTCCCAGTCCTACCCTTATTCATCCAAAGCACTTTAACTTATTTGTTACTGTATGGAGCATGAATCTTGGCAGAGAAATGACTGGCTAATTTTCTACGATTCCATGAGTACTAGTGGGTATTCACTCAATTGAAGTTGCCACAAATATAAGCCTGGGTAGCAAAGTCAGTCAGCTGGTGATTTATTTCTCTCTCTCTCTCTTTATATTTCATTTATATTCTTAACGTGAATTATATTTAATGAGAACGTAGGATGTATACCATGAAAAGCCACTGACACCTCAGAAAATATTGGAAAACATTCATTTTAGACAAAATATTGTCAATATGATATTTTTTCCCTCCAGGGATATTTGCATGAAAACATGATTTTTCTTCCTTTGGAATTATTTTCTTCCTAGTGGTTGTTCCCTACCTGAAATCTTAATCTTTTTGGGATAGCAGCCTCCAGGGCTACCAGCAGGGGTGTCAAATAAGTAAAGATTCTGACCAGTTGTGTGCCAGCCTTTCGTTTAAAAAAAATCAACACTGACTTTCAGTTTTTATTGTAGATCCAAAACTTAGTCTGAGCTGGGCAAAAAGTTTAGAGTCACTTTGGAGAATGCAGGCCAAATAACAACCTCTGACTCTTCTCACGTTCCAGGGAGGGATATATGGTGTCATTAAAATATATGTAAAAATAATAAGATTTGTCACTCTGAAGGATCTCAAAGTACTTTACAACCATTAATTATGTTAGCCTCACTACAGCTTGGTGAGTATTTACAGGTGTGACATGAATTGGATTTATGCCCTGATACTTCCTCCACAAATAAATAGCAGGTTGAATATTTAAACTGTGCCTGTATGTTCAACACTCACATTGCTGGGAGTTGGAATTAAGGTTGTGTGTTCTACTATGAGGGAGATTAATGTGGTATGTGTAGTGTATTTCCTCTTCTGCTGGAGGCAGAAGGAAGCTCCTGGTAAAAGATGAATAGTCAGTCTATCTGTGGAAATGTGCTGTGTGGGAGTTAAGATTTGATTGAGAGGTGTCTCACAAATTGGCATTTCCTTATCTTTAAGGGTTTGTATGGGGGGAATGTGACAATTAACCAACTGTATTCTTTTTTTAAAAGTAGATTTTTTTATTGAATGTATTGCTTTTCGCTTGTCATGGATAAGGAAACTGAGGCACGGTGTTAAGTGATTTTGTCCATAGATCTAGCTGGCAAGGTTTACTCACCTCCCATTCAGGGGAGTCCTTAACCACTAGGCAGTTCTGTATGCGGCATGCCAATTGTAATGGCTTGGGCCAAAATTCACATATATTATCTGCATGTGTTCAGATCTGATTTTCAAAGCAAATGGCAGAAGGTGCAAAGTGCCGCTGATTTGGGATTTCCCCCAGAGTGATTTTCTGATGAAAATTGCTGTTTCCTCAAAATCAAAATGTTGTGCGGGAAAATCTCATCAAAATATTTTTTTGGTTGGGTCTATTGGACATTGATCTGTATCTGCCTCAGCCATAGTAGAGCCTCAAGGGAGTTGTAATTTGGATGCCTCAAGCCTTTGTTCTCTGCGAAGGGCTGGGCGCCCTCGATGGATTAAATCTCTCATGATTGACTATGGTCTCTCCTCTGCATGAACTGCTGTGATGCATCATGGGAGTTGTAGTCTGGCTGGGATGCCCAGCCCATAGCAAATGGGGGTATTCGGCATCCAAACTACAATTCCCACAAGTTACCGTGACAGCTCAGGCAGACGAGGTTAAAATAGAGCTGAGAAGAAATGAAATGTTTATTTCAATGAAATGACATGAATTTTCAAATAGAATTTTTTGTAACTTTTTGTTCTGTTTAACAAACACACACACAAACAAGATGTTTCAACTTTTTGTCTTAATTTGGGCAAAATCTAGTGTTGAATTATAAGAATTTGCTGAGGATGGAAATTGTGCTTTTCAGTCAGCGCTAATAAACAGGAAGAAAGTTAAACCTGTAAACAACAAAGGTTCTACTTTAAATCAAGTGACTTGTGTAGTAATATTAAGATGTAAAAAATAGAAGAAATATAAAAAATGAATAGCTAACAGGAATTGTCTCCAAATAAGATATTCTTCATGAGGCGTCAGTGGAACTTCAATACTTTTCAAGCTTTTTAGTTAAACTTTCCTTCAGAAAACAACCTACATTTTGGCTGGTTTCCTGAACAAGGATTTTGGTTTTACAGTACCATCCCAAATCAATTTCCATAAGACCAGCACAATCAAATCCCTTCTCTGCTGTAAAAGCAAAAGATAAATAAACATAAGTGGCATTAAAAAGTTCTTTTCTCTCCATCAAAGTCTTTCGGTTTTGATAATATTCAAATGAAGGTTTTTTGTAGTCAAGTATCATTTGTTTATGCTTCTGAATGATACAGTGACAGTCCTTTTACATTTTTGTGTGATTCAGGCTTTTCAACAGACCAAACCAGACTCCGTTGTCCATTGTCATGTGATTCTGAGCAATGTTTGTCCTTCTGTTCTTTGGAGTTCCTTTCTTTAGCTCACATTTTAGGTGGGATAAATACAGTAAAGGGTTGCCTACCGCTTAGAAGCAGCCTCCAGAAAACTAATTGAATGACATCCTTTAAAACATTTAAACTCAAGGCCAGCCATGAGAGTTCCTCCTCCTTATGGAGTGTCCTTATGGCAATATTTCAAAGCCTGAGGATATGTAATAAACATCATGGCAGCTCCAAAAAGAGAGAGAATGGGCTCCTGGTTAAAAGACTGAACTCTGGGTCTGCCACAGGCTTGCTGTCTGACCTTGAGCTAGTCACTTGAGTCTCTCTGTGCCTCAGATTCTCATCTCTCTAAGGCTTGGTCTACACTAGAGTTAGGTCCTGAGGGTGAGATTATCTGTATTCAGTTTGATTAGACACAGATTTGTACATTTTATTTTATTTTGCTTGGTGTCTTAGTTTGTTCTGTCTGTTACTACTTGGAACCACTTAAATCCTACTTTCTGTATTTAATAAAATCACTTTTTACTTATTAATTAATTCAGAGTATGTATTAATACCTGGGGGAGCAAACAACTGTGCATATCTCTCTATCAGTGTTATAGAGGGTGAGTTTATAAGTTTTCCCTGCATAAGCTTTATAGAGGGTAAAACGGATTTATTTGGGTTTAGACCCCATTTGGAGTTGGGCATCTGAGTGCTAAAGACAAGCACACTTCTGTGAACTGCTTTCAGGTAAACGTGCAGCTTTGGGGCAAGTAATTCAGAACGTGGCTCTGTGTTGGAACAGACTGGAGTGTCTGGCTCAGCAAGACAGGGTGCTGGAGTCCTGAGCTGGCAGGGAAAACGGGAGCAGAGGTAGTCTTGGCAAATCAGGTGGCAGCTCCCAGGGGGTTTCTGTGATCCAACCCGCCACAGTGTGTATAATAAAACTTAACAGATTCAGGAGACAAGGCTCTTTCTTCATTCATTCACACAGTGATTGGTGGAGGTGGAGTTTACGGGGGAGAAAATGCAATGGAGGGGACAGTTTGGCAAGAAACAACACAGATAAGTGTCACATTATTCTGGCTCATTTCTGAAACTGGTTTTCACAGCCTCATGGAGATGCTGAGCCACTCTATGTGCTCTTCTTATTGCACTCATGTCTAGCTGCTGAACATTGGCTGCCAGGTGATCTTCCTCAACCCCCCATCCCAACAGAAACTATTCTACCTTTGTTTCCCGATATTATGGAGTACACAGCAGGCAGCAATAACAATGAGGATGTTGCTTTCACTGAGGCCTAACCTACTAAGCAAACAATGTCAGCAACCTTTTAAATGTCCAAAGGCACATTTCATGACCATTCTGCACTTGCTTAGCCTGTGGTTGAACCAAACCTTACTGCAGTCCATGCTGCTGGTGTACAGTTCCATGAGCCGTGGGAGCAAAGGGTAAGCTGGGTCTCCCAGGATCATGATTGACATTTCAACATCACCAATGATTATTTTTCAGTCTGGAAAGAAAGTCCATGCTTGCAGCTTCTAAACAGACAAAATTGGTGTCAGTGAAATGGCCCCTGAGATCCACCAGTGCTTGCAACACCATTGAGAAGTACCCCTTTCAGTTTGTGTACTCTTCGGCAAGGTGGTCTGGTGCCAACATAGGGATATGTGTTCCGCCTATAGCCCCACTGCAGTTAGGGAACCCCATGACGGCAAAACCATCCACTATATACTGCACATTGCTCAGAGTCACTACCCTTCTTAGCAGAAGTCTGTTATTGGCCGTGAAAACTTGGATCACAACAGATCCCACGGTAGATGTACCCACTCCAAATGATGCCTCACTAACCGGTAGCAGTCTTGCATTGCAGGCTTCCACAAAGCTATTGCCACTTGTTCCTCCACTGTCAGAGCAGCTCTCATTTTAGTTTGGCTGCGCTTCAGGGCTGGGGAAAGCTCTTCACACAGTTCCTGGACGGTGGCCTTAGCATTCGAAAGTTCTGCAGCCACTGCTCATCATCCCATAGCTGCATAACGATGCGGTCCCACCAGTCACTGCTTGTTTTCCAGGCCCAGAAACGGCACTCAACCATGTCAAGGTGATGTATGACTGTCACCAGCAACTGTGAATTGCTCCACTCTGTCTTCCAGCAGGGCTGCTTCCGTGGCATCACATTGTTCCTCATGGTGGCTCCTGTGGCGGCTATGTAAATATTGCAGGATAAGGCGCACAGTGTTTGTAATGCTCACAACAACAGTGTACAGCTGAGCAAGGTCCATGCTTACCAAGCTATGGCGTCCGCGCGACTAACCCAGGCTTATGAAAAAGGCTTGGTTTGTTTGCCATTGATTTCAGGGAGGGAAAAAGGGAGGTAAGAACATCATGAGAGGCTAACGCCATGTTTCCATAACCACCCATGCCAGCGTTTTGGTCCCATAAGACATTATAACCCCAACCCAAAATTCCACTTGGCTAAGTGCACTCTGGGATAGCTATCCACAATGCAGTGCTCCGTGCGGCGATGCACGCCCTACTCGTGAGGATGCAGTCCGCCAACACAATCAGTATAGTGTAGTCACACAAGATCGACTTGCTTCAATCGAAGGCTCGACATCGACTTACATAAAGCTGACTTAACTTTGTAGTGTAGACATAGCCTGAGAGATGCAGTTCAAAACCTCACAGCCCAGGAGAAGGAGAGGCAAAGCTGGCTGTATGCCGTTACTGTTCACTGCTGGTTCTGAGCAACTCTGGATTCCAAAATGACCCATGAGGTAATTTAGGATTTCAGCTGCCCATGGCAAACTTTCTGAGTGGGAACACTACCCATTATCACTCCATCAGATAACGCTGTAGCCCCAGCCTCTTCAGCGCCACCCCAAGCTCTATCCATACAGTAGGACTAATGGGACAGCCAGTGGCTGCCTTTCACAATTCTTGTGCTGGGGGAATATTCCCTCCGACAGTTCAGAGACTTTTTACAGCATGAAGTCACCCCTCAGATGTTCATATTCCCGGGGAAAAAAAATACTGTGCCCAGTGACCAGGACATAGCAGTTGAGCCTAGTGGTTAGAGCCAGCCTCAAGCCTCATGGTGAGAGCAGGAGCCAGATGCCAGAGCCAAGGGTCAGAGCCAGATCAGAAGTCATGATCAGTGCCAAGGGTCAGAACCAGATTACCTGGAGTGAGATAAGGCAGGGGCTAGACAGAGGCATGGCAGGAGCAAGACTGGGAGCAAGTGTAGGAGTTATTTCAGCCATGAGCGAATGCTTTGAGCAGCTGCTGAACTGCTGGTGCTGCTGCTGGGCTTAAGAGCCAGTCCGCTGCCTCTTCCAGCCAGGGGCGGCTCCAGGCCCCAGCATGCCAAGCGCGTGTTGGGGTGGGAAGTCGCGAGGGGCGCTCTGCCGCTGCCGCCAGGGCGGCAGGCAGGCTGCCCTCGGCGGCTTGCCTGTGGAGAGTCCGCTGGTCCTGTGGCTTCGGCACAGGAGCTTGCCAATTGGCTGTGCAGCACCTCACATTACAACATTACAGCTTTCAACTCCAGACCATGATGGCAGTAGGGGATGATGTTGTCTTTTGATGGCACAAGTAAAGGTTTTCAGGACTAGGCCCAGTGCTACTCTTCCAAGTTCATAAGTTACTTTCCTGGCTTGATTGTTGCAGTGGGGTTCTAGCTGCTCTCCTTGCTTCACTTAAAACATCCAATGGGTGTCCCCGGTAGGGCTGTGAAAGAACAAAAGAAGAGATTGCCCTCCTGAAAATCCATTATAGGTTCTATGTTGAGCCCAGTGAATGCTCAGAGAGGACTTTGGAACTGCTGCATGAAATACTCAGTGGGATTAATAAAACTTGGAGTTTATGTACCTCATTCTCTACTGAGATGCTGGGCCTTGATTTAAGCAGCTTCCCAATAAAATAGGGCATAACCCTATTGGAACTGCAGTCTGTTCAAAGATGTGTGGCTTAACTGATCTAACGGGGTTCTGGTTTGGTTTGGGTTTTTTTCTTTGTGACTCAGTTGTTTCCAATCCATTGTTATCTACCTGTTTGTTTGTTCATTTGTTTTTGTTTTAAAGCTAATTCCAGGTGTTGATGTTAATATTTAAGACCCTTCATTTTGGATCATCATGTTGTACATGGTTAACCTGATTTCTCTTCCTAAATCTACCCACAACCTGCCATCTCTTTCTGAGCTACCTTTCAGGATTTTAAAGAATGAGAGCCTAAAGTTAGGCTCCTACATCTGAGAAAGTGGCCTGATTTTTAAAAGTGCTCAGCACTCAAGGGCTCGTATTGACATTAACAGGAGCCATTGGGTGCCCAGAGCTTAAAGAACAGGCCACTCTCTTAGCTGCTCTAACACAGCTTTAGGAGCCTAACTCTAGACTCCCATTTTTTTAAACTCTAGGCCCTAGTATCTTCATTTTCACCCTTTGAGATACCAAATATTGGATATTTTCTGTGACCCATGGAATTCTTCCCCTTTGTGAGATGTGTGGTGTTGACTTGTTATATCAGTTTAAAACAAAGCCTCAGATTTTTTAATCTGGCTTAATACTTTTCTTATTTCATGCTGTTAGACCATGTGCTGTTAGTTCAGTGCTTGTGAAAAATTCTTTCTTAAATCTGCAATAAATTCTGCCTGGTGGGTAGCAGGGATGGAAACTGATTCATCAGTAACTCGGACTTTTAGTAAGTGTCTTTTCCTGTTGTTTCTCCTTTCAGCTTTGCTCGTCCAGGAAAAGGGTCGTGGCTGGGTAAAGGCAGCCTGGAGACAGGACCAGACCAGTCCAGTATATCATTAGAAAATCTAGTGTTCGGAGCTGGCTACTGCAAACCGACTTCATCTGAGGTAAGGGCAGGCAGGCAATAATGGAACGGTTACATTTTGACTTGCCATCTATGCACTCAACCGTGACATGGATTATCTATGCAGATACAGGGGAATGTGAAGGAGTAAGAAACCTTCTAACAGCCCTATATGGGATGCTCAGACTTTGGGTCCAAGTGTGCAGTCCCCACCCTGGAGCCAAATGGCAGAAGGTGTTAGAGAATGAATGGAGTCTTTCCTTCACGCCCTCTGCTTGTTTTCCAGCATCGCGGAGCCACCGAGGAGGGTATTGTGAGTTGCTGTCGGTAAAAGACAAGAAACAAATTACAATTCCCTCTCGGAGGACAGAGGAAACTGGGGAGTAATTATGCCTCAGAGTATTATCTGAGTCTCCATGCCTTCTGGGTTAGTACAGTTTAGGCACATCCCCTTGCTCAAAGCAGCACCTAGAGTAACAGTGTATGACAAGGCTTGTTGCTTTATTAGTGACCTATAAAAAGCATTGGAATAGCAGGATTGTTTTGTTCTAGAGAGTGGTTTTTAATCTGTGGTTGGGTCTGTGGACTGCGTCTCAGGGGTCTGTGTGCTCTGCAAATCCCTGAGGGTTTGTAGACTATGTCTAAGATTTCCAGAGGGTCCAGTCCTCCATTCACATTTTTTTGGGGGTTTGCAAATGAAAAAAGCTTGAAAACCACTGATCTAGACCGTGACCTACCAAGTGCTAAGTAAGAACCTTCAGTTATTCTTAAGGTTAAGATTTTGTCATGGACATTTTTTAGTAAAAGTCAGACAGGTCGTGGGCAATAAACAAAAATTCACTGACCTATCTGTGACTTTTACTAAAAATATCTAGGGTCAGAGGTGACGCGTCGGGAGGTGTACAGGGTCATGTGCCGGCCCCCCAAGATTTTCTGCTTCGCTTGTAGTGAGCACGCTCAGTAACAGTGCTGAAGCTGGCAGCCCTCATTCTACCCCCATCCCCACTATTGGCAGGCATGGGTTGTCCTGTCGAAGGGGCGAGGAACTAACAGTTTGAGCCATATGGCTGCTGCTCCAGCTGTGCCACAGCTCCAGCCCCGGGGGCCAACCCCTGGTCATAGCTGCAGCCCCGTGGTGGGGGGAGGGGCAACCCCAGCCCCACTGCAGCTCCAGCCTCAGGGAGATGTAACACAGGGCCAGATCCTCATCTGGAGTAAATTGGACTTAACAGAGCTACACCAATTTACATCGGCTAAGGAACTGGACCTGTAAATCCGACAATAAAAATAGAGAGCCAACTAGTAAACCCTTTCTGCCTTTTTACTCCATTTTTCTTCAACCCCTAACCATGCAAACTGCCACACAAATCAATGGGTAGTAGCAAGCACTACACTTGGCAGTGCGTCCGTCCACAGGACAGGGCTCCTACACTGCTTCTGCATTAGATTATTTACACTAATCCAAGGGGACTATTCTCCATTCATTACTGTACCTTGTGGGCTAGCTTCTGCATATTGCCCATGAGCATTAATGGAATATAAATATTGTACTTACATTTCAGACTACAGTACATAGAGTAGTATAAACAAGTCATTGTTTGTATGAAAGTTTAGTTTGTACTGACTTTGCTAGTGCTTTTTATGTAGCCTGTTGTAAAAGTAGGCAGAAATTTAGATGGGTTGATATAGCCCCTGGAAGACCTCTACGAACTCCCAGGGGTACGAGTACCCTCGGTTGAGATTCACTGCTGTAGACTACATCTAGCTTGATGCAACTGGGCGAGGTCCACCCTAAGGCAGCTAATCTCAATGTAGTTCCCTAGCCTAAACAATCCTTTCAGGGCAGCACCACATGGGACTGAGGAGGATAAGAAGATTTTGGCCACTTCTTTCCTACTTGCAAAATATTGTATGAAATGTTTAAACCCCATGCCGAGCAGATGGGAACTCGGTCACAACTGAAAGCCTCCCAAGCATTAGCACTACCTGGAATTCAGGGGAATGAGGAGCTTGGTCAGCCCTAATGGGATTTGAACCTATAGTTTCAGGTATGCTACTGGTTAGATTTTCAGAGGTGCTTAGCACCCACTGAAGCCAAAAGTGTTCTGAAAGCTGAAGCTGATACAACTCAGCTATCCCTTCCAGGCATCTATTGAGTGCTATGTAGATCACTCTTAAATCGACGCATCAGCCCCAGATTTTGTAGCATTTCTTTATCATACAGTCACATACATTGTTTAATTATTTTCTGTACAAATGTGGATGCACCAAAATCCATAGAAAAGACTGATGGCTAACTCTCCGGCAACGCCCCAAAATATCACTATGAAAGTTCTCAGTGACTATATTGGCTTGAATTTTTTCTTTGTCTTATTAAAAAGAAAAATAAAAGTTGCTGCCTTCATTTGAAAAGAAGGCTGGTTTCAGTTATCACTCCCTCTCACTGCTTTTTCTGCTAATGTTCCACCCGTGGGAAGCCGACACTCCACTGCTAGTGACAGACGCCTAATGTTCTGCATTCTGAGCTTCTGATTTCTCAACGTGGAGAGTAATTAAATGTCAGTAGCAGCAGATTGTACCTGTCCAATTTCCCCGGCTCCCTCCAAGTGACCTCAGAACACCACTGACAGTTCCCTCATCTCCCAGCCTACCATAGCAATACTAATTCACACTGTGATTAAAAGCAAGACGGTGTCCTATTATTCCCTTCACTCTCTTCCAAATCATATACCCAAGCTATCAGGGTTTTCTAGTATTTTCTTGGGAGTTAAGTGGAAGCATCCGGTTATACCATATTTTGATGCAGGAAAAGGTATCATTACCTTTCTTCTCTGCAATTCTTTTATTTCAAGCATACCACTTCTCAGAGCTCAAGTAATTTTGAGCTACTAGACAGATGATTGTAGTTCTAGACTACAGCTACCCTTAAAGCTGGGTGTGATTCTCTGCTTGAGTAGATATACGATAGCACTCATCAAGTTAGTGCACTGAAAACGGTAGTGTAGCCGTGATAGCACAGCCAGGGGCGAGTGTCAGCCTGGGTTCGCCACCCAGACCCCATGAGTATGTCCTCGTGCCACCACTCACTGCTGCCTGTACTAATATGGCTACACTACTATTTTTAGCACATTAGCTCAAAGAGAAATTGCGTGAGTATGTCTTCGTGAGCACCCCCCGAGCTCTAAGTGTAGATGTAGCCTTTTGAATGAGTAGTATGTTTAACTTACAGGTAATACAAGA
Source organism: Gopherus evgoodei (assembly GCF_007399415.2). Taxonomy (NCBI): domain Eukaryota; kingdom Metazoa; phylum Chordata; order Testudines; family Testudinidae; genus Gopherus; species Gopherus evgoodei. The sequence goes on along the minus strand of NC_044323.1, from coordinate 285,686,994 downwards.
GAAAGCTCAGAGATCAGATTCAGGAGGCGGGGAAGAAGAAGGTAGTTCACCTTCAGGCTCCACTCGCCACATTATTTCTGCCCACGTGAGAAGCTGCTCACACACATTGTGCAGATGTTCAAAATACGATCAGATATGCTCGCTGGGCTTCTGGCTCGCTGGGCTTCTTGGGATTGGTTCTGTCTCCTTGGGGCCCAAATACATCATGGGCTTTGCTAGGCTCCATTTGAGTGGCATCCGCTTGCATGCCCCACTGAATTCCTTGAGCTTGTCTCCCTCTTGGGGGTCTCAGATGCCTAACTGGACTCTGCTAGCCTCCTTGGGTTTGGCTTCTTCTATACTGGGGGATTTCAGAGAAGTGGCAACACTCTCCCAAGCTCACTCAGAGATATTGGTTCAGATTCTGCACACACAGCCTGACGTCACTGCATGTACGCTTGGCTCACATTTTCGAGGACACCTCAACAGCCAGGTTAGGTCCTAGAGAATAAGGCAACATTCTGAAGGATGTGCCAGTGTACCATATTGGTGTGTACCAGCTGAACCTGGGCCCTGGACTGGGATTAGGAATCATTAGTTTGGGGTTCTGTTCCTGGCTTTGCCACATACACACTGTATCCATTGGCTAATAGCCATTTAGACCCAACTTTTCAAAAATGGCCTCTAATTTTGTGTCTTACATGCACTTACTGTGCTTTGTAATCGAAGTGTGATATACAGGGTGACTAATAACAGACTATACACACTCTAATCTTATCAATTATACTACAGATAATTTGACTACTAATTAGTCCATCTGTTAACTATTTAAATTTGCATGACGTGGAGTTACCAAGGTCTGTAATGTAAAGTTCAGTGGTCTCATTTGTCAATTAGTTTCTTGTAAAGAAAACATACTTTTCCCAAGTGGTATTCTATGGATCAAAGTACACCTGAAATTTCAAAATTACTTTATATATGAGCGGGTAGTATCCTTTTTGTAGAGCTGTAAAAAAAAAAATAGGGAGGTAATTTCAATGGGAAATTTTGGCTTCTTGTCAAAATACCAAAAGCCAAAATATTTTTGTCTAAAACTGAAATATTTCAATTCAAAATGGTTCCACCATGCCTCATGGCAGTTGTACTTTTGGTGCCTTATGCTCCCATTGTCTACTGTGAGCTAGGTTTTCTGGTCAGACTACATCTCCCATGATGCACCACTTTCTCTCTTCCGGAGGGGAAGGCTATGTGTCATAGATGTTCTTGACTGTGATCCATCATGGGAGATGCAGTCCAGCCAAAGAGCGCATCCTATAGAAGAGAACAAGAACATAAGGTACCCCAAACTACAACTCCCATGAGGCATGGTGGCAACATTTTAAATTTAAAAAAAAGTCAGGTTTTTGCGGGCAGGCGGGGAAATGTTTTTTAGGTGTTTGTTTTTTGGTGTAGAAATCATTTTCTTCGCAAAGTCCAATTTTCCATCAAAAAACAATTTCAAAAACAGAAATGTCCTGTTCCCAGTGGAATGTACTGTAACTCTCCAGCACCGCCGCACCTGCCATATAAATTAGCCAGGAGTGTTTCACACTTTCTGATTTCTCTTCAAGAAAGCTAGCTCCCTAGGAAATCTGGAAGTTCTGCAGCTGGTGAGCTGGTGTTACAGGTCCCCCTCTGTGCCCAATCCAGGAAGGATGAGAATCCGTTACAGCCCCAGATAGAGTCACCTGGCTCTTTAGCTTACACTGTAGCAGCTCATGCTTTTAACTCTGGAATCCCTGGTGTGTCAGTCAAGATGGTGGCTGCACCACCTCCTTCAGTTCCCTGGTAGGTCCCCTACCAGAGTGAGGGATTCTGACACCACCCCAGCAGAGGCAGGATGGGACAGCATGTACCTCTGCACACAGAGTCTGGAGGTAGTGTTGGGGTCAGGTTTCAGAGTCAATGCCCCATGCAGATAAGTGTGGCAGTGATACCCTTTGAGCTATCATCTCGAGCAGTCTGCAGAGTCAGACGCTGCTGAAGTTATGCTCCAGCTTCATTTGATCCATTTTGTGCTGAAAATTCTGTTTTCTTCTGCACCTGTTAAACTTGTGTTTCCTGCTGCTTCTTTTCATTTCCAGACAGTCAGCAAACATCTTTCCTGATACTTTTCATCCTTTTTTTTTCTGAGCATTTCTTCTTTGCTGGCTGTGGCCTCTGGTACCTGCTGACCTAGAAAGAAAATATATCACAAAGAAAGAAAGCAGGCATTAGCTTTGCAAAAGAAAGACTACAGCCCAGCTGTTTTCTTTTAAAGGGCAGATATTTTGCATGTTTTCCCTTTCTCCCTTTGAAACTAGTTAAGGGCTTGAGGGTTCATATATTCCCTGCTGCATAAAGAAAACTTAATCCTACCAAAGAGGAAACTGAGACCTGAGACCTCCAGAGACCTGAAGTGCCTGCAGGATCTTTCTGCTAGACTTCATGACATTTTTCCTTTTTGCGATAGATCCTGTAGTGTATTATAAGAAAAATGGCTGTTTACAAGCTCGGGACATGATTTTGATCTTGGCTATGCTGGTGCAATTCTCGAGTATATTTGTTGGCTTCTGTGGCATCTCTCTGGAATTACACCTGTGTAATTGTGTTCGGAAGCTGACTCATTTGTGGAAAAGGAGTTTCATGAGTGTAATTTAGAGCAGAGTTTTAGCCCTGAATGTTCATTTTAGATTGGAATTGTTCTGTATTTTTTGGACTCCTATCTCTCTTCTTAATGTCAGTCCAACACTTCAGATACATTTTTAATATGAAAAGGAAGGCATTTAAAATACATCCACAATGGTTGGTATTAACAGAACAGACACCCTTTGATGTTTGCTAATTTGAATCTTAATTAGCAATGACAGGGAATCTAACAAATGTCCGTTCCATTTGTGCTTCTGCAACTGTAAGAGAGAATACATCTTTCTAATGCTCTGCTTTTTTGGGAATTGAAAAGTATGTTTAATCATCAGAGTTTGGAGACCATTTGGGATGATTGCTGTTCATTGTCTGCCATTTACAGTAAAACAAAAACTGCTAGTTAATATGTACAGAGAACTATAAATGGTTTCTTACAAGTATTATGATCCTGCTTATCTAACAGCCATGCAATAGGGGAAATATTTTTTAGTGGTTACTTCAATGTCTTTCATTAGTTGTTTCTTGTAGACATGATGTGGGCAGAGGGAAGCAGTGTTATGATCTGAGTTAGGTTCAGAGTTTGAGACTGAGGTCAGTTGGGGGACTATGGTTCAAAGATGATGGCAAAAAAAAAATCTTGAAAACTTGTCCCATTTTATTTTATTCCAGATGGTGGAAATACCTTGAAAATAGCTATTCCTATGAGATTTCAAATATGTAAATCAGAACCAGAAAAGAGGCCACTTCCAGTTTTGTTTCTTAACCAAATCCTTAGGGATTTGTTCAAATTTGTTCATTGATAATTGACCTCTCCCTCCTACCCTGAGTATGGATGTCCATCGAGTCTGACAATGACATGACAGTATCTTGTATGTTCTCTTGTGGCTACACAGTAGGATCTGTGAAGAGCAAGATCACAAACAGGAATGTATAGGCTCCCACTGAAGAGCTGGCATGATGCTTGGCCCTGTTTTCAAAGTGTTTACAACTTTTATAGTTGCTCTCTATTCAGGTTTGTCCTTGACTGTGTCTTTGAAATTATCAATATTTATCACATGATTAGAAATTCTGCTTAAGAGCGTCTTTGATGTATTTCTGCTGACTGTTCATTTTCCAGTTTCAGTTCACCATAGAGGACTTTTGGGGGGAGACTGCCATCATCCATTCTGATAACGTGAGCTGTCCATCTAAGCTGAGCTTTGATAATCAGTGCTTCCATGCTGGTTGCCTTTGCTCTTTCAGTGATGTTTATGTATGGCACTTTGTCTTACTGGTGGACCTTCAGAATAGAGTGAAGATAGCTCATGAATTTTTTCAAGTTGCTTGATGTGTCTGCACTAAACTGTCCATCTTTGCCAGTATAAAAGGCAGTGTATCATCACGGCATTGCATATCATTAGTTTTGTTGACAGTTTGATAATATGCTGGTTGAGTATCCTATGGTGACCTCTTCCAAAACGCTGGTTTGCTTTTCATATTCTGTGTAATAGTACTTATTGAATCATAGACTATCAGGGTTGGAAGGGACCTCAGGAAGTCATCTAGTCTCAACCCCTTGCTCAAAGCAGGACCAATCCCCAGACAGATTTTTGTCCCAGATCCCTAAATGGCCCTCTCAGGGATTGAACTCATAACCCTGGATTTAGGAGGCCAAAGCTCAAACCACTGAGCTATCCCTCCCACCTTGAGCCAGGGAACCATCACTTGAGATAGTACTGCCAAGATATATACGTAAAGAGATGAATGTTCTTTAGTTTTGTACCATCAGTGCTGATTTTTGGCTCAGTGATAGTAGTTGATGGAGATGTTTGGAAGAAGGCTTCAGTTTTTTCCAGGCAGATGGTGAGTCAAACTGTTCAGTTGCCTCTGAGAACCTGTCAAGGATAATCTATAGGTCACTTTCACTATAAATACTCAGTGGAGAAAAATCAACCACAGAAAGGGTTTCACGTATGAGTTCGTGAAGGACTTTTGTCTTTGCAGTAAGCCTTTGGAGGTTGAAATGTTTTCCATTGACAGGGACACGTAAGGTTCGAGTGGCTATTTAATGGGGGAGGAGCAACGGAACATGGCAGAATTGGGTTTAAAAGCCAAATGGCTGCGTTTATTCTCTTTTAATTAGTAACGGGGACAAGTTACAGCTTGGGCCAGGGAAAAAACAATTTATCAACTAGAGCTATTATCTATTTAAACCATACACTTCTTCATACAAAATAAAAGAGCAGGAAGCAAAGGCAGGGAGTATAGGCTATAAAAATAACCACTTCTTCTATACACAGAATAAGGAACAGAAGAAAGGAGGCAAGGAGCGGGGGGAGTTAGCAAAGGCAGAATACTTGCAGAAGTTACAAAATACGTACCACACTCCTGTCATAGTATAATTCCCAGATCTGAACTTTAGCGTCCAAAATATGGGTACTAGCATGAATTTCCCTAAGCTTAATTACCTGCTTAGATCTGATATGCTGCCACCAATCAGGACTTAGGTAGAGCGCCTGATAGACTCTGGTCTCCCCCAAAACCTTCCCTGGGGACCCCAAGACCCAGATTCCCTGAGTCTCACAACAAAGGGGAATAAACCATTTCCCTTCCCCCTCCTTTCTTCTTCCCAGCTCTTCCTACCCTGGGTACAGTAGGAGAGATAGACAGATTCAAGCTCCATGAATCTAAACAAAGGGGACATTTATCCTTCCCTTCTCCCCACCAATTCCCTGGTGAGTACAGACTCAATTCCCTTGAGCCTCAACTGGGGAAAAAATCAAACAGGTCTTAAAAAGCAAAACTTTTTATTAAAAGAAGAAAAAAAAAGTACAAGTTATCTTTGTAATTTAGATGGTAAATATTACAGGGTCTTTCAGCTTATAGACAATAGAAAGAAAGCTTTTTCCAGCAGAAATACAATTTAAAATACTTTCACCCAAATACACATTAAAACTCAACCAGCCAGATACACAGTTGCAAATACAGAAAAACAATTAAAAAGACTAAACTGTCTCTACCTTTGTACTTACAAAATTGGAACAGAAGATTAGAGAGCCTGTAGGTATATGTGGTCACTCTCAGAGCCTAGAGAGAACAAAGCAAAACCCCAAACTATAAAAAAAAGGCTTCCCTCCACCGAGATTTTAAAGTATCTTGTCTCCTGATTGGTCCTCTGGTCAGGTGTTGTAGGTCACTGTTTGTTAACCCTTTACAGGTGAAAGAGACATTAACCCTTAGCTATCTGTTTATGACAACTCCAAATACAGCTGACCAGCATCATAGGCACCGAGTACATAACGAATTAGAGGACGTGGTTTTATTTCGACACAACACGACACGAGCCGGCAAAATCCGGAGGAGACTCCTGGCTGACAGGGTGATCAGGCCTCTCAGCTAACACGCGGGGACTCCGAATGATTTTGGCGTGGGACATAGTTTTGTTTGGGGGTCCGTACTTGTGTCAATTTTGGATTGGTTCTCTTTTTACATGTGTCGGCACTGGATTGGTTCCCCTAGCTCCTTCGCCTTCCGAGTTCCGCGCTGGAGCCCCTTACGTCAGTAGAGACTGCACTCTGCACACTGCCTTCTTTGTCCGAGACAGGCTTTCATGTCCATATATGGCTCACGGGGGGTGCACCTGACACACTACTGTGTTCATGACATGCTTGCATGTCTGCACACGGCTCTGGCCTGACCGACAATTGGCCAGGCCGACAACTTGAGCAAGGGTTTAGGATTGCGACATCCATCAGTTCTGTACTTTATGTAGATGCTCGTTTGAAGATTGTCAGATACATAATTTAGAATGGCTGCAAAGAAGAGATCAAAAAGGACTGGTGCCAGCATGCTGCCTTGTTTCACCCCTTTAGACATGAGGGATGTTTTAGGGAGGTCACCATCTGAGAATACTTTTGAAGTCATGGCTTTGTGGAATTGATGTGTCATGCTACCAAATTTGGGCGGAGGGTTGCATGGGGTGCAAAAGGAGAAATAGTACCTTTCGCCCTGAAATTCGAAAGAGTTTGCACATAAAGTCCCACTTTGTTCAGGTCTGTGATTTGTTGTTGTTGCTCTTTGTTTTTTAACAGAAGCTTCATTGCTTTTCGAAAAGCTATGTAATGAAGGAGTCGGGGCTCTCTAGTTCTGTTCCCAGCTTTCCATCTAACTTGCTGTGTGACCATGGACAAGTCACCCAGGGCCCGATATGCACAAGGGGTCTCTAAGTTTTATAGCCAAAATTTAGATACCTTATGTAGGCTCATTGCATTGACTGGGTCAATAGGGAGACCAAAGACTTAATCAGCATGGAGAATGAATTACCCTTCCGCAGCTACAGATACCTAGATAGCTCTCATCACTCTAGTATCTGAACTTTGTTCTGAAGACCACTGATGAGGTTTGTACTGCAGCAGCCTGTTGTTCCTGCTCAATGGATAAAAAGTCCCAAGTGCTATCAATTTTGCTCATTTAAAAAATGTTTTAAAATGTTATAGATGCAACGATCCACATTTTGAGGGTTCTGGATGTGGGGACTGTATTACATTAATCAGAAAAAAAACTACTCCCTGTTAAAGTCTCTCTATCAAGTCAATGGTGCTTGTAATCTGTGGTCTGATGAAACAAGCTGAGGGGCAACTATAAGAGTGGTTGAAAGAAAAATAATAGGTGTTTACTCGTTGATCAATTTTCCATGTGGCTTGGTTGTGAGCTTCACAATAGTTCCACTCTATAACTGGGCACTTCATCAAATGCATTTTTGCATATACTTAAATCTTTACCTATCTTAAAAATTCAGTGTTGGTTCCTCAGGCATCTTAAAGGAGGTGGGTACGGACAAGTGTTTCTCCTTTCTACCCTTAGGTGGAATGAGCTATGGGAGGGAGAAACTTTTTTAGTCTCAGTCAATGCCAGTGGAAATGGCTAATCACTGCATGTAGATGTAGTACACCACGGTACATTTTTTCTTTCTCCTTAGTATTTTCTCCAGTGGTACTTCGTTGAAAACTATCTCCACATCCCTAAAGAACACCATGATAATTCCCAGAGACTGACAGTAACAGAATTCTTGAACAGCGACCTAGTCAGTTCTTAACAGTTTCTGAGCCGAGTGCCTTTCCAACAGCAGCGCAGATGCCAACACAAGAATGGATGATGAGATCCATCACCTAGATGCAAACTCTTTGCCACTGGCTGGTGTCCCAGACAGTAGACAGTGGCTGAGAAATGAGAGGAGAGAATCCCTGTTTTTCCTACCACTTGCTCTTGTTTTGTGGAAACAGATCTTCACGTGACATCAAGTGCTGCATCCTAGCCAAAAGCCACCGTGCCCATAACAGTTATGCAGTGTATAGGAATTAGTGCTTCTGTTCTTGTTACTTATAATAATACAGTAATGCCTTGAGGCATCAAGCGAGGGCTCATTGTTCTAGGTGCTGTACAAGGGAGCTCCAAGTTGCTCACAATCTATGACAAGACCCAACAGATGAAACAAAATGGGCTGAGCGATAACAGTGAAGTTGGGTGCAGGTGCAGCTGCATGCCTTACTGGTCTCTCATGGGTCAGACTAGCCCCAGGGGGATGCCAGCTTAGTCAGTAGAAGATAACAGTGATCTGTGGGTCTCATGGCCGACACTGGAGGCATTTAAAGTCAGCAAAGCACTTCAGCACAAGATTAGGTGGCATCAAATTCAGACGCACCCATTGAAATCAATGGAAGTTAGGTGCCTAAGCACTTTTCAGGATCTGGGCCAATGGGAATTAGGCACATGCTTTAAGTTAAGGGTGTGTGCTGACATGCTTTGCTGATTTAGAAACTAAAAGAGAACGAGGTGCTGGTTTTGGGTTTTTGCTGATTAGAGCTGGCCAAATATTGCAAAATAGTATTGTGAAACATTGAAATAAAAACCTTGAATCAGTTCAGCTGTATCTGCACTCCTTTTCATCCGTTTCCTCCAAACTTATGTCTTGTTTTTGTTTTCAGGGTGTTAGAAGTCATGTGAACACTTATGGGTAGATGTGTTTGCAGAAGAATACGTTGTATAGCCGTCTTGACATCTCTTTGATTTTCCTCCTCTTAATAAAAGTTCAAGTCATCCAATCAGGGATCAGAAACAAAACCACAATTAGTGCAATGGAGCTGCAATCGTAATTGGAGCCTCTAGGGGTTACTGTTAGATAAGTAATCAGTAATAATGATCAAATAATATATAACAAATGGAAGAACAGGGAAGTTGATAGTAATGAATATAAATCAAAAGTTAAGAATCCTCAAAAATTGATAAGGGAAGCAAAGGGACATGAGAAAAGTTGTGGTCAGCAGAGTTAAGGACAATAAGGAGGTTTTTTTTAAAAAATGAGCAAAAAGAATCCTGACAATGGTTCATTACTAAATGGAAATGGTGGAATTATCAATAATATTGCAGAAAAGGCAGAAGTGTTCAATAAATACTTCTGCATTTGGGAAAAAACAGATGTTGTAGTCATCATATCTGATAACACACTTTCCATTCCATCAGTATATCAGGAGAATGTAAAGCAGCAGCTATGAAAGTTAGACATTTTAAAATTATCAGGACTAGATAACTTTCATCCAAGAGTTTTAAAAGAACTGTCCATGGAGCTCGTTGGACCATTAATGTTGATTTTCAATAAAACTTGGCACACTGCAAAAGTTCCAGAAGACTAGCTAATGTGCTGATTTAAAAAAAAAAAAGTTAAGCAGGAAGACTTGGGTAATTATAGGCCTGGGAGTCTTACATTGATCCTGGAAAAGACCATGAAGTGGCTTGATTAATAAAGAACTAAAGGAGGGTAATATAGTTAATGGTATTCAGTGTGGGTTTAAAGAAAATAGATCCTGACAAACAAACTTTGAATCTCTTTTTTTCGATGAGATTACAAGTTTGGTTGATGAAGGTAATAGTGTTGATGTAGTATACTTAGAGTTCTGTTGTTATGCTTATAAGAAGCACGCAGGATCTTTTTCAGGGGAAAAGGCAATACACCACGTTTATTGGAAATACAACAATTAGCATATGCATTCAATCACACACACACACACACACACACACACACACACACACACACACACACACACACACACACACACACACACACACACACTCTCTCTCTCTCTCTCTCCAATCTAGTGGCCAACTAGGTTGATTACAGGTATGTAGGAGCCAGGTTCTGTCGGTGATGATACAATGCTCTGGAGAAGTCTTGGCAGGATGAATCCAAAGTTTCATGGCAAGGCATCCTGTTTATATAGTGATTTTGCTTCATTGGGACCAATGAGTTTTGCACCATCATGCGGTAATCAACTGTTGTTTGACAAGTGCTTGTTTTCTTAAATTGTCCTCATTCTTTCATGAAGTGTCTCAGGGAGTTACCCCATGCTGGTTTTGATCACAGCTATCTTTGTTCCGATTGATAAGTGCCTGTCACATGTTTTAGAGTCGTCAATCTGCCCTCCTCTGACATTTCAATAGGGCCATGTTGTAATCTTCTGGCACTCTTGCATCTGTCCTCGGTTTGTCCCTAGAACATCTGGTTCGGTGATGGACTTCAGTCTTCTCTTCTAACACACACATCCTCATTCACACAGAAAACAGGGTTGATTTACACAGAACATTTGAACAGGAACATCAAATTGCAATGCAAGAAAAAAACAATCATTGCGTTCTTTTACTTATTTTAAAATGCTAAACCTACAACAAAGTGCTGACTGTTACTGCCTTGAAATCAGCTCAGATACAGATTCTGGCTGATGTATCTCTACCAATGGCCCATTAGGCCATTCCTTTCTGCTATTCCAAAAGGGTGGCTGGCAGGATATGATCTAATTATACACCAATATATTTAATACATGCTACATTATTGTTCTTTGTCCTTCATTCTAAATTATATAAAATAGAAACGTAAAATCCACTACTACACTATAAGGCATTTGATTTAGTACCGCACAATATTTTGATTAAAAAACTAGAACAATATAAACATAGCGTACGATTAATGGATTAAAACTGGCTAACTGTTAGGTCTCAAAATGCAGCTATAAATGGCGAATCATCATCAAACAGGAGTGTTTCTGGAGAGGCTCCCTAGGGATAGTTTCTTAGCCTTACTCTGTGTAACATTTTGGTCACTGACCTTCAAGAAAACATAAAATCATACTGATAAAGTTTGCAGAGGGCACAAAAATTGGAGGAGTTGTAAATAATGAAAGGGGACAAGTCACTGATAAAAAGCAATTGCTTGATCAACTGGGTGCAAGCAACCAATATGTGTTTTAATATGGGTAAAGGTGACTATATTCATGTAGGAATAAAAAATGTGATTCTGGGATACGTAAATGAGAATCTCAAGTAGGAGGAGGAAGGTTATTTTGCCTCTGTATTTGGCACTGGTGTGACCACTGCTGAAAGAATGTGTCCCATTCTGGTGCTCACAATTCAAGAAGGATGTTGATAAATTGGAGAAGGTTCAGAGAAGAGCCACGAGAATGATTAAAGAATTAGAAAACATCCCTTACAGTGGTAGAACTTAATCTTATTTTGATTAACAATGGGAAGGTTTTAGTGGTGTCTTGATTAAAGTCTATAAGTATCTACGTAGGGAACAAATATTTAATTATGGGCTTTTCAATCTAGCAGAGAAGTGTATAACACAATCCAGTGGCTGGAAGTTGGAGCAAGACAAATTCAGACTGGAAATAAGGTCTAGGTTTTTAACGGTGAGAGTAATAAATCATTGCAACAACTTATCAAGAGTCATAGTGGACTTCTCCTTACTGGCAGTTTTTAAATCTAGATGTGATGTTTTGCTAAAAGATCTGCTCTAGGAATTATTTAGGGGAAGTTCTATAGCCTGTGTTATACCGGAGGTCAGACAAGATGATCACAATAGTCCCTTCTGGCCTTGGAATCTATGAATACTTTTGGTTCTGTCAATTTTGTGCAGATAAAATTTTCAAAAATGCTTAAGTCACTCAGGTGCTTTTGAAAATGGAATTCAGTCTCCTGTTTCATGGACTTTACCTTGCATCTTAAAAGTTCCCTTTTTTCACCAGCCATACCCATGGAAATTTGCTGTCACCCTTGTCATAATTGCCAGTCTGATTAAAATGTCTAAAAATCAAATCCAGCACCTCACCCTGGGGGTATCTGTGAGTTCTGGGCCTCTAGCAGGCTCACACATTTTGGGAAATCTAATTTCCTGATTTGCCGGGCCAGTGAATTAGCAGCAAATTAGGATTTTCTCAACATGCTGATCTTCCTATAATCATCTTGTCATGACAAACCTTTCAACATGTCAGTGAATAATAATCCTTTTTAAATGAACTGACGAAAGGCAGCTACTTGGTATTGAACTCCATAGACCTTCTAAAAACATGGGAATGGGATAAGTGCAAAAACATTTACAGCAGGTGAAAACAAAGGGCATACAAGTGTAATACATGGGTAATGGCAGTGTAGTTTTAAAAATCCTGCAGGTTAAACCCTCTTAAATAGGAGATGCTTGTAATCTGCACGGCCAATGGGAGCCCCACATGAGCATCGAACATAAGAACAGCCATACTGTGTCAGGCCATCAGTCTATCTAGCCCAGTATCTTGCCTTCTGACAGTGGGCAGTGCCAGTTGTTCCAGAGGGAATGAGCAGAACAAGGCAATTATAAAGTGATCCATCTCCTGTCACCTAGTTCCAACTTCTGGCAGCTAGGGACACCCAGAGCATGGGGTTGCATCCTGACTATCTTGGCTAATAGCCATTGATACACCTGTCCTCCATGAGCTTATCTAATTATTTTCTGAACCCAGTTATACTTTTGGCCTTCACAACATCCACTGGCAGTGAGTTCCACAAGTTAACTGTGTGTTGATGAAGAAGTACTTCCTTATGTATATTTTAAACCGGCTGCTTCTTACTTTCATTAGGTGGCCCCATTTTTGTTATGTGAAGGGGTAAATAACACTTTCCTATTATTTTCTTGACACCACTCAAGGTTTTATAGACCACTATCATATCCCACCTTAGTCATCTCTTTTCTAAGATGAACAGTCCCAGTCTTTTTAATCTTTCCTCATATGGAGGTTGTACCATATCCATAATCATTTCTGTTGTCCTTTTATGTACCTTTTCCATAAGTGATTTAAGTGATGAGTTACATACCACACTTCGTAACTCTGCAATTTCATATTTGACTCCATTCAGAGCTCTTAGGAGAATACTATTTGGTCCTGGTGACTTATTACTGATTAATTTATCAGTTTGTTCCCAAACCTCCTCTAATGACACCTCCATCTGGGCCAGTTCCTAGATTTGTCTCCTAAATTAATGGCTTAGGTGTGGGAATCTCCCTCACATCCCCTGCAATGAAGACCGATGCAAAGAATTCATTTAGCTCCTCTGCAACAGACTTTTCTTTACTGAATGCACCTCGATAGTTCAGTGGCCCCATTGATTGTTTGGCAGGTTTTCTGCTTCTAATGCACTTGAAAATACTGTTAGTTTTTGTGTCTTTTGCTGGATGCTCTTCAAATTCTTTTTTGGCCTGCCTAATTGTACTTTTACACTTGCCAGAGTTTATACTCCTGTCTATTTTCCTCAGTAAGATTTTATTTCTAATTTTTAAAGGATGCCTTATGGTCTATAATTATCTCTCTTACTCTGTTATTTAGCCATGGTGGCATTTTTCTTTTTGTCCTCTAGCTGTTGCTTTTTTTGTTTTTTTGGGGGGGAGGTTTGTTTGGGTTTTTTGGGGGGCATACATTTAGTTAGAGTCTCTGTTATGGTGTTTTTTAAAAGTTTCCATGCAGCTTGCAGGCATGCCACTCTTGTGACTGTTCCTTTTAGCAAGTTTCCTCATTTTTGAGTAGTTCCTCTTTGTTAAGTTAAATACAATTGTGGGGGGTTTCTTTGGTATTCTCCCCCCAACCCCATATCAAATTTAATTACATTATGTTTGCTGTTACCGAGTGGTTCAACTGTATTCACCTCCTGGATCAGATGATATCCTCCACTTAGGACTAAATGAAGCGTTGCCTCTCCCCTCTCAGACATGCATCTGACGAAGTGGGTATTCACCCACGAAAGCTCATGCTCCAAAACGTCAGTTAGTCTATAAGGTGCCACAGGATTCTTTGCTGCTTTTACAGATCCAGACTAACACGACCACCACTCTGATACTTGCCTCTCCCCTTGTAGGTTCCAAGACTAGCTGCCCCAAGAAGCAGTCATCTCATCCTCAGGTGAGATGTTCCCAATCAATATGAGGATAGTTGAAATCCCCTATTATTATTGAGGCTTCTGTTTTTGTATGCTCTGTAATCTCTCGGAATATTTCAGAATCATTGTCATCATCCTGGTCAGGTGGTCGGTAGTATGTTCCTTCTGCTACATTCTTATTGTTGAAGCATGGAATTTCTATCCACAGAAATTCTAACGTAATGTTTGATTAATTTAAGATTTACACTATATTTGACTCTAATGCTTCCTTACCCACATATTTAGACTCTCCACCCCCAGCGTGACCTACTCTGTCATCCCTATATATTTTGTATCCAGGTATAACCATATCCCACTGATTTTTCATCATTCCACCGAGTTTTTGTGATGCCTATTCTATCAATATCTTCATTTAATACCAGACATTTGAGTTCACCCATCTTAGTATTTAGACTTCTTGCATTTGTTTACAAGCACTTATAAAATTTGTCAGTCTTTAGGTGTCTGCCTGCAAGTGATGTAATTAGATGGGATTCTTTTTCATTTGAAGGTTCTCATCAGTTCCTACCTGTCAACTTCTGTGATCTTCTTTTCCCTAGTATATAGAGTATCCCATTTAATAAATCCTCCCCAAGGGATGTTTCTGTCTGAACTGTGTGATCTTACACACCTGTTGGCTTTCCGCCAGCCCTTAGCTTAAAAACTCCTCTACAACTTTATTAATTTTATATGCCATCCTTCCTCTACAGGCTCCATCTTTCCCAAAAAGTTCCCCAATTCCTAATAAATCTAAAACTCTTCTCCCTACATCATCATCTCATCCACGCATCGAGACCCTGCAGTTCTGCCTGTCTAAACTGGTCCTGTGTGTGGAACTGGAAACATTTCAGAGAACATTACCATGGAGATCCTGGATTTTAATCTGTTTTCTAGCAGCCTAAATTTGGTCTTCAGGACCTCTCTCCTACCTTTCCCTATATCACTGGTACCTACATGTACTATGACCACCAGCGCCTCCCTGGCACTGCTCATAAGTCTATCTAGATTCTTGATGGGTTTGCAACCTTCACATCCAGTGGCAATTCACCATGTGGTTCTCCAGGTCATCATAAATCCAACTATTTATATTTCTAATAGTTGAATACTCCATTATTATTACCTGTCTCTTCCTTACCACAGAGATCCCCTCCCTTGGAGGGGTATGCTCATTGTGAGAGGATACCATGACATTATCTGGAAGGAGGGTCCCAACTATGGGATTTTTTTTCCTTCTGCTGCAGCTTGATGTTCTCCTGACCTGAGACTTTCAGCCTCCTCAACAGCACAGATGCTGTCAGACTGGGATGGGACCGCTCTACCATGTCCTGGAAAATCTTGTCTGTGTACCTCTCTGTCTCCCTTAGCCCTGGTGTCCAGAGCCCATACTCAGTCTCAAAAGGAACATGAGCTGCTTGCATCAAAATCCCACATACACTACTTGTCCACAAGCCAAAAACTGGCTAGCCCCCACTCTGCTGCTGAACGCCTGCCTGTGTTGTTTTTGTTCTTGCGGGGTGGCATTTACCTCAGGTTGCTCCCAGAAATGGTGGCATGTCCAGCAGTGGTCCCTAGGCTCAGGAGCAGCCAGGTGGCTCTGCGTGCTGCCCTTTCCTGCAGGCACTGCCCCCACAGCTCCCATTGGCCATTGTACCCCGATCCTGGCCAGAGGGAGCTGCGGAGATGACGCTTGGGGTGGCGGCAGTGTGCCGGACATGCTGGATGCTTCTGGGAGTGGTGCAGAGTCAGGGCAGGTAGGAAGCCTGCCTTAGCCCCACAGTCCTACCAGACTTTTAGTGGCCTAAAATCTCCCGGATTGGCTTCAGCACCCTCTGGGTGATCAAGCCTGATTCTGGGAGACTCCTGGCCAAACTGGGAGGTTTGGAAATCTTAGGCTCCAGCCCTGTGGGGCATGCCAGCACTCGAAACTCCAGCCCCATGGGTTGGGGAGAGAGGCTTGGAGCTTCTGGCTTGCAGTGATGAGACTTTCTGCAGGCCGAATGAAATTAAGCAATGGCCCAGATCTGTCCCATGGGCCATAGGTTCCCCACCTCGCTAAAGGGATTAGTGGTGAAAAGATGGCAGAGTAGAATTTCTTTAGGAAGCTATCAGAGGGGTAGCCATGTTAGTCTGGATCTGTAAAAGCAGCAAAGAATCCTGTGGCACCTTATAGACTAACAGACGTTTTGGAGCATGAGCTTTCGTGGATGAATACCCACTTCGTCGGAGGCCTAGCAGGCCTCTAGGCTCTGCAGACAGTCCCACAACAAGCCATTCTATAAACTTCAATCAATCAGGCACACGGCAAGCAAGCAAACTCACCCCAATGGTCATGTTCTTGCTCCTCCTTCACCAGGAGAATTCCCTCACAAAAGTCCTGTTTGCTAATCCTTTTCGCTAATGTCAACAGAGTATAAATGTTCCATAGAATAAATCGGCCTTGCCCAGTAGGCATATACATGTGGGTTGGATAATGGAGTCCTGCCAACAGTTTGGAGCCTGGCTGTGGACCTGGAGGAACTGCGATTACCACTGCACAGCTGTGACTACAACATCCAGGTTGTTGCAGACGTGCTCCTGGTGAAGGTGTTTTGGCCATTAGGTCCACAGACTATCTCTCCTTTGAGGCTCCCAAACTCCCTCTCTGTGAGAGGAAAGAGCAGTCTTGAGGTTGAGGCATCTGCCAGCTTTTTGGTGGGCATCAGAGCAGTTCATAGGATGCAAGGCTCCCTGTCACCAGAACCGTCCTCTCAGTTAGCACTGATTGGCACCCTTCTTGCCTTCCTCAGCAGAGAGGCCAAAGAACTGAATGGGGCATAGAATTATTTTCTCACCACCCAAAGGCAGTTCCTCCAGGATAAATCTGAGTCATGTTAATGGGGGTAAGGATGTACTGTGTCTGTTGTACATGCTGTACTTTCCTGTGAATAAATAGTGCTCAAGTGTCCAGAGCTGTCAATCCAGCACCTTTTTCCTCCAGTGCTAAACTCACTCCAAATATTTTATTAAAAACATAAAAGAATAGCCTGCAGAATAAATGCAAAACCACTCTGTGGCTCATGAAATTTTATTGTTTCTGCCTCTAACTTACTTGAAGGCTGGCATATGAACTATGCATAATATAGTAGGTGACTGCCGAGATAAGAAACGAATAAGTGAAAATGGAATATTTATGCAAATTTATATAGCTCCTGCTATTCAAAAGTTCCCTGTTAGTTGCAGTGAATTGTAGCTAATGACTGTAATGTGCCTTAGAGTAACCTACCTAGGGAAGTTTCTGATTAATCGCTATTATTGATCCAAAAGAAAAATAGAAATTCTGGATGTTTTAAGCAGCAAAAATGTTGCTGTTTTGTTTCTAATTAGCTTTCTGCTTTGTAATCTGGTGGGTGGTTGTGTGCGTCAAATAATGGTGCTGTGGTGACAAGTTAGTGGTGGATGCAGCATACTGACAACTGTGGGCAACGAGAAGTTCCCTGGCACCAGCAGAGGTAGAACCCAGGTCCTCCGGCATCAGAAGAATAGGCCTCTATCGCCTGGGCTAACAGAGAAAAGCTCGGTGGGAGGTTAGCAGTAACAAGGCCTGTACCATATGTGATCAGTTCTGATTTTATCCAGCAAAGAAGAGCTGTGCACAGAGTATTCATTCACAAGAAGGCAAGTTGCTGTGGCCAGACCTGTAAATCGTTCCCTGTGGACCTTACAGTGTGCACTAAGTATTGTGATGCTACAGGAGGTTGAGAGAAGACGGTTATCTGTGCATAACTATGGGGCAAATCGAAATGATGTCTGCTGCAGGAATACCTGCAAGAGAGGCCACTGGGCCGGGAAGTCTCTGTGAGAATATTCCTGAGAGCGTTCCTGGAATCATTCCATTGCCAAGGTAGAGTTTTCTCTTCTTACAGAATGAATGGCTCAGACCTCACACTCTGGGGACCACAGGACCTTCACAATGTTAACAGCTTTATTATTGATATTGCCCAGTAGGCCTAGATGCAGTGTCTTCCATGCATTTTTAACCTGGGTCTGTGGGACCCAAGCTTGTAGACTCACTATTTCCAAGCCCATGCTTGAGCATCTACGCTGCATTGTAAACCTGGGCTTCAAATGGCTAGACCTGGGTCTCACAACCAGGGTCATGTCTCCATACTGCATTACACAGACCTTCTGATCTGAGTCTGCGGTTTGACTTGCGTCCACAGTGCAAAATGTCAGGGCTTGGGCTGAGCTGCAGCGGAACTCAGGCTCTAACCCACCACCCTCGCAGGGTTCTAGGACCTGGGTCCTGAGTGCTTGCTGCCCTGAGTCAGACTGATTTGTGTAAGGAGGGAGCTCAAACTTGAATCAGATCCTGGCTTAGTGGACAGAGTAAACATAGGTTAGAAGTACCAGTCATGGCCCAGAACACCATTGTTCTGGGTGTTGTACAAACAACAAAAAGCTGGCTGCTGCCCCAAGGAGCTTACGATCTAAGTACAAGACATGAGACAGCAGATGGAGCAGTACGGGGAAACAATGAGACAATATTGGTCTCTGCACACCAGCAGCCTAACAGTTGTCAGGTTTGTGTAGGGATCACAGCAAAGGAGAATTCTGAGGAGGGATTTGAAGATTGATAATTACATTGCTTTGTGGAAGGTTATGGGGAGCATCTCCTAAGTGTGTGGGGCAGCATCGAAGAAAGCATGAAGGTGGGCAGAGGGGGCTAGCATCATAGGTCGATCAGAGGCAAGCATCAACTGCTCAATAGTGCATGAGATGATAGGAAAGGTTTGGATTGGCCATGAAGTGACTAAAAGCAGTTTATATGTGATGCGATAAAGAAGAGTCTATCACAATTTTATCATTAGTCTCATACATCATGATATCCAGAAGGAAATTTTCAAAAGCACCTAAATTCCACTGACTTTCAGTGAGACTAAGGGCTTGTCTACACTTCCCGGGGGATTGATGCTATGGCAATTGATGCACTGGGGGTCGATTTAGCAGTAGATCCACTAAATCAACTGAAAATTGCTCTCCCATCGACTCTGATACTCCACCAGAACGAGAAGCGTGAGGGGAGTCGACGAGAGAGCATCTCCTATGAACATAACGTAGTTACTAGCGTAACTCAAATTGCGTAGCTTACGTTGACCAACTACTGTAGTGCAGACAAGCCCTTAATCTCTAAAGTGCCTAGGTCACTTTTGCAAGTAGGACTTAATCTCTCAAATCTCATAGGCACTTTTGAAATTATCCCATCATATTTTTCTTAAAACCCCAGGTCCTGGACTTATGAATACATAAGAATCTCAGTTTTCATTTCAAAAGAAAAATGTTTCCAGCATTCATGATTGTGGAGAAAAGCTTAAAAACATGAACCCTAAAAACTCAAAACCTAGGAGAGAAATAAAATGATGCATTTTTAATCTCCTTAATTTTATTTCAGTTTTATGATTTTGAGGGTTCCTGATTCTCAATTTTTGAATGGCTGGGGATGGCAGTTCTACACCTATGCAAAAGCCCTGTGCTCTCTGCAAATATTGGAACCTATCTTTAAAAAAAGCCCAGTGGGTGAACCTGGGAATTACAAACTGGAATTACAAACCAAGAAAACTGGTTAAAACGACAAGTAAAAACATAATTCTTCGAATACTTACTCATGTCCACTCCGATGTAGTTATGTGCATGATCTGAATTTTAATTTTAAATAAAGCTTCTGAAACATTTTGAAAGTTTTTTCCCTCAGTGGCTGGTATCCATGGGGTTGGCTCTGGTGCCCCATGGAGTGGCGCCTTCATGTTGCGGTATATAGGAACCTGCCCTCTCCTCACTTCCTTCTTAGCACTGATGACAGTCGCTGAAACCTTGCTTGTCTCTTGCACTTTTAACTGTTCCAGTAAATAAATTATACACAGTTATTTCTTTTACAATTAAATTAGAATGTAGTGAAGTAATATAGTGTAGTTTGTAAGTTCTCCGCTTCAGAGGCTAGCCTTACCTGGGCACTGGGATATGCCTTGTTCCCAGGGTTTCAAACAGTGTGCCATGTACCACAAACCAATGCCAGTGAGTGACCTGCATGATAGTTGTCTTAAGTGCCTGGGAGAGGCTCACACTCAAGAACTGTGCTGGATGTGTAAGAACTTAAACCCATTACAAAAAAGGACATAGACAATAGACTTAAATTCCTCCTCATGAAGAAGGCACTTCGTCCCTCCTCGGAGCCACAGGTGGAATCAGCATTGAGTACTTTGGTATTGGTCAGGAGCACCCATGCCTCCCTGGCAGTGGGGTGGCACCACTCCACCTTCCTGGTACCGATGAAAGACTCTGCACCATGGGACCACCAAACATCCCCAGTTCACAAGAAGATAGCACCAGCATCGGCCTCCCAGTACCGCTCCTTATCGCCAGAGCTGAAAAACAAACAAACAGGCAGTTGGACCAGGGGCGCTCCCTGACTACAAGACATAGGGTCACAGAGAGAGTGCAACCCATGCTGGGCTACTCCGAGGCTCCTGCAGACCGCATGGCCCCACTGACTCTGGCCTTGGGAAGGAGGCTGTTGAGTCCGGTACGAGTGGATTCTCAATCTAGAGAAGCCACCATGGGGTTACAGCCCTGGCTTTGCCATCAACACCAGAGGATTTTCAGGCACCAAGGAGTCTCCTTTCCCTTGCCACCATCCCCCACTGGTCGTGAACTGTCTGTGACAACCCCATCACTGTGGGACACCTCATCACAGTGACAGTTGCCAACACAGGACAAGCCAGTAGTGATGGCATGGCACCACTCTTCCTCACACTCTCCCTCACGGCACCGCTGCAGATTGAGGCACTGCTCCCCTTCAGCCTGGCAAGGCTATCTAGCACCAGCCAGCAGAAATGTCAGGCTTTCATTTGGAGGCAGAATCAGAATTCTGTACCTCCCAGAGAAGCAGGTACTGCACCAACCACAGACACCTGGTGACGGCTATGGGACAAGGGAAGTACCGATGGCATGGCCATCAGCACAATGGCATATGCTGCTGCAATGGCCAGCTTGGAATCCAGGGCGATCCAGCCATTTCAGGGAGGTGTGAGCACCCCCTCTTCTCCCTTGGATTGGGGTTCGGTCCCCAATGCCAAGATTGGTACCAAGATGCAGGATACACCTCCATGGGACCCACCTGCAACGGAGGAGGTACAGTGTTCGGTACCGCTGCAAGCCTCATCGTCGTCCTCCCCAGATGAGGCAATTGTGGGGATGGCCATGGCACCCACACAGGATGACTACAAGTTGCATCAAGAGTTTCTGCATACAGGTGGAAGAAATTTCTGAGTCAGCCCATGCCCTGGTAGACACATTAACACTCTTGGAACCATTGTGAGTGGCCTTGCTCTTAAGTGACTCCATCCTGAAACCCAACAATGCTCTGTGGCAGACTCCTGCATCTCTCCAGCCCATGGCTAAGCTGATAGAGAGAAAATATTTTGTGCCTCCTAAGAGCTATGAATATCTATACACTCATTCTCCACTGGTTTGCTGGTTGTTGCAGTGGCTAATGAGAGGGAGAGACGAGCAATGGGGGCCCATCGCCTAAGGCGAAGGAGGCCAAAAAAAATTGATTAATCACGCAGGAAGGTCCAACTATCAAGCGTCATTATGATTTTAACTTTTGATCGGCTGTGATAAAGTTTAAGGAACTATATTTGGAGTCCAGGAGTGAATTCTCTGCCTCGGTACATGTAGGAGCGGAGCCAGGGTTTTTGGTACCTTAGGCGGGGGTTCTTCTGTGCTCCCGGCCGTTGACGGCAATTCTGCGGCAGGGGGGTCCTTCCATGCTCCCGGTCTTCGGGGCACTTCGACGGCGGGTCCCGGAGCGAGAGAAGGACCCGCCACAGAATTGCCGCCGAAGACCCAGAGCACGGAAGGACCCCCTGCCTCCAAATTGCCGCCCCCCCAAATCCTGGCACCCTAGGCGACTTCCTAGGTCGCCTAAATGGAAGCGCCGGCCCTAGGTAGAGGAAGGTAAGGGGTAGCTAAGGCATTCCTTCAGACGGCCTTGGATGTGGCAGACATGGCAGCCCGATTCCTGGCTTCAGCAGTGATCATGAGACAGAGCTCCTGGCTTCAGTCTTCAAGACTACCCTACAAGGTCCAACAAACTATTCAGGATTTGCCATATGGTGGCAATTCACTCTTCTCAGAGCAAACTGATGTGAAGCTCCACAGCTTAGAGGACTCAAGGGCTACTTTAAAGCCCTTGGGTCTCCACACCCCAGACCCAGCTTGAAAATACTACAAGCCTCAACCCATGGGCCAGTTCTATCCTCCACAACACCACCAGCAGAGGCAGAATTATAGACAAAAGAGGAAAAAGGGTTACAGGAGGAGGCCTCCACGCCCTTCCTCATTGGCCCCAGTGCCTGCCCCCTCAAAACACTAGACAGGGCCAAAGCTGGCCTTTTGAAGCTGTGCCTGAGGGTAGCATACCAAGACAGCAACCTGGTCAGCAGCCTCTCGGGTGTTCATGAAATGGATCCTATCTCCCCTACATTTGTGAACTGGTTCTCCCTCTTCTACAAGGTATGGGCCTGCATTGTCTTGGACTGTTGGGTATTGTGCATGGTGGAAATGGGATATACCCCTCAGTTCTTCCCCTCCTTCCCATCCCATCGCTCTTCAGGGACCCTTTTCATGAGTGACGTCTAGCCCAGGAGGTGCAATCACTCCTACGGGTAGAGACTGTGGAGGAGGCTCCTCTGGAGTTAAGGGGCCCGGGATTTAACTCCCATTACTTTCTAATTCCAAAGGCCAACAGTGACCTCAGACCCATCCTGGATCTGCGAAACCTCAAAAGTTTCATTAAGAACCTGAAATTCTGCATGGTCTTCCTGGCCTTTATTATCCCCTCCCTGGATCCAGGCGACTGATACACAGCCCTTGGCTTAAAGGACACGTATTTTCATATAGGTATCTTCCAAGGACACAGGAGATGCTTTCAATTTGTGGTAAACCACAAACATTATCAGTTTACAGTATTATCCTTTGGACTATCAGCAGCCCCTCGGGTGTTCATTAAATGCATGGCAGTGGTGGCAACCTTCCTCAGGAGAAGAGGGGTGCAGCTGTACCCATATCTGGATGACTGACTGATCAAAGGTCAGTCCAGGTGGAGGCAGATGTAAAACTGATAGTCAACTTTCCAGAGCCTGGAGCTGTTGATAAATATGCAAAAATCAACCTTTTTCTCCAGTTCAGAGAATATAATTCATAGGGGATATCCTCCAAATGAACTGGCCAGAGCTTTTCTCCTGGAAAGCCAATTAAGAGCTATAGAGACACTTGTAAATGGCCTGAGAGTTTCCTCCAATACCACAGCGAGAAACTGCTTGAAGCTTCTGGTACATGTCATCTTGTACCATTGTGGTGCAACACATGCGACTCCATCTGCAGCCCCTTCAATCTTGGCTAGTGTCAGTATAAATCCCAGACCGACATCCTCTACTCTCCTGTGGTGGCGAGACCAGGAGATGGTGTGTGCTGCTATTCCCTTTTTGAGGTCTGCGCTGGTCATTGACGCTTCAGAGATGGGGTGGGAGCTCATTTAGGGAGTCTCTGTGTCTCAGGGTCTCCGGTCACTGAAGAAGGTAGCCTTACCGATCAACGTGAGATTTAGGGCTGTGCGTCTAGCCTGCCAAGTGTTCAGACCCCACCTGGAGGGCAGATGCATATCAGTCCTCATGGACAACACAACAGCAACATTTTAAATAAACAAGCAAGGGGGAGCTCGCTCCTCTCCCCTTTGTCAGGAAGCTCCAAACCTGTGGGACTTTTGCATAGCCTATTCCATTCACCTTGAAGCCTCCTACCTACCAGGGTCACAGAGCAATCTGGCAGACCACGTCAGCAGATTTTTTTCCAGCCATCACGAGTGGTCCATTTGTCCAGACGTCTTCAACACTGTTTTCCAGAAGTGGGGGTTTCCCCAGGTGGACCTGTTCGTGATGAGGCACAACAGGAAGTGCCCTCAGTTCTGCTCCTTCCTGGGGCACAATCCAGGCTTACTCACAAACGCTTTTCTCCTTCTCTGGAAGGGAAGGCTCTTTTACATGTTTCCTTCCACTCCTCTGACATGCAAGGTACTGCCCAAGGTCAGAAGGAACAGAACATGATTAATCCTAATAGCTCCAGCATGGCTGTGCCAATATTGGTTCACAACCCTGCTGGACCTCTCAGTTGACATGCCGATCAGCCTGCCAAGGTTCCCGGATTCGATCTCTCAGAACCACAGCTGCCTGCTCTATCCAAACCTTGAGTCCCTCCACTTGATGGCATGGAAGCTCCATGGCTGAACCTGACGGAACAATCTTGTTCAGCACCGGTACAAGAGATGCTCTTGGGCAGCAGGAAGCCATCAACTAAAACCGCCTACCTGGTGAAATGGAAGAGATTCTCAATCTGGTCGAAGAAAAAGGTGTTTCGCCTATGGGGTCCTCACTGTCCTTTATTTTGGGCTACTTGCTTTACTCAAAGCAGGAAGTACTAACCATTTCATCCATAAGGGTTGATCTAGCCACGATCTCTGCATTTCACCCTTGGGTGAATGGGTGGTTGGTATTTTCAAACTCAATTTGTGGCTGCTTCCTGAAGGGGTTGGAGTATCTGTATCCACAGGTATCACAACCTCTGCCTCCTTGGGACCTTAATTTGGTATTGATGAAGCTGACAGGACCCCCATTTGAGCCACTGGCAACATGCTCCTTGCTTTATCTCTTCTGGAAGGTGACTTTTCTCATGGCCATCACCTCAGCTAGATGAGTCTCTGAGATGTAGGCCCTTACCTCTGAGCCACTGTATACAGTGTTCTTCAAGGGCAAGGTATGTCTGCGGTCACACCCGTCCTTTCTTCAAAAAGTGATCTCACGATTTCATAGTAAACAGGACCATTTTCTCATGGTCTTCTATACTAACTCGCGTGTTAGCAGGGACAAACAGAGGCTCTACTTGCTAGATGGGAGGCATTCACTTGCTTTCTATATAGAGAAAACCAGACTTTTCAGAAAGACCACCCAACTGTTTGTAGCCATTGCAGACAGGATGAGAGGCAGTTCAGTCTGTCCAGAGAATTTCTTGTTGGATCACATCCTGCATCTGCACTTGTTATGACCTGGCGAAGGTCCCACCTCCTCGCTTGATGGTTCACTTTATGAGATCACAAGCATCATTGGCGGTATTCATGCCTCAGGTTCCAGTCCAGGACATCTGCAGAACAATGACCTGGTCATCGGTCCACACGTTCTCTGCACAGTATGCCATCATTCAGCAGGCTGGAGATGATGCAGGTTTCGGCTGAGTGCTGTTGCAGTCTGCTTGTCAGTGAAATTCTGAACCCACCGCCTGACTAGTAGTTGCTTAGCAGTCACCTACATTGGAATTAATATGAGCAAGCACTCGAAGAAAAAATGGTTACTAATCTTTCTGTAATCGTTACTTTTCTAGATGTGTTGCTCATGTCCATTCCCAAACCTGCCCTCCTATCGCTCTGTAGGAGTTGCTGGCAAGAAGGAACTGAGGGGCCAGTGGGTCAGCAGGTTCCTATGTACTGCACCATAAAAGCGCCACTCCGGGCGGCACCAGAGCCGACATTCTAATGGACCTGAGCAACACATCTGGAAGAAGAACAGTTAGGGAAAGGTTAGTAATTGTTTTGTTTGTTTGTTTGTTTGTTTTTTATAAACACACAGAGGAACATCATATGATAAGGGTGAACTAGCCTGGGTTCTGTAAAGGACATTATGCCGTATTATTAATATGGCATAATGTCCTTTACAGAACCCAGGCTAGTTCACCCTTATCATATGATGTTCATCCATTAGATCATATGATGATCATCCATTAGTAACCCTTATCCATTAGAATCATCTGAGCATGTCAACAAAATAGTGCATAAAGGAGAACCAACTGACAATTTATTTGGATTTTCAACAAATTTTTGACCAAGTCCAATGCAAGGATCTCCTACACCTCTACCCCGATATAACGCTGTCCTCAGGAGCCAAAAAAATCTTACCGCATTATATTGAACTTGCTTTGGTTTGCCAGAGTGCGCAGCCCCACCCCCCCAGAGCACTGCTTTGCCACATTATATCCGAATTCATGTTATATTGCGTTGCGTCATATCGGAGTAGAGGTGTATTCTCAAGAGCAAGGGCAAATTCAATTACATTGAAAGGCAACACATTTAAAACTGAAAAAGTGCTTTATTCATGTACAAGATAGAATTAGACTGTGGAATTGATTGCCACAAAATATTATTGAGTCCAAGAACATAAGGTTCAAAAAGGATTTGATATTATTGTGAATAATGAGAACACCTACAATCACATTAGATAGGATTAGGCTGCTGATGTGCAGAGATCATATTACCCAATATTGACTTATTATTTACTTGTATTCCTCCATCTGTCTGTCTACATAATTTTTTATGTCTGTTGTTTTCTACTTATATTGTAAGCTTCTTGGGGCAGGAACCATCTTTTTTGTGTGTGTTTGTACAGTACTTAACACAATGGGGCCCTGGCCCATGAGGGCTCCTAGGCACTACAATAATACAAATTATTAAATAATAACTGATTATAAGGGACATAAACTCTCATGATTTATTCCGTGAGTCAACCACTGATGGGGGGTTAGGAAGAGACTTTGCCTGTGGACAGGTTATTTCATTAATTGTCCGTAAGGAGATATCCTGCATCTTTCTCTGACGCATTGGATGCTGACCACGATTGGAAGCAGAATACCAAGCTCAATGGACTGCCGGTCTGATCTGGCATCACGATTGCTGTGTGGTCTAATTTATCTTTCCCGTCCCCCACACCTCTGGGAAATTTGAGAAGCTGAGCCTTAGAAAGAGAGATGTGATAACATTATACATAGAGACATAATTGCCTCCCACCTGCTTATGACTCATCAGAGCCTAGTTGGTAGCATGCTATAGACTGGAAGAAACAATCAACACAAAATCGGCCTTAGTAATAAAATGTCAGACTGATTGTTTAAAAAAAAAAGCCCAGAAAAGCTGAAATCACTTATCAGTGCCAAATGACGGCTAAATATTTTCTGTTTAGCAATTGCTTGACACTGCTGCTAATGTTTAAATTTGCCAGGATGAGGAACAGTTTGAAGGTAATGTTATGATCCATCTCGTTATTCTCTTCTCCTTTGGAGGATACAACACTAATTAGCTGGCATGCTGCAACTGGCCCCGTTACAAAGCATCTCTCCTCTGGCTGTGGTGGAAGGCTCTTGAGTAAATAGAATGGGTGTGTGTGATTGGACACATCTGCTTGTTCTCGCCTTCGAGACTCTGCCATTGCAAAGCAAAATGAGCAACTGAGAAGGCTGTTCAGCTGATGGCCGTTGTAAATATGACATGGCTCAGGCCGTTGTGTCTGAGCCATGTCACTGTGATATCTATAGTGTGCATGAAAAATCCCTTTTTAAAGTTCAAAAATTAGTGTGTGAAGTTGATACCAGTAGGTAAAAGGCAGCTTGGTTCAGTGGATAAGGCACTGGAGTAGGAGACCTGGGTTTGATACTTGGTTCTGCCACTGATCTATTATGTGATCTTGGGCAAGTTGGTTTGCTGCTCTGTGCATGTTTCCTCTTAAACACTTTGTCTGTCTTGCCTTTTTAGATTGTAGACTCCTCGGGGCAGAGGGCTGTCCCTTATTATGTGTTGTATGCTGCCTGATACAATGGGGTTCCAAATTTGATTGGGGGGCCCTAGGCACTAGAGTAATAAAGATAAGGGATGCTGCAAGGTGTTGAGTGGGAAATCTGAAGGGAGTTGAGGACATTGAGCACCTGGAATGAATAGGTCCTAAAGAGCTAAGTGATATTTTTCCTTAATGCACTTTGGGTCCTCTTATTCTCTTCCTCGTACATCCCTATTTTTACACATCAAAGGACTACATATTTTGCCTTCAGATCTTTCTATCTGTCTGTTTGAAACACACTCACCACC
This sequence comes from Gopherus evgoodei, assembly GCF_007399415.2. NCBI lineage: Eukaryota > Metazoa > Chordata > Testudines > Testudinidae > Gopherus > Gopherus evgoodei. The sequence continues at coordinate 285,659,108 of NC_044323.1, read as the reverse complement.
ACATTATCTGAATGCCACAAAACCTATCAACCGTAATCCGCTGACATCAGGAGAATGATGTCCAACAAATTGCCAAGTCAGATTAAACCTCAGGGGAAGAGCTAAATTTAGCTGAGCTAAGCAGGGAAGACATGGTATAAAAAGTCACTTGCAAGGCAAACTTGAGAGCTGCAGGCAGAGGCAGCTAACCAGCATTTCAGAGAGAGTTGAGAGTGGGACTATGAGAGGCTTTCATTCCAGTTTCAGCACAGTGTGTGCTATCAAGACAAACAGTGATGGAACAGTGGTGGTGACCTGCAATGAATGTGCCAATGTTCTCTTTCCTGACTGAAGACAGTAAGGATGTTATGTGCATGAAGTGCAAACTGGTGGCTCTGTTGAAGGAGAAGATTCTTACAGTGCAGAGGCAAGTAGAGAGACTATAGAAAAGCACAGGAGTTCCTAAACAGCCAAGTTCAGGAAACACCAAATACCTTAGATTCAAGGAAGAATGGAGCTGGTCACCAATGAATCTCAGAGAGAAGAGGTCAGAGAGGTACCTGGCGGTTCATAGCCACCAGAAGTAGGAGGTGATGGCAGCATTCTAAATGACTGGAGAAAGGTGAAAATGCGCAGGCTGTTGCCACCGGAGAGAAGAGAAACTCTACACAGCTAGATGTTTCACATACATACTGGGTCCTCAACCTGGAAACTATGGAAGATATCTCTTGAGATCCAGCAGGTCCAAGGGAATGGAGAGATGTACTGGACACACATGTGGATAGCATCTCGACCCAACTTACAAGAAAATCAAGCTTGCCCACAATGAGTTCTCCAATCATCCAAAGATGACAAACAATCCTTCCTGGAGATCCAATACTCAGAAAAATAGAAAGAACATTCTTCAAGGGAAGGCGAACAACAGGACAGCATGCAGCCAGGACATGAGATGTCACTCTAAGACTAGATCAGCTTCTGAAGTCTGTGGGCAAGGATCCATTGGTGATCATTCATATCAGCTAAGATTGAGTCATGGGTATTTTTAGACCTGTCCATGACTTTCACTATAAATACCCATGACTAAATCTCTGCTCATGGGCTCCGCTGCTGCTTGGACTGCCCCCAGGACTGCTGCTTGGGCACTCCCATGGGCTGCTGCTCTGGCCACCCCTGAGACCGTTGCTGCTTGGGCGGTCCTCGGGGCCAGCCGTACTGGCCACTGCTCGGATGCTCCCTGGGGCCATCTGCCAATGGCTGCCCAAGCAGCTGCCAGTGTGGTTGGCCCCAGCGGCCACTCCAGCAGTGGATGGTGTGGACACCAGCTGCTCAGGCAGCCCTGAAATCAGCCATACCAGTCACAGCAGCTATGGAAGTCACAGAGGTCTCGGAATGTCATGGAATCCATGACTTCCACGACAGAATTGCAGCCTCACTAATCATACTGCGTTGTGGGATATCTCACAGATAGCAGATGATTTCAAGGAACTTGGAAACATGCTGAAGAAGAATGTCCAAGCAATCGTCTCTGAGATCCTTCCTGTCCCACAAGCAAAGGTAGATGATTTTGGAAGTGAACTGCTGACTAAGTGGTGTAGAGTAGAGGGTTTGGATTTTGTGGAACTTTGTACCACCTTCTATGGGGAGAGGGGGCTGTATAGTTTGAATGGCCTCCACCTCAGTAGAAGGGGGACCAAGCTTCTCGGGACAGTTTGAGTAGAGTAGTCAGGAGAGGGTTAAACTAATAGCAAAAAAGGTGAGTGAAAAGAAGGAAAATACGAGTATGTAACACAAAATTGAAATTTGAGACCAAGATTAATCAAGCAACCAAAGGACGTGAAGAGAAGAAATTTTTGAATGGCCTCTTCACCAATACTAGGAGCCCGGGTAACAAACAAGAGGAACTGGAATTGCTCATTTATGAACATAAATTTGATCTTGTTGGTATTACTGAAACATAGTGGGATGATTCTCACAATTGGAATGGTCAAATCAATGGATATAAATATTTAGGAAAGATTGAGTGGGTAGAAGGGACATGATAGTGGCAAGCTATGTCAGATATGGCATTACCTATTTCCAAGTCACTGAGAGCTCAGAAGAAAATGATCTCAAACACATATGGATCAAGTATAGATGATAGTTTCCTATCTAAAAAAGTGTTGCAGCCAATATAGTAGAATTCTTTATTTGACCTTGTCCTAACAGATATTAAAGACATAAAAATTAATGGTAGCTTAGATACAAAGGATCATGACTTGATCGCATTTGTAATGTGCAAGCAGAATGAAATACAGATTATTAATATATATATTTGGTGCTTTAATACGACCAGTTTCACAATACTGAAACGTTATGAGTCAAATTAGCTGGGAGGAAGAATGTATTGAAAAAATGTGAATTATAATTGGGAATAATTTAAGAACACCTTAGCAGAGGCCCAAAAACCTACAATCCCACAACTGAAGAAGAAGGCTATTCTGATTTTTAAAAAAACTAACCTGTAGATTATGTAAAGGCAGCTATATTTTTAAAAAGCATATAACAAATGGAAGAACGGGAAAGTTCATAGTAATGAATATAAATCAGAAGTTAGGAATTCTCAAAAATTGATAAGGGAAGCAAAGGAACACAGAGAAATCTGTGGTCAGCAGAGTTAAGGACAATAAGGACTTTCAAAATATATCAGGAACAAAAAGAATCTGACAATAGTCCTGGTCCATTACTAGATGGAAATGGTAGAATTATCAATAATAAAATGCAGAAATGTTCAATAAATATTTCTATTCTGTAGTTGAGGAAATCAGATGACATAGTCTCATCATATATTGATGATAACACTCTTTCCATTCCACTAGTATTTCAGGAGAATGTTAAACAGCAGCTGCTATAGTTAGACATTTTTAAATCAGCAGTTTCAACTAATGTGCTCCTGAGAGTTTTAAAGGAGCTGGCTGAGGGGCTTGCTTGACTGTTAATGTTGATTTTCAATAAGCCGTGAGCACTGCAGAAGTTCCAGAAGATTGGTAGAAATCTAATATTGTGCCAATTTTCAAAAAGGGTAAACAGGATGATCTGTGTAATTATAGGCCTGTCAGCCTGACATCGGTCCTGGAGAAGATAATGGAGTGGCTGATACAGGACTTGATTAATAAAGAATGTAAGGAAGGTATTGCAAATAAAGAACAGCAATATGGGTTTAAGGAAAAAAGATCCTGTCAAACGAATTTGTTTTATTTTTGATGAGATTAGAAATTTTGTTGCTAAAGGTACGAGTTTTGATATAATATACTCAGCCTTCTGAGTGGATTAAACACTGGCTAACTGATAGATCTCAAAATATAACTGTAAATGGGAAATTGTCATCATGTGGGTATGGTTCTAGTGGGGTCCCAGAGGGATTAATTCTTGGCTATACACTATCTAACATATTTTTCAATGATTTGGAAGAAAATACAAAATCATCAGTGATAAAGTTTGCAGATTACACAAAAATTGTGGGAGTGGGAAATAATCAATAGGATAGGACACTGATTCAGAGTCATCCCGATCACTTTGGTAAATTGGGCGCAAGCAAACGATATGTATTTTAATACAGTGAAATGAAAAATATATACATCTATGGACAAAGAATGTCAGACATACTTACAGAATGGGTGACTCTTATCCAGGGAAGCAGTGCCTCTGAAAAATAATGCAGGAGGGAGATGTATAATCAGCTGTACAGTCCTGGGATGCATAAACAGGGGAATCTCAAGTAGGAGAAGAGAGATTATTTTACCTTTGTGTTTGGCACTGGTGCAACCACTGCTGGAATATTTTATTTTTCCATAATTTGTTTTACTTTATTTAACTGCTTTTGCAGTGCCTGTATATCTCCTTGGGTTCCTATGAACATCCTGATCCCAAACAATCCACTAGTGATTCCTATTATCCCACTACTCTCTCTCTTTTCTCATGCTTAATCCTTTGTTTCTGGGGTTATCCCAAAGTAGTTTCATAAATTCTCCATATAATACGCCAACTTGACAACTTTGACAGACTTCAGTATTGGTAAAATCCCACTGGGCTCTATTAAGACATGGAACCAGCATACTTTATTGTGTAATGCACTGGTTTTCCTTCTAACTCGGGAGATTCTTAATCCACTTTCTTGTCCTGGTGTTACTACTGGACATGGAGAAATGTCAGAGGTGGAATTTATAATTGTTTATGTGATTGTGATAATTGAGGGAATGGATCGTTTAGTTAATTAGTCTGAAACTAACATTTCTACCTCTATTATTCCCATTTCTCGGAGTTCTTTACTGTACCCCTGGAAAGTTCCAGTATTAATAGACGTAAAATCTTGAATTATCATGGAAACATCTCCCTGTGTTATATCCTCATTTACAAATTGCACTCAGCTATGTTCATGATTTTTTCCATAGGCACAGTATCTCTTTTCATTAGAGCATGGTCCATAATTTTCCCTCCTGAATATATTAATATTAATATCCCATCATTTGCATTATTTGGTATAAATTTCCATGTTATGAGAAGAGGAAACAAATTTTGTTGATATCTTGTAAAAATACACTGTAGAGTTATATTACTTCTTTTAGATCCTAAAATTGTTTGAATAGTTAGGACTGTCATAGGCACAGTCATAAATATTTGTTTAATCTCTTTCACATTTTCTCTTAATAGCCCTTTGTCATGTATGTGTTCCGTAATTTCTCTTCTTACTTTTTTAATGCTTGTCGTCTTATTGGTATTACCCTCTTTTATTGTTAAGAGGTGGAATTGCTTAGCAATAGATCTTATAACTGGGTTGAAAGTAGTTATTCTTATTCGATAACACTCAGGGAGTATTCTGTTTTCCTTCTTATCTAATAGATAAAAATGTACAACTCCATTTTCATATTTGGAGGAGAGTACCCTCAACTCCAGTCATCCAGTATTTCGATCATAGCTATGTTGAAGTGCTATTGTACAACCTTTAGAGCACATCCAGCCTCCAATTATCCAGTTCAGACATGGCAGACACTGGAATTCCTGTTGTGCTCTGCCATGTCCCACCAACCAACCATACACAAGTTGAAGCATACCCAGTTCATCAGGAGACAGTTGTGAGCTATGTTTGTGAGTTGGTTCTTTCTCTGGGTACACAGGGTAAGTCCAGGTCCAGTTCATTAAACAGCATGTATCCGAGTAACAGACAGTTCTGCCTAGATGACAAAATGAAGCAGCATCAGACTTGTCCTTTGAACAATTTCATTTGATTAAGATGAAACCATTTGTCCAACTTTTTCTGCCTTGATGAATTCACACCAAACATACATTGAGACTAGCATTTTCTGTAACACAGAAGTGCCCGTCCCAACTAGGTTGTCAAGGGTTTCCTTTTTCATTGTAGATTTTTATCATTGCTTCATCTCCTGTTTGCCACTCTTGCAACTTTTTTGTGGTACCAAAGGATCAAGCAATCTGTCTTTTTCTCACATCCATGTTTTTGGCTGCCCGTAGATTAACTTCTCTCAGGTGTTCTTTTAGCTGTAACAGCCATTGATCAGTTACAACAGTGTGTTGTACTGAGCCTAGCACAGCATAAAGCAGATGTTCAGGCAACACCGTTTTATGTCCTGTCATGATTTCAAAAGGAGCTACCCACATTGTTTTGTTTGGAGAAACTCAAAGAGCCATCACTGTAAAGGGCAATTTTGTATCCCAACCTTTTTTTTTTGTTGTCATTAGATATTTAGTAAACATAACCTTTAAAGTTCAATTACATCTTTCTAGCAGTCTTGATGACTGTGGAGGATAAGGTGAGATGATATTTCTGCTGTATTCTTGCTACTGCATTTTTAACACCTCAGTGCCCTCCAGTGGGTAAATCATGACACATAAATAAAATCAGTTTTATATTGCTGTGGTACAACACAAGCCCATTGATGACTGGATTTGGCTACCTTGATGGATTTCCATCGGGGGTTGTATAAATGTTAAGGGAACTCCTTTATATTCTCTTGAATCTCTTTCTGGGCTCAGCTTAGCTCCTGTAAGACCTTTGCAAAGTAGCAAAATCAGTATTTTCCCATTTAGGAGTTATAGCTGCAAAGGGAGTGCCAGATTGTGACAGTTTCCACAGTGGAGCACCGATAGCTGCTGCCTTGGCTGCTAAATCAGCCTCTCCGTTCCAGGCTGCTCCAGGGGAGTTACTCCCATGTGCCTTTACCATTACTATGGCCAGCAGGGTGTCCTTGACTCTTTTAATTGCAAGATCATAACTATTCTGTCATAGGTGAGCATATGCTAAAGGTTTACCATCCCCAGAGCGAAATCTGTGATAGATCTGGTATAACTCAGGTAACGTTTCATGCACCCATTGTGAATCCAAATAAATGATTAATGGGAAATCAGGAAAAACTTCTAGCATGTGGGCTACTCTGGCCAGTTCAGGAAACTGGGCTTACTTGATTTCCACAATCTGTTGTACTCAGAGGCAGATTAAAAAAAATTGGGGCCCCGGGCACAAAGAACATGGAGGCCCCTGCCGTTGGGCCCCACCTGCTGCTCTTCTGCTTCCCCCAAGGCCCCACCACCTGGCCTGGCCAAAGGCTGGGCCATGCTAAGAGTTGCCCAGGGAGCCCAGGCCACTATGGGGAGCCCTGGACCCTCCACCTACCCTGGGCAGTGTGCTCTTGGGGTCAGGGACATGGGCCAGGGGCTGCTTTCCGGCACTCCCATCCAAGGCAGGTGCAGGGTCCAGGGCTTCCCAAAGCTGCCTGGGGTCCCTGGGCAGCTCTTACCATAGCCTAAAGCAGTGGTCCCCAAACTGTGCGGTACATCTCCCCTAGGGGGACACAGAGGAATGTTGGGGTGGGGGGAGCGGCAGGGCCCTGCCCTGCCCCCATCTCCGCTTCAGCCCCACCCTCGCCCTGCCCCCAACCCCAGCTGTGGCTCTGCTCCTGGCTGCACCCCCCACTCACAGCCCCTGACTATGGGTCCCAGCCTTGCTCCTGGCCCCAGCTCCCGAGGGGACGGAGGGGCAGGGGGGGGACTGGGTAAGGGTGGGAGATGCGCAACTGTTTGGGGACCCCTGGCTTAGGGTGACCATACATCCTATTTTGACCCCAGATGTCCTGACCTTTTTGGCAAAACTGGGCTTTAGTCCCATTTGCACTTGCTAACTGCTCATCAGTAGAAAGCCCAGTTTTTCCAAAAAGAGGCTGAGGCAGCTGAGCAGTGGGGCTCGGAGGGCGGGGAGGGCATTCGGCAAGTGGCTTGGGCCAGCCCTGCACAGGGTAGGGGAGATGCCCAGCTGGGTGGGGGAGGGGATAAGGGATAGGGGCTCATGAGTGAGCTCCATGGCATGCGTGGGAGGGAAGGAGGGGGTCCCAGTCCAGCACTGCGCTGCCTCATTGGCCCGTGCAGTATTCCATCACTGTCTGTTCCAAGTCAGGAATCACAGTAACAAACCCTGCATTAGGACTGCCCTCCTGATAATATGCGGGTCCATCTGTGAATACTTTGGTGCCTGGCTTTGTTTCTGTCTGTTGCCAGCTCACAGCTCGAATCGGAGATATGCCGTATAGCGTATCAGCTAAAAGACATTCATATGGGTCTCCCGCAGTCAATAGGCTATGTGCCAAAGCAAGGGTCTAGAGATCTGGTTTCCTGTAATCTCTGTATCCTGTAACAACAGTTCCCACTGGGTTAATCTTGCATTTGATACACTTACCCTCTTTACTTGTCCTGATAACAGGAATTGCATTGGAGTGTGTGGAGTACTGACCATCAAAGGTAACAATCCCACAACATCAATAAAGTGGCTAACAGCCCCAAATGTGGCCAGCATATGTGTCTCACACCAAGAATATTTCTCTTTTTAGGAGTCAGTACCTGAGACACATAAGCACTTGGTCTGGGTTGTGAGGTCCTGTGCTGACCCAAAGCAGCTGCTGGTGCTGGGTCAGTAGTAGCTAGCTCCAAAAAAAATGGTTGTCAATAGTCAGGTTGAGCCAACACAGGAGCTGGGGCTAATGCCTGTTTCAATTTAGTGATGGTGTCAGTCAATTCCATTACCAATTGCTACCTTCTTTGAGTAAAGCATGTAAAGAAGCAGCTATTTCTGCATAGTCAGGTATAAACTCCTGGGAGAAAATCCTGTCACTCCTAAAATTTGTCTCAAGGCAGCTTCAGAAGTAAGGAACGATAAAGAGTGAATCATTTTTACCTTTGGCTGATCTGAGAATTTTCCTCCTGGCTGAAGTGTCAATCCAAGAAAATGCATTGTCTGTCTGACTACCTGCTTTTTGGGGATTGACCTTTAGGCCTGCTGCAGATAGTATGTGCTGCAGAGCTTCCAAAAGAATCAGATTTTTCTCCCAAGTTAGGGTGAAAAATAATAGGCCATCCATATACATGAACCACATTTTGCCAATATTGGAACTCAGCCAACACAGCTTTCATGTGTGCATAGGAAATCGCAGGGGAGTCATGGTATCCTTGTGGAAGACAGGTGAAAGTATAGTGAATTCCTTCATATTGAAAAGAAAATTTGTGCTGCGAGTCAGGGTGGACAAAAATTGAAAAGAAACCATTGACCATTACTATCTACAGCATTTGCTACCTCTGGTAAATAAACCACTACTGGTGCATGGAATTAGATTTAGTTTTCTGCAGTCGGTATTCAGAGAGAAGCTGCTGTCTGGTTTCTGCATTGGCCAGATTGGACTGCTTGCTACTGAGGCACATTTTCTAATTACTCCTTGTCTCAAAAATGATGAGATTGCTTTTCCTGTATCCTCCACTGCTTCTCTGGGATACGGATACTTTTTGGGGGACGGAGGGTCCCTTCCTTCTATCACCACTCGTGCATTCATTAGACCACAAGCATGCTAAGAGGTCTAATACCTGCGGTTCCCTTGGACAAATTTGCTTTACATCCTTCTGCTTCTCTCCTAAAGCCAGGTCTTGTATGCACAAAGGCACACATCCCTTCACAGTTAACGTGGCATGTGTGTCTGGTATAACCCACTGCTGATGCTTTGCAGCAGGGATTATCCAGAGGCACATATTAGCCAGATCCATCACAATCCTGCGTTGGACCATTACATTTGATCCCATAATAGATTGTTTTGTGGGCAGGCATGGCAATGCAAATGATACACCTGCCTTCCAGGATCCAATCTCAATAGAAACTGGTACCAAAACATACATAGTGAAATTGCTGCCTTCACATGCTTGCAGCATCATGTTTTAGAGCTCCTTGAAGAGAAGACTGTGGCTGTTTCTCATAACAGATACAAAGGGATGCCCTTGTGTGAACTAGAACTGTTTATCGATTACCTCCAATCTAAGCCTCTGGTGGGGGATCCCATCTTCATTAAGCCGAAGAGAAATGGCCCTGAGAAACTGAAGGCTTGGTTCTCCTAACATGAATATCCTCTAGCAGCAGTATCTGTGGTTATAGCTATCACAGAATTATTCTGTGGTAAGGAGAGATGACTTTTTCTCTCCTTTATATTCTTCCAATTGTTATGATGGTTCCCTATAACTCGGTCTTGTTCACCAATATCTTCAACCTCCTCTCCAATAGCCTTTTCCCCTATCACTCGGAGAGCATCCATCTCTTCCATCTGACAGCCAGCCACCCTCTGTCTTAAAAGTATATTCTTTCTGTGGAATCACTTGTCTCTGACAGGCTGCCACTCTCTTAGCCTGCAGCCATTCCTAAGCCTTGTCTCGGTCTCCTTCCCAGATGCTGGTCATGAATATTAAAAGTTGTGGTAGAGTGCTGGTCTCAGTGAAATGCTGAAGTTTTGTTTGGTGTTTAATATGATCTGTTTGCTATTATCAAGCCTTTATATGCCCCGCCATTATGCGCAGGATTGGCTTGTACCATGCACTGATCTACATACCACAACCTTGCCTCAAATACTTGAGAATGTTCATTGGGGCATTGCTTAGTTTTGGCTAAAGCCTCAAATGCTCCCTTTGTACTTTCCCCATTGAATCAATTGTTGCATGTCCTATAGGATGCAATGTTCCCATTCTGATCCCTTCATCTAGAGTTCTCCATATCTCTAGGGGTAGGGATGCCAATAGTGCTTTCTTTTCAGCATCCTCGGTTAAAGCAAATGTCTGACCCCATTGACCTAGCTTCACAGTATGGTCTGCAATAGAACCATCCCCCATTCTGGGCCACACGTCTCACCATCTTATCAATCAACTCAGGAGGGACTGAGATGTTTGTAACTATATTTTCAGTTGTCTGCCATGGTTGGTTTCCACCCTGTGCTGCACCACAGTTTTTTTTTGTAACAATTGGAGCCTTGGCTACCTTGCGGAATCCTAAATTAGAGCAGTTAGGCATGCATCCTTCAGATAATTTGGAAGGCCTAAGTCATTCTCATAATCATAATGTTGAGGTGTAGCAGGTTTCACTTAGAAGGCATCAGGCCTACTGGGTAAGCTGTGGGCTTGGCAGTTCTTCCCACACCCAAAGTCCTGGGATGGGCTTGCCTGATGGGCAGTGGGCCCACTGGTCAAATTATGGATCAGGGAGAGGGGAGGTGGGGGGAAAGGAGGTAGGGGGACCCAGGCCTTCCGTCTCCACTAGGTCCCAGCCCAGTGCCCAAGGGAGAGAGGTATGCAGTATCTTGGTCCCCTCTTCATGGTGCACCTGACCAGCCTTTCCCAGGCCGCTTGCTACCACTCGGCTCTCAATTCAGATCAGGGCATGATTGCAGTTGCCATGCACCCTCAGAGGGAGTTCCCAGTCAGTCCGGTGGTCCAATAAGCATTCCCCAGCTCATCTTATCTTGTCCCTTTAGGTCAACTCCTTATTTCATCCTTGGGGTGTACGCCTTTGCTTTAGGGTCTCAATCTGCCATCTGGATGATTGATAAGAAAGTTGGTGCCTCTTGACTCTTCCACTCCCTTCTTGACCATCTGGCCTAGTTGTCCTTTCTCAGATAATTACCATACATTCTTCACTCACACCAAACAGTAAATAAGGCAATTACACCCATAAAACTTCTATCTGCTGGGTGACCTGGACTAAGTCACTTCACCCCCCTGTGTCTCAGTTTCCCCATCTCTGAAATGGGACCATGATACTGCCCTCCTTTATAAGGTGCTTTGGAATCTGCTGAAAAATGGTGCTACAGAACAGCTGGGTGTTATTATTCTGCATATGCGTGCATGTTCTGTCACCGATTGTTATATGTTTCTGGTAGCTCATAGGTTGTACTAGGCCCCTTCCCAACATAAAAGAAGGTTCCTCAAAGAGCTTGCAGCGATGCTTTCTCAGGGCGCCCAGAGTTACAGGTCACCTTGTCAACTCCTCCCCCCTCCAAGAGAGTTACCTGTGCTCAGTTGGGTATCAGCTCTTGTCACCTCAGTCTATGAACCACACAAACAATCTCCTCTATCAGGCCATGTCTACATCTAAAATTTTGCAGCGCTGATTGTTACAGCTGTATTAGTACAGCTGTATAGGGCCAGCGCTGCAGAGTGGCCACACTTACAGCAACCAGCGCTGCAAGTGGTGTTAGATGTGGCCACACTGCAGCGCTGTTGGGCGGCTTCAAGGGGGGTTCCGGGACCGAGAGAGCAAACCGGGAAAGGAAACCAGCTTCGCCGCGGTTTGCTCTCTCGGTCCCGGAGCCACCCAGCAAACCGCAGGGAAGGAGACCTGCTTGCTCGGGGTTCCGGGACCGAGAGAGCAAACCGGGAACGCCGCGGTTTGCTCTCTCGGTCCCGGAGCCACCCAGCAAACCGCAGGGAAGGAGACCTGCTTGCTCGGGGTTCCGGGACCGAGAGAGCAAACCGGGAACGCCGCGGTTTGCTCTCTCGGTCCCGGAGCCACCCAGCAAACCGCAGGGAAGGAGACCTGCTTGCTCGGGGTTCCGGGACCGAGAGAGCAAACCGGGAACGCCGCGGTTTGCTCTCTCGGTCCCGGAGCCACCCAGCAAATCGCAGGGAAGGAGACCTGCTTGCTCGGGGTTCCGGGACCGAGAGAGCAAACCGGGAACGCCGCGGTTTGCTCTCACGGTCCCGGAGCCACCCAGCAAACCGCAGGGAAGGAGACCTGCTTGCTCGGGGTTCCGGGACCGAGAGAGCAAACCGGGAACGCCGCGGTTTGCTCTCGCGTTCCCGGAGCCACCCAGCAAACCGCAGGGAAGGAGACCTGCTTGCTCGGGGTTCCGGGACCGAGAGAGCAAACCGCGGCGAAGCTGGTTTCCTTTCCCGGTTTGCTCTCTCGGTCCCGGAACCCCGAGCAAGCAGGTCTCCTTCCCTGCGGTTTGCTGGGTGGCTCCGGGACCGAGAGAGCAAACCGCGGCGTTCCCGGTTTGCTCTCTCGGTCCCGGAACCCCGAGCAAGCAGGTCTCCTTCCCTGCGGTTTGCTGGGTGGCTCCGGGAACGCGAGAGCAAACCGGGAAAGGAAACCAGCTTGATTACCAGAGGCTTCCTCCTTCCACGGAGGTCAAGAAAAGCGCTGGTAACTGTCTACATTGGATTACCAGCGCTGGATCACCAGCGCTGGATCCTCTACACCCGAGACAAAACGGGAGTACGGCCAGCGCTGCAAACAGGGAGTTGCAGCGCTGGTGGTGCCCTGCAGATGTGTACACCTTCAAAGTTGCAGCGCTATAACTCCCTCACCAGCGCTGCAACTTTCTGATGTAGACAAGCCCTCAGCCTTTACTTCATCTTGCAGGTTAACTTTAGGTGCACCCTAAGCCTTCCCCTATAGTATCCAGCCCCTACTGCTGGACACTCACAGAAATTGCCAAGTTTGCTGTCTCCAAAGACAATGAGGAGTCCTTGTGTCACCTTAGAGACTAACACATTTATTTGAGCATAAGCTTTCGTGGGCTACATCTCACTTCATTATATGCATGGAGTGGAAAATACAGTAGGCAGATATAAATACACAGCACACGAAAAGATGGGAATTGCCATATCAAGTGGGAGATCAGTCTAACAAGACAGTTCCATTAACAGTAGAATACCAAGAGAGAAAAAATCACTTTTGTAGTAGTAATGAGAGTGGCCCATTTCAAACAGTTGACGAGAAGGTATGAATAACAATAGAGGGAAATTAGTATGGGGGAAATTAGGTTTTATAATGACTCATCCACTCCCAACCTTTATTCAGGCCTAATTTGATGGTGTCCAGTTTGCAAATTAATTCCAGTTCTGCAGTTTCACATTGAAGTCTGTTTCTGAAGGTTTTTTTTGTTGAAGAATTTTTAGGTCTTTTTTTGAGTGATCAGGGAGACTGAAGTGTTCTCCTATTGGTTTTTGAATCTTATAATTCCTGATGTCAGGTTTGTATCCATTTATACTTTTGCATAGAGATTGTCCAGTTTGACCAGTGTACATGGCAGAGGGGCATTGCTGTCACATGATAACATATATCACATTGGGTCCCAGCCAATGGGAGCTGCAGGAAGCGGCGCAGGCCAGGCCACCACTTCACACAGCTCCCATTGGCCGGGAATGGTGAACCGCAGTCGCTGTGAGCCACAAACAGCCATACCTTCAGAACAAGCTGTGAACCACGTTTGGGAACCACTGGTCTAGGACAAACTTATTGATCAATCCCGCCTGGTTACATGGCTTACACGTATTTATAGTACAGACATAACAGCTTCATAAGTATCACCCGTATGTACATCACACAATGCTTATGATGACAGTATAATATAAACTTTCGTTTGATACCTCACACAACCTTCTTTACAGACAAATACTATGACAGCCGTGTGTTTGGTGTAGTGAGTTTGTCACGCCTGTAGGATTCGCTGTCACAAGACAATGACTCCTTTACTAATTGGCATTGAAGGGATCTTAGGGTCACACTGTCACACTAAACTGGACACTGTTTAGAAGTCTGAAAGAAGCCTTGTTAATTCTAAGCTATAAAATATAACGTGCATGTGGAAAGGGACAGCTAGGAACTGGTGTGTTTCTTTTTTGTTTTTTACTATGTAACACATACTTGCTTTGTGACAGAATTGATGAAACTGATACCAGTTTGATATTGCCACCTAAATAACTGATCACACTGTTTTAACAAAGATGTTAAGATAACATAATTTATGTAGCAATTTTTTGCATCAATCAGCTAATGGCAAAGATACAAAGAGTAGATATGCACCAGCAGCTGGTAAATTTCAGCACACTAGAGCACAAGTTTGAAACATCTTTCTCTGTTGATGTATTTTAAAGTGTAACATAACATTTTACTTGCATCCAATTGCCCTTAAAGCAATGTAGAGCTCATTGTTCTGCAACGCAAACATTTCCTCTTTTTGCCAAGACAGAGGTGCTAGCAACTATAATGAGAGTTTCCTGTCTGGTTATGTCTGCTGCCTGGGGTGATGTCTAATAACATGGCAGCTCTTCTGCTCAGGGGTCCTTGCTTGATCACAGTAATGGGTGTGAGTTTGCCTTTTCTTACCAGTGGGTGAACATTCTGGACTATAATTAAGCCGGAAATATTATGTTCTTGTGCAATGTCCTGATAGCCTTGGTTAGATGTCTTGTTGTGTGGGGTTTTAATTCCCTTTTGAATTAACTGGATTTTTTGCATGTTTACCCCACTCCTTTTTAAAGCCCTCAACCTCCTTGCTTGTTTTATAAGATAAATATTTGGCACATCTACATCATCTTTCGTCCAGAGGATCCCAACACACTTTACAAACGTTACTTAAGGCAGGCTTGCAATGCCCATAAGATGAAGGTAGAGGATCAGTATGTCCTGTTGTTATAAATAAAGCGATGGAGACTTGTGATGTGCCTTTGGTGACATGAGCCATGACAAAACCTGCGTGTAGACCCACCTCTCTCCAGTCTGCTGCACTAACTCACAATAGATCTGTTCCACCCCTTACTTACGGGGGGAGGGATAGCTCAGTGGTTTGCGCCTTGGCCTGCTAAACCCCAGGTTGTGAGTTCAATCCTTTAAGGAACCATTTAGAGATTTGGGGCAAAAACCTGCCTGAGACTGGTCCTGCTTTGAGTGGGGTGGGGGTTGGACTAGATGACCTCCTGAGGTCTCTTCCAGCCCTGATATTCTATGATAGTGCTATGGATAAGTTCTGACTGATTTAATTCTAGCAATGACAGCTCTGTTATAGTGAAGGATAAGACCAGCTTTCTACTTAAAGCTCAAACTGTTCTAAGTGCTCTAATGTATGGTAAATTGGACTGTCTTGAAATCTGATGTACCTCATGGCACACATGGTAAGCTTAGTGATCCAAAGCTGGGGCCATTTGACTGAGATACAGCCCCCATGGCAAAAGACCAAAATCACCTTTCATAACATTGTGGCAATCAAACTAGGGCTCAGATCATCAGAACCAAGGGGTTTGGAGGGTGGGAGGGGATCTTAACAAATCCATGCTGCCTATTCCTTATAACTCCAGATGCTTACAACATGATTGTTTAATAATTTGTCAGTATTTGTCCAGCTGTTGAAGTTCAGCTGACAGATCTATGATTACACTGCTCTACAGCCAAAATGCGTCTGAAATAAATGTAGTCCAGCTTCACTAATTCTGGGTTACTGAGAACGAAAATGATGCTTAAAATTGTTGATTGGCTCTAGTTTTCAAGATATGCTATTGGGTCAGTATATATGACCCTTGACTTCGGAATGACGGAGGATAAGTGAGTTATAAAGGGAAGGGATCTCAATTTAAACCAGAAATGACTAAAATACATCTTTGACTGGATCTATGAATAAATCTATGACTGGGTTTGGACAGTACTTGCTCTTTAGGCAAAACAATGAATGATGCAATCTGAAGCTGGTATTGCATCATACATGATATGAATTGCACCATGTTATTCCTAGAAGTCATGGATGATGCAATCATAACGAAGCTTACATCACTCTGCTGAACAAATTGCCCTATATCAGCTCTAGAAATCATGCAGTGTCATGCTCTCTTATTTGTCAGTGTTTGATTTTGCAAAGGGACACATTTCTGTTTAGCCAAAGTGAGCCGAGAGGCCTCGTACTTGTGTGAACAGTGCAGATAACTTCTGCTATGTTTGTGGTGAAGAGACTTTTGCATCACAAAAGCGCAGTATAACCACTATGGTTAAGAAAGCCTATCACCTTTATTTTGGCTGCAAAATTGGAGATCAGAACAAGAGGTGAGCCCCACACATATGCTGCAACACTTGTGCAACAAATCTTCGCCAGTGGTTGAACAGGAAAAGGAAATCTATGCCTTTTGCAGTGCCAATGATTTGGAGAGAGCCAACAGATCATACCAGCAATTGTTACTTCTGCATGGTGCCTCCATTTGGGAAAGGTGTGTCAAAGAAGAAAAAGTAGACTGTGCATTATCCAAACATTCCATCAGCTATAGGCCCAGTACCCCACGGAGAAGGACTGCCGGTTCCTGATGCACCAGAATTATTCTCACTTGAGTCAGACGAGGAAGAGGAAGAGGATGAAACTTCTGATCCTGAACCATCAATGTCACAGGACCCACATTTTCTCCCATCCTCCTCCTCTGAACCACACCTCATAACACAGGGTTAACTGAATGACCTTATCAGGGATTTGAAACTACCCAAGAGTAAGGCAGAGCTGTTGGGCTCCAGACTACAGCAGTGGAATCTCCTGGCAGGCTATCCGGGCAAATGGAGCCCATCAATGCTTGCAGACTATTGCTGGACAGTGACAAGAGACGCTCCATTTAATGAATACAAGAGACAAGCCTAGAAGCGCCGAGTAGACACTGAATAGGACTAAACTATGGACGTAATAGTTTTTTGCCTTTTGTTTCTGTCATAAACAGATAGCTAAGGGTTAATGTCTCTTTCACCTGAAAAAAAAAAGTAACCTGAAGCACCTGACCAGAGGACCAATCAGGAAACCGGATTTTTTCAACTCTGGGTGGAGGAAAGTTTGTGTCTGACTTCTTTGTCTGTCTGTCTGCTTCTCTCTCAGCTATGAGAAGGATTTCTATTTCCTGCTTTCTAATCTTAGGTTTCCAAGTTGTAAGTACAAAGTTGGTTTTTTTCTTTTGAATTTACTTGTCTATAGTTGCTAAAGTGCTTTGAATTGTATTCTTTTTGAATAAGGCTGTTTATTCAATATTCTTTTAAGCAATTGACCCTGTATTTGTCACCTCAATACAGAGAGACCATTTGTATGTATTTTTCTTTCTTTTTATATAAAGCTTTCTTTTTAAGACCTGTTGGAGTTTTCCTTTAGTGGGGAACTTCAGGGAATTGGGTCTGCAGCTCACCAGGGAATTGGTGGGAGGAAGAAATCAGGGGGAGGTCTGTGTGTGTTAGATTTACTAGTCTGACTTTGCATTCCCTCTGGGTGAAGAGGAAAGTGCTTTTGTTTCCAGGACTGGAATTACAGAGGGTGAACTCCCTCTGCTTAAATTCACGGAGGTTGCTTCTGTGTATCTCTCCAGGAGCACCTGGAGGGGGGAAGGGAAAAGATTTATTTCCCTTGGTTGTGAGACTCAAGGGTTGGGTCTTGGGGTCCCCAGGGAAGGGTTTCGGGGGGACCAGAGTGCCCCAAAACACTCCAATTTTTTGGGTGGTGGCAGCAGTACCAGGTCCAAGCTGGTAACTAAGCTTGGAGGTTTTCATGCTAACCCCCATATTTTGGACGCTAAGGTTCAAATCTGGGACCAGGTTATATGACATGAGTGGCAGCGTTGGGAAAGATAGAATCCAGAAGCCACTAGGAATATTATATTTTTCTTTTCTCTGCTAGGAGCTTTTTAGTAGAGAGAAACAGTTTGGTTTTAAAAGGGAACCAGAGAGAATTTTTTTTTCTGTTCTCTCTGGCAGTTTTTGGCTTGCATATTAAGCAAGGAACCATTAAGCTGTGACAAACAGGTCTTTTGTCACACAATAGCACTCCCATTGAGAGTCATTACCAGCACTATATACATGCAAATAAAGTGGTTTTTCTGGTTTACTTAACATTGAAAAGATTAGCTAAAGGAAGAAAGGGAAAAAGGCACTGTTGCTAGGCAGACCCCAGGAGACAACAGAGCCTGCAGTTCAGACAATAATCACCGGAGGGCACCCCAACACAAGAAAACAGGAACCATGCCTAACAAGACAAAAATGGCGGCCGAAGAACAAATCAAAGAAGCAGAACACAGGCGACAACTGGAAAAAAGAGAAAAAGAGGTGGAGCTGAAAGAAAGAGAAGAACAAATCAAACAGGCAGCCCATGAAAGAGAACAAGGCGCTAAAAATGCAGCCCACCACAGAAAACTAGAAGAAGAAGAGGTGGCCCACCGCCGAGACCTGGAAAAACAACAAAAAGAAAATGAAGAGAAGGAAAAACAGAGAAAACATGAACTGGACTTAGCGCAAGCTGGGCTGAATGTGCCAGCCAATCCTAACAACCCTTCGCCAATTATGGTTCCACATCCCAGGAAATTTCCCACCTACAAGGCAGGTGATGACACCGAGGCCTTCTTGGAAAATTTTGAAAGAGCCTGTCTTGGGTACAGCATCCCTGAAGACCAGTACATGGTAGAATTGAGGCCACAGCTCAGTGGACCTTTAGCAGAGGTGGCAGCTGAAATGCCTAAGCAGCACATGAATGACTATAAACTTTTCCAAACCAAGGCCAGATACAGAATGAGGATAACCCCGGATCATGCCCGTCGGCGTTTCAGAACCCAAAAGTGGAAACCAGATGTGTCATTTCCCAAACACGCCTACTACGTTGGGAAAAATTATGAGGCCTGGATATCAGGACACAATGTTAAAACCTTGGAAGAACTGCACCTCCTCATACAAATGGAGCAGTTCTTGGATGGTGTTCCTGAGGACATAACACGGTACATATAAGATGGAAAACCCAAAAATCTCGCTGAGGTGGGGGAGATTGGAGCCAGATGGATGGAAGTGGCAGAAAGCAAGAAAGCTACGGTCAAGACAGAGAGTGAACTCCCTCTGCTTAAATTCACGGAGGTTGCTTCTGCATATCTCTCCAGGAGCACCTGGAGGGAGGAAGGGAAAAGATTTATTT
This sequence comes from Gopherus evgoodei, assembly GCF_007399415.2. NCBI lineage: Eukaryota > Metazoa > Chordata > Testudines > Testudinidae > Gopherus > Gopherus evgoodei. Next base: position 285,640,101 of record NC_044323.1, on the reverse strand, counting down.
CCCTTGGTTGTGAGACTCAAGGGTTGGGTCTTGGGGTCCCCAGGGAAGGGTTTCGGGGGGACCAGAGTGCCCCAAAACACTCTAATTTATTGGGTGGTGGCAGCAGTACCAGGTCCAAGCTGGTAACTAAGCTTGGAGGTTTTCATGCTAACCCCCATATTTTGGACACTAAGGTCCAAATCTGGGACCAGGTTATATGACAGTTTCATAATAAATTTTATTTATATAACCCTTTTGCTGATTTTTAAAGTGTTACATAAACAGGACAGGTGAAATATTATCATGTAACGCAACCATAAACACATGAAAAGACCTAGGTTTACAATTTATGATTATAACTCTACTATCTACACAATATACATAGACATAAAATGTAAAAACTTAAATATCTTAGAAACAGTAGCCAATCAGTTGTTTTAATTGTCATATTTGAATTCAGCACATCAAAATACATAATAAATAGCACATTTTATCTCTGAAGCAGACAACTTCTCAAAAATTGTAGACCAGTGTTACTGAAGTTCTCTTTGTTCCCCCTTTTAAGATTCTCTGGTAGCCATTCAGTAGTCCTCACTTCATAGAGGAAGACTGAAGCAATGTACCTGCTTTTTTCCTTCAGACTTTTGACATGGATTGGATTTGAACTTACAATTCCTGATGTGGGTGCTCTGCTTCAATGACTGTCACATTCCGCAGAGTCATCCAGCTCTACTGGTAGCTTTTTTGATAGTTAGCCTTTCTATCTGTCCATCTCCAGCATAATCCTTATCGTGCCTAACTGGAGATGCAATCCCTTTTTCAGATAATGTTTTAATTTGCTTTTCCTGGTGAGTGCCAAACACTCTGTTGGGGTAACCCTCAAGTATTTGTTTTGCAAAGAAAATAAACCACACAATCAAATGCTCACTCAGAGAGGAGGACGGTTGGGGGTGAACGGGGTAGGTGGGAATGGGGGAGAGGGTTAGGGGATCTGGTATTGGGGAGTGGATAGGGACTGGGGGGTGGGAATGGAGGAGTGGGAAGGGCAAAATGGAGGTGAGTAACAGGGCAACTGGGGGAGAATAGGGGCGGGGCACCTGGCAACACCACATTCCCCTCCTATGTGTATGCCATGATCTACGAGGCCCCAACCCATCTACAGGGGTGTTAACTCCTTTGCCTCCTCCCCATGTCAGTCAGGCTCTGGAGGGGACTTGCCCGTCTGGAGTGGTCTGAGCCAGTCTCCCTACCTCCCCTATATGAGCTGGGATCTGGGTGTCCTGCCCCCAAGGATGTCTTAGTTCTGGATCCTTGTTTGTGCCAGGATCTGGGGGACCTTACCTTTTTGGGGGTGTCTGAGCCCCACTCTCTAACCCCATCATTTTATCTGGGGGTCAGTGGCCCCTGGCAGTCCTTGAGACCCATTCTATACCCCTCCTTATGTGAGACTTTTTTTGGGTGTCTGAATCCGTCTGCCTACTGCCCCCCATGTAAGCCAGGATCTGAGGGCGCTCTGCCTGTCTGGATGGGAAACTGAGACCAGGCATGCTCAGAACATGCACTAAGAGCACGCTGCTGAGCCTGGGGTGAGGAGCTGAGAACGAGTATGCTTGACCTGAGGGGTAGGGAAGGAACGCTTACTGACTGAAAAGAAACCTTCATACATCTCAGAGTGCAGAAGGTGGGGGCCTGCAAGGATTCTAACAATACTGGCTTGTATTAAACTCCCAAGGTTATAGCTTCTCTCTGACCTTGGATGGGTAGATGCTGTTAAAACCCAAATGCAAAACCTGTTGGAACCCAGGAAGGTGCACTTGTGAATTCCTTCCTGTGGGGTACCCTCAAGCCCTCTCACACACCCCCTCCGGGGAAGAGCTGAGAAAGAAAACAAAGGAAATCAGCTAATTAAACAACATATGCACAAACCTCTTAGGACACAGAAACCCAACTCTGTTCTTAAAAAGGTAAATTTTATTAAAAATAAAAAGAAAGAAAATACATCTGGAAGGCTTTTGCTAGATTTAAAAAAAACCACTCACCAAAAATTAAACAGCAAGAATAACCTTCTTGAGGTCCAGCTTGAAGGTTACAAGCAAAATAAAAGCATTTGGGGTTAGCACACAGGAGTCCACAAGCCAATAAGAAATAAACAGAAATAAACCTAATTGTGGCTTTCTAGACATTTTCTAATTTATGAGTAGGTTTTTGTTTGTTTTAAACCTGCTGCCTATTAATTTCATTTGATAACTCTTAGTTCTTGTTTTATGAAAAGGAGTAAGTGACACTTCCTTATTTACTTTGCCCACACCATTCATGATTTTATAGACCTCTATCCTATCCCCCCTTAGTCATCTCTTTTCCAAACTGAAAAGTCCCAGTCTTATTAATCTCTCCTCATATGGAAGCTGTTCCAGACCCCTAATCATTTTTGTCACCCTTTCCAATTCCAGTACGTCTTTTTTGAGATGGAGCGACCACATCGTCATGCAATATTCAAGATGTGGGTGTACCATGGATTTATATAGAGGCAATATGATATTTTCTGTCTTATTATCTGTCCCTTTCCTATATTTTCCCTTGCCATTGTTGGCAGAGATGTTGTTGTTAGAAGCACTGCCGGTGTGGTGCTTTGCTCTGCTCTCTCCTTGTTGGTATCACTCAGCTGCGTGCATGTGTTCCCTCTGTGTGCTGCCCCAGCTCTGCAGATAGCTGACACAGCAGACCCGAAGAGAACCCCCAATGACCACAGAGTCTAGTAAGGTACGAAGGCACGTCGGCCAGGTTTACTGCGCTCGGACACACTTGCAGGGTCCCCGTAGATTACTTAGTCTACCGGGCATACTGCGACAGAGTGCCTCTTGGCAATGGACTCGGCTCAGTTAGTGGCGGGACTTTCCACTGCCCCCTAGGCCGGACAAAGACATCGCCCCAGGGATACATTTTTATACACAGGTACAAACAAGTTACACGTCACTCCTGACGTATTGAGGTGCAACCCCTCTACGCAGTAAGGTACAACCCCTCTACGTAGTAAAGTGCCGCCTCTCACCTTGTACATGTTGGTTCGATCAAAACAACTCTATCCATCATATTACCCTTTTGCCCTTGTCATTGGGATGGGTCGGCCTGTTCCTTGTTATCTGTGTGGAATGTGCAAGTATGTGAATGTTCTGATCTCTAGTGTTTAGTACCTTTTAGGTACGTATCTTCTTGCAGCATCAGCCCTTTCCTTGCCAGCTTCTGTGAGCAGGGCCTGCCTCTGGCTCACAGCTTCACTCTGCTTTATGTTAGCAAAGACTTGACCATTACTTTAGTTCAGGCCTCAGGCCTCATACTGAGCCTTTATCAGGGCCTTCACTTACTACAGCCATCATTAAATGCACAGGTTGCGTTCGTGTCCCACCTCACCACTGACAGTCCCCATGACAAGAAGACCTCAGAGCCCTGGACTGACACAACGTACATAACTCTGTACTGAAAGGATGCAGGCTGGAACCTCAGTGTACACATACATCTCTTTCCTTCGACAGCACTCATGTGGGGAGTCGGGGGTGGAGTTGGGGTGAGGCCAGGGGAAAAGGGGGGGTCAAGCACCCACCGGTGCTATTAGAAGTTCGCACGTATGAATAAGACCATGATTTTTCAGTGTTAAGCAAAGTTATGAATTTAAGCACCCAGAATTGTCTTTTGAAGGTGTTTCACAGGCTTGCTTTGAGGACCAGCAGGACAGATATGGAACGATTGCTTTGTGAAAAGTATTCACCCAGGGTGACATGGTGTTTTTGTCTTTTATAATTTTTCTGTGTGAGTTTATTCAAGATTGCAGTGAGCTTGCAGGGCTGGTACTTCGGAAAACCACATTGTAAGTCATAAAGAGAGCACTTTTGATATAAAATAATTCAAACTCAAAAATGGAAGTTCACCAGGCCATCTCTACAGGCATTCTTCAGGTTACAGCTGCATGTTTAAGTAGAGGGTCTTGTATCCCCAGCTTTTCATTCAAAGGAAGATAATGTAATTGATTACTATAGCTAAACTGTTCCTACTAGTCTTGTACAAATCGTTAAGCAATATGAGGCCTACTTTGGATCTCAGATCACTTTTATCATAGAATCATAGAATATCAGAGTTGGAAGGGACCTCAGGAGGTCATCTAGTCCAACCCCCTGCTAAAAGCAGGACCAATCCTCAACAAAATCATCCCAGCCAGGGCTTTGTCAAGCCTGACCTTAAAAACCTCCAAGGAAGGAAGTTCCACCACCTCCCCAGGTAACCCATTCCAGTGCTTCACTACCCTCCTCGTGAAATTTTTTTTGCTAACATCCAACCCAAACCTCCCTCCAATGCAACTTGAGACCATTGCTCCTTGTTCTGTCATCTGCTACCACTGAGAGCAGTCTAGATCCATCCTCTTTGGAACCCCCTTTCAGGTAGTTGAAGGCTGCTATCAAATCCCCCCTCAGTCTTCCCTTCTGCAGACTAAACAATCCCAGTTCCCTCAGCCTCTCCTCATAAGTCATGTGCTCCAGCCCCCTAATCATTTTTGTTGCCCTCCGCTGGACTTTTTCCTACTTTTCCACATCCTTCTTGTAGTGTGAGGCCCAAAACTGGACACAGTACACCAGATGAGGCCTCACCAATGCTAAATAGAGGGGAATGATCATGTCCCTTGATCTGCAGGCAATGCTCCTACTTATACAGTCCAAAATGCCGTTAGCCTTCTTGGCAACAAGGGCACACTGTTGACTCATATCCAGCTTCTCGTCCACTGTAACTCCTAGGTCCTTGTCTGCAGAACTGCTGCCTAGCCACTTGGTCCCTAGTCTGTAACAGTGAATGGAATTCTTCCGTCCTAAGTGCAGGACTCTGCACTTGTTCTTGTTGAACCTCATCAGATTTCTTTTGGCCCAATCTTCTAATTTGTCTAGGTCCCTCTGTATCCTATCCCTATCCTGCAGCATATCTACCATTCCTCCCAGTTTACTGTCCTCTGCAAATTTGCTGAGGATGCAATCCAAGCCATCCTCCAGATCATTAATGAAGATATTGAATAAAACTGGCCCCAGAACTGACTCCTGGGGCACTCTGCTTGATACCAGCTGCCAACCAGACATGGAGCCATTGATCACTACCCATTGAGCCCAATGATCTAGCCAGCTTTCTGTCCACTTTATAGTCCATTCATCCAGCCCAGACTTCTTAACTTGCTAGCAAGAATACTGTAAGAGACCATATCAAAAGCTTTGCTAAAGTCAAGGAATAACACGTCCACTGCTTTCCCCTCATCTACAGAGCCAGTTATCTCATCGTACAAGACAGTTAGCTTAGTCAGGCATGACTTGCCCTTGGTGAAGCCATGCTGACTGTTCCTGATCACTTTCCTCTCCTCTAAGTGCTTCAAAATTGATTCCTTATGGACCTGCTCCATGATTTTCCCAGGGACTGAGGTGAGACTAACTGGTCTGTAGTTCCCTGGATCCTCCTCCTTCCCTTTTTTAAAGACGGGCACTACATTAGCCTTTTTCCAGTCATCTGGGACCTCTCCCAATCACCATGAGTTTTCAAAGGTAATGGCCAATGGCTCTGCAATCACATCCACCAACTCCTTTAGCACCCTCGGATGCAGTGCATCCGGCCCCATGGACTTGTGCTCGTCCAGCTTTTCTAAATAGTCCTGAACCACTTCTTTCTCCACAGAGGGCTGGTCACCTTCTCCCCACACTGTGCTGCCCAGTGCAGTAGTCTGAGAGCTGACCTTGTTCGTGAAGACAGAAGCAAAAAAAGCATTGAGTACATTAGCTTTTTGCACTCCTCTGTAACTAGGTTGCCTCCCCCATTCAGTAAGGGGCACACACTTTCCTTGACTTTCTTCTTGTTGCTAACATACCTGTAGAAACCCTTCTTGTTACTCTTAATATCCCCTGCTAGCTGCAACTCCAAGTGTGATTTGGCCTATCTGATTTCATTCCTGCATGCCTGAGCAATATTTTTATACTCCTTCCTTGTCATTTGCAAGGATTTCACTGTTAACTGATTTCACTGATCACTTGCAATATTTACTATTCTTTCTACACATCAAGATGGTTTTTTCCTGCAACCTCAGGAAGGATTCTTTAAAATACAGCCAACTCTCCTGGACTCCTCTCCCGCTTATGTTATTCTCCCAGGGGATCCTGCCCATCAGTTTCCTGAGGGAGTCAAAGTCTGCTTTTCTAAAGTCCAGGGTCCGTATTCTGCTGCTCTCCTTTCTTCCGTATGTCAGGATCCTGAACTCGACCATCTCATGGTCACTGCCTCCCAGGTTCCCATCCACTTTTTCTTCCCTTACTAGTTCTTCCCTGTTTGTGAGCAGCAAGTCAAGAAGAGCTCTGCCCCTAGTTGGTTCCTCCAGCATTTGCACCAGGAAATTGTTCCCTCCACTTTTGAAAAACATCCTGGATTTTCAGTGCATTGCTGTATTGCTCTGCTAGTAAATATCAGGGTGATTGAAGTCTCCCGTGGGAACCAGGGCCTGTGATCTAGTAATTTTTGTTAGTTGCCTGAAGGAAGCTTGATCCACTTCATCCCCCTTGTCTGGTGGTCTATAGCAGACTCCCACCACGACATCACCCTTATTGCTCACACTTCTAAACTTAATCCAGAGACTCTCAGGTTTTTCTGCAGTTTCATACCGGAGCTCTGAGCAGTCATACTGCTCTCTTAGGGCTGGTCCACACTGGGGGGGGGAAATCGATCTTAGATACGCAACTTCAGCTACGTACGAATATCTAAGATCGGATTACTCACCCGTCCACACGGCGTGGGATCGATGTACGCGGCTCTCCGTGTCGATTCCGGAACTCCGTTGGGGTTGATGAAGTTCCGGAATCGATATAAGCGCGCTCGGGGATCGATATATCGCATCTAGATTAGACGCGATATATTGATCCCCGAGCAATCGATTTTAACCTGCCGATACGGCGGGTAGTCTGGATGTGGCCTTACATACAACGCAACTCCTCCACCTTTCTGCCCTGCCTGTCCTTCCTGAACAGTTTATATCCATCCATGAAAGTACTCCTGTCATGTGAGTTATCCCACCAAGTCTCTGTTGTTCCAATCCCATCATAGTTCCAGGACTTCAAGTTCTCCCTGCTTGTTTCCCAAGCTTCTTGCATTTGTGTATAGGCACTTAAGATAACTCACTGATCATCCTGCTTTCTCACTGTGAGGCAATCCTCCCCCCTTGCGCTCTCCTGTTCATGCTTCCTCTTGGTATCCCACTTCCCCACTTACCTCAGGGCTTTTGGTATATTGTTGTTACTGCTTTGCTCATATGATCATAATCAGGCTCTGTGTTTTGTAAACACATAAGTACATTTTCTCACAGATCAAATTTTGCAGAAGACCAAAAGTGAACAAAAAATATATTGTTAATGATCTCTTCCTAATTATTTTATTTATTGATGCCTTTGGATTTGCTTCTGTCAAAAGCAGATTACTCAGCCGTATAAACACAGGATAGCAATTTTATTTCTGTCACTAATTTTACAGCTTCAGATAACAAAGCACCTTATATTTTTTAGAAGATTAGTAAATCAGTATAAGCAAGGTAATTTGCTAATTAAATTGATACAATACGCACATTTAGAAGGCAGTTTCTGGTCCCATAAAACTATTTAGCGAAAGTGTTTGGCTTTATGTTTTATACTACAGGATAAAAAACCCTTTACCTTCCACGTTCTGTAAAAACAAGGTTGGTGAGGTCGTATCGTTTATCAGACCAGCTTCCGTTGGTGAGAGAGACGAGCTTTCGAGCTTCAGTGGAGCTCTTATCTTACCCTAAGCTCTTAGCTCTGTGTAAGCTCGAAAGCTTGTCTCTTTCACCAGCAGAAGCTGCTCCAATGAAAAGATGTTAGCTCACTCAGCATGTCTGTCGTATATGCTGGGACCAGTTCAGCTACACCACACCATCAGGAAATTCTGTAAAGTCATTTCTGTTGCAAACACTTTGTTTTCACATTTCTGGGGAACATGATGGCTCAAGGGATCAGTGTTCACAGTCTAGGCCAGGTGTGGGCAAACTACGGCCCACGGGCCACATCCAGCCCTTCAGACCATTTAATCTGGCCATCAGCTCCAGCCGGGGAGTGAGTTTGGGGGCTTGCCCCGCTCCGCACAGCTCCCAGGAAGCAGCCAGCATGACCCCGCCTCTGACTCCTATGTAGTATGCAGAGGCTTGGACAGGCAGCTCTGCATGCTCCCCTGTACGCAGGTGCTGCCCTCGCAGCTCCCATTGGCCACAGTTCCCAGCCAATGGGAGCTGCAGGGGTGGTGCCTGCGGACGTGGCTGTGCGCAGAACCATCTGGCCATGCCTCGCAGCCGGAGGGGGGACGTGCTTCTGGGAGCTGCTTGTGGTAAACGCCATCCAGAGCCCGCAACCCTGAGCCCACCCTGTGCCCCAATCCCCTGCGCACCAATCCCTTACCACAGCCCTGATCCCCCTCTCGCCCTCTGAACCTCTTGGTCCAAGCCAGGAGTCCCCGCCTACACACCAAACTCTTTATCCCTGGTCCCACACCAGAGCCTGCCCTCCTAGTCGGAGCCCTCACCCCCTTTCCCCAAACCCCGACCTCCTGCCCCAGCCCTGATTCCCCTCCCACCCTCCAAACCCTTCAATCCCAGCCTGGAGCGCCCTCCTACACCCCAAACCCCTCATCCCCAGCCCCACTCCAGAGCCTTCACCCCCACCTCCCACCCCAATCTGGAGCTCCTTCCCACACCCTGAACTCTTCATTTCTGGCCTCAGCCCAGAGTCCACACCCCCAGCTGGAGCTCTCACCCCCTCCTGCACCTCTAGACCCAATTTTGTGAGCATTCATGGCTCACCATGCTATCTCCATACCACAATGTGGCCCTCAGGCAAAAAAGTTTGCCCACCCCTGATCTAGGCCCAGCTCTGGAGGAGACTCTGATCCTGCTCTCACAAGTCGCTTCTTTATAGATAACAACTTGGTAATACATGTGTGCTTTTTTTCTAAGCAGGGTAAGATCTCATGTTTCATGCTAGTTACATAGTCTTAGGAGAAAGAGCTGGGTGATGGAATTGATACACGAGGAACTTTGGCATGCTACTAAATAGGTATGAGAACTGTTCTGTGTAGACTTCTCAGATCTGTGAACTATGTGAGGCTGTTATATTTGCCAACAACTCTTCATTGTCTGACACAAGAACTTAGGTAATGTTTCCTGTTTTCCAAATATAGAATTATTTTTGGCAGGAGGACTTGTCACAGTTGAGGCTCATTAATAATTGCTCCCATCTGGGAACAAGCAGACCACCCTATATGTATACTTTGCATTCCCAGTACATTATAGCTATCTGGTTGGAGAGGTGGTAAGGATGGATAAAACTTTCAAAGCAATATAGGAGCCTAAATCCCATGGATTTTTATCACCTTAGTGCCTAAGAGACTTTGAAAATGGGACTTAGATGCTTTTGTAAGTATTACCCTCATTTATATATATATTTTAAATTTATGTTCCAGTTTTTCCATCCTTATTTATACTGACTTCATGAGCAGTTCTATTAATTTCAGTGGAACTACCTGCATATTTGAAGCCCAAACCAGTGACGCATTTAAGCATGCACTTAACTGTAAGAATCTGAGAGGTCCCATTGATCCTTTGCATGATCCAGTGGACTAGGCCACTGCAATGAGACTCAGGAGGCCTGGGCCTGCTTGGTGTAAATCATCCTAGAAACCCCTGAAGTTATTCCATTTTGCCACTAATTGACTCTGTGACCTTGGTCAAGTCACTTCACTTCACTTCTCTGTATCTGTGTTTTCCCCTCCCACCATGGTCAGTTTTGTCTGTTTAGATTGTAAGATCTTCGGGACAAAGACTGTCTCTTACTGTGTGTTTGTAAAACATCTAGCATAATGGACCCCTAATCTTAGTTGGGGTCTTTGGGTACTACTGTAATAAAATAATATTAATGTTCTTAAATTTAAGCTTTGTTAAGTCAGGGCCTCTCCCAACAGTGAGATCTGAAACTGTGAAATAGGCCCCAAGGGGAATCATGGAATCTTATTGCTTGGAGTATTTGGAACTAAGTTAGTAACTGTCCAGTAGGGTGCAATATGCATTGGCAGAGAGATGGACCCAATGACTGAAGAGGTTTCTTCCATCTCTGGGTGATGTGATTTTTGTTCCTCTGCTCCATGCATATGTGGCTGGATGGTCATTTCCAGAGCTTGATGTGGAATGAGCAATGCCAATTAGTTCTGACTGTCCTAACCTAAGTTAATTAACAAGGCTGCCAACATGGTGATTTCAAACTAAAATGGCTTTTAAGAATGTTAAAACTCTTGACAACTAATTTGTTAACAGTTGAATATGAGTTGTGTAATGCTGTCCTAATTAGATTAAATGTTAAGGGTCCAGTTTACCAACTGTTCGTTCAGTTGTTGAACATTGCATACAGTTAACATGGTTTGGGAAATTGCTTTAATACAAAACAAATAAAAGCACAGTACAATATATTGCAAAGCATCAAATCCATGTGGTATTTTGTTATTAGATGGATTTGTTACATTGGAAGTGAATAGTTACAAATTGTCCTCTGTGTTAGAATAGTGAACTGGCACAAACCTTATTTAATTAGTGTTTGTTTTTTTAAATTATTTTACTTTCCTTTTTTGTAAAAGAAAAGTCCATTTATAAAGTAATAGAGTCAATTATAGGGGAAATCGGTTGGCTGAAAACAGCAGCATACAGAAGGTCTGTTCATTTAAATGGATCATTTATTTAAATGTATTCAGCAGGGCTTTGTAGAGCTTGTTTTTTGTGCTGCCTAGTTTGGTTTTCTGGGTGAAGTCAAGAAGCAGAACATTTTGTATGTTTCTTTGATGGGTCAGTTTAAATTTGATCTCTCATCCATAGCAACTAATGTAATTACAGTGCTAAAAAGAAATCTGCCTGTATTAATAAAGGCAGACTGTGGATTATTTGTAATGTATCTGATGTTGGTATTCAGTATCCCTGTTTCTAATTTGGCCGCCCTAAATCACTGTTGAATGGCATATACATATTAGACATAGGGGGTGGTATCCTACCCAATGAATGTCAGTGGCAAAGGTCCCATTGATTTCAATAGAGAGTCACCTGCATGCAGCTATTTGACCAGTCATACAAACCAGTTTTGAATCTCTGTGAATTTGTGAACACCACTGAGCTCAGATATTATCCCCATTTTACAGATTGGGCATTGAATCACAAATGTTCAGGTTTTGAAAGCAGTCAGATGTCACAGTGATGAGCCAAAATAGGAGTCTGCATTGACAAACTGAGGTAAAATTGTTCCAAAACCGCAGTACTTGTGAAATATTCATGAGTTGTTTTTTGCCTAGTGTTTGGCCAGGTCTATTTATGTCAGTAAACTGAGGAACAGAGAGATTAAATGACTTTCCTATTAAATACATTGTGTAAACAGAGGGGCTGGACTGTCCTTTCTGGAAAATGAATGTCTCTCCTTAGCCACTGAACATCTAGGAAATAGGAAGATTCCTCCAGTTGCTCCTAATCCAGCATGTCTCATTTCTAACCTTGGGAGCACGTCACACATGGCTGTATTATACAGGATTTCAGACAAGATGATTTTATGGTCCCTTCTGGCCATAATTCTATTAATCTTGTGCTGACATTTCAGTGTCCAAATTCATTCAAATTTTGGCCTGCCTGAGGATGCTAATTAGCACCAGTTGTGGTAGCGGGATTTGGTGATGTGCACATCCAATCCGCTGGTAACTTGACTGACAATGAGCATCAGAAAAGGAAACTATGCAAAAATGAGGAGGTTAGTTAAACAGAAATTAAAAGGTACAGTGACTAAAGTGAAATTCCTGCAAGCTGCATGGATGCTTTTCAAAGACACCATAATAGAGGCCCAATTTAAATGTATACCCCAAATTAAAAAACACAGTAAAAGAACTAAAGATGAGCCACTGTGGCTTAACAACCATGTAAAAGAAACAGTGAGAAATAAAAAGGCATCTTTTAATAAGTGGAAGTCAAATCCTAGTGAGGTGAATAGAAAGGAACATAAACACTGCCAAATTAAGTGCAAGAGTGTAATAAGAAAAGCCAAAGAGGAGTTTGAAGAACGGCTAGCCAAAAACTCCAAAGGTAATAACAAAATGTTTTTTAAGTACATCAGAAGTAGGAAGCCTGCTAAACAACCAGTGGGGCCCCTGGACAATCAAGATACAAAAGGAGCGCTTAAAGATGATAAAGTCATTGCGGAGAAACTAAATGGATTCTTTGCTTCAGTCTTCACAGCTGAGGATGTTAGGGAGATTCCCAAACCTGAGCCGGCTTTTGGAGGAATTGTCACAGATTGAGGTGTTACTAGAGGAAATTTTGGAATTAATTGATAAACTTAACAGTGACAAGTCACCGGACCAGATGGCATTCACCCGAGAGTTCTGAAAGAACTCAAATGTGAAGTTGCAGAACTATTAACTAAGGTTTGTAACCTGTCCTTTAAATCGGCTTCTGTACTCAATGACTGGAAGATAGCTAATGTAACGTCAGTATTTAAAAAGGGCTCTAGAGGTGATCCTGGCAATTACAAATCTGTAAGTCTAACGTCAGTACCGGGCAAATTAGTTGAAACACTAGTAAAAAATAAAATTGTCAGACACATAGAAGAACATAAATTGTTGGGCAAAAGTGAACATGGTTTCTGTAAAGGGAAATCATGTCTTACTAATCTACGAGAGTACTTTGAAGGGGTCAACAAACGTGGACAAAGGAGATCCAGTGAACATAGTGCACTTAGATTTCCAGAAAGCCTTTGACAAGGTCCCTCACCAAAGGCTCTTATGTAAATTAAGTTGTCATGGGATAAGAGAGGAGATCCTTTCATGGATTGAGAACTGGTTAAAAGACAGGGAACAAAGGGTAGGAATAAATGGTAAATTCTCAGAATGGAGTAATTAGTGGTGTTCCCCAAGGCTCAGTCCTCAGACCAATCCTATTCAACTTATTCATAAATGATCTGGAGAAAGGGGTAAACAGTGAGATGGCAAAGTTTGCAGATGATACTAAACTGCTCAAGATAGTTAAGACCAAAGCAAACTGTGAAGAACTTAAAAAAGATCTCACAAAACTAAGTGATTGAGCAACAAAATGGCAAATGAAATTAAATGTGGATAATTGTAAAGTAGTGCACATTGGAAGAAATAATAATATACATACAATAAGATGGGGGCTAATTTAGCTACAGCAAATCAGAAAAAAAAGATCTTGGAGTCATCGTGGATAGTTCTCTGAAGACCTCCACGCACTTTGCAGCGACGATCAAAAAAGCAAACGGGATGTTAGGAATCATTAAAAAGGGGATAGAAAATAAGATGGAGAGTATCTTATTGCCTTATATAAATCCATGGTACGCCCACATCTTGAATACTGCATACAGATGTGGTCTCTTCATCTCAAAAAAGATAAACTGGTACTAGAAAAGGTTCACAGAAGGGCAACTAACATGATTAGAGGTTTGGAACGGATTCCATATGAGGAGAGATTAAAGAGGCTGGGACTTTTCAGCTTGGAAAAGAGGAGACTAAGGGGGGATATGATAGAGGTATATAAAATCATGAGTGCTGTAGAAAAAGTAAATAAGGAAAAATTATTTACTTGTTCCCATAATACAAGAACTAGGGGTCACCAAATGAAATTAATGGGCAGCAGGTTTAAAACAAATAAAAGGAAGTTCTTTTTCACACAGCGCACAGTCAACTAGTAGAACTCCTTGCCTGAGGAGGTTGTGAAGGCTAGGACTATAACAGGATTTAAAACAGAACTGGATAAATTCATGGAGGTTAAGTCCATTAATGGCTATTAGCCAGGAGGGGTCAGGAATGGTGTCCCTAGCCTCTGTTTGTCAGAGGGTGGAGATGGATGGCAGGAGAGAGATCACTTGATCATTGCCTGTTGGGTTCACTCCCTCTGGGGCACCTGGCATTGGGCACTCTTGGTAGACAGGATACTGCACTAGATGGATCTTTGGTCTGACCCAGTATGGCCATTCTTATGTTCATTCCATGTAACCCATCAAACAGCCATTAAAAAGTAACAACATTTGGTAACTAATAGGATGGGCTGGATTCATTCCTCCAGAAGAAATTTAGCTCTCCCAAATAGTATAGATAATGAAAGATAATTAAAAAATAATAATAGCAGAGTCTCCATTTTCTCTCATCTCTCCAAAACATCTCTCCAACCATTTGCTTCCCATCTACTTTCCCCTTTTATATGGTCTGAAATCAACAAGATGGAATTCAATAAGACAAGTGCAAAGTACCATGCTTAGGAAGATAAAACCAAGTACACAACTACAACATGGGGAATAACTGGGTAGGCAGTAGTACTGCTGAGAAGGATCTGGGGGTTATAGTGGATCAAAAATCGAATATGAGGCAATAATGTGATGCAGTTGCAAAAAAAGCTACAATTAATCTGAGTGTACTGTATTAACAGGAGTGTTGTATGTAAGACATGGGCTGTATTTGTCCCTTTCTATTCCACGCAGTTGAGGCCTCAACTAGAGTATTGTGTCCAGTTCTGGACATCGCATTTTGGAAAATATGTGGACATATTGGGCAATCCAGAGGAGAGCATCAAAAATGATAAAAGATTTAGAAAACTTGACCCCTGTGGAAAGGTTAAAATAATTGGGCTTGTTTAGTCTTGGGAAAAGAACTGTGAGTGGGGATTTGATATGTCTTTAAATATGTTAAAGGTTGCTATAAAGGGGTCTGTGATCAATTGTTCTCTATGTCCACTGAATGGGCTTAATCTGCAACAAGGAAGATTTAGGTTAGAAATTAGAAAAACTTTCTAACTGTACATATACTTCAGCATTGGAATAGTTTTCCAAGGGAGATTGGAATTACCGGGGAGATTGTAAAATCCCTGACACTGGAGGTTTTGTAAGAACAAGTTAGACAAAGAACTATCAGGAATGGTCTAAGTTTACTTGGTCCTGCCTCAGCACAGGGGGCTGGACCTGATGGCCTCTCATGTCATGGTCTCTGCCAGCCCTACATTTCCATGATTCTAAAAGGGCTGAGATGGTTTCTGTTTCTAAAGCTATCACGAGCTGCAAATACGCGTGCATTTGGAACAGGTACAGTAAAAGCTTCTTGTGCCTACAAAACAAGGGGATTAAAACAACTAGTAAAGCAAAGCAATTAATTGAAAAGGTTGAGAGGTTCCTTCCCCAGGAGACTAAGGTATAATTTTAAATTGGATGTATTCGTAATTCTAGAGCATCCATTACACTTTGAACAAATGGGGACAGACTGAGTCTCTCTGAGCATTTCATTTGCACAGGAGCTGCATCTTAAATGGCAGTGAGCCCTTTGGAATATAAAACATTGAGCTCTTTGATCCAGGCTAGCCAAAGAACCTCGTGCTTTGCAACTGCTAAACTGCTGCAGACACTGTGGCTCTCGATTGCTAGTGCTTGTGATGTTTGTTCTTTTCCCTTAGCTCCATTCATACTGTGTTTGCTCTGGGACTTTATCATTAACATCTTCATGTGGTCCCCCCCGAAGGGCCATAGCCTGGAAAACAGCACATGTCCCAGATAAATGCGCTGAGGAGAATGCATTCAAACCAGGGGCTGCAATCCTTGGCCAGCTGCACACAGACGGGCTGTGTCCACTACTGCAGCGTGTGCAGAGGATGCTTCCCAACATACTGTGAGCTTTGTGGATCCCTCTGGCCACATCTCCGACATGCCCATTCCTCATGCTCCTCAGTGGCAAGCAGAGCACTACAGGGCTCCCGGGAATGCAGAGGAGCTTTGATCTCCCTGTATGGAGCTACTTCAGTAGCACAGCAGAACCACATCACTTCCATTGCTGTAGAGCTTGTGTCTACACAGACGTTGTGCCGGTTTAAGTGATTTGAGCTTAAAAATCAATGCAGTCCAACTAGCAAAGTAGTGAACACACCATATACATTTACGCTTGGCTTGTAGCAGGTGAGGTTGCACCTGAAGTTTCCTGAAAGTCTTCA
Source organism: Gopherus evgoodei (assembly GCF_007399415.2). Lineage (NCBI taxonomy): Eukaryota > Metazoa > Chordata > Testudines > Testudinidae > Gopherus > Gopherus evgoodei. The sequence goes on along the minus strand of NC_044323.1, from coordinate 285,624,053 downwards.
TGCACAGATGTGCACCGGTATCACTAAATCAGTTTAAAATCACACCTTGAGTTAAAGCAACGTAACTTTCTGTGTGGGCCAGGCAGAGGAATTTGGGGTTTTCCCACACTCACGCTAGCATTGCTGCCATTGATTTATAGAGTGTTTAGCCTGAAGGGTCAGCTGCAGTACAGGCTTTGATGAGAGACATGCCTGGGGACCCTTTGGCCTGGCTGGTTAATAGGGTGGATTTTCTGTCTGTGGTTTTTCAGCTTTCTCTTAGAGCAGGAGGGTTGTTCCCACAAACTCAAATGGTTCCAAAGACAATGGACCACTCAATGGAGCAGGACTGACTCACTCCAGCTGAGGATATGGCCTAATAGCTACAGATAGTCAAGGTGGGATTGCCTCTGAGGCGCTGCATGGAGTAGAGGCAGTGCCGTCCTCAAGAGATCAAATTCATAAGTCAAACCCACCAAATAATTGGATTAGCCAAAAAAAAAATCATGAAATTAAAAAAAAAAAAGTTAGGTTTTTAGATCTGCCTTTCAAGTTTTGGAACTCCCCCTCTGCATGTGTGACAATTAGCAGTGTCCCCTCTCCCAAATGTATTGGATAAGGTGACTTTGGTACCTGCTATGGGAGCTCTCACCCCACATCTGCTTGACCCTTGCCCCGCAATCAGTCTTGTCCCCGCCCTCCACTCAGTTCAGCCACTTCAGCCTCCATCAGTTCAGTCTCATCTCTGTTCCTCCTAGGCACAGGTGGCCCGTGAATACCCATTTCTCGGAGGCTAGCCCCCGGCCCCACCCCTTCAGCCCAAGGCTCCGCCCCTTCTGCTTCCATCACCTGCTGGAGGCTCCCCACCACTACAGCCAGAGGAGCCCATGCCAAACCCCCTTGATCCAACACACCCATGCCAGCTGCCCTGAGCCACCGGCTGGTCCAGGCACTGGCCTGACTCCCAGGGCTGCCAGCTGGCCTGAGCACCAGTCTGACCCTCAAGCCACTAGCCAGCTGAGTCTCGAGCCCCAGGCTGCTGGCTGGTCCAAGCACCGGCCTGACTCCCAGGGCTGCCGGCTGGCCTGAGCACCAGTCCGACCCTCAAGCCATCAGCCAGCAGAGCCTCGAGTCCCAGGCTGCTGGCTGGTCCAAGCACTAGCCCGACTCCCAGGGCTGCCGGCCGGCCTGAGCACCAGTCCAACCCTTGAGCCACCAGCCAGCTGAGCCTGGAGCCCCAGGCTGCTGGCTGGTCCTAGCACCGGCTTGACTCCCAGGGCTGCCGGCCAGCCTGAGCACCAGTCCAACCCACCGGCTGCCAGCCAGCTGAGCCCCGATATCTAGGCCGCCAGTCTGAGCTGAGCCTTGCTGGCTTTGGAGGAGAGGGGGAGCGAGGGCAGGGCCGTGGGGTGGAGTGTGGGTGAGGTTAGAGCCTGAGTTAGGGCAGGCTTAGCCATCCCCTAGCCAATCATACCCCCCCACCCATGCTTCTAGAGTTCATTACTCCCCTCTCCCAGGCTTGGCGGGGTAGCTACAGGTGTTCTTCATTGGGTGCTGTGGGGGCGAGGGCAGAGGCTCCATCCTACCCATGTATCTCTGTCACAACATTTTTTTCCCAGATCTGGACCTTAGCATCCAAAATATGGGTGTTAGCATGAAAACCTCCAAGCTTAGGTACCAGCTTGGACCTGGTATTTGCTGCCACCAGCTAAGAATTATACAGTGCCTAGCTCACAGTGGTCTCCCCAAAACCTTCCCTGGGGGATCCCAAGACTCAGATGCCTTGAGTCCTACAACAAAGGAAAATAACCCCCTCCCATTTTTTCCTGGTTACTTCCTCCCAGGCTCCCCTCGCTGGACAACCCTAGGAGATTCCCTGCTTCCAGTCCTGGAAACACATGTACCGAGAGAGCTAATCTCTCTTCTCCCTTACCCAGAGGGTATGCAAAGTCAGGCTTAGTAAATCTAACACAAAGAGCTTTTTCCCCTGACTTCTTCCTCCCACCAATTCCCTGGTGAGCTGCAGACTCAATTCCCTGAAGTCCCCACTAAAGAAAAACTCCAACAGGTCTTAAAAAAAAAAGCTTTATAAAAAGAAAGAAAAATACATTAAAAATAGTCTCTGTATAAGGTGACAATATACAGGGTCAATTGCTTAAGAAAAAAAGTGAATAAACAGCCTTATTCCAAAAGAATACAATTTAACACATTCCAGCAACTACACACATGCAAATACAAAAGAAAACAATATAAAACCATTGTCTTACTATCCTTGTACTTACAATTTGGAAACAGAAGAGTAAAAAGCCAGGAGATAGAAAAATCACTCTCAGAGCCGAGAGGGTCAGACCCAAGACAAAGAACTCACACCAAAACTTCCCTCCACCTAGATTTGAAAAAGTCTTGTTTCCTGATTGGTCCTCTGGTCAGGTGTTTCAGGTTACTGTTGTTACCCCTTTACAGGTAAAAGAACATTAACCCTTAGCTATCTGTTTATGACAACCTCTCAGGACTGGAGGGGATGGAGGGAGCGGTTGGGAGTGACTCTGCTGGCTTCTGACAGGGCTGAACTGCATGAGGGAGCTGGAGCTTCCAGCGTCATCACCAGATAAATGCCTCAGAAATCCCATCACTGGGGATAAAATCATGAGTTGGCAGTGCTGGGAGTGTCCACACAGTGGTGTTCCTTACAGTGATACCTATCAACTTACTGTGGATAGGGGAGAGGGCTTCACCTCTTACCAGGGGCGTTGGAACAGAGAGGGCCCAGAGCGCCATGCTCCCCCACTTGAGGGTGCTTCTGCTGCTCCCGCTCTTACCCCACCCCTCCCCCACGCTTTGGGGCAATACGCAGCCTTGAGGCACCCAGAGTGCAGAAACTGGGATTTCCCCCACCGGGTGCAAGGAGCACAGGGAAGGCTCCTTGCATGCTGCCCCATGAATTAATGCAAAGGAAAAACTGAGCTGACTCTTTTTTTGTGCTTTCGTGGTTCTTATTTAAGACACTGGTGTTTGATGAGATGTTTTCTCTCTCCCAGTTCAAGTTCCTCTTCTGCTGACTGCTGTGAAGTTGTAGCCCTGCAGCCAGGGGGTTGGGTGGTCAATTATTTTTTGCCAAGGTCCAGACTCCAGAGAAAATAGTCCAGATTTGGCCCCCGGTCCCCCTATTGACTACCCCTGCCTGCAGCCTTTTACCATAGGTAATGTCCCGAGCAGAGCACTGTTACCTCAGCACCTACTAAGAGCAGGAAATGTTGTGACCCATTAAGGAAGGGGCATGAGGGAGCAGGTCAATTTTGAGGCCCACACCAGATGCTTGTGCACAAATTGAGGGTTTTCTCAGACATGCGCTATTGTGTGAGCTCAGCTTTGACTGACACGTAGACTTTTGGGCACTCTGTGTGCACACAAACAGGCTGAGGGTGTGTGTGTCTGTGTTTGAGGTTTGAGTCCTTACATTTATTAACATACAAACATCTCTTTTCTTAATGACTAATCAGATTTTTAACTCAATGGCCTTACAATCTGGGTTAGAGCCAGAGCTGTGCTTGACACAGCACCCAAGGCAGGGACAATGATGACTGGAAGCTACTTCCAACCTATCCTGATCCTGGGGACAGCCAGGACCAGTTTTACCCTTGGTGCAAGTTAGAGCAGTCTTAGGACTGCTCTAACTTGCATCTGACATACAGCTCTTGGTATTGGGGGTGAAATTATGCCAACATTGGGTCACAGAAAATTATCACATGGTGGCCACATTCCCTTCATTCCAGCGTATTCCCTTTTCTGAAGGGAAGGTCAAGAGTGTGGGAGCAGGTTTGGTGGTGCCAACGGGATGTATTGGGGCCATGATTCCTCAGCCATGTAGACTACTCATACATGTAGTGAATATACAGTGTAAATATTCCCAGAGCCTGAAATCACAGGGAATTCTTTTTAAAATGGCCAAACGCTGCATGTCACTATTTTCTTCTTTTATCAGGATCACATTAAACTCCTCTCCTGTTGCAGTTCAGTAGGGCTTTGACTCCAGCTGTCTGCTGCCTTTTCACTCCAACCACACTATACTATTGGTCCAGAATCAACTTGGATTAAATGTCAGTGAGTGGCTTGTTGAGCCTATGATATTTTTCATTGGATTTTTGAATTCTTACCCATCCGAAATATTCTGTGCGATTACCAAACTCTCCTTAATGCTGTTCACCTGAAGAACTAAAAGCAACCTGCACATGGGGGATGGGAGAGGGGTGTTCTTTTCATCCTCATTTTGCAGAGGGGGAGGTATCATGAAGACCCATGTTTTCAAAAGCAGCCACAAGTCCATAGGAAGCCGGAGGAGCTCTGAATGATCGTGTTGCCGGCAGATAACTGCCTGAGGCCAAGCAACAGCGGGGGGGTCCGTGGCCTGGTGTGCCGCGCCAATAAACACACCAGGGTGGAGAAGCAAACCAAGTTTATTTGAGATCTCAAAGCGGTGCAGGGAGATTGACTCAGATCAAGCACACCTAAAACAAGCAGTCTGTTCCTTTATATCCATGAGAACTTTTCTCACTGACTAGCAATCCCCCGTTTCCCCTCCCTCCTCCTCCTCCCTCCCCCTGTAGCAATTACGTAAGCGCAGGTGCATTAAGTAATCTTGGCCCCGGCAGCTCGTTAGTAAGTTTTCCTTCTGCAAGTTATCTTGTCCTTCTGCTAAAGGTGCACAGGCCTCATTATTTCTGCTTTAGACCAGTTAGAACTGTTGCAACTGATAACGGCTGTTACACCTGGCCTTTTAGGTCGATTAAAGTTCAAACATGGAGGGACTTTTGTCTGCTGAGGCCTAAAACCAGGAAGGCGCCATACTCTTGTGGCCTTCCACCCTCTCGAGTTACGTAGGGTTATGCTTAGTGACACCAACAATCGGCACTGCCAAATACTGGAGTTGGCTCGGGGTCGGGAGCTTTGAAAACCAAGTTCCTATGAGTGATTCTAGCTGGGTACACAAGAATGGAAGGATTGAAAATTAGCATAACTTTTGAAAATGGGGATCCAGTGTCACACAGCTAATCTAATGCAGAGTTGGGACTAAAATCTGTATGATCATAGTTGCTGGGCGGGGGGACGGGACACACTTGTGGAAGTAGAGCAAGAACTGACAGAGATTTCAGTGCAAATAGTCACCTCTGTGAGCAAGAGTCAGGCTAGCTGTAACCCTAATAACACGAGATTTGTAGAAGCAAGGCTTGGGTAAGGTGAGTGGGAAAGAACTGTGTGAGAAGTTGTTGCAACCTTGTGTCAATAATGAGGAATGTAGACTAGCATCTAAATAGAAATGAGAAATACAAGATATCAAGATGACCTCTGTACAAACAAAATGCAGCTGTTGCTTATTATTGTATGTAACAACAGGTATAAATGCTTGCTGTAATTGTTTACCTGGAGAGAGACCTGCCTAGGAGGGGGAAACCCTGTGTCCTAGCGCACTCTCTCTGTGCAATTGCTTGAGAAATAAAGTAGCTGAATTTGCTGCACTCAACCAGAAAGTGAGAACTAAGTTTTTCTCCAACCACTTGAGATTGTTCAGTCAGGGAAAACTGCAAAGAATGGGACAAACGATCCCCCAAACTGGTGGTTATTCTAATAATTAGATTGACCAACGCAGCCACCAAACAGCTTCTACAATACCTTACTGGTTACCAAAACATAAGCTCCATTAAAGCAATCCAGACTTGGTCTCTCACCCAGACAGCCTAGTCAGATATGATGAGAGTTACTGAAAATCTTGTTTATCATATATAAAGTTCAACCCCTGCCCAAGGGATCAGACACATTACCCATCAGGTCAATGAATATTTCAAATCTTACTCAAATCCATGCTTATACCTAATTCTTATTAATAAACTAAGATCTATTTTAAAAGAAAAGAGAGAGGCTGTGATTAAAGATCATTATACATACAGATAGGATGTTCATAGTAGAGATGATGAACTGCTGAGTTTTAAAAAGTTCTTTCAGAGTCAATTCCATAGGTTATAATCCAAATAGACAGTTCACGTGCAGAGTTTGTATAAATTCTTCCATGAGAAATACCAGGGTAATCCAGACTTGGAGCTGGAGACTTCAGTCTTGCGACTCAAACTTTCCTTGACCAAATTTAAGCAGTGGGTGGGGAGGAATAGCTCAGTGGTTTGAGCACTGGCCTGCTAAACTTAGGGTTCTGAGTTCAATCCTTGAGGGGGTCATTTAGGGATCTGGGGCAAAAATCTTCCTGGGGATGGGTCCTGCTCTGAGCAGGGGGTTTGGACTAGATGAGCTTCTGAGATCCCTTCCAACCCTGATATTGATTCTATGATCTGAGAGACAGGGTTGGGGCCCTAGCGTTCTTTTATAGATCTCTGGCAGGCTGCATTAGCCTCTCAACAGTAGTTAACGCAGCAGGCATTAATTGGATAAAGAATGGGTAATGTACGTTATGACTTAGAAGTCACTTCTATTTCCTGTTTATACATAGGTAATTAGTTGCATTGATCAGCATAAGGCAATTAACCATTTCAGCAGTTCATAGATCATTTACTACTAAAAGATAAAAGAGAAATTTAGACAATGATATTATTACACCCTCGTTTCATCTAAGTGTTAATATTCACTTTTGATCTCTGAATAAGTAGAATATAGTAACATTGCTAACCTCTGATGAGATATAGGTAAACACAGACAAATACAGTAACCATCTTCTTCTAATTCTCTAACAGTACAAGTCTACATTTCAAAGGCCTGGTCTAGCTAACATGGCTTTGTTAGCTATTTATAAGGAATGGCCCTAATTACAATTTATATACTTTTCTAGTATGTTTTTAAAGGTTGAATTTGTGTCATTTAGCCTGTTAATTGCTTAATCCTTTCTGGTTTGGTGTCACACTAGGTCTCCTGGCTCTTGCTCTGTACTGAAACCTCTAGATGCTGCCCAATATATTGTGCAGCAAGCAACATTTTTATAAATAGCTTCTCCTCCCCCATCCATTGTTTGCACTACATAGATCTCTGGTGTCCACTACGTTCTGCAGTCAGCTGAGAATATAGCACGTGAATAGTAATCTGCACAGTGTGGAAATTCAGTGTGTGACATGTGCAAACAGAGCCAGGACTGGCATGCTTCTTGACACCTGAATCCCTCACTGTGTCGGTATCAAGCACCGGAGTTGAAAATGTACCACTGGGCCATTCTACTTACCCATATTTGGTGCAGGAGAGATATGATATGGTGGTATAGTTCAGTCACTTTACTGTAAGAGGAAGGCCCAGCTGCACTGTGCAAATCAGTATATGAACTTTGCTAGCATTTGAGTACAGCGATTTGGTTTGGGACTCTCTGCCCTTCTAACTTAAAAGGACAATGCTGATCTGAATAATGGACACCTGCTCCTCAGTTCCTCCTTCAAGTGTTGTTTCTCTCATGTGGTTCTGGGTAAAAAACCCACACAAACAACAGGGGAAAGTTCTTCAGGCCTGAATTCAACAGTCAAATTCAGAGCTAACAGCAGGATCAGGGCTTAGCTCACTACACAGAGCAAACTGTGAAACTGACTATCTACAAAGTGCTGTCAAATACACAAAGTAAACATACTGAAAAAATCAGGGAAACATTTTTATCTTCTGTCTTTCAGTTCTAGTCATCTTAGGCTGTGCTCATAACAATTGCAGGCAGCAAATCTGTAGTCAAGTTCTGATTTTAAATGGAGGGTATCCCTTTGACTTTGTTACAATATTGCAAACACCTGCTCAAGCTCTACTATCTACACCTATAGGTAGGTGTAAAATACTATTCCTTTTTCGCAACAGTTTTTGGAGACTTCTGTGTTTAAACATACTTTCTTCTGCTCGATTGCTTCCTCATCTGATAGACCCAAGCTCAGGCTTCCTGCTTCCAGAAGCTAATGCCTGTGGGAATCATGCTCTGAACATCCTCTTATGTGACACCAATGTGTGGTTCTTTGTACACTGACAACGAGTGGAAGTAAAGATCTACATGTGATCTAAAGGATGCAAGATTATGGGGCATCTCACACTCACATTTTTAAAACCTCCAGCACAAAAGAGAAGCGTACATTTTAATTTGCATTTATTTTCTTCTGTTTCCTTATCCAGGGTAGCTTTTATGTCCCTTCTGAAAACTGTATGCAGCATGCATACAAATGGCATAAGGACCTGTGTCTGCTGCTCTTGAATGCATACAGAGGGCTTCATCTGTACTACACAGTCATAATGAAAGAGATTCCAGATTTGCCACAGCTGAAGTTAGGTAAGAGAACAGACATTTTACATCTCTTAGTGTTGACTGGTCTCATTTTAAACAGACCTTTTAGTAACTAAGTTTTCCAGTTTATTTTGGGATCTTAGGGGATTTTTTCCCCTGATTTTATTTTTGGTGTTTATTTTAGGGTAATCATGAGCCAGGGCCAGATCATGCGTCAGGGCTGATGTAAATCGACATCGCTCTACTGCAATGGGTTTATACTAGCTGAAGATCACATTAGTGTTTAGAAGGAATAAGTTATTATAAGTGTCCAAAAATAGTTTCTTTGAATGATGTCTGGAACTGGCTGCCTTTCAAAGCCTCGAGCTCCCTATCAGGCATGGGAGAACTTTAGGAACCAACAGCCCCATGAGCAAATATTTTTCAAATTAGCGGGGGAAACTCAATATAGAGTAAATTTTATTAGAACATAATCTCCAATTTCTGCTTTAGAATGTATTGCTTTTTTACCACAGACACCTTGGTAGTAGCAGAATTACTACATGCTCTTATAAGTGGTTTCTGCTTTTCTCCCTAATTTAGCTGTTTAACAGATTCTCCCCCTGAAGCAGCAGCCCCTATGGCTTTGTAGACCTTTCACAGCACTAGTAAGGATATTGAGTTCAAAGCTTCAAGGCCTAGCACTGTTGTAGGGTTGCAGGCCTGCATTCATTAATTTGTGCTCTCTCATGCTTGCATTGGTAATGAGTAGTTCATTAGAAATGAAGAACTCCCCAAGCCAGCCTCTGTTTTCCAACCTGTTTCTTTGGATTTAGGAAGCATGGCTGGCACTTTCAGAGGTATATATTTTAAAAAGGCATTAGCTGGCAATATTAGGATTGCAGAGCCCATGAGAGAGACATGCCCCATTCCATTGACCAATAGCTTAAAAAAAGAGAGAGATAATGCCTTCCATATCGATTCTGTAGGTACTATCGGAGCAATCAGCTGTAAAGCATTGTGCTGCACATCCCACATTGGGGCTGGCTCCATCTCCTCGTCCTGCTGCATTCACTCTTAAGGGCCACATTTCCCTCTCTCAAATAACCTGCATTCAGTTAAGAAAACTGATTTATTTCTTTCACACAGTGAGAAAATATCCTTAAAAACAGATCCGGTACTTAAAAGTTATTATAACCTGTCAACTCCCGCATGACAACAAAACACAGGTGTCATGCATTTTGGTTATTGGTTACATGTAGAAATTATTTCTATCACACACTGGCAGGTTTGGAAGTTGAAAGGGACAAGGTGGTATTGCCTCTTGTGTGTTTCATCTATTACAAATATAAAAAGACCCAAAACACATACAGGTTACATTTCTGCTAGATTTTCAGACAGTTTATGATGCATAAATATGCATTTCATTTGCACATATACTTGCTATACATGCAGATTCACTTAATGCAAATCTAACTGTTTAGCCACTTATGAATGAAATTCTCCGTTCTCATTTACAAGTCTAAAATATCTGATTGCAGGTTCAGGACTTTGAGGCCTGATCAAAAGCCTGTTACAGTCACTGAGAGTCTTTTCATTAACTTCAGTGGGCATTGATTAGGCCCATGGGCTGTACATAAAAAATGTAACAATCCAGTTTCCACGTTAAGAGTATGTCTATATTACAGGGACTATACCAGCTACATTGCTATAGCTGTGCCAGCACAGCCCCCTAGTGTAGACACAGCCACCACTGAAGGAAGGGTTTTTTCTATTGGTGTAGGAACAATACTTCTCCAGCTGACAGTAGCTCTGTCAACAGAAGCGTTCTTCCATTGATTTGGCTGCATCTACACTGGAAGTTAGGTCAGCTTAGCAACGTTGGTCAAGGGGGTGGATTTTTCACACTCCAGACCCGCATAGCTATGTCAGCCTAAATTTTAGATCTGGAGCAAGCCTGAGAAACCAAGAATGCAAATGCATGAGTCCGGATTGAAGCATGAACCAGCACATTAAAAGATGGGGTGTGGTTGCGCCTATGAATATGCACAATTGCAGTTAGACACCCTTGTGTCAATTTGTCCCTTCATGATTACTCTGAACATTTAAATAGGAGGCATTTTGGTATGGTCTTCCCTTGTAGCCATGTGCTATATACTTGTTATTATTAGTGAGGGCTCCTCCCTCCAAATTCCACAAGCCAAAGTTCCTGAGGTTTTGTTTCAGATCTCCTGTTTTTATGACCTTTTGCAGAATGTCTCTATGATCCACTCTTGGTGAGGCATAACTGCAGCATGGGATTTTCCCTGGGACCATCTCACTTGACAGCTGCAAGCTATAAAAGCTAGGTCTGCACTAAGGCCCCAAAGCAAACATTTTGGTTGAGACCACCAAGCATAGATGCAGAAAAGGAAACACATGCACATGTTCCAAGTGTCGGATTTATTACTGATACTGTGGCAGGGCCCAACGGGTCCCAGGGGCTTTCCAAACACAGAGGAAGGTACAGTCCCTGCCCCAGAGAGCTGACAGACTTCAGACCCAGAGCTGCATAAAGCTTTACAAGCCTGGTTTGCCTCATTGCTCAGATATTGGGGATGAAATAAGGTATAGGGCAATTGGCTGAAGCATTTGCTGCCCTGGAAGGCTTTTGCCAGGGCACTTAGCAGCTTGCACTTTGTTACTGTGTTACCTTGGCATTATAAAGGAAGTAAAGGGCATAATCCTGCACAGTGCTGGGTGCCTCTGGTGCAGCTTTGAGCACTGCCAATACTACTGACCCCCATGGAAGCTGGGGATGCTCAAGCGCTAGCCCTAACACAGCTGCTTGCTGGAAAAAGGGCAGGGCATTTTGTAATGTGCATGGTCCCTTTCTGGTCAAGCTGCTGCTTACATCACTGGGAGTCCCCTATAGGAAGTGCCAAATCCTGCATGCTTTTTTGAGGCAAGTGTCCCATTGAACTTCACTGAGGGTAGCTGCTGGAGTAAAATGAGCAGGATTTGACCATTAAGGAAAGAGAGGGGCTCTTGAGCAGAGATCTTGGGTGCAGAGCCAAGGAGACTCTTGCCAGTCGAGGGTGGAGCGTCGAGTGTTGAATGACAGTTATGTGTTAATGTGTCACTTCTGCTCTTCTCAAACTTGGTTTTTCTTTTTGTGCCCCCAGCGGAGCTAGCTGTGGAAGATACGCTATCTCAACTTTGTACAGAGCTGCAGGTATTTTCTTTAGCAGAATCAATACGTTCACACAGTTTTCAAACTCACAGAGACAACTCACTCGGGAGAAGCAAGTTCAGTGTCGGCAACCAGTCAAACAAACGTTTCTTGCACTATGACTGCAAATGCATATGGGGCCGCCTTCATTTTCATCAAATCACTGGCTGGACTGTTTTAACAAGGCCTGACACCTCCATCCCTAGGAATAGCCCCAGAGATCAGCTTAGTTAAATGGGACTGGGAGCTGCCAGCTCCTGGGTTATAATATATGGTCTGCTGCTGATTGAGTGCCAGGTATATGGGACCAAATGGTTAAACATGGGTGCCTAAAGTTAAACAGGCATATAAATAGGGAAGTAGTGAATTGGTGTAAGGAGGTGATTTTACCTCTCTGAGTACAGCATTGGTGATACCAATACTGGACTACTGCATGCAGTTCTGGTGTCCACATTTTGGAAAGGATGTTGAAAAATGAGAGATGGTGTAGGAAAGAGCCACAAACATTATTTGAGGGCTGGAAAAAATGCCTTTTAGTGAGAGACATAACTCTCAATCTGTTTAGTTTATCAACAAGAAGATTGAGACCTGACTTTGATTGCAGTGTATAAATTCCTTCCTGGGGAGAAAATGTTGGGAACTAAAGGGCTCTTTAATGTTGTGGAGAAAGGCAAAACAGGAACCAATGGGTGGAAGCCAAAACCAGACAAATTCCAATTCGCAATAAGACATACGATTTTATTTTTTAACAGTGAGGGTAATTAGCCTTTGGAACAAGTTATCAAGGGAAGTAACAGATTATCTATCTCTTGATGTCAGATCAAGACCGGATGTATTTCCGGAAGCTGTGCTTTAGCTAAACACAAGTTATTGGGCTCAAGGAAGGGGTAACTGAGTGAGATGTCACAGTCTGTGATGTGAGTCTAACCCTCCTGGTTGCAGAGAAAAGTTTGAAAATATGACCCAAGTGCACCCTGAAGGTTCAGAAACTAGAAAGCAAATAAAAGAACCACAACGTTCACTGTTATTTTACAAAATCTGATTTTTAAGGCAACGGTATGATTTCGGCAAAGACTCATGATTTTGTGAATGTCAGGCAATAATAAAGTGGATTCCAGACTTCCCTGGGCTCCTCTGGAAGTCTCAAATTCATGAATGAATATTGCAGAATTCAGATTAATTGGGAGGAACTTGGGATTGGAATAGGTCCTTCTCAGCCCTACCCATGGGCTGAATCCTGAGAAGTGCTGAGTACCTACAACAAACTGGAATGGCTACCTCTCAGGATTTCTCTGACACCTGCCTAGCTCTCGGTTTGTGTGACCCACTGTTGTTATACAGCAGGAACATCACAATTAGAGCTTGACACTGACCTTTCAGTTATCTCAAGCCTGCTGAAAAGTTTAAGAGCAAATGAGCTGGAAAAATAACCATCATGCTATTTAATAATCCTGGGTTTTAATGTAGCTTCTCCTTTGAAACTTGCTCTCCAGGCCTTCCTTGACAATTGATGCAATAACTTAGTTGCTAATGTTTAAAATTAAAAGTAAACAGCATTGCTGACAGTGCAAGTTATTTCTTCTTCTAAACAAGGGGGACTAGTTATACAAAATAAGGCCCTGATCCTCCAAAGAGCAGCTGGGGGAGGGCAGATGCCTCCACCCCATAGACCCGTTTGATTTCACTATTTGAATTGGTACAAGAGGTTGCCCACACCGAACAGATTGCAGAATCAGGAATACAGCAGAGCAGTGAGGGCAGTGTAAGTACAAGCAGGATACCCACAGTTACACACACACACACACACATGCACGCACACATACGCACCCAAGGATTTCCTTTTAATCGTGATTTAGATTTCAGTGCCACTAGCCTTGGGAGATTGCCTGGTAGGAACTGGGTAAAAATCAAGCAGGAACTCAGGATTCATCGTGGCGCTATGGTGAAAAGGGATTGTGACTGGCAAAGAGACTTTGTTGGTTTGTTTTATTTAGTTTTTTAAGGGATAACTTCTATTATTATTATTATTGTTAATAATTTGTATTTCCTAGGGACCAGAGCCGTAGATCAGTGCCCCATTGTTGTAGGGCTTTACTAACACATTTACCATAAAACAGAATTACTGTCTGTGGAGTCTACTGCTACTGTATGCTATAGAGGTTGGAGTGCATAAATATCAGTAAAATTCTAAGAGAACTCTGTAGCCTTTTATCTGTTCCTCACTCTTGTTCAAGTGCAGTAGAGAAAGGAGAAAATACACTTAAGAACATAAGAATGGCCATATTGGCTCAGACCACCAAGGTCCAGCTAGCTCAGTATCCTGTTTCTGACGGTGGCCAGTGCCAGATGCTTCTGGCATTTGGAGATTTAGGGACACCTCAAGCATGGGGCTCCTTCCCTGACCATCTTGGCTAATAGCCATTAATGGACCTATCCTCCATCAACTTATCTAATTCTTTTTTGAACTCAGTTAAACTTTTGGTTTTCACAATATCCCCTGGCAATGAGTTCCACAGGTTGACAGTGCATTGTGTGAAGTACTTCCTTTTGTTTGTTTTTTTAACCTGCTGCCTATGAATTTCATTAGGTGACCCCTAGTTTTTATGTTGTGTGAAGGAATTTTGGAATTTTTTTCATACTGTTCTGGGCATTATACTTTATAAAAAAACTCACCTAGCTAGTGCTGTGGTGTGACCTGTGTGAAAGAGATGTTGCTCTAATCGAAAGGCATCGCCAAGTCTACAGAAGAGGGAGCCACATTTTGTATTCCAGAGTAAGCAGCACCATCTAGTGGATATTCTGGAACCAACAACCAATTGGCTGCATTCATTTAATTTTTACCTGCAATGAAAAATATTGGCTACAGCTGGATTGTGCCCACTCCCCACACTTCTTTTATGTCTCCATCTTAATTTGTGCTAAAATACACGTGTTGAACTAATTCTATAGTAACTCCCTGATCTGGGATAAAATAATTGATAAGAAAACAGCGTCAGCCCAGTTCTGAGTCAAGGATCATGCTTTTTTTTTTTTTAAGGGGACTTAATCTAATGTCCTAATTATTGCCACTGACCTAACCTCCAAATATCCTTCTCCCCCTCTAGATGTTGAATAGTCCAGAGAAGATAGCAGAGCAGATAAGCAAGGACCTAGCCTGGCTTTGCTCCCACCTTTTGGGACTATGGACCCAGTTCCTGGAGACAGTGACACTCCATCCAGAAGTCACAGCCTATCTTACTCAGGAGCATCATATGTTAAGGGTAATGCTAAACAATTCATTCAGCAATGGCGATAACAACCTGATAGGAAGAGATCAAAGTTGCATCCAGAGTGTGCCTTTATTAGAGTTACTGTGTGAAATTCACCCCCAGGCAGAGAACCAGTCCAAAGCCTATCTACCACTTAAGTGATGCCTAAGTCACTGTGCTCTTTGCACAGGGGGGAATTTTATGCCTAGCAAATAGCGGGTTTAAAATAATTCCTTCAACTATCAAATCCTAGCTGTCAGTTCAACAAATAGGAGCAAGTAGTGACCTTGTAACCTGTCTTGTCTTCACCTGGCAATGGCAGCCAGTTTTCCTGCTGGATAGCATCATGCCAAGAGGAGGCATGTTGGAGCCTGGAATGCATAGCTCTGAGAGATCCAGGAAGGGCTTCACAATCTGCAAGAGATGATGAAACAGGAAAACCAGGGTCTGCTTTCATAATTTTATTTCAGCAACTTCATAGACTCTTGGTACAAACTACATTCCTTGGTGGGGCCTGCTAACAATAATCATTAATAACTTGTTGTTACAATAGCACCAGAATTGTGCTAGGCGCTTCTCAGACAAGTATAAAGGGAAGGTCTTTTCTTTAAGCAGTTTGCAAACTGAGTTAGCTATGTATTTTAGCCCCAAGATTATAAATTGTTCTGCCTGAGCAGATCCATGTCTCTTAAACTTCAACAGTACAGAGGTTCTCCCATTTAGCTCGCTGGGTCAGGGCCTTGATGTGGATTTAAATCTAAGGCCTTAGTGACATGGATTACAAACAGACTACTGTCCTATACAAGAGCTGCATTTCAGGACTGTACCTCTGACCATCCCTTGCCGCCTTATCAGTGTCCTGTCTTTTGGGTAGATCCCGGATATTGTGGGCCTAAAGTTTGGAAAACCCTCAACCACAATGGAAAAGAAGACCTGGCCTTTATAGAACACTGGTACTATACAGAAAACTGAGCACATTTTAAATATCAAAATACCAAATTACTCAGTTGTGGTAAAGGTTTGATTTCCCATGGTGCCTGGATTGTCACAAAATGTGGAAATTCATCTGAAAAAACAGAATCATCACAGAGTCAAATAATTAAAAAATCTATCCTTCATAACTCCTTTAACACAGCTGCCACTGGAAATATAGCTCGATTTCTTTTATTACCTCTTTATACATAAGCAGCCAGTACATTCCCGCTCCTTAGTATCACACACACATTCTCACAGACATGCACACACGCACATATTACCGTTTGGCTGCTGCCTATCTGATTATGCTGAATGCACTAAAGCCCCTCTTAAGCATGTGCTTCATTGACGTCAGTGGGACTACTTGCCTGCTTAAGGAAGCACGTGCTCAAATGCAGTGCTTCAGATCAGGACTCTCCTTTATTATCTAACTCCTTCAGAGGGAAATGTATAGGAAGCAGGAGGTACCTTCAACATAGCATCTAAGCTAAAGAAGCAGCATGTCTAATGGCTAGAAAAGGGAACTGGGGTTCTTTGGCAAGTTACTTGACCTTTACAGGCCTAGTTTTCTTTAAAATGTGTGTGGTATTGCTTACCTGGCTGCATGAAGCAGTTTGAGCGCCTCAGACGTAAGGTATTATTATTATTAAACAGCCTTTTTCAAGCAATGCTAATCTATTATTTTAGAAAGGCCATTTGTCAGAACATAGCTTGGAGGTTTAGGGAGATGTAATTTTGTTTGCATGCTTTCTGCTGCCATTCTATGATGCTGTATTTTACAAATAACAGCAGTAACATAGGGGCTAGAGTCTTAATTGATTTGATTACATATCTTGTTGGAGTGCATAGAAAGTCAAAGCTTATTTCTGAGCAAATAGCAGTACCGAGTTTTTTTAGGAGTGTATGTTTTCATATTAAGTGCTCTGCAAATCATTTCAAACCTGCAACTATTTGGCAATTGATTGCCCATTGCTGAATTGTTCTCTCTAATGTCCATGCAAAACTTTGGAAAACTTGAATTTGCAGATTTCATGCCACACATGTATGTGTTTCTGATAATGTTGGGTTTCTTCCCCTCTGTGTTCATGTGTAAGAATGAGAGTTACTGTATATCTTTGTGCAAAAGATACCATTGATTATTGACTTCTCTCATTTAGTAACTTGGCTACTGCCATGTCAGCTGCCGGGGAAGAGAATTAGCGACCCTCGTTTTAAAGCTGCAGAGAGAACTCTTAAATTCAACAAATGTGCTGCTTCTAAACAAAGAAACAGCAGGTACATTGGAATAGATTCCGAAATATTTCCAAGGGCTGCGTCTTCAATCCTAAGAGGCTTTGAACATCTCAGGCCATATTCACCCAGATACACTGGCTGCTTCCAGCAAAACAAAGCAGAAAACCATCTGAATTGGCTGAGCAACCTGGGTTCCTGGCTTCCTTGTGTCACCAGAGTGGTGCAGAGCAACTGGAGCAGGCTTGCATGCACTCGGTGTCTTTTAAAGGCTTTAACGTGTAACCTTTGTGTTTCATACCCAGGTAAGAAGATTCTCAGAAGCATTCTTTTATGCTGAGCACCAAAAGCTAGCTGTGCTGACCTTTCAGGAAAGCCTGTAAGTAATTCCTTACATCTTCCATCCCTGGCACTTGGTCCCGCAAGCATATGGTCTCTTAAAACTAGACGCCATGCCGCCGCTTTATCCTTTCTGATGCAAATCCATGCCCTTCCTCCTTAATCTTCAGTGGGCATTTGTACTCCGTACAGAAGGCATCAGGTCTATTTTAATCTCACTACAGTGTAAATCCACTGAAGTCAAGGTAAAAAATTACACAATGCAAGATCCAGATCAGGCCTCAGAGAGTTGTAATCTTCAGACACCTGTGATTTGCAGGTGGGTTTTTTAAAGATTGTGGTCTAAAGCATGATAGAGGCTGAAATCCTGACTGAGGCAGCAGCAAGTGCCAAAAGGTCATAAAAACTCTTTTCTCCTCCTCAATGTCCGCAAATGGGTGAAACTCTCTTGGGTGCAGCCGTGGTAGCGCTGGGAGGATCTGGGGAAGGCAGACAGGACAAAGCCATGAAACATTCATCAGTGGTTAACACAAAGCCTTGAACATAAGTGCTGGAGCTGGATGACGCAGTTTAGAAACTGATGGCTCAGAATGGACAGAATGCTGGGTTGGTGCTGGTGACAGTGGGACTCAGAGTGGATGATAAATTGGAGGAGAATTAGTAATGGAAGGTTGTCAGAGAAAATAAATCTGGTACTGGGCTGTATTCAAAGGATTGTGTTATGCGTAACAAGCAAGGTAATTATTTCCCTCTGCTTGACGTTTCAGCTTAAGCCCCAACGAGGGAACAGAATTGGGACCCCGCCATGATTTTTAAAATACTTAGAGACAAATTCTGCCCTTGGTTACACCTGAACAACCCTGCTGCCTTCATCTGGGTTACCTGGAGTTGACTGCAGGCAGGATTCCACTCCTTATCTCATTTAGAGGAGAGCTGAGAGGAAAGCAACAAAAGTAATAAAAGATGAGGAAACTAGGCACTGTCTGGGGAAATGTTAAGGGAGGGCCAGGCTCATTCTGCAGAAAACCAGGCTGAGAGGAGGAAATATCTGCTCACAAACATGATCAGGGATGTTAGCGATGGAGCAGGGGGCAGTTATTTTCATTTCAAGTGAGTCAAAAAGCAGACGCTCTGGTTGATGCTCTTGTACAGCAGGAACGACTTAGATTAAAGATTAGTGAAAATGTTGTGGTTTTAGAAGAGTTCTGCAGTGAGACAGATTGGCCAGGAGGACTGTGAAGCCGCCGTTGCTGGAATGTATCAGACTAGAGACATGTCCTTCAGAAATGGTTTAGGGATAGTGCCACAGATTGTGCCACCATGCAGGGCCATAGAGGAGGAGTCCATATAATGGTGCCCTCTTCAAAGCTGTAACTAGAGACATGGGGACAGATGCAGTGCACAGTCTACCACAGTGTAAAGGGGAACAGCTCAAGGCAGCCACAACCTCAGTAGTGCTTAGGTGGATGGTTGTATAGGGCCAGCCCAGCCTACGAAAGTGGGTAGTGCTCAGCTGTGAAGGAGACATGGCCAGAGGGGCCCCAGACGTGACCATTCAGCTCATTCTCTCATATGGCACCCCAAATATAGACTATAGCTTCCTGCTATATCAGCACCCTTGAGGGAGAACATAAGAACAGCCATACTGGCTCTGACCAGAGGTCCATCTAGCCCAGTGTCCTGTCTTCCAACAGTGGCCAATGCCAGGTGCCCCAAAGGGAATGAACAGAACAGGTAATCATCAAGTGATCCATCCCCTGTCTCCCATTCCCAGCTTCTGGGAAACAGAGACTAGGGACATCATCCCTGCCCATCCTGGCTAATAGCCATCAATGTACCTATCATCCATTAATTTATCTAGTTATTTCTTGAAACCTGTTATATTCTTGGCCTTCACAACATCCTCTGGCAAGGAGTTCCACAGATCGACTGTGCATTGTGTAAAAAAAAATACTTCCTTTTGTTTGTTTTATACCTGCTGCCTATTAATTTCATTTGGTGGCCCCTGGTACTTTGTATTATGAGAAGGAGTAAATAAAACTTCTCCACACCACTAATGATTTTATAGACCTCTTTCATATCCCCCCTTAGTCAGCTCTTTTCCAGGCTGAAAAGTCCAAGTCTTACCAATCTCTCCTCATACAGAAGCTGTGCTATACCCCAGTCATTTTTGTTGCCCTTTTCTGAACCCTTTCCAATTCTAATATATCTTTTTGAGATGGGGCAACCACATCTGCACGCAGTATTCAAGATATGGATTTACCATGGATTTATGTAGCGGCAATATGATATTTTCTGTTGTATTATCTATCTCTTTCTTAATGATTCCCAACATTCTGTTTGCCTTTTTGACTGCCGCTGCACAACGAGTGTATGTTTTCAGAGAACTATCTACAATGACTCCAAGGTCTCTTTCTTTAGTGGTAACAGCTCATTTAGACCTCATCATTGTATATGTATAATTGGGATTATGTTTTCCAGTGTGCATTACTTTGCATTAATCAACACTGAAGGAGGTATCAGCAGTAACTCTGCTCCATCTGGGCAAACAGTCCTAGAACAGAAGGGGAGCCGTGCTGGCACAAAGATGTTTCAGTTACACTTATTGGACTGGCACCAGTGAAACTAGCCCCATTTTCTATGAAATAGAGCTAACTTCCTCCTTAACTGCCATGAAAGCTGAGTAGAACAAGAGTTAGACTGTAAACACTCACAGTATCTTTAGTCTGTAAGCTCCTCAGGGCAGGGTCCTGTTTCCCTCTGTCTGTGAAGCATCCAGCATGTCTCTGGCACTATATACATGATGATGAATAAGGCCTGATAGTCATAGTGGCAATTATGGTAGCACTTACATGCCACAATTGAGATCAGATCCCCCTTGTGCTAGATGCCCTACAAACATATAAGAAGAGACTGCCTCTACCCCAAAGAACTTATGCTCTAAATAGACGAACAGACAAAGGGTGGATGGGGAAACTGAGGCTCAGAGGAGCAAAGTGACTTCCTCAAGGTCGCACAGCAGGTCAGTGGCAGAGCAGGGAAAAGAACGCTAGTCTTCTGATTCCCAGCAACTAGACAGTGCTTCGTCTGTCAGGATTTAAGTCTTAAGTATACTATTTCTGATATTAGCATGGACGTGATGATTCCTAAGTTAAATACAGACTGTTGCATGGAATTCTGCTACTGACTTCATTGTTTCTCTTACTGCTGCATGTGGCACAGATTTCAGTGCTGAAAAGGAATGCATACACATGTTACTTTCAAACACTGAGGGTAAAGTCTTGGCCCCATTGAAGTCAATGGGAGTTTTGTCGCTAAATTGAATGGGGCCAGGAATTCACTCTAAAAATCAAGGACATGGCCGTGTGTGCTAGTAAGGGGAACCAGGTGGTTACTGCACATGCCCTGCTTAAGTCTGGATGGCTGTCAAGTTTGTGGGCCCTTTTATTTAATTATTCTACCAGAACATAAGAATGGCCATACTGGGTCAGAACAAAGGTCCATCTAGCCCAGTATCCTGTCTTCTAACTGTGACCAATGTCAGGTGCTTCAGAGGGAATGAATGGAACACGTAATCACCAAGTGATCCAACCTCTGTCTCTCATTCCCAGCTTCTGACAAATCAGGATTTATGAAAAAAGGGACACAGAGTCCTCTGGCACCTTATAGACTAACAGACGTATTGGAGCATAAGCTTTCATGGGTGAATACCCACTTTGTCAGACGCATGCTCCAATACATTGGTTAGTCTATAAGGTGCCACAGGACTCTTTGTTGCTTTTTACAGATCCAGACTAACATGACTACCCCTCTGATACTTGACAGGATTTATGGTTGAACAGTTGGACCCAAATAATTGTGAAACAGCCAAAGTAAAGTTGAAGGGGAAATGTCAGGCATGAGAGGGCACTTGTCTGGGATACAGAGAGATCCTGCATTAGCATGAGAATTGAATAATATGTTTACAAGCCTGTTGTTTGAGTTAGCATTATCCATTTCTTCTCCGTGGCATGTACAAAGTTTGTCGTTTCCACTTATTATGTGGTGATGAACTGTGTTTCCCTGACGGAAATCTGAAATGTGTGCACTTCTGCACCAGCTCTGTTCTGTGGAACCTGTCCCATATTGCTGCCAGCTAATACCATCTCTTGAAAGCTTGTGTTGTTTTCATCTCTATTTGTTAGAATACATAGACTAGCCAAAGAAAAATCCAAATAAAATAATCTCACGTTTGAAACATGCTTTCTCACTTGACTGGGAAGAATTTTGGCAAGGGGACATTCAGCAAAACTGAAAAGCCACCACATGTATAGGTGACAAAATGAAATACTTTTGTTCGCAATGCATCACCAATTTGTGGAACTCACTGCCACAAGATCTAACCGAGGCTCAAAATTTTATACGATTCCAACAAGAATTAGGTATTTATATGTATAATGAGAACATCCACAGTCATATTAGAGAGGATAGCAGGGAGATCCATTTCCATGATTCTGGGCATGAAGCAATCATTAAGTTATGTGGGGAAGGGAGAGAGTGCTGAGCAGAAGGGTCTTCCTAGTGCCACTCCATGGGTGGCAGGTTAATGTGCTCTAGATTAACACCCTGGCTTGCCATGCCCCAAAGCTTTATATGGAAAACCCCTGAAACATTTTTTCTCAGTTGCTTCTAATCCTCCACCACAGCTCTCTGGTATTTGCCATATGAGACAAGCCAGGAATAAAACCAGTACATGGAAAATAAATTGGTTGTATTTTGCCTGTTCTCCACTTCCCCTGGCAGTTGTTATGTCATTCAGCTCTGGAGCAGGAAGAGTATAATAGTCACTAGACATTTCTGGGCCAGTTCTTTACCCCAGAGTTTCAAGAGAGAACTGACAAGAGCCCTCTGCAGGATGGGGAGAAATTCTTCTGACGTAAGAGCAATACGTGGTCTTGCAACTGCCCCCTGGTGGAAGAGTTTTGCCAGGGTGGTTCTTAGAGCAGGAGGGCGCAGATCTTGGGTGGAAGGGGGTGTGCACATGGCACTCTGCACTATGGTGGATTCTGGGCTGCAGAGCAGGCAATAGGCAGCTGAGTAAGATTGCCACAAACTAGAATGGCCCTTGGAGCTTTGCAGACTAACTCCATGGGCCACACCAGTCTCTGCTGCAGGCACAATCCTGCAGTGTCCCCCGAGTACTTAAGTATGTTTGTACTTAAGTATATATATTTTTTAAGTATTCCACATACTTGTAGGTAAGCACTTTAAATCTTCCGTACTTAGCATTTGTATTTAAATACAGTTTAAAGGTTCTTAAAGCATAAGTCACTTTTTTTTTTTATCTGCAAATACTTTTTCAAGCTCATTTTGTGAAACAGTCACATTCCTCCCATCTGTCACAGATTCTGGCTGGCCCCTAGAACCCACAGTTCTGGCTTGGGAGCTTCACATCTGCATTCCGGCTGCCAGAGCTTTTTCACATTGACCCTACTGTTGCACTAGCCAGGGAAAATGGCAGCTCCACCCCTTTCTCTTCTGACTGGTCACTGCAATGGACAGCTGGGAGCCTCTGTGGGGGGTAGGGTAGTGTCTTGCAGGGAATAAAGGAGTTGAAAGTACTTGCACTTGTACTTATAAATGCATCAGTACCATCTGCACCATTTCCATGTGTATAATACTTCCGTAATGGAGTGGTTGGCGCTTATAGTTATGTCCCTTTTACCAGTACTTATGGTAACGCTGGAACCCAGGCAGTGCAGAGATGGCATAAAGCCTTCTTCCCCCTGTGCTGCATCTCTCAGGAGATGGTGTGCAGAATCGCTCCTTTTCATTGCATCCCTCACCACAGTGCAATGCAATCCATGGGCCTGCGCCTGCAGTCCTTAGAGGCAAACCTCCCATGAGGACCGGCTCCTCAGAGAGCATATGGAAGCCTTTGCCATTGTTTGCCTACACTCACAGTTTAAAATTTCACTACTCTTTGTAATAAGTCTATTTTATTTCACGTTTTTTCACTGAGAGTTTTTTAAAGTTAAATTTTACGAATAGGTTAAATTAACATTAAAACAGATATAGGGATGATACTGAGAGGAGCAAGGCAATTTGGTTACAGCTGTCAGAACGCCTGGATCCTGAATATCACAACTATTGGAAGGCAACACATGGCATCGCATCCCACACAGCCCGGTCGGTGACATAATACATAGGAAGGCAGACTGCACACCTTGAAAAGAAGATGCCAGCCTTCTAGCTGCTGGGTCGTGAGGTCTTTGGAGACAGAGTGCCTTTCTCGAAGCCATTGTTTCTAGGAGAACCTGAGTAGGCACCAAGTTCTGAACAAATGGAGTCGGGTCAATTTCTCTAGTGATTCCTGTGAGAAGCTATGTGGAGACTCTGATTCCATCACATGGAGATATTTGGAACTGATTTTCCGGAGCGTTAAGTGTCCATAATTCCAACTGAGGTCAATGAGATTTATGGATAATAAGCACCTCAGTAAACCAGGCCCATAATGGGCTCAGTTGCATCACTTAGCTACAGCCCTGCCAGGGAACTGGTACAGGGCCACACCACCCAGGGAAAGCTCTACACGGGAGTGATACATAATCCTCTCTGCTGTTATGGGGCATACACGGGAAGCCTCCCTTGTGATGTCACAGTGTGCACCCCTCTCTCTGTATATCCAAGAGGGAACACGACCCTGCCTTTTCCCCAGTCCCCTCTGTCCCTTTTGGGGTGGCTTGATCCCCAGTAGTTTCTAGAAAGGAGGAGACACTGCAGCAGTAAGAAGAGCACAGAGGGCTGCAAGGGTGTGGAGGCACCACAAGAAAAGGCTCCTTGCAAATCCACTCAGCTCAGCAGACAGGCTCAATATAAGAAATGCCATGTACAGTACTAACGTTTTATCTTGCTCAGCACGGCTGGGTCCAGTCCTGCCAGGTGCCAAACACCTCCCTCCTATTTTTTCCACAGCACTCTCCCCTCTTGTGGATGTGGTTGCTCAACACTTCTGAATACTAGCCCATTTGCTTAGTGCCTAAATATGGACATAGGCACCTAATTTTAGGCACCTGTGTTTCAAAGCATTGCCCAGTGCTTTGGTCATACTCAATCTGTTTTGATGACTAGATGAGGTGAATGCTGGCGAGGCTGAACAGTAACTCATTGATTCCCTCCGTGTCTTGCTCTCAGGATCCAAAGTCACAGCCAGATGTCTACGGAAGTTCGGAATTCCGAATACCTCACCAGCATGCCCCCTCTGCCGGCTGAATGCCTGGACATTGACGGGGACGGGAACACAGTCCCTGTGATTTTTGAAGACAGATATGTGGACTTCCCTTACAAAAGTGAGTAATGCCCCTCAGGCTGTGCCCTCAGTGCATCTCACAAGCAATGCAAGGGCAGGGCTGCTCCCAGGAGATTGCAAGGAGTGGTGTGGGTGGGTTGGTAGGTTCACATACCCTTAGACAGTCCTGAACCAGTCCTCCAGTGTGGTGTTAGAGGGCTCCATGGTTGTTCCAGGTCCCATCTTTAAAATGAGGCATAAAACCAAGGTTTTCCCTATTACTTTTGGTCACTAACGATCCTATGGAACTTCTCACTAGAGTTGGGGCATGTTTTCTGGTCAGGTTTCGACGTGATGTGAATGATTCTGTTTATGGTACCTAATGTCCCCTGTTGCTTCAGTAGATTATAGGGTGGCTGGACAGCAAATGTGAAAAATCGGGATGGGGTTGGGGGGTAATAGGAACCTATATAAGAAAAAGACCCACTGACTGTCCCTATAAAATCGGGACATATGGTCACCCTAGTAGATTACAATATATACACTCCCTGTTACTTAGACAGTTTCTTTCTATGAGGTGTTTCTGTTGTTTTTTAAGATTAACAGTTTAATTCCAAGAACTGGAGTTAAAATCTGAAACAACACCCCTGGAGCTTTCATTTCCGCCATTAAGGGAAAATAAGGTGGTGGTTTTCATTATTAGACTGACATCTAGTGGTAGGAAAATCCTATATAAAATATTTCATCTTTAGCTTACTGGAACATGAAATCTAGAGAGGTTATAAAGGAAGCTATTTATTGGCATTAATACTTTTTTTTGTAAGGTACTAAGATCTGTGGTTTTATTTTGCAAAAAGGTATCTGTAATTCTCAGTTTTCCTCGACTTTTTACAAAGTGTTTAACAGGAATATTTTTTTAAAAAAACTATCCGTGTTGCAATTGGTCACACTGTAATAATATAGGGCTGAATTTCCAAGAGCATTCCCTAGTTTTAGGACATCCGAGTTGCCTGATTTGGGGAGGTACTTAGGACTCACAGCTCTAAGTGATTTTAGTTTAACCATGTAGTGACCATAACAGTTAACAGTGAATGCAGCTTAAAGAATGTTGATCAGACATGTATATGTACGGTGTATGTGTGAGAGGGTGTGTGTGTGTATAATCACGTACAAATATTTTGATTCTTTGTATAGGCCATGAACTTTTTTTTCCCTTTCAGGTCAAAGTGTGGATGTTTTCCCAGCTTTTGAGGTTCCTGAGATGAACGGTACACAAATTGACTTAATAAACAACAAGGAGACTCTTGCATCAAACGATGACATTGCATTAACAAAGGGAGATTTCAGGAAAGATACTCTCTTAATACATACAGATAAAATAAATGGGAATGCCTCTTGTATCTACAGCGATATTTCACTTGATCCTTATATGGCTAAAGCTTTGACTCAGCACTCCGCATCTCAGGCTTGTACAGTCAAAAAGGAAGTCAAGAGGAAAACGGATGTATTCCATGAAAATACATCAGTTTCAAGTAAGGAAATTGTTTCTGGCTTGGGGCCAGGCCTTTTAAAACACAAAGCCAAAGACTTCCAAACATCAAAAGACAATAGACTTTCTATAGGTGTTACATGCGTGGATATGAAACCTAGCAATAAGGATTCCCACGAAGGTGAACCCACATTAATCATTAGTGCTCTGGGTGACAGCAGAACTAGCGGCCTCTTACACAGCACTGAGTTAAGTAAAGCAGCTAAAACTGATAATTGTGAAAATAGTCTCACTTCAGATGAACTTGCATTAAATGAACTAAACAGTCCTGAAAAACCAGTGGATCAAGACGACAAGGCTCTGTTACCAGTTTTGAAAGCATTACCAATCAGTACTTTGGATTTATTAACCCAGACAACAAAAGATGCTCTGGAGGTGAAGTCATTTGTGAAGGAGCAAGGAGTCGAGGAATGTGAAGAGTTTACCCTGACGTCAGGGGTCATAAAGAGATCTTCGTCATTAATATCCGACTCGGGCATTGAAAGTGAACCTAGTTCGGTGGCTTGGTCCGATGCGCGTAGCCGGGCTTTGGAGCTGCCCAGTGACCGTGAGATGCTGCAGCAGCTAATCCGGAGGCACACCATACACAGAAACTCCCTAGAGGGTGGGCAAACAGAAAGCAATACAAGCTTGCCCAGTGGGATCCAAGCATCGCTGACATCAATTAGCTCATTGCCATTTGAGGAAGAAGAGCGAGAAGTTGAACTTACAAAGCTGACCAAGTCCGTTTCTGCACCACAGATCAGCAGCCCAGAGGAGCCCACAGACACTGTAGATGTTTCCAAATGCGAAAAAGCAATCTTGGAAGTTGCAGAAGGGCCCTTGAAAAGCTACATGGAAGTGACGTGCAGAAGCATAGAAATAGCAGGAAACTTTTCTGACTATCGGACTGCCAAGGAAAGTGAGCGGTCAGAACCAGACATTGCCACAGGAGAGCATCCTAGCGCTGCTGTCAAACAAGATAACAGCAGCGCTGAGCTATCAGAAGAAGTAGAAGAAAAGGAAGGTTTGGCAGAAAGAGATTGCAATTTGGAATATGCAGGACAACCTGTCAATCTAAAGCAGCACAGATGGGATACCTCTGAATGCCAGGCAGTACAGAGAAATGAAGAGTGCAGCTTGGAAACACTGAGTATAACCACATACTCGGACCATAGTAGCATGCAGTGCGGTGCATGTAGTGAGGATCTGAAAGATGCACTTAAACCTGTACCTGAAAGGTTGAAAATAGGTCAAGACTTTTATTCCAGTGTTAGCACACCAGACGTCGAGGATTTTTCACGTGGCCTGAGCCAGGTACCAGATTTTTGTTACACTGTTCCAGCCTCATCAGAGACATCGACTGAATTTGGTTCAACAAGAGGAGAATGTGGTAGCCCTGTTGCCAGTGAAACCATGATGTCATGTGAAGAAATGCAGGGCTTACAAGAAATTGAACTCAACGATGCATCTGCACTGGTGGATTCTGCTCCCGGACCTTATTGTGCCGAATATCCTCAAGAACCAGACAGGGCGGAGCATCGGCTTGTGGCTAATGGCAGCACTGGCTTTCACTCTGTTGCCACAGAGGGGTTGGCACTGGAGAGTCGAAAGACCGTTGAGGTGGTTAACCTGTCTGTTTCTTGCACAGCCACATGTCTTCCCTTTTCTTCGGTGCTCAAAGAGACTCCTGCTGTGGTTGGCTTTTCTTCAAAGCAGGCTGCTTTTCCTATCACACGGCAGCCATTAGGCTCCTTCAGCGTTGTCCACTGCAGTTCAGATGATGTGGAGGAAGAGGCCAATGAAAGGATGCTTAGGTAAGACTGTCTAATGGCTTTCTTTATTAGTGCTCCAATCACACCTAGAGACCCCAGCTGA
This sequence comes from Gopherus evgoodei, assembly GCF_007399415.2. NCBI lineage: Eukaryota > Metazoa > Chordata > Testudines > Testudinidae > Gopherus > Gopherus evgoodei. The sequence goes on along the minus strand of NC_044323.1, from coordinate 285,596,183 downwards.
GGTCAGGTCCCCCTCGTGCTAGTCGCCGTGCCAACGCACATTAAGAGCCAATCTCCACCTTGATGAGTTTACAGTATAACTATTCCAGACAGACAAAGGATGGGAAATGGGCTGTAACATAACCCCCATTGTACAGATGAGGAACTGAGGCACAGAGAGACTGAGCGACTTCCCCAGGGTCTTGCAGGGATTCTGTAGCATTGCTGGGAACTCAGATCCCTGAATCACAATCTCCTGCCTTAGCCCATCTTTCCTGTCCTCTTACTTCAGGATATTTTGCGTTGATTACCCAGCTGACACCACAATACACAGCACATCAGAGAGGTTTCCGTTACGTTTTGTGTCCTGTGCTGTGCTGGAAGAATATGAGTGCACAGGCAGTTATCTTAAAACACTGAGGTGGATAAGGGCTAGACTCTTAAAGGGGGTGTGCTCTGATTCCTGACTTTGTTTAGGTCATTCATCAAACTCTCTAACCCTCTGTTTAATTTTGGAGCCACATAGTGGCAGGGTTTACTGTTATGTATTATACTGTACTGTCTGGCTTTATAGCTGTCTCTTCTGTCGTCTCCTTCTTCAGGTGAACCATGGTTGTCAGGCTTTTAGGCCCAGATTCGACAAAGCCCTTAAGTTTGTGCTTAAAGTTAAGCACATGCCTAATTCCTTCTCTGGTCAGCCAAGCAGTGCTTAAGTGCTTTGCTGAATCTAGGGCCTTAAATCCCACAGCATAAGACTTAGGCCTTGGCTACACTGGCACTTTACAGCGCTGCAACTTTCTCGCTCAGGGGTGTGAAAAAAAACACCCCTGAGAGCAGCAAGTTACAGCACTGCAAAGCACCAGGGTAAACAGTGCCCCAGCGCTGGGAGCACAGCTCCCAGCACTGCAAGCTAATCCCCACGGGGAGGTGGAGTACTCTCCCAGCGGTTGTCGCGGAAGAGCTCTCTCCCAGCGCTGGTGCTGTGACCACACTTGCACTTCAATGCGCTGCTGCGGGAGCGCTCCCACAGCAGCGCTGTACGGCTGCACGTGTAGCCATACCCTTAGATTGTGACCCCCTTCCTAACTTTTTGGCAAGCAAAAGTTTCTGAGCAGCCCCACTGACTTCATTGGGATTACTTGTGTGAGTTAGTGCTCCCCAGTGAATAGGATGATCACAGTCTTGCCCCAAGACTGAAGCGGATGTGTCCCAACTTGGCTGTGGGACATCACCTTAGGTGCTTCCATGTGTGGCTTGATTTTCAGAGATGCTGAGCCTCTCCCGCTGAGTCCAGTGGCTGTTCAGTGTGGAGTTAGGGGCCAAACCGTAGGCCCCACATCTAGGAAATGTTAGTCTAGCTGGAGGGGCACTTATCTGCTCTTAGCTGGTTCATGTCTGGGTCAAAGCTACTATCCCTTTTCACGGGATACAAATTTGCATCCATTTGTGCAACTGAGAGGGTAGGAGAAGGAGATCGACTCCTTGTCTGTTTAGCTTAGTTTTGTTTGTTAATGTCTGTCTATTAGCCCTGCTGGGTAGATCTGGACACCACATTTTCTGCAATACAGCTAAGTAGCCTTGCCAGCTGTGATTCGCTGTGTTAGGGTGACCAGAAGGTTCTTAGCAGCAAACCCGCTTTGGACTCTAGCAGGTGAGGTCTTTCCCATGAGAGGTAGCTCACTCCCTTTTGAATCACAGGCTATCTACCCGCCCACCTGACCTCCCTTAGTCACCCTAACCCATAGGACAGAGTATACAGGCCTTCACCTGCAAAGTTGCAAAGGGAATGTATTGTAAGTGCTCATTCCTAGTTTAAAGGTTTTACTGTTGAACATCCAGTTCTCTGTGTGATTAATTAGTGTATTCTCCAGTTTTTATCAGGCCAAAGAAAAGTTTAAAAAAGAACTGAAGATTGAAGGATTTCTGTACAGTGACTTATCTGTACTAGCTTCTGATATCCCATATTTTCCACCAGAGGAAGAGGAAGAAAATTTGGAAGATGGAATTCACCTGGTTGTCTGTGTCCATGGACTGGATGGTAAGGCCCAAGAGAGATGCTGTGTGGAATTGCCTCATGGAGTGTATTCATATTAAAAAATACAGAAGTTGAGATCCTCAGCTGGTATAACTCAGCATAGTCCATGGGTATCACTTACATCAGCCAAGGATCTGGCCCATAGTATGTTGGTTTGTCTAACATTGCTGGAAAGGATCTGAGCAGAAATTCTAACATTTACTCCACAAACGCTTTTTGTTACAAAATGGAGAATTTTGACAGATTTGTGCTCCCTAAACCCAGTAAAATTGTCAGCCCCTTCCTTGGCATTTCACAACCATCCGATCATTTAGGAAAATATCATCCAGCGGGAAAAAAAACTTGGTTTAAATGCTGTCACTGAAGGAGAGAAGGTGCCTAGCTCTGGGGAAGGTGAGTATTGTTCACTGTATATTCAGCAAGCAAAGACACAGGAAGGCTGGATTGTGTGCACATCACAGTGTTTGGGCACAGCGCCACAGGGGACACACTGTGGCTCAGACTCACCCCTTGGGGTCACAATGTGTCCTTGGTCTTCCCTGTTCTGCTTGGAAATGAAAGGGAGTTATTTGCCATCGCTCTTAAAAGGGCAGCTTATTCCCCCATCTCTGCTGGCTAGCCAATAGGGGGTGAAGTGGCAGAGGTATCGGGATTCCTTCTCCCTGCCAGTTCCCATCCCTTTACTTCCCGGGGAACATCTGAAGCACCTGCAGCTAAGATCTATAGAGCCCTCAGGCAGCTGCAAAGTTTGTGGGGATTCCTGTCCCACTGCTGCTCCCCTGCATGGCTGTGTTGGGGCTAACCATAACGTAGTGAGCTATCAGGCACAGCCGCACTTACTGCGACAACTCCAGGGACAGTGTTGAGATCTGAAAAGAACATAGTGAACAGAATCTGTCGTCTTTATCCTACTGTGAAATGAAATCTCTTATTAAGTGCTGTTTCTTTATAGGGAACAGTGCAGACCTGCGACTGGTAAAGACTTTTATAGAACTGGGACTCCCTGGTGGAAAGCTGGACTTCCTAATGTCTGAAAGAAACCAGGTAATATAGGGCCAGTTTCTCCCCCACACCTCTTTGCATGCCCCGCAGTCCCATTGAAGTATCTGAAACTTAGCCCTTGCAGAGCAGATATCAGGAATTGTACATTTCAAAGGCTTAGGGTCAACACCTACACATCTTTGGGAAAAGGCCCATTGGGAGTTTTGTGAGGGGTGCAGGATTTAGCCTGGGTATTCTGCATCAGATCCCATTCAAATCAATGCTACTTTTCCCCATTGGAAGGCAGCTGTTGCTGGCCTGATCCTATTGCCACTGAAGTTAGTAATAAACTGACCATTGGCATCAGTGGTCCAAGGATCAGACCCTCAGAAAGGAGATAATTAAAAACATCATGTTAAATGGCAAGTACAACAGTCTGATACATCCATCTATTGTGTGATGTGCAAAATTATGCAGAACGAAAAGAAAACAGCCAGCCTGGTGATGTTAATTCCAAGTGCTCAGGAGGATGCTACGGTCTGCTTGGGGAAGTTGGTACTGCTGGTTTCAGCTAAAGCATCAAACAGTTGTTTCCTTTGTGTAGTATATTGTGATTTATTTTCTTGTATGATAAAGAAATGCCTTCCAGGAAAGTGTCACAGAGTCACCGGGTGATGCTCTGGAACTGCTTCCCACCAAGCCAGTCAGGACTTTGGGGAGCCTCCTCTCCCTTGGAGCAGACTTGTTCAGGGCAAGAAGCTCACACGTCTTCACCTCCTGGGTCTCTCCTTGGAGCATTCAGCATCCTCTGCCCCTCTGTGCGCTTCCCACAGCGAGCCTGCCCCAGCGTGGTCCTGGGAAAGCCACAGGGTCCTGCACCCCCACTTTGCAGTCAGACGTGACTCTCAGCCAGCCAGTAAAACAGAGGTTTATTCGATGACAAGAACAGGGTCTAAAACAGAGCTTGTAGGTACCACGAACCGGACCCCTCGGCTAGGTCCATTCTGGGAGTCAGTGAGCCAGACCCCCATGTCTGCCATCAGCCAGCTCCAGACTAACTCTCCCTTCCAGCCCCTCCTCTCTGCTCGGCTCCTTTCCCGGGCCAGGAGGTCACCTGATCCCTTTGTCTCCAACACCTTCAGCTGGCACCTTTGCAGGGGAGGGGCCCAGGCCATCAGTTGCTAGGAGACAGAGGGTCAGGCATTTAGGTGCACTGGCCCTTGCTCTGCAAGATACTTAAGAACTGCCATGGGGACACTAAGGCACCAACACAGTATTCAGAGAAAACATTAAGAACATTCCCAGTTCGTCACATCTCTCCCCACTTCGAGACCGAACTGAGCGAGGTCACTTCAGCCAGTGACCTGGGGAAGTTCGAACCCACCAACGTTCCCATGGATGCCCCAGCATCTCTCCCATTCCTTGGTCTGAGTTACACCAGGACAGTCCAGTCTCACGCCTTCCCATAGGTTGAGTGTGCTTGATGGCACTTGCAGGCCACAGGTGAGAAGGTTTATGCAGCTTGAACCCTTTTGCTATCCCCAATACCCCTGGGGTTCAAACTAGGACAGGGTCTTCTCCCAGCACTCTGAGCTGCGATTCGGGCTCTCTTGGTTAAGAGCCCCCATCTTGGCCTTTGCCAGCTCTGGGCTTGGGCAGCCGCTTCCCACTTTGTGGCCCAGAAACAACACCTCTGCCTTCCCCCCTTACACTTTCCAGCTTTTACCGTCAGTCCCACCTCCTTGAGGCAGCCCAGCCCCCTCTTCACCTGGGACACTTGTTCCTCCCAGGTCTGGCTAAAGATGCACGTTATCAGTGTCTGCCAGGGCCAAGTTCTCCATCACCCTTTGCTTCTCTAGAGTCTCCCCAGGCCTAGGCATGGGGTCGGCATCGGACGCTGTGATGGCTTTAAGCTTCTGATAGCCTCCACAAAACCAGATCATCCTGTCTTGCTTGGGGATCAGCCCCACGGATGAGGCCCATGGGCGAGGCCCATGGGCTGTAAAACAGCTGGATCACATCTAAAGCCAGGATGTCCTTGATCTCTCTCTCTAGGTTCTGTGCTACTTTCCCAATGACTCTGAATGGGGAACACCTGTTGGGGAGATTGGCTCCCACCTCATGGAAGAGATCCCCCAGGGGGTCTTCCCCCTTCTCCTCCCAATCCTCCCCTTTCAGGTCCAGGGGTCCCCTCACTCTCCTCCCATACAGTGGCTCGAATGGGCAGAACCCTATGGATTCCTAGGGCACCACCAGCTGCCTCCCAATTCCCCCCAGTTCTACTTCCCCCTGGGGAGCCCATTCCCGGTACAGGAATCCCTTCTCCTGCAGGACTCTGTCCCTGCAGCCTTCCCCAAGGGGGTTTGCAGCGCTGTGGCCAGCAAGTTCCCTCAGCTTCTCCAAGGAGGGATCCCTCTGCAGCTCGCTCTGGGCTTCAGCTGCTGGGGCAGGGAGTGGGACCTGCTCCCTCTCGCTGGCTGGGCCTGGGGTCACAGCCCCACTGAGCCTTGTCCCTGGTAGCTCCCTCCCTGCTGTGTAATCACTTCCCAGCAGCACGTCTGGACCAGGCAAACCTGGTTGGCAGCCGACTTGCCCTGCCTGGGTGTCCCCCAACTCAGCTGGGGTCTCAGCTCCCCTCATGCTCAGTGCTGCCCTTGCTGTCCCAGTGGGGGCAGGCAGCGAGCTCTTTGCTCTGGTCACAGCATCAGAGCCAGCGTGAGCCCCCTCTCCGGTGTGCAGGAGGGTGGGAAACGTCCCTTTGTCCCACTCAGTCCCAGTGGGCTGGTTACAGGTAGGCAGGTATCCTGAGCCCAGCAGCCCCTCCTCGCTCCCAACCAGGTCATTTGCATTTTCTCTGACCATTTCCATCCTAGCCAATTGGTTCCCTGGATTTGAATTCAAACCCTCGGCCGTTACAAGAGCAGGGCCTGGATCCTGTCCCAAAGAGACACAGTCACCCCCCAACAGGGCCTCCCAGCCGATATCCTGGAGAACCCCAACTACCAGCCAGCCCGACCCCTCCTGGGTGTGCACAGGGATCCGGGACATAGGCAGGGTGAGGGGCTTCACCCCAGGGACCTTCGACCAGGTCCCACAGTCCCTCAGCATCTGCAGCTGAACCACCACAGTTCTCTCTGTCCCAGGGTCTTGCCCCCGCAGGAGTGTTTCCCCACTGACCCCTGGGCAGCCCCCTATGTCTCTCTGCTCCACCATTGCCAGTACATGCTGCTGCTGCTTCTCCTGCAGCTTTTCCTCAGCCTCTTGCTCTCTCTCACGATCCTCTCACTCTCTTGGGCTCTGCTCCAATCCCATCCATCTCCGATCCCCTGATGAGGAACCCGATCGTGAAGACCCTCCTCTGATTGGGGACCAGACTCTCGGGGATGCCTGGCTGCTGCTCCAGCTGCTCCCAGATCCTCTTGTAGCCCCATCTGGGTCAGGAATCTGCTCCTCAGAGCAGTCCTCCTCCTCCAGCTGCACGATTAACTGTGCCTTGGTGAACTTCCCCATGCGTAACCCTCTCTTTGTGCACAGGATCACAATGTCCTTCTTAAGGAGATGGTGATAGGCATCACTTCACCGTTCCCAAGTGGCTCAGGACTCACAGGCCTGTGTGTTCTTGCCTCCCCCATGGTTTCCAGGAAGAACCCCTGGTGTGCCAGCCCTTCTCGTGATCACCACCTCTTTGCCAGGGTCGAGTTGCAGACATCTCCGCCCCGGGACTGCTCCTGCAATCCCCAGGGGAACCCTGTTACTGCAAAGTCCTTCTCTCTCCCAGGGTCGAGCAGTAAGCTCCTCTGCCCCTGAGACTGCTCGCTGCAGTCCTCAGGGGGACCCCGTTACTCCAACAGTCCTTCTCGCTGGTCACACACTCCCAGAGGTTAACTGCCCCCTGAAACCGTCCCACTCTGAGCCTTCAGCACGCCTGGTCCTCATTATCCCTCCTTTGTTTTATTGCTCGCCAATCACTTACTGCAAGCAGCGCCATTCACGGGGTACCGTACATCCCACCTCTGCCACCAGTTGTCACAGAGTCACCGGGCGATGCTCTGGAACTGCTCCCCACCAAGCCAGTCAGGACTTTGGGGAGCCTCCTCTCCCTTGGAGCAGACTTGTTCAGGGCAAGAAGCTCACACGTCTTCACCTCCTGGGTCTCTCCTTGGAGCATTCACCATCCTCTGCCCCTCCGTGCGCTTCCCACAGCGAGCCCACCCAGGTGGGGTCCTGGGGAAGCCACAGGGTCCTGCACCCCCACTTTGCAGTCAGACGTGACTCTCAGCCAGCCAGTAAAACAGAGGTTTATTTGATGACAAGAACAGGGTCTAAAACAGAGCTTGTAGGTACCACGAACCGGACCCCTCGGCTGGGTCCATTCTGGGGGTCAGTGAGCCAGACCCCCACATCTGCCCTCAGCCAGCTCCAGACTAACTCCCCCTTCCAGCCCCTCCTCTCTGCTCGGCTCCTTTCCCGGGCCAGGAGGTCACCTGATCCCTTTGTCTCCAACACCTTCAGCTGGCACCTTTGCAGGGGAGGGGCCCAGGCCATCAGTTGCTAGGAGACAGAGGGTCAGGCATTTAGGTGCACTGGCCCTTGCTCTGCAAGATTCTTAAGAACTGCCATGGGGACACTGAGGCAGCAACACAGTATTCAGAGAGAACATTCCCAGTTCGTCACAGAAAGCTAATCCATTGCCTGTGCAATGCAGAGCAGCAGAAATGAACTCTGTGCTCTGCCCTACATGCATGTGATGCAGCATATTTAGTTACATAACGGGCCACATTCATAAACAGAGCAAGGATTTCAGTGTCCAGTCAAAAGCATTCAGCTGTTCTACCGGGAAACTTTACGGCAAAATGTTCCAATTTGGTTTGCAGTGCCGATCTCTTACCCAAAGGCAGGTTGCAACTGAACCACCTGTGTTCTCACCCTGTTGAAGTTCCTGTTGATGTCAGTAGCCGTTCTCAGAATACAGAATGCATGGAAAGTAATATTCATGAGGATAATATTTTGCTTGTTTGCCAAAGGCTCTCAGTGCACTTTACAAACATGAAAGAGTTCAGCCTTACAGCACCTCCGTCTACTGTTGTTCAGCGTGCCTGGTGAGGCAGCATCACCCTCATTTTATAGTGTGGGAAACCAGAGCACAGCAAAGCAAGCAGCTTGCCCCAGGTCACAGAGCAAGTGCACAGCAGAACTAGGAACTGAACTCTTGACTCCTCCTGCTGTGCTTTTAGCCGCCATATCCTCTTTCCTCCCTGCAACAGAGAGCCCTATGGAGAGTGTAACAGATCCGCAGTGCGAGCTGTCTAGCCACTTTTTGCCTTACAGGGAAAAATGTGAATCTATGTCATTTGGAAAGACACTGAAGTGATATGGAGGGATGGAAACACAGACGAGTGAAGTAGGAGGACTCTGTGTGTGTTGTGTCTAGGACTTACACTTGGGGTGGTGTTTTTCCACTTCTAAATAACCTACAAGATTCAAGATAATGAGCTTAGGAGGAAATCATTAATTATCGATGCAGACAAAACAAACAGGCAGGAGGTTAGTCGACTGTATTTAGTTTATGAGAACATTTATTTTAAGGCAGCACTGGAAGTAGGAGACGCTCATGTTCTCTTTTGCAAGAGCTGCAATTAATGAGATGAATTTTGTCACAGAAGCATTAATTACTAGATATGTTTTTCCTAAATATCTGTTCCAACACTTGATGATTGTTTCCCTGGCATCTCATTAGTTTTCAATTTGATTTAGAGTCCTGACACAGTTCTAAACAAGAATATTCTCCTGCAGTTCTGTAGACTAGAAAATTTATTGTTTGTTTTGTTGTATCACAAATGGCAGTATTGCCAGGGTTAATAAATAACTTAAATACCCCGCTGATACTCTTCATGCTACTGATTAAGTGTCAAACACCACATGGTATTGTGTGATAGCAGCATAAAATTTTTTTGATAAATTTGTTAGGGTCAGTTTATAATACTATAGACTAGTCTAGCATGATAACCCACTAAATCCAAAACGCTAAAGTTGGGAGTGGTCTACAGTAGGAACTTCCATCAATATAGCTGCGTCTCTCAGGGCGGTGAAAAATCCACACCCCTGAGAAACATAGTTACACCGATGTAACCCCCGGTGTAGATAGTGATAGGGAGACAGAACTCTTCCTAGCTACCACCTCTTGGGAATTACCTATGCTGATGGGAGAACCCCTCCCGTTGGTTAGGCACTGTCTACGCTTTAGGTTTTGTCTACACTAGCACTATTGTCGGCACACTTCTAACGACAGAAGTTTCACTGACAAAAGCACTGGTGTGGACAGCGCTGTTAGCAGGAGATGCTCTCCTGCTGACATAGCTACCACCACTCGTTAGTGTAGACGTAGCCTGAAGTGCTACAGCAGGACACCTGCGGCTGTGCTAGTGCAGTATTTTACATGTAGAGATATGCTTCGTCTCCTACAGAAGTGGGCTGATAGTCAGAGAGGTTGAGCATCTGCAGTCCCCTCTGAGCGAAACTCCGGTCACTTTACGAACCTTAGTCTAATAATATTGGCCTAAGCGACTTGTGTGTCTTTACTGTGATCCTTACAGTGTGGTTCTACTACATAAAATGACTATGTAAAAAGGGGGTTGTCTTACTCAACAAATCTGATCACTGTGTGTGTTCAGAGCCATGTCCCTTTTAGAGACTAAAATGAGTTTGTATGCCTTTACTCCTGTTAGCCCTGCTGAGCCAATGCAGCTAGGAGAGCATGAGCTGGAATATATTCCTCCTTCTGCATCATCAACAGACTTACTCACTATGTTACAACTAGTTACACCCATGTAAGCCCCCGATGGCAGTCGGCTTCCACAAATGTCAATATGGGCAGTATTTGGCCTGTAGATCCTTCATTACTGTTAATGATGTATAAGAAAGAAGGAACCAGCTTGAGTGAGTTTGCAGCATTAGCCCTGAAGGGGGAAAATATCAAATCTGTTTGCTTGCAAACTGAGCATATTTAATATGGAATCACTGAGAGACAATAAACATGGACCACCTTGAAGCTTTTACATAGTCACTTTTTGGAGGAGAAATGCAACTTCCAGGGGACCTAGCGAATGAGAAAAATTGGATCTATGCTTTTTTTCCCCCTTGCCTCTTTATGATGCATAAAGAAGTCTTGAAATGTTCTTATTTTATTGCTTGTATTTTTCCTCAGAAATATCATTTGTCTAGTTGTTTTTGTATCGCAATGCAATACATTGACAGTTATGTCATCAGCTGACAACATTCTCTCTTCACCAGACTGATACTTTTGCTGATTTTGATTCGATGACTGACCGATTACTGGATGAAATTATTCAACATATCCAGTTGTACAACCTCTCCATCTCCCGGATAAGGTAAAACACGCTGACAGTTAATTGGATGTGATGGAGCACAGTAATGTTCAATAGAATCATCTCTATTATTTGGGGCCTGATCCAAAGCCTTCATGTCAATGGAAGTTTTTCCAGAGACTTAATGGGCTTCACAATGTGTTTGAAGACGTTGGTTTTGTCCAGACCTGACAGAGCAGCTGCTGAGCTGGAAATGTCATGGAGGATAAAGGAGATGGGAAAACATGACTAAAGGGCACTAATGAAAAATCTCTTTGGAGGCAGAGCCAATCCACATAGAGCAAAAGAGAGCAAGGCATGCCACACACATTTTGAAGTTAAGGAATATATATATTGATTTAGTTGGGTCGGTCCTGCTTTGAGCAGGAGCTTGGACTAGATGACCGTCTGAGGTCCCTTCCAACCTTGATATTCTATGATTCTATGATTCTATAGACTGTTCTTTGTATGTCATTTTGTCTCTCCCGGCAGTTTCATTGGTCATTCCCTTGGTAACGTCATCATTCGATCAGTATTAACTCGGCCAAGATTTCGCTATTACCTCAACAAGTTACACACCTTCCTGTCCCTCTCTGGGCCTCACCTAGGGACCCTTTACAACAACAGTACTTTGGTTAGTACAGGTAAGAGTTAATGAAAAAGGCTACGAGTTGCTTTTGTGTGTAGCAGTACCTGTAAGAGACCATTGTGTGAATGGGGCAGTGGTACTGACTAGTGTTTGTGTGTGTCACTAACCAGCGCTGCAGAAAATATTCACACCAGATTTCCAACCACTTGAGTTTAGCTTTGGGTTTGTGTTTAGCTACATTCAGAATTCCCAGATCAGGAAAGCCTGCACATGTGGGCTGAGGCTACGTGCTTCCACCTATGCACTGAATCTCAGCTCCCAACCCCCACTCTGCTGCCTGAATAACGTTGTTGCTGCGTGAGCCCCAAGGTCAGGGATTTCCCTGACCAACAGCTGCCTCAGGAATCAGCAGTATAGTACCTGTAAAACTAAGGGGGTAAAATAATGTCATGGGACAATAATGTCATGGCTGTCTTGGATCCTTCTGTTGTCTGCTCATGGAAGCAGAGACTACAATATGGCCCTGAGGTTTTCTAGCCACTGGCCACTAGCACAAGAAGAAATGTAGAGTACTGATGGCCAATTGCCTTGGCACTTCTAGCCTGAGAATGTTCAGTGACAATTTTTTAACCGTGGAAGGGATTCTTAAATATTGGGGCGTTTGGTCTGATGATTCCCAATGCGGTAAACCCACATGTTGATTGTCATTACAGGCCTGTGGCTCATGCAGAAGCTGAAAAAATCAGGGTCACTTTTGCAGCTGACCTTCAGGGACAACGCAGATCTGCGCAAATGTTTCCTGTACCAGCTCAGCCAAAAAACAGGTGAGTAAATGTCTGGGTGGAGAGCAGATTCTCCAAAGTGTTGTCCCGTGCTGAGATGCTCTTCAGGAAATAAAGGAAGTCATCGGCGTTTGATCAGTGATTTTTGCTCATCGTTGGCCTCAAGGGGAGATGGGCCTGAAGCAAAACTATTTAATGGACTCCTCTGCCTAATCTAATCCATTTTACCTGTGCATTTCTACTTTGGATATCACCATGGAATGGAGATGCCAAATGCTCCCCACCAAACTTTGCTCAATTTGCAACTGAATACAAACGCTGTAGTTCAGGCCTTTCTCTCTGTGCACACTCTGTAAGTAAAGACTAGTGGTGTCATTAGGTTGCTACAACCTAATTTATATTACTAAAGGGCAAAAACTTGATTGTTTCATTTGGCTTAGTTTGGACCATTCACTTAGTGTGACCAGATGTCTCAATTTTTATAGGGACAGCCCCAATTTTGGGGTCTTTTTCTTATATAGGATCTTATTACCCCCCACCTCCTGTCCCGATTTTTCACACTTGCTGTCTGGTCACCCTACATTCACTAGAGCTGGGTGAGAGTTGACACATAGACCTTTTGGTGAAAATGCAGATTTGGTTATACTGAAGCAGTTTGAGAATTTTTGTTGGTTTTGCTGAATCATTTCATCCAAAAAAATCCCTACAAAATTCCAAAAAAGTCAAAACATTTTCTCTAGACATTTTAAAAACAAACCGTTTTGATTGTTTAGTTCCAATTTACTTTTTGCTTCAAAATTTCCCCTAACTTATTTTAAATAAAAAATGTTAAAAAGGCTCAACATCTAAATGATTTCTTAGGAGGGAGAGGGAGAGGGATTAGCCAAATAAAAAAAATAAGTTTTTGGTTCAACCCAAAGCATTTGTTCCTTTAAAAAAAAAAAAAAAGAATTGCCAATGGACAAAAAAATTCATTGTTCACACAGCCCTAATTGTCACCTCTAGGACCCAGGATGTTTGAATCTAGGTTCCCAGTGATGCTTTTATTTAAGCCCATTGCTGACACCACATTTCAATGCCAGAGGGAAAATGATCATTATTCCACTGTAATGCTAAAGAGAGGCCCCATTAGCCCCCCTCAGTCTGTCCATGATCAACTGAACTGAGGCTCTTTCAGAAAAAAATGGACCAAATTCTAGTGTCCTATCCAGAATTCCCTCTCTCAGCAGAACATTCTTTCTAATGCAGAAGTCTGTATATGAGTGGTCAAGTGCTGTACATATTTGCCTACACTGTCACTCCTGATGTTTAATTCTTCGCCTATGAAATACTGGTATAGGCTGTCAGAAGGAAAAGGGCTATTTGTAAAATCAAATGCTATTCTTTAATAATACTTTGCATAACAGATGTGGAGCTGATATGTCATAATGCTATGACTATTGCTATGTAATAGTTTTATGAGTGGAAGTTGTTGTATGTTGGGATGATTCAAATTTCCTGTATGACTGTATTGATCTCATTTATATTGATGGTAGTGGTAAATTTATCGTACGGCTAGAATGCTTGAATTCAACTGGCTCTGGAGAGGCTGACAACACAGGCGGTCCTAGACAAGAACACCCAAGCACACACTTGAAAGATGATGGCAATCTTTCAGGTTGTAGGCCAAAGAGACACAGCCATTTTGCCTGACTGGGAGGCTAGAGATTAAAAGGGCTATAAACAGTTATAAAAAGTCTTGATCCCCGCCAAGGAAATGAGTTGTTACGAGGACTGTCCAGGGAGTGTCATTGGACAGGAAGACAAGCTGACAAAGAGGCTCTGCAGAAGAGTTTACAGGGAATTAGAAGATGGTTAGACAGCTGGTAAGCAGACATGTATAGGCCGCTCGGTTGTTTATAAGACATGCTTTTTCTTAGATGCTGTTCTGCTAGATACATGATACTTTGCTTTAAGGAAACTGTTGGGTCACTAATTACCACTGTCATTGCCCTGCAGGGAACAGAACTGCAGGGTCTGAGCCCACATCAGACCTGCTAAAGCAATCACTGCTAACACCTGGGTCACTGCCACCCAGAACTCAATATTAAGGGAAGAACTGCATGATTCAGCCCTGAGTTCAGTGATAGCTGGAGGTCCAAGACCTCAGAGAGGGATGCAATCGATAAGCCCAGGAGGAGTCAGAGGTGCGGTTCCCCAGTAACTGCGTCACTTAGTACTTGCCACCCTCCAATGCTGTGCAGATGCTAACTGACCCTGAGAACACTCCTAAGAGATAGGTAGTTATGTAGTAGTAGTCTCATTTTACACATAAAGACACAGAGAAGCCAAGTGACTTGCCAAAATCACAGAACGAATCAGAGCTAACAATAGAGCTCAGGAGTTCCTGAGTCTCTTGCCAGTGCTCACTCCTCTAGGCCGTGCAGCCCTGTTCATATTCAGGGAGATGCCCAATATCTTACAACACAGTCTGTGACAGTGGCAGTAAGTGAATGTGGGTCTCACCACTCCCAGGCTTCTGTTTGAACATGCAGACCACTGTCTCTCCGATCCCGCCATGATCACATGCATACCTTTGTCCTCCCCCCAACTGTGTCACTTCCTGTAATACAGCCCTTCAATAGCACCAGTCTGCATCCTGTGAGCTTTGTCCAAAACCCACTGAAATCAAAGGAAAGACTCTCATTGACTTCAGTGAGTTGTGGATCAGGCCCTCACTCGACCCCTGTGCTACTCCATGGATTTTGTAGGGTGGAGCGCTATGTGTGAAGACTTCCCTTGCTTTAATGGGGGTGTGCTCAACAGTCCACAGGCTTTTGATCTATCCATCTCCAGCACTGTATACACAGCTGATGTACTAGAACAAGCAGCGATTGATACTACACACTGAATTCATCCATCTTGGCTGGTCCAGATGACTTCACAATACATTAGCAGAGAAAAAAATCTTAAATTACAGCAATGCATTCTCAGCACCATGGGCTTTTAATTACTCAATAGAAAATAATGTCCAGATCCTTATTTACAAATAAAACTACTCCTGAGTCTACAGTAAGAATATCAACCCTCATTCAGATTCACCTTAAAAATCTCTTTTCTGCCGTCACCTCTGACAATTGGGAGTATTTAAAAAAAAACAAAAACCAAGAACAAAATCCCTAATGTAATGGAACTATCCTGCTGCTTAACCCCCTGGCTAAGTAACCATGGGATATCATTACTGTGAGCCTGCACCTTTGTCTCTTTCCCACCACGTTTTTGTGTTCATTTATGATGCTCATCTGTTTGCTTCATTTCTCAGTTTAGGCCCTGATCCTACAAACATTCGCCCAAGAATTCCCATTGAACTCGATGAGGCAGTTCATGTTTGTAAAGTTGCTCGTATGCATAGGAATTTGCAAGATCGGGGACTTAGACTGGAAGCTCTTTGGAGCAGGGGCAGTGCCATTACTTTTTTCCTGTTAAGTGTCTGGTCCCCATGAATGTTAGAAAGAGCTAATTACATCACAGCTTACAACAGTGACATCGGTAGTTTATGCTGTTACTATACTGTTCTTTAGAAGTATGCTATTAGTAGCTTGATATTCTTATAGATAAGCTAGGAAAGTACAATTTAGATGGGGCTACTATAAGGTGGGTGCATAACTGGCTGGATAACCGTACTCAGAGAGTAGTTGTTAATGGCTCCCAATCCTGCTGGAAAGGTATAACAAGTGGGGTTCCGCAGGGGTCTGTTTTGGGACCGGTTCTGTTCAATATCTTCATCAACGATTTAGATGTTGGCATAGAAAGTACGCTTATTAAGTTTGCGGACGATACCAAACTGGGAGGGATTGCAACTGCTCTGGAGGACAGGGTCAAAATTCAAAATGATCTGGACAAATTGGAGAAATGGTCTGAGGTAAACAGGATGAAGTTCAATAAAGATAAATGCGAAGTGCTCCACTTAGGAAGGAACAATCAGTTTCACACATACAGAATGGGAAGAGACTGTCTAGGAAGGAGTATGGCAGAAAGAGATCTAGGAGTCATAGTGGACCACAAGCTTAATATGAGTGAACAGTGTGATACTGTTGCAAAAAAAGCAAACATGATTCTGGGATGCATTAACAGGTGTGTTGTAAACAAGACACGAGAAGTCATTCTTCCGCTTTACTCTGCGCTGGTTAGGCCTCAACTGGAGTATTGTGTCCAGTTCTGGGCACCGCATTTCAAGAAAGATGTGGAGAAATTGGAGAGGGTCCAGAGAAGAGCAACAAGAATGATTAAAGGTCTTGAGAACATGACCTATGAAGGAAGGCTGAAGGAATTGGGTTTGTTTAGTTTGGAAAAGAGAAGACTGAGAGGGGACCTGATAGCAGTTTTCAGGTATCTAAAAGGGTGTCATCAGGAGGAGGGAGAAAACTTGTTCACCTTGGCCTCCAATGGTAGAACAAGAAGCAATGGACTTAAACTGCAGCAAGGGAGATTTAGGTTGGACATTAGGAAAAAGTTCCTAACTGTCAGGGTAGTTAAACACTGGAATAGATTGCCTAGGGAAGTTGTGGAATCTCCATCGCTGGAGATATTTAAGAGTAGGTTAGATAAATGTCTATCAGGGATGGTCTAGAC
Organism: Gopherus evgoodei; assembly: GCF_007399415.2. NCBI lineage: Eukaryota > Metazoa > Chordata > Testudines > Testudinidae > Gopherus > Gopherus evgoodei. The sequence continues at coordinate 285,579,843 of NC_044323.1, read as the reverse complement.
AGTATTTGGTCCTGCCATGAGGGCAGGGGACTGGACTCGATGACCTCTCGAGGTCCCTTCCAGTCCTAGAGTCTATGAGTCTATGCTACATACATAATTATTCTTCCTTGACTATGTTGTACATTTTAAAGCACATGCAGTCATGCCATACTCCTGAAGAAGAGACAATCTCGAAAGCTTGTCTCTGTCACCAACAGAAGTTGGTCCAATAAAAGATATTACCTCACTCCCCTTGTCTCTCCAATACTCCTGTTAAGATGAGTGTAGATCTGTTGTTTTGATAGATTGCTGAGATATACAATTTTTGATGTATTTCTTTGTTACAGGTCTTCAGTACTTTAAAAATGTTGTGTTGGTGGCCTCTCCCCAGGATCGATATGTGCCATTCCATTCAGCAAGGATAGAAATGTGCAAAACCGCACTTAAAGACCGGCACACAGGTATGATAAGACCCTGCCTGTGTTCACAAAACTATTGAGTTAATTGGTTGTTTGTTTAGGTCTTTTGTACAGCTGAGGATGTTGCATCAGAATGACTTTTTGCATTCACCATTGAAAAAATAATCGAAAACTTAAGCTGGACAGGAAGCTGTTGAAATCAATACAGGGACCTACTTATAAAGCTCTTTGTGTGATGAAAACAAATTTCATTCAAGATTGTAATCAAAGGCTTTCCTCTGCCATGTTTGTTTAAAAAGTGGTGATGATTATGACAATGAGGGAGGGCTAGTTTGGTGCAGGGGGGAGGGATAGCTCAGTGGTTTGAGCATTAGCCTGCTAAACCTGGAGTTGTGAGTTCAGTCCTTGAGGGGGGCCATTTAGGGATCTGGGCAAAAATCTGTCAAGGGGTTAGAGTAGATGACCTCCTGAGGTCCCTTCCAATTCTATGATAGAGTTTGTTGCCAGTATTGCTATCCACCAGCCTGCTGAATTAACAGTATTCTCTCTTCTTTGTTTCTCATCACAAGCCTGGTCCAAAGCCCACTGAAGTCAATGAGAATCTTTTCTTTATTTTCAATAGGCATTGGATCATAGCCCTTATGATTTAAACCTCAGTCCCATCCGAAATCCTTTCTGGATTTTGTAGAGTTGGAGCAAATCCCTTGACGTCAGTGGAGACACCACCTCTGCTTTTACCAAGATTGCCTTTGTCTCTGCGAATTCCCTTTTATTATCAACAAACACACTGTTCATTTAGAAGACACCACACAGCTCCATTTTAATGGACCTGTCATAAATAATGGCAAATGCATAGAAATCTGATTCTTCTGCCATCAGTTTCATGTGAATGATTGATTTGAATTGGGTTATTCCTGATTTACGCTGGTGTATGTGAGAAGAGACATCCATGACCAACAGACAAAAATGATGCCTGGTATTATCTGTCTCTCAGCTGTAGTTCTTTCCCTCCGCTTCCCCCACTGCTTTCCCCCAGCCCAGACATAAGTTGAGGAGGGAAGGACATCTTCCCACCCATTCCTCAAGCATTCCTCTCACAGGAAAACACAAGGCCTAATAGGACTCAGATCCAGATTCAATATAAATCATTCAATTCCATACAGAGCATTACCTGGTTTCCTCACCAGCCTCCTAAAAAACCCTCAATTTAGCGTTCTGGAATAGACAGGCAGGGTGTTCTGGCCTTAGCTGGTTCCCATTCGAGTCCCAAAGGAGCTGTATGCCCCATGCCCCATTGCTAGCCCATCTGAACTCTACCTTACAGAGAAGGAAGGGTCCAATTCTGTTACCTCTGAAGATAATGGGAGTTTTGCTTTTCACTTCAATGGAATCAGGCCTGAGTCCCGAGGTACTTTATGCAGCGTAACACCCAGAACTTCAAGCTAATAAGTCCATAAATGGCTATTAGCCAGGATGGGTAAGAATGGTGTCCCTAGCCACTGTTTGTCAGAGGATGGAGATGGATGGCAGGGGAGAGATCACTTGGTCATTGCCTGTTAGGTTCACTCCCTCTGGGACACCTGGCATTGGCCACTGTTGGTAGACAGGATACTGGGCTAGATGGACCTTTGGTCTGACCCAATACGGCCGTTCTTATGTTCTTATGTTCTAATAATCCTAGCAGACCCATCAGGCTGCTCTGTATGCCATGAATCCACTTCAGATTAGCAGTAATATGGCATTTGATCCATCTTGCTGATGAACTGTCCTCTAGAATCCAATGTTCTAGCACCTTTCAGGTTTCACAATACATAGGTGCCAGGGTATAATTGCACTCAGTGGAGAAGACCCATCACCAAGTCACTAACACTTTGACTGCCTCTTAAAATCTCTTTCAGGTCCCATTTACGCAGAGATGATAAACAACCTCCTCCAGCCTTTGGTCGATGCAAAGGACTGCACTTTAATCAGACACAATGTGTTCCATGCGCTCCCCAACACTGCTAACACGCTGATTGGACGGGCCGCCCACATAGCCGTGTTGGACTCTGAACTTTTCCTGGAGAAGTTTTTCCTTGTGGCAGGACTCAACTACTTCAAATAGCACCCGAAACACTGGGTAACAAAGGAAAAGCAGAGTGTTCAATGGCATAGAAGCCCTTAGCCAAAAGAGCGCAGTATTAGAAATGAGTAACATGCACATGATGAGGTGGGACCCTTACACTCCTCCCATTTTCATTTATGTTTCAGAGAATAAAGTGCTGTGGCTTTAAGATATTCCAACTTCCAAATATTGGTGCTTTTGGAAGACACAAATATTCATGTTCAGTTCCATGTTCTCTTTTGATTGTTCACCTAAGACAAAAGCTGCTTCTGAAACAGAGAACAAAAATAAGAAGGCCAACTCTATAAATGTGACAGAACCAACATGATTCCGACCTCTGTTAAATATCAACTGAGGCACACAGGGTTCTTTGATTTCACGCTCATGTACTTAATAAGAAAGCTATACATCTGTAGCACTTTTGTTGGGGGTAGTTAATACAAGAGAAAACAAGCATATATGAACTCAGGTTAAAACCTCCTTTTTGATGAACTGGACAATATGAAAAAATATATATGTGGTCAGAATCCTTGATAGCTACAGTGGTTCCATTTGTCTAAAGAAAAATGCACAGATGGTTCCATTATCCATACCCATTTGTAACATTCAACGAGTCACGACATGGAAGAGGGTAAAATAAATATTTAAATAAAAGGAAGGAGTCTTTATAAAGCCTTTAAAAAACTCCATTTCATGTGAAATAAATGAACTCAAGATAGAAGCAATCACAACAAGAGGAGTATATTGGAATAATCATGGGATACGGTCATCTGTTAGCATCTCTCCTGTTTACATTTATGGACTAATATTGTTTTTGCTTGTCTTTATAACCAAGGTACATTTGTTATTTTTTAAATCTGTACCTATGTACATTGGCCAAAGTTTTAAAAATATGTTGGTATTCTGAGCTGGTATTCAAAGTCATGCCAATTAATAGTGCCACCAAAGCAATGAAAGGCAGTGGGTTGTAGCTTTTCAACAGAAAGTTGTGAAATGCTTCAAAATACAGGGCTTTTCTACTATGCCCTTTCTGACATATGTTAGTCCCATCTGGAGCACTATATGCAGTCCCGACTACCACAGCACTACAGCTGCTGGAACATTTTTAAAGAGAAATTATTTAAAAATATCCAAGTTGTTTCCCAAGGTTCAAAATTGACCCACTTTCCACTTTTTCAATTTTTGTGTGTGTTTTTTATTGAAATTTTTATCCAAGATATGATCAAAATTCTAAATGTTAAATTTTGATAACTATTTCAGTAAGTTTTCCTAATGTACTTGATCAATTTTCAATAAAAATAAGTCACATCATTTTTTGCAAAAAATAAAAACAAAACATTGAAAAATGTTGGGGAAAAATCAACAGCCCTTCATGAAATATTTTGTTTTTGAAAGAAGGCAACTCTGTAATGAAAACCACGGTGTTCAGAAAAACTATGAGCAGCTCTTCAAACAGTAGATCTTGTAGGGTATGCAGAGAAGAACTACAAAGATGGCAGCAGATGTCAAGCATCTAAATTATGAGTTAAGGTGAAGGAAATTATTTTCCTTGAAAGAGGAGATTTCAAAAAGCTCTAAGGGAAACTTTGAAATATTGTGACAGGTTTCAGGGTGGTAGCTTTGTTAGTCTGTATCAGCAAAAACGAGTCCTTGTGGCACCTTAGAGACTAACAAATTTATTTATGCCCAAACAAATTTGTTAGTCTCTAAGGTGCCACAAGGTCTCCTCGTTGTTGTTGTTTTGTTTTTGAAATATTGTGAAAAACAAGGTGATTCACTTGAGTGGTGGAATTTGGCAGAATATTTACTGAACAGGGTCATTAGCAAATGGAACTTCTGTGGCAAGTAACTGATGCAAAAAAATGAATAGGCTTAACACCAGTGTTTGATTCTAGATACAAAGGACAGGGCTGATGGTGCTAATAACAAGAAGGTGGAATTAAGATCAGCAGAAAATCAGCAGAAAATATGCTGGGCCTGGATACCATTTTCTGTCCCTTACAGGTCATGTTTGGAAACATTAAATATTAATCAACACTCCAGTGAGACATGTGGGTATGTATTATCATCCTCACTTCACAGATGGATAGCTTAAAGCTGAGAGGCTGTATGATTTGCCCAAGGCTATAAAGGGAATCTGTGTCAGAGCCAGGACTGGAACTGAGGAATCCTGGCTCCCAGTTCTGTACTCAGACCACCAGATCCTACCTCTGCCTCTGCAATTTTAGTGCCAGCTAAACTTATTTACCACACAATTTATCTACTTCTGCATAAATATTTATACGAAAGTTCTAACAATAACTATAATGGTGTATATAGGATTGGGTTTCATATAGATAGAAGGCTGTCTTTTTGCATGTATTTAATTTTTATGCCAGAAAATAATTTATACAGAAAAGGTGTAGTTTAGTTCCATCTCTTATACTTGAATATTTATAACATTCTATTTGCTAGTACTCAGCGAGTCAGGCAGAACCCTGGAGAGTAACGATTCCTACATTCACACCAATGGTTTCTGACCTTGGAGCAGTTTTGCCTTGCATTTGTCCATTAGGCACGATACCCTGCCTTTATTCTGTGTGTGTGTGTGTGTGTGTGTGTGTGTGTGTGTGTGTGTGTGTGTGTGTGTGTGTGTGTGTGTGTGTGTGTGTGTGTGTGTGTGTGTGTGTGTGTGTGACACTCCTAAGCCAATGAGAGTTTTGCATAAAACGAGTTGCAAGATTGTCCCTATGTAATATTCATTAAGGGGCCTGATCCAAAGCCGATGGAAGTCAATGAGAGTCTTGCCATTGATTTCAATGGGAGCTGGATTAGGCCCATACAACCCGGGCCCTTGAAGAACATTACATGTCGTGGTTCTAAGATAAAGCCTAGAAATGTCATTCTTTTAAAATGACTGGTTGTAGATTTTATCTTCCCTGTGCTGCCAGAATGTTGTGAGAAATATTGGCAATAACAGTCCAGTTTGATGTTAATTTGAAGCTATCAGGTGTCTTGGGGTTTTGTTTGTTTCTTTGTTTGTTTGTTTTAATTGGGATGCTGTCTTGGTAAAGACCCTGAGTAGTGTAAACCTATTTTACCTACAAGTATATATTACAGATGTGCAGAAATTACATGCAGCCATTATAATGTATAACATCTTAAATGTTTGAACATCATTAAACTAATCAATTTGGACTCATTTGGAAAGACTTTTTTATGTCAATGTGTATATATATTAATAAGGTGACATAAATATATATATATGTCACCTTATTAATAACTGTCATTGTAGTAAGCAAAATATCTGCAGAGCTGATTGTCTAGCAGCTTGGTTACAGTGTAAGCTTTGGGGGTTGTGTTTTTTCATGAAGACCCTCTTTAATATCTAGTCAGCAAAAGAATACCCCAGTATTACCAGTAGCAATTGTTTTTACAGTCAAACCAGACAAATAGCGCGTAGTATATTTAAACTGATATAACTGTGGAGCCACACTTATGATCCCAGCAGTCAAACAGTTCACTACAGAGAGGTGGGGGTTTCAAGAACTGGGGAAGAGGTGGAGATGAAGGGCCAGATACTCAACTGGTGTAAATCACCACAGCACCACTGAAGCCACATGAAACTATGCTATATACCAGCTAAGGAGGTGGGACAAATTCTTACTTTTGATAAGTCATTTAGGGCCTTATCCAAAACCCTCTGAAGTCAATAGCTAACTTAATTTTGTGTTCAATGGGCACTGGACCACATCCCATGTCATGTATATTTTATATCTTGACTTTAGCAAAGCTTTAGATATGGTCTCCCACAGTACTCTTGCGAGCAAGTTAAAAAAGTATGAACTGGATGAATGGACTGTAAGGTGGATAGAAAGCTGGCTAGTTTGTCGGACTCAATGGGTAGTGATCAATAGTTCAATGTCTAATTGGCAGTTGGTATCAAGCAGAGTGCCCCAGATGTCGGTCCTGGGGCTGGACTTGTTCAACATCTTTATCAATGATCTGGATGATGGGATTAATTGCACCCTCAGTAAATTTGCAGCTGACACTAAACTGGGGGGAGAGATAGATATGCTGGAGAATAAGGATAGAGTCCAGAATAACCTAGACAAATTGGAGGATTGGGCCAAAAGAAATCTGATGAGGTTCAACAAGGACAAGTGCAGAGTCCTGCACTTAGGAAGGAAGAATCCCATGCACTGATACAGGCTGGGGACTGACAGGCTAAGCAGCAGTTCTGCAGAAAAGGATCTGGGGATTACAATGGACAGGAAGCTGGATATGAATCAGCAGTGTGCCCTCGTTGCCAAGAAGTCCAATGGCATATTGTGCTGTATTAGTAGGAGCATTGCCAGCAGATCGAGGGAAATGATTATTCCCCTCTATTCGGCACTGATGAGGCCACACCTGGAGTATTGCGTCCAGTTTGGTCCCCCCACTACAGAAGGAATGTGGACAAATTGGAGAGAGTCCAATGGAGGGCAATGAAAATGATTAGGGGACAGGGGCACATGACTTACAAGGAGAGGCTGAGGAAACCCTCCTAGTGAAGTAGTGCTTCCTAATATCCAACCTAGACCTCCCTCACTGCAACTTGAGACAATTGCTTCTTGTTCTGTCATATACCAACACTTAAAACAGCCGAGCTCCGTCCTCTTTGGAACCCCCCTTCAGGTAGTTGAAGGCTGCCATCAAATGCCCCCTCACTCTTCTCTTCTGCAGACTAAATAACCCATGTTATTGTTTATTTAGAATTCAGTGATTCTATGAAACATGGGTTATTTAGTCTGCAGAAGAGAAGAGTGAGGGGGGATTTGATAGCAGCCTTCAACTACCTGAAGGGGGGTTCCAAAGAGGACGGAGCTCGGCTGTTTTAAGTGTTGGTATATGACAGAACAAGAAGCAATTGTCTCAAGTTGCAGTGAGGGAGGTCTAGGCTGGATATTAGGAAACACTACTTCACTAGGAGGGTGGTGAAGCACTGGAATGGGTTACCTAAGGAGATGGTGGAATCTCCATCCTTTGAAGTTTTTAAGGCCTGGCTTGACAAAGCCCTGGCTGGGATGATTTAGTTGGTGTTGGTCCTGCTTTGAGCAGGGGATTGGACTAGATGACCTCCTGAGGTCTCATCCAACCCTAATATTCTATAATTCTATGTCTGATTCATCACATTGACCAAGACAGTTCTTTCATTCTGTTCTGATTAGAATCACTTGGTGAAGGTTCAAGATCTAATCCTGAAATCATAGTCTGCACTGGCGTCAGGGTGAGTTGTCTTGAGTGAGTAGTGAAGAACTGCATTATTTGGCCCTAGATATTAGTTATTACCAGTCCCTCATATAGCCATGTGGCCAGCTGAACAGTTACCTGGAGATTTTCAGTCAGTTCTTAAGAAACAATCCACACGATCACAGGCAACATTTTAGACACATCACATTCATAAAATATATATCCCAAATGCATGACATATCCTGGGGATTTTCATTATCTTGAGGCAGTTTCTGAACCATTTCTTCCATCTCCTCTTCAGTGACAGGGTTTTCTAGTTGTGTGTGTGATGCCATGTTATTCTGAAAGCCAAACAAAACAGACTCATAAAATTGTATGGACAGATTCATAAGAACTGCTTAAGGAAGAGCAACTGAAATGCGTTGCAAATGTACTGATGGGTTTTCCAGCTGGAACTGTCTTTTTAACAAAAAATAATAATGTATAAGCAGCCTGTGGTATGAAAGCTCTGATATTAAGGATGTGGAAAAATAGGAAGCATTTTAAAACAACTATAGCATTTTGGTAGATATTATGCTCCATTAATAGCTGGGCTAAATTCCTTTCTTAGCTTCTAATACAGTGCGTAGAGTCTTGCCAATTCTCTGTTTTGGATGAATTCTATCTCACTTGTAATTGTTGGCTACAGATCTCATTTTTTGCATTTCTCAGTTTTAATGCCAAAACAACTAGGATACACGAGGACTATATTTCAGCAACTTGTCAGGGGGAAATGCTTGAATTCAAACTGCCCCTCTGGTTCATAGAAAGAAACATAGCTTCAGCTGTATGTGAGTGAGCATCAGCTCTATGTATGTGGAATAGCAGCAGCCTCTAGGGCTTGGCTAGATTAATTTCAGAAGGTCATATTTTTTGTCATCCTCTTAGCCCACATTGGAAACATCCTGTTTGCATGGAAAAATTGTTGCCTGAGCACACTGTGTGTTTGTGCACCTGACTACTGACTATTCCGTTTGCACATACAAGTGCAAGATTTGGCAGATACAGAGGGATGCACCAGCACATATTAAAGGGATGACTACTGAGGTCCTTTAAAGATCTGGCTGCAAGTGTTCATCCTTCGGGCTTGTCATATGTGCCCTTTTTCTCTTTTATAACGTGATTTATCTGCAGTCAAAATTGTGGCAAACTATTGCCTTTAATGGAAACTGAAGGTGCTCAGCACCTCACAGGATCGCGAGTTTGAGTCTGAAGAGTTTGAAATCTTAGCATGCACAGATGCCGCATGGCCTTGGAGAATTATAACAGTAATAACAATACTCAGTGCTTTTAATCTCCAAAGCACTTACAGACATTTGCTAACCAATCCTCACAGCAGGTTTGTGTGGTGGGGAGTCAGCATTACCCCCTTTTACCAACCATGATTCAGTGGCAGGGGGATCAGATGACATGCCCATGCTCACAGCAGGAGTTTGCCTTAAAGGTGGAATTAGAATTCATGAGCTTCTTGCTCCCAGTCCTGTATGAAGTCTCTAAGCCTGACTAATGCAAATATCCCATAATCATCTGTGATGCTCAAGATAGTGTGGGTCCGGATCCAGAAGTGGTATCAACAGAGCTGATATATGCCAGCTAGGCACCTGGTCCAGTGTTTGTATATTTTATCTATACATTGACTTTTCCATCAGAAGAACAGTTTTCAAGCACCATATTTCATGAGAGATGTTCTCACCCCGGGGATTCTGCTACCAAATGTCATGTTCCACACACAGCAATTTAGTCTGTGTTTTATACTGTTCCCGTCCTTACATTCAGTAGTTTTGATATTAAATATGTAGTCATAGTAAATGAGGTGAATAAACAGTATTTCTTAGCTAGGTCTCTGATATTTACCAAATTTCCCCCACTACTTTGTCCAGTGCATGTAATATCGGGCCAGATCCTCAGCTGGAATAAATCAGCATAGCTCTGCTGAAGTCAGAGATCAGCAGCGTATTCACCTGCATGAATTCAGTGAAGCTATGCCAGTTTAGTCCAGCAGAGCATCTGGCCACTATAGTTAAGTGCTTTGGTAAATATATGGCAGTTATCTGATTTTGAACCAGATGATCTTTCTTTTCTTCCAGCTTTTTAAGACATCCAAACAGAAGCCTTTTCACAAGGTCCCCTGGTGCTACTGTCCCTGGGTCACATCTCCTTAAACCCCTTAAACCCCTATCAGCATCAGCAACTATGTATAAGCTGCTGATGTATAGTGTTTTGGAAGATCAGATGTTTCTTGCTAGACTACCCTTTTGGTATTTTTGTTTGCAAGGAAAAGTTGGTGGGAACAGTGAATCGAATCTATATTTCCAGGTACAGAGTTACTTCAGCTGAGCTTTTACTAACGGACGTGTGCATTTTGTATGCCGGGGTGGCCAAACCATGACTCGTAAAACTGTTTTACAGTTAAAGTGAGACTTTCTGAGCCTCCCATGTTCTCCCCATTCTCCACCTACCAGACTGGAGTGGGGGAGCTCAGGACCTCTGCCTTGCAGCGGGTGAGGTAGGGGCTTCTATCCAGTGAGGAGGAGGCCTTGGGGCTTCAGACCCACAGGGTACGCCTGCTGGTGCTTGGTGCTTCATCAGGAGCCGGGCTGAAGTTGCGAGCCCCAGCAGTCACCTTCTGAGGTGCAGAAGCCCTGACTCCCGGCAGGCGTGCCCCAACAATCAAACTTCTGAAGATTGTCATATGCAGCTCAGTGGGTCAGTAGGTTTGGCCACCCTTGTTATGTATTTTAAGGTATACCTAATCCTGCCTGGGAGGAGGGGGGGTGGATTAGATGACCTCTTGAGGTCCCTTGCAGCCTTATATTTCTAGGGCTATGTCTACACTACCGCGGTAAGTCGGCCTATGCTACGCAACTCCAGCTACGTGAATAATGTAGCTGGAGTAGACGTACCTTAAGTCAAGTTACCATGGGGTCTACACCACAGGGGGCAACTGGAGAAACTCTCCTGTCGACTTACCTTACTCTTCTCATCGAGGGTAGAGTACGGGTGTCAACTGGGGAGTGATCCGCTCTTGATTTGGTGGGTCTTCACTAGACCTGCTAAATCAACCGTTGGTGGATCAATATCAGAACATCGATCCCGACTGTAAACAGCAGAGCTGTGGGTGTTGAGCATTGCTGAAATTTCCATTAGGCTATTTTTATTTAGCTGCCTAAATATGGATTCTGGTGCCTAAGGTAAGGTGCACAGGTTTGAAGATGTTGGACGTGGGGCATTTTCCTCTGTTCATATCATCACCTTTTGGAGTCGAACATTTTGAGTATTATGTACAAATGGCATGGAAAGGCAAAGAATTAAAAAGGAGCCAGATCTTCAGCTGGTGTAAACTGGCAGCATCACAGGGAAGTCAATGGAACTATGGTGATTTATACCATTTGAGAGTCTAATCCATTAGCACTTAGAGCAGAATATCTGGAGCCAAGATGCAAAAGTCTCACAACAAGGAGGAGAAGCAGACCCCACTGCTCCTGTTCTGGAGCTCTATCTTCCATTCTTAGGTGGATATCAACTGATTGGTCTAGTCTGCACCTTGGCTGCAGATTGGGCCCCCTCCAGTCATTGAATCCACTCCCATCAGTAACTTGTTCTGCTTGCAGCTCTCTGCGGCATGTTCTCCAAGTGCAGCTCATGGTGTCTGTTCGCCTGAATTGCTCTTTGCCCAATCACTCATGCAGGCAGATATTTCTCAGTCTCAGTCTATAGCCGAGCTCACCAAAATGTGTTACTGCCCCTCAAGATAGTTCCCTTCCTCAAATTTGTGATCCCTGTTGGGGCAGGAGTCATAACGTGCAGGTGAGAAGGAACCTCATTCTTCCAGCTGGACTTTCCCGTGGATGTTGTGCTCCAGCAGAAAGTTTGCCATGACTAAACTTAACCCTCACTGAGCTCCTGACTAGAAACTGGAAAGAAGATTCTCTAGTTCATTCTCTTCCTCAGTGGATCCCTTTTGAATCCCACTTTCAAGCTGATAAGCCAAACTAAGAAAATGTAACCAGTCATTTTGGTGGTTGTTGCCAATGTGGCCTGTTATTTTAAAATCTTCTTATTTTTTTAAACTGGTTCTGTTTTCTGGAGTGAGGATGACCACATTTTCACAGGGATCTTGGTTTTAATTTCCTACATGCTTACCAGGAAGTGTTCTTTAAGCAACTTTCGTTTTTCCACATACTGTTTCTGAATTGTCTTTACTGTAGTGGCTTCAGTCAGCTCTTCTTTCTTTCTTTCTTTCTTTCTTTCTTTCTTTCTTTCTTTCTTTCTTTCTTTTGTTGTTGTTGTTGTTGTTGTAGCACTGAGTTGTCAAATCTTCTCTCTTAATGTCAGTGATGTAATAGACAATCCCTGACCTTCCAACTCTTCACTGTGTAAGTGACTTGTTATATGTTCAATTAGAGACAAATGGCTTTTTGTGCAATTTACTGTGCTGTCCCAGAAATGCCCAGACAGTCACAGACTTCTCTTAAATACTCATGTTCTAGATGACATAAGAGTCCTCCTACCTCCATAAGAATGTTCTCTAGCTGTCTCCCAGCCATAGTGCTTGCAAACAATTAAATCTTCCTCTCTGCTTTCAGAGGAAACTGTCTTTCTTCAAAACCACTTTCCTATTTTCATTGCCTTCCTGACTGCTCTCCACAGAACAGTCTGCAGCAGCTTCATCTCTTGGAGAGGTCAGATCACTGCAGTTCAACCCTGCCTGCCTGGACTCGCCAAATGTTACACTCCCAGTCCAGGGATGGGTTTAAAACTGAGGTTTTGTTAAACTTAATAGAAAAAAAACCAAATGAACAAAGGCAGCCTGCATGAGCCCCACACCAGCTCAGTGTCACCAGAACACAACACCACGACCTCCTGGGACTCGCCTTTCTTCCCCTCCATGTTCCTTTTTTACCTTTGAGCAGTGCTCCAAACCTTTAAAGAGACAGGACACCGGTAAATTAACCCTGACATTCCCTTGTGAGTGTTAAACCTAACATAGTGAAATCAGATTAGGGAACTGTTATTCTTATTTGTTTCTTGGAGTGCCCAAGGTGCACATAGGTGCTTTCCAAAGAGAAATATGGCCTGATCCCTGCCCTGAAGAGAAAAGCTTGCACGAACAGAGTCCCACCGGTGTAAAGTTGATTTAAGTGAGAGGAGAATCAGATCCATTGACTTAATGGTGAAGATTCAGGCCCTACACACAGTACTGATGTAATAAGTTCCTAAAGAACAGATGTGCCACAGGTTTCATTAAAAGAAAAGTCAAGGGAGAAAATGTAAATTAACTTTCTCTCACCAAACTGCATCAGATCGATGAGGATATACTGAAGGCTTGATTGTCAGCAAGACTTCATTAACAGTGTCACTTCTGCACGTGCCACTTAGAATACTTTCGGTCTGCTTGCAGCCTTGTGGGAGCTCTAACAACTGCATAAATAGGAGACAAATTTGCACCCACAAAGCCTCTGTCCATACATATGGGCTTTGCATGCTAAACTTCTGTCACTTGTGCCCTTGGGGGGTAGTGCACCTCAAAAGCACATGTACAGGTGCACCCTCAGAAGCAGGGTCTGGATCTGAAAGTAAGACCTTACGTAATTAACCCAGCGAGAGAGAGTAGATTTAGTAACGCTGCTCATCAACAGGAGTTACAGATTCACATACCTTTCAGGCTCTTAACATATGGTGAGCAGAAAGCAAGTGTGAAAAATCAGGATGGGGGTGGAGGGGTAATAGGAGCCTATATAAGAAAAAGTCCCAAAACTCAGGACTGTCCCTATAAAATCGGGACATCTGGTCACCCTATCTTAACACAACCAGCCCATAAAATAAAACAAAAACAAAACCACAGCTTTCTTGAGTCCAAACCAAACTTAAACAGCCCCCTCTCCTTTTCTAACTACCATGGCAATGTCACTTGATTCCATGCACTCTGTCAACGGTCTGCTTGGGGTTGTGCAGCCTGCAGTGATAAAGGTCTAAGTCTCAGTAGACATAACTTGGTCTTTATTAACTTCAGTGTAGGAAGCTTTTTATCCTTGCTTCAAAATAGACTATTGGCCAATATCTTGATATCCTAATTCAAGGCGGGGGGAGTGGCCTGCCTGGAATACAACGGTAGTATTATTTCCTCTTTTTTATGAGTGACAAGATTTATTGCAGCAAAGTTCCTGGTGGCAAGATTAAAAGGAATCACTAAGTTACTGTATCGTATGGGATAGATACAAGTAGCTAAATAGGACTGAAGAGAGGATGAAGAAAAAAGAATGGTAGAACTTTTGCCCTGACTCGCTCCATTGACTTAAATGGGAACGGCAGGGGAAGTAAATCAGTGCATCAAAGTAAAGCAGTGTGTCTTTAATGCCATTACTGAATTCAGTGGTTCATAGTGAGTCAAATAATTTCCTGATTCATAATTGTATTTTTTTCCATTGGGTATCCATCAGAGCCAGGCAGTTTGCCTCCAGGAGGCATTTCACTGGCTTCCTTTACCTCCTCTGAGCTCAGAGATTGGTTTGCACAATGAATTCTGAGCCCCTTGGCACATTGTTGGCGGATTAATCTTATCTAAGCAGTCTTGAATTTGATATGTGTTATCTACAGCTTCTGGAGGTTATAATGGTTGATTAAAAGTATCAAATTGCAGTCATGTGTCTGGCGGCAGGCAGCTCCTCACCGTCTTTGTTTTCCTTTACATCCATCCACTTCAGCTGAACTCTCATGTTCAAACCAATATGCCAACATTTTACTGGCTTTGCCACATTTCTCATAGTAGTTTAGTTTGGCCCATATCAACATGCATCCAGTTTTGGAAATAAACACTTTCCCTTTTTATGTTATTACATTTCCTTATACAGTAGGTCAGACAAGTTCTTATTTTCAATTTCATTGGGCTCCTACAGTGTTTTGTTTGATATATTTTGCTTCAGTTTCTTTTCTATGAAGTTACAGAAGAAAATAGATGATTTTGTCCTACTGCTTTTAGAGCTTCAAATTTAATATTGTAGGATGTATTGGTAAGGCATTAGATAAAGTTGGACCAAAACAGAACCATATACTCCTGAACTTGGAGAAAGTTCAGATCCAGATTTAGATCAAGGTCTGAAATTTGTGGCTTGGGGTCATTACTAATGTTGAGTTTCGCCTAGATCCTCATAGCAATTTCAGAGTCCAGTTCATCCCAGGTATTAGCTCCATTGGCTTGAGCAATGAATCATTTTAGTAATGAACCATCAGAGGTGAAATTGGCTCTCATAGATTTGTGCATAAAGCTTGTCTGTAAGTAGGTCCATAATTGTTACCTCCTTTCATCTAGCATTTCCTGATCAATGGAGGTCACGGATTGTCATGTTGATGTAGATTGGGGTTATATAGTGACTCTATATGGCTTCAACCATTTGCGGAAGAGGAAACCAAAAACCAGTGAATTCATGTTTGTATTTTGTGAGGGCTAAACTGAAAAGTTTAATCTCTGGGTCATGGATAGAGTTTCTACCTGCCATCCTACATGTGTCACAAGATCTTTTAGGGTTCTGAGGCTATGCTTAATTTCCATATTTAGAGATGATCTCTACCAAGGTAACCATTTAAAGGAGGAACTAAAATCTGCACAGACATTACCTGAGAGATTTGTGATTCTCTCTAAAAGTATTGGACATAATTCTTCTTACTCAACACTGGGGATTGAAGTACTGATATACAACCTCCTTCCTAGTAAGATTTGGTAGGCAGAATCAGTATTATTTGCTGACTATGTATTTATTATTATTATTATATTTTATTACTGTAGTGCCTGGGAGCCCTACCTATGGACCAGGATCCCATAGTGCTAGGTGCTGTACAAACACAGAACAAAAAGACAATCTCTGCCCCGAAGAGCTTAAAGTAACAAGACAAGAGACAACAGATGGATCGAGACAGATAGATGGGAGAGTACAAGTAAACAATGAGTCGGCAAGATAGGCAGTGGTCTCTGCATGCCAGCAGCCTAGCTGTTGTCAAATATCTTGTAGGCATTGAGGCAAAGAAGAATTTTGAGGAGGGATTTGGAGGTGGATAATGAAGTAGCTGTGTGGATGTTAATGGGGAGCGCCTCCCGAGCATGTGGGTCAGCATGAGAGAAAGCACTGAAGTGCTCATTTGAAAAGTTAACAGATAGATAGGCAGGGGAGGCTGACATGATGAGCCAGTGGGAGGTGACATTGACATCAGGAGAGAGGCCAAGTGCTTGAAATGGGGGTAGACGCAGTACCTGCCCTAATGAGCTTAGAGTCTAGCTCTATCTGACTGTGAGCTTAAGTTAGACACCTGATTCCAGGGCCGGCACTTCCACTAGGCGACCCTAGGCGGTCGCCTAGGGCAGCAAGATTTGTGGGGCGGCATTTTGCCACCCTTGGCGGAAATTCGGCAGTGGGGGGTCCTTCCGCTCCGGGTCTAGGTGGAAATTCAGTGAAGGGTCCTTCACTCACTCCGGGACCCACCGCCAAAAGGCCACGAAGACGCGGAGCAGAAGGACCCCCAGCTGCCAAATGCTCAGAGAAGGAGCACTGCTGCCTAGGGCAGCAAAAACCCTGGCGTCGCTTCTGCCTGTTTCCATACTTGAGCTAAATAAGTGGTCTGATTTTCAAAGGCCCCAAGCACCCACATGTCCCACTGAAGTTGATGGAACCATAACACCGGGGTGGGCAAACTTTTTGGCCCAAGGGCCACATTGGGGGTTCTGAAACTTTACGTAGGGTCAGGTAGGGAAGGACTTCCGCCCTCAGAACCCCCTGACCCATCCAACCCCCTCTGCTCCTTGTTCCCTGACTGCCCACTCCCGGGACCCCCCACCCCTAGCTGCCCCCCCAGGACCCCTCTCCCTATCCAATCCCCCCCTGCTCCCTGTCCCTTGACTTCCCAACCCCTATCCACACTCCCTCTCCCCTGACAGGCCTTCCGGGGACTCCCACACCTATCCAACCGCCCTCTGCCCCTTATCCAACCCCCGCCCCACACTCCCTGCCCCCTTACCATGCCACTCCGAGCAGCAGGACTGGCAGCCACAAAGCCTGGACGGAGCCAGCCACACTGCCACGCTGCCCAGCAGGAGCTCGCAGCCCCGCCACCCAGAGTGCTGATGGCATGGCGAGCTGAGGCTGTGGGGGGAGGAGGGACAGCAGGGGAGGGGCCTGGGGCTAGCCTCCCCGGCCGGGAGCTGAAAGGCCAGGCAGGACGGTCCTGCGGACCGGATGTGGCCCACAGGCCGTAGTTTGCCCACCTCTGCATTAGCCTCTGAAAATCAGGCACCTACCATATGTAGGTTCCTAAATATTTATGCAAGAGTCTAACTGTTGGCAGTCAAGTTAGAAATTTTGGCTTCTCTTCACAGCAACACTTTGCTGTAGAGCAGGTCTTGTCTTGCTATCAGCTGTTGTCAAGTGTGTATTTCACACAGGGAATAACTATGCTTTCATCCCTGGAACCTTTCTCTAAAGGCCTAATCCTGAGAATTGTTGAATCTCTGAAACACCCATTAAAGTTGGCATGAGTTGCTACCCCTCAGCATCAGAACTCTGACTTTTTAATACTAAGTTGAAATAGGTGGCGTGAATGGTGTGAGATGATTCTCTTCTTTCATACTTTGTCTACACAGGCAGAGCACTTTATGGCAAAGTTATATCCTGAGTTAATCCTCAGTTCTTTGAAATATTGATCCGTAATTCATTACCTTCAATGTTCCTGCACTGATGTATGTAATTAGGCTATAGGGAACATAGGTTTGTGGGCAAGGTCTCTTACTTTGATAGCCAGAGATTTATGTACATACTGGTTCCACAATCTGGTAGGAAAATGCTCCCCAGATTTGAAAACCAGGAACTTTGGCATTGTAGGTAGTCTGGTTTAAACATTCTTCCCATTTAGACAACAAAGATAGAACCATAAGCCCAAAATCTAAGTTTAAAACAGAGATTGAAAAGGCTATTAAGGAAAAGGCTGAACTGGTATCAGAATAAGGATTATAAAGAATATTGTGCTTGAGTTTCTGATGATGGCTTGGATATTAACTTGGATAATTCCCTCCCTTTCTAGAAATCTTAAACGTGAGGGACCTGATTCTCCACTCCCTGGCACCTTGCACTTGCATCTTACGCGCAAAGTGGGGGTAAAATGCTGCCATTGGCAGGAGTGCAGAATTCTGATTTGGTAGCATTTCACTTTCGCTCTGCACAGGTGGGAATGACACATTTGCCTGCACAGGGGGCGAGACAACAGATCCGCCCCTTCATTTACATTATTTTTCCACATTGTCTTTCTAAGGTTAATTGTGCTAGGTACATAATGTGCATGAGATATGTGTAAGAATAAGAATCTTTATATAGGCTTTCAATACATTCAGAGTCAAGAGCCCGGCAATAATCTTAAATGGAGGTTCATGTGCATACAAGCCATTTGAGTTATTTTTAAACACAGCTGTTTTTGTACTCTCTGGTCCGAATACAGGGGCATTAAGATATTGGTAGGTGGCAAATGAAGTTGTACTTCTAAATTACATAGCTTTAAATTTTGTCAGAAAAACTGCAGATTGTTTCATATCAGAAAGAAGAGGCAATAATTAGATGGTCAGAGCGTGGATAAATTGACTTGGATAATCTGTGCTGGCTTTTAAGGAAGACATCAAGATTTGCTTCATTGTATTCCATCTCTCTGCAACTCAGCTCCCGCAAACGAACATTTTGTCATCTGCCACACATTTCAGCTGTTTTTATTTCTGTCTAGCGTGAGGTCCTTTTACACTAAATTTATGCAGACAAGAAAAAATGATCTTACAAAATGGAAAAACACATATGGGTTGACTCCACTGAATTTTAGGGTAAAACCCAGACATAAGTCAATTGTCTAGAATTTCAGTTTTGACTTGGTGACATTCATGAGGTTTGAATAAGGGCTTGATCCTGAGAAGAGCCAATCACCCACAACTTGCCCTTAACTACAGTGAGCCAGGTCCTGAAGTGGTATGAATACGTGTGTCAATTTATACCAGCTGAGGATCTGGACAAATCAAAGATGGAAGTGTTCATTCCACCTCAGGATCACACCCTAACTGATAATAAACATTTTGGGTTCCATTTTCGTATCGGTCAGCTGTGTTTGTAAAAGTAATGTCTTTGAAGACAAATGCAGACCTCTCTAAGGGATCAAGTCAATGAATTAGAGTGGGCAAATCACATTAGATGAAGGGAAAAGGCTTTTAAATTTTAAATGTACCACTTTGAATTGTGATCAAACGTAAGGGTTGAAGACATTTGACGTGATCCCTTATCTAAACAAGATCATGAATGTAAAGCTTATAATGCCACTGTGAAATTTTAATGCTCATTTATTATGGTTATGATGAAATCTGTATAATAAGATAATAATTAATAACAAATATTCATCAGTGTCAATATGATTCTACTATTTTTCTACATATGCTGTATCGTGGCATTTTGCGTGGCTTCTGTTCAATGTAAAGAAAAATCAATAAAAGTCTTTGCTTCCTTTTGTCTGGACTTTGTGTGATTTCTGTGGAAGCGCAGGGTCTATGTCTTCATTTGTGCCTGCACAATGGTGAGCGTGTTGTCAAATAACTAATGATAATTTCGAAGGTCAGTGGGCCTGTCATAAACAGATAGCTAAGGGTTAATGTCTCTTTCACCTGAAGCACCTGACCAGAGGACCAATCAGGAAACCGAATTTTTTTCAACTCTGGGTGGAGGGAAGTTTGTGTCTGAGTCTTTGTTTTCTGTCTGCCTGCTTTCTCTGAGCTTTGGAGATGTAGTTTCTGCTTTCTAGTCTTCTGTTTCTAAGTGTAAGGACAAAGAGATCAGATAGTAAGTTATATGGTTTCTTTTGTTTGGTATTTGCATGAATATAAGTGCTGGAGTGCTTTGATTTGTATTCTTTTTGAATAAGGCTGTTTATTCAATATTTCTTCTAAGCAATTGACCCTGTATTTTGTCACCTTAATACAGAGAGACCATTTGTATGTATTTTCTTTCTTTTTATATAAAGCTTTCTTTTTGAGACCTGTTGGAGTTTTCTTTTCTGGGAAATTTCAGGGAAATTGAGTCTGTACTCACCAGGGAATTGGTGGGAGGAAGAAATCAGGGGGAGATCTGTTTGTGTTGGATTTGCTAGCCTGATTTTGCATTCCCTCTGGGTGAAGAGGAAAGTGCTTTTGTTTCCAGGACTGGAAACGGAGAGGTGGAGTCACTCTGTTTGGATTCACAGAGCTTGTGTCTGTGTATCTCTCCAGGAGCACCTGGAGGGGGAAGGGAAAAAGGATTATTTCCCTTTGTTGTGAGACTCAAGGGATTTGGGTCTTGGGGTCCCCAGGGAAGGTTTTTCAGGGGGACCAGAGTGCCCCAAAACACTCTAATTTTTTGGGTGGTGGCAGCAAGTACCAGGTCCAAGCTGGTAACTAAGCTTGAAGGTTTTCATGCTAACCCCCATATTTTGAACGCTAAGGTCCAAATCTGGGACTAAAGTTATGACAGGGCCATGTTTTAAAAGCATCCCACTACCAGCCATGGGAGTTGCAGGTGCCCAGCACTTGAACATAGGTAAGTGGAGAGAGCAGCCGGCCAAGAGGTGGGCTGGATGGGAATGAAGCAGTAGATAGGAGGATGTCTGAAGAGGAAGAGAGAGGAGGAGTTCCTGAGGCGAAAGGGAAGGTGGCAGCAAAAGAAGAGGGAAACTTTCAGTCCTGCCACAAAGGTTTGCTCACTGTGCATGTTTGTACCATACCAGACAACTTTATGGGCTTAAAAGCGTTTTCTAATGTAAACTGATCAGCCCGCAGGTTGCAGAGTTCCTATTTCTCCATCCATAGAGGTTTGCTTTGTCAATGAGTCAATCACATCAAACAGCAAATGCGTTAGCAGCAGGGAGGGGATAATTAGGGCTTTAGTTAAATGTGTTTGCTTTTCACCTCTGGAGATAATTGCAGTCAGCTCCCACTTAGGTCACAAACTGGGAATGAGTAGGTCTCACCTACAGGTTGTTTGTCCCGATTCAGAGCCAAGACAGGGGCCAGCACAAGTTTTCATGCATTTGGTGGTATCTGCTCCAAAGTACTCCGAAAGGCAGGGGTGCGCTGTACTGTAACATCAGGACAGCGGTGCTTAGGTGGGATGGCTTTGGAAAGCCTGCTCAGCCCCACCTTTCAGGGTCCCTGGCCTTGGGTGGTATAATCAGACCCTTTCCTAAGCATTACATTCACCTGACTATTTTTGTAAATCCAAATGTGCTCCCATAGGATAAGTTCCCTGCACGTCAGCCATTATTCTGCAGGTAAATCATACTAAGGAGTTGTTGTTATTTGTTTCTAGTGGTGCCCAAGAGGGACTAGGTGCGCATCCTTGCCCTGCCTAGATTATTGCCTGATTTTCGGAAAGGCTGAGCACCACACATGTCACTGCAGTCAATGGAAGCTTCAGAAAATCCGACCGTTACAATCAAAAGGCAGGGAGCCAGGTGCCTGTCCTCATGGCAACGCTTTGGGCTAGACCCGCCACACCTTTTTAATGGGGATGTGACACTATTAGCTAAAATCATGTAACTCACTTAGAAACTTCAAGGTGAGTCACTAAGGGACAGGTTCTCAACGTTGTTTAGGAACTTATTAGGGTCTGGGCCTAATGTCACTTTCTCACTCAGGAGAGAGAGAGAGGGATGAAACAGATGACCAGTCCCCATCAAAATCTTCTTGCATTCCCAAGAATGGCACCTGCTGAAACTTTTTCTCCAAGATTTGTATTAAAAACAAATGAGCAGGTCGGGGAACAGCTACTATGTAATCCTCAGGGGCCAGACTCCAGGCCATTTCTGAACGTCCCACGAGCACGGTAGGCCTGCTGCCAACATACACACATTACGCACAACTCTGCCAGATGCAGTCTACATTTGGCTTCCAAACACCCCACTCGGGGGCTCGGTAGAGTGACAGGCTTTAGCCATCTTTTCTTGGCACTCGCATGCATGCTTGGCTGGTTTTGCTTGGCGCTTTTCCACAGGTCTCAGTGCAATACAGCCTCCAGCTTGAAAAGCTACTTTACCAATCTTCATCCAGTGGCTTCCCAACAACACGAAGACAATTCCTGAGATTTAGTTATATAGAGTCAGTTTGTAATTGGCCCGTGTGCCTATACACTCCCGCAGTGTACCTACACTGCTTCTGGCCACCGTGTAGCCTTATGTAACAAATCAGTGAATTACCACGGGTACTGGAGGTCCGCTGCAAATACGTCTGTGACCTGCGGAATGTGTTTTCATTGGGGGAAGAAACCTTAGTGCTGCTTCACCTTTCATGGAAGGAGGCTGGTCTTTTGTGTGCAAAGGTGATGAGTGACCCAAGGGTGAGAAATAGACACAACTATTTTCCACTCAATAGGTCTGCTGAGGCCTTTTCTCACTATGCTCTTTCTTACATGGGGCTGCAGTCATTTCCTATTCCTAGCGCTACTTGGCAATTAAGTTACTATTCACCATAAGTAGGGGGTGCAGAATCTGGCCCTTTATTAGGCCAATAATGTTTAATAGTCAGTAGATATGTGATAAATGAAGCTATTAAAAATAAAGTTTCTGGGGAAATGCATTAAGGAAAGTACAAGGACCTAGCTAGGGATCTTTAAAAAAAAAAATGATGATGCACGTGAAGTCTTTGGTTGTGTCTGCATATTTATTGAATCATTTTTTTACTCATATACGGTAAGTCTCGAGCCACTTATTACCATTTATAGTTCTCTGAGTAGCGGCATGCTGAACTTCTCTTTGTAATGCACTTGTTCAGGGGGTGTGATTGTGTCTGGGACACTGCTGTGTGTGGAGAGGTTCTGGGCTTTCTCAGTGAGCTCAGGTGCTAGGAGAGTTGAAAGCTTTGGTTGTGGAAGGGTCAGTCTTCACTGAGGTGTGGACGGTCTGTTCTGACTGTTGGGTGCTAGAGCTGGGAGAAACCTGGAGAGTGGGGGGAAATCATGAACATTTCATCTTGTCCCTGATTTTTTTTTCATTGAAATTCAAAATTTTGAACTTTTTGTTGCAGATTCAAAATTTGCCCCATTTTGACTGGCTCTTTGTTGCCAATTCATGCCTTAAAAACAAGCCCCAGTCAGCCCCTTTGCCATAGGCCAGTGCCCATTGCATTATTTGCATTATTTGCATTGGCAGGGTCTGCTGCGCCCAGAGGGGATTAACCCAGGAACATGGGGCCCTGTCAGTGTTTGAGGTTTCCACATGAAGAGGGCAAATTTAAGCTGCAGTCAGGGGTCCAGAGCATTTGTGCCAGTGGTGGCTGACTAGGAAGAGACTGAAAGTCTGACCACCGCCAGCTGGGACTTGCGGAATTTGTGGGGCATGGATGGCCTGCCAGCATCATCTTGACCTATCTCATTTAATCAGTTCCCTGCCATTGCAGGGGTCTTGAGCATTGGTAACACTTTGATCTCTGCTTGTGGCACCCAATTCTGTCTCCTGAGAAATGAAAAGCTTTGGTCTAACTGAGGTCTTTGGGCTCAGTACAGGTAAAATTTAAAGGCTTGTGATATACAGGAGGTCAGACAAGATGGTTCATTCTGGCCTTAAACTCTATGGAACGATGTCAAGTATCAGAGGGGTAGCCGTGTTAGTCTGGATCTGTAAAAGCAGCAAAGAATCCTGTGGCACCTTATAGACTAACAGGCGTTTTGGAGCATGAGCTTTCGTGGGTGAATACCCACTTCTTCAGATGCATGTGGTGGAAATTTCCAGGGGCAGGTATATATATGCTAGCAAGCAAGCTAGAGATAACGAGGTCAGTTCAATCAGGGAGGATGAGGAATGGAACGATGCATCATCTGGACAGTCTCAACAAAGAAATATTAGAATTGGAAAAGGTACAGAGAACGGCAACAAAAATGGTGAAGGTTGTGGAACGGTTTCCATATGAGTTTTAACCTATAAGAATATGAGAACAGTCACACTGGATCATACCAATGGACCATCTATTTCTGTGTCCTGAGAGGGAATTAGAGCTGGTCATAAGAAAATGCCAATTCATTGAAGCCACAACTTTTTACAGGAATACATGTGTGGAGAAACACATATATGTGTGTTTGAGAGAGAGTAAGGAGGGAAGGCCTTGCTTTTGTCCTGTTGCTTAACAGAAAAAAAACTTCCATGGGATGGGGAAAGTGTTTCCCTCTCTATTCTACTGGGAATTCAGAAAAAGACTTTTCCCCTTCAACTGGGCACAAGATGTCACTATTATTCCATGCAAGCACAAAGGACTGTGCATTTGCCTGGCCTATATTCAACATATCCTGCAGTTACTGCACCTGCAAAGTTGATAAAAGTGTCCATATAGTGTGAGGCCTGTCATAACAGATAGCTAAGGGTTAATGTTCTTTTACCTGTAAAGGGTTAACACAGGGAACCAAACACCTGACCAGAGGACCAATCAGGAAACAAGACTTTTTCAAATCTGGGTGGAGGGAAGTTTTGGGTGTGAGTTCTTTGTCTTGGTTCGGTGACCCTCTCAGCTCTGAGAGTGATCTTCCTATCTCCAGGCTTTCTAATCTTCTGTTTCCAAGTTGTAAGTACAAGGATAGTAAGACAATAGGTTTATATTGTTTTTTTGTATTTACATGTGTGTAGTTGCTGAAATGTGTTAAATTGTATTCTTTTTGGATAAGGATGTTTATTCATTTTTTCTTTTAAGCAATTGACCCTGTATATTGTCACCTTGATACAAAGGCCATTTTATGTCTTTTTCTTTCTTTTTATATAAAGCTTTCTTTTTAAGACCTGTTTAAGTGTTTTTCACTGGTTAAGGCTAAGAAACGAAGGGAGGGGGAAAATCTCTTTGTGTTAGATTTACTAAGCCTGACTTTGCATGCCCTCTGGGTGAGGGGAGAGAAAGATTAATCTCTCGGTACTTGTGTTTCAAGGACTTGAAGCAGGGAATCTCCGAGAGTACCCAGGGCGGGGAAATCTGGGAGGAGGTAAAGAGGGAGAAGGGAAGTGGGTTATTTCCTTTTGTGGTGAGACGCAGGGCATCTGAGTCTTGGGGGTTCCCCAGGGAAGGTTTTGGGGAGACCAGAGTGAGCCAGACACTGAAATTCTGGCTGGTAGCAGCGATATCAGATCCAAGCTGGTAATTAAGTTTGAAGGTTTCATGCTAGCTTCTCATGTTCTGAACTCTAAGGTTCAGATCTGAGTAGAACAGTTATGACAAGGACTGACTGGCTCAGGGCAACCTTGCTCCTTGAGGTTGTGCGTTCAAAATCAACCCAAGCTGTTACTGACTGAAAGGTTCTGCGATTAAGTTTGGTGGCCTTGGTGAAATAACGAGTGGTCTTGAGCTGATGTGGTTTTTAAGACCCCACCCCCCACTTCTCTCAACAGGCCACCAAGATTATGCCTTGCCCATGCCTGCGCCCCCAAAGTGCATCTCCCCCAGAATGATCCTAATGCAATGACTTGTGGGAACGGCCCAAATCCCCTCAGTTCCTGTGTCCCCTGACGACTTCTTCTCCCAAGGCTGCTTCCCTGCAGCTCCCCTCGTGCACACCTGCATCTCCTGGGAATGGGCGTGACAGACTTTGTTTCATGTATCATGGGCTGCATAATAACATGAGATGATTCCTTGCTTGTGAAACTAAACTGGCTCTTAGTAAAGAGAACTATCTGCAGAGAACTATTTGAACACACTCCTTAGGGAAGTTGTGGAAGCGCCTTCCCTTAAGGTTTTCAAAAGGAGGCTGGATACCCATCTGTCCTGGATGGGTTAGCCACAACAAATTCAGCATCTTGGAAGGGGCTTAGACAAGAGGATCCTTGTGGTCCCTTCTAACCCTGTGGTTCTATAAATTTATGATTCAGAGGTGCTCCAACTGCCCTTGACATTCCAGCCATGTGCACACACAGAGACTTCCTGAAGCCTCCTTCAGACTCTTCCCTACTGCAACCTGTGGTCTTCCCTCCAGCTGCAGACTGATTGCTACATCTTTCCTTTCAACAATTTCTATTCTTAGAGTCCAAGGCCAGAAGAACTTTTGTGATCATCTAGCCATAATACAGGCCGTAGAACTTCCCTGAAATAATTCTCAGACCATGTGTTTTAGAAAAAAAAATCCAATCTTGATTTAGAAATTGTCCGTGATGGAAACCCATTATAAATTGTTGCAATGGTTAATTGCTCTCATCATTAAATTATATGCCTAATTTTGAGTCTGAATTTGTCTAACTTTCAACTTCCAGCTATTGGATTGTGTTACACCTTTCTCTGCTAGATTGAAGAACCCATTATCAAACATTTGTTTCCCATGTATATACTTACAGACTTTAGCTAAATAGATTGAGCTCTTTGAGTCTATCACTATAAGGCAGATTTTCTAATCCTTTAAGCATTCTCATGGCTCTTCTCTGAACCTTCTTCAGTTTATCAACATCCTTCTTGAATTGTGGGCATCAGAACTGGACACAGTATTCCAGCACTGGCTGCACGAGTGCCAAATATAGAAGTAAAATAACCTCTAATCAAGATTCCCCTGTTTATGCAACCCATGATTACACTAGTGCTTTTGGTCACAGCATCTCAGTGGGTGGTCACATTCAGCTGATTATCCACCACACATATCTTCTGTGCTATCATTTACTGACTTGTTGGGGCCAGAGGTTACTAGTACCTGCCCCACCTCAGGGACATGACCTTTACCACCAGCCCATTATGTGCTGTTAAGCCTCATATTCCTCAGGAATGGTGGTCTTCGAACCAGTCTCCCATTTCTCCTTTGTGTTATTGCTGTGGGCGCGGGGGGAGGAGGGGCACTTGCTTCCACAATGTTGCTGCCTTCGTGCCATTGGGAGCATCTTGTTGTTCCTCTGTATTGCTATTATACCAAGTTTCTTCTGAGTCTCCTATATGAGGCCAGCAGATGGCTGAGGCTCTTTAATGTCCTCCCAGTCCTGGCCATAGCCCTGTCTGTTGGGGCTATGCCAACTGTCTGCCACTACTCCACAGCTTCATCACTTCCTAAGTCTGTATCTACCTCATATGTCCTGTCTCCCACCGCATCTTGGACTGTTCCTTTTTGTTGTTGCTTTGCGTGGCCATTTGATGGTTGGTGTTAGACCTGCTCACCCATTCTGCATTCTCTTAACTGCTTCTGGGTATTGGCCATAGTGCATCCATTGGGCTGCAGCAGACTACAGTATTGGGAACCAGAGTCTTGGTTCTCCAATCCATTAGTCTCTATGCTGGGCTACTGTCTAGTCCCTGGGAGGGTGGATTGCAATGGTTGAACATGGACATACAGGGATCCCTTCCTGTATGGTTTCCCTTTGCCATCATTCTCTTGGTTGTCTTTATCCGCCTTCCTGCCTGATACCCAAGGGAAGATGTCTCATGTTCGAATTCCATTTGGCACTGAATCATTTCAATTCTGCCGTAGTGTACTGTGGCCCATTGTCAGTCACTTTCAGTTTCTTGATCACAGTTGTGTGAGTGTCCTCCAGATGGTCCGCCTTCCAAAAATGGGAGTAACAATAGGACAATGTCTTTCCTGTCATTATGTATGACCAGGTCTCTTCCCAGGGTCAGGTTGGGATTTCATGAGGCTGCAGTGTCTCCCTCTGCTGTCGATCACTATAATCTTTGCTAATCAAACCCTGTTCCATGTATTCTCAGTTGGGCATTCATCCCTGGGCAGTAACATATACTCCCTAGCTCATCATGCATTTAGGACTAACAACATTAAATTTTGCTATAAGCTCCTCAGTTGGAAGTGACAGAGGAGGAGAAAGACCTTGGCATATTGATTGATCAGAGGAAGATTATGAGCCAGCAATGTGATGAAGCCGTGAAATAGGCTAAAGCAGTCCTAGGGTGCATCAGGTGAGGTGTTTCCAGTAGAGAAAGGGAAGTGTTAGTACCATTATACAAGGCACTGGTGAGACCTCATCTGGAATATTGTGTGCAATTCCGGTCTCCCATGTATAAGAAAGATGAATTCAAACTGGAACAGGTACAGAGAAGGGGTATGAGGATGATCCAAGGAGTGGAAAACCTCCCTTAAGAGAAGCCTCAAAGAGCTTGGCTTATTTAGCCTAACTAAAAGAAGACTGAGGGGGAGATATGATCATTCTCTACAAAGATGAGTGGTGGGATGTGTGAAATGAGTGCTGGGCACTGTACTAAGCAGACTTCAGCTGCTGCTGCCTCCTCCCCCTGCAGGTGGGGTCTGGATCTGGATCATGCACTGATCTCTCCATGGCCTCCAGATAACTGCACCCACTGCAATGTGATATGAGAAAGGAGGCCAGAGCAGAGACTTGCGAAGGGAGGGGGACTTTGCGTGAGGAAAGCGGAGTGGAAGAATGCTGCATGAGGCAGAGCAGCTCAAAGACGCTGGCGGGAGGAAACGTGGCAGGTCAGGAGGCCAGATAGGAAAAGGCTGCAGTAATAAAGGGAAGGGGCAGCAAGGTGATGGGCACGGGGGACAATGAAGAAAAGGAGCCCGTTGGCTATACTAAGCAGTGCTTTGGGCAGGGAGGGGATAGCATGCCATAGAGCTGGTATTTTCCCCCTCACTCACCACCTGGACTGAAGTCCATAGGTTCTGCTATCTCTCTGCATATGCAAAAGGCACATATGGCCCAGACGAATATTTTCATGAGTACTTAGTGTCTTTTTAGAACTCAGACTGCAAACTAAATATGGCAAGTGAGCTAGAGATAGTAGTTGTGTGTTTAGCTAGTCTCAAAGCAGGGTTATAGCATCTTAGAGGAGGATGCTTTGTCTAATGATTATAACACATGACTAGGGAAGTGATTCTGAACTGAGAGATGTTGTGGGCCAGTGGTTAGAGCACTGGCCTGGGACCTAGGAAACCTGTGTTCTGTATCTGTCTCTTCCACTGACATGCTATGTGGTCCCTGGTAAGTCATGTTCCCTGTCTGTGCCTCTGTTTCCCCACTCACCCTTTGTTTATTTAGATTGTAAGTTCTCTTGGGTTGGGGGTGTCTCTTACTATGTGTTTGGACAGTGCCAAGGAAAATGCAGCCACAGTCCTGCTCCTGTGCCATGAAGGAAACTAATAATCAGGAGGTTGCTGAAGTCTGTTTCAGTCTTTCCATGGAGCAGGCAAGGCCGTCCAGAGGATTCAGGGGCCCTGGGGCAAAGCAATTTCAGGGGTCCAGTCCATAAAATAAAAGTTGCAATATTATAGAATACTATATTCTCGTAGGGGCCCCTGCAGAGCCCAGGGCCTAGGGCAAATTGCCCCACTTGCTCCCCCCCCGGGCGGCCCTGGGAGCAGGTTGAGAGCATATGCTGTCTATGACTTCTGCACTGCTGTTTGCCCGTCTGTAAAATGGGTGTAATGATCCTTACCTACTGTCCTGTGCCTTCTAGTGTAGCTGAAGTGTGACTGAAAGTTGCAAAACACCTTGGGAGTTTTGGGCAAGTAGTGCTATAGAAGTGCAGACTAGTAGTATGTGAGTTAGAGCTAGAACTGGAGTAGACCTGTTACCAGCAGTTGACTACTCCATGCTTAGTCAATGCAGAAGAAACTCATCAGTGACCCACCTTTTGAGAAACTGCGTTGTCCAGCCTGCTTCTAAAAGCTGAATTCATTCCACTAGTAGTATGCCACAGCTCAATTGAAACCATATGCTGGATACATTCTGTTAACCCTGCTTAGGTTTATAGGTTCTACATTTGCTTGTTTACAAGATGATTAATTCAGAGACCAAGATTAGCACTGCATTAAAACAACAGCATTGTAATGTTTTCTCTCCACCTCCCCCTGCTCCCAGATTTTCCCATGCTATCCACTGCTAACAAACAAACAGGAAATGCCAAATCGTATTGAAATACCGAAATCCTCTCAAAGCGCCTCTGTAGGATGCCAGCTGTCGAGTTGTTATAGTTAAGTAATGAGTCTGTAGTGTACATTAATATTAGAAGTTTAGCCGGATATTTGTGTGGAAACATTCCAGTGCCATCTTCCCAGGGAGCAGGAGAGCAGTGTTAGATAGCAGCTTGCTTCGCTCTCCGACCACCATGCCCTGCCTCTGGCTGCTCTCCAAGGGTAGATGAGCAGCTGTCTCTGTGGTCATTGCCAGGGCCTCTTTTCTGAGGCTCCTTTATTTTTATTAGATGAGGGATGCTAATTACAGATGGTTTGAAACACGAGAGCCCTGCGAAGCTGCAGAGGGGTAGAAGCTGTTTAAAAAAAAAAATCCCAAAGCCACCACCTCTTAATTTGCGATGGACCAAACCCAGTCGTTAAAGCTCAGGGCTGGCATGTCTAGCGCCGCTGTGATTAAAGGGTGGCACGCAGTGGCTCTGTGCCAGGAACAGCCCCAAGGAGGAACCGCGAGTAAAAGGGTACATCTATCCTGGATTCATGGGGCGTGATTGCAGGTTGTGTAGGCATCGCTGAACTAGCTTTAAACCATCTAGCACAGATACTGGAGCAGTGACAACATGGCAACACAGGATAGAAGCCCGAGTCATTACTCAGGCCCAGGGCAGATTTGTCCAGCCCGTGCTGCAGTAGCAGTCACTGCTCCAATGCCTGAGCTAGCTGGATTAAAGCTAACTCAGGTATGACTCCAGCTGCTGCAGCATAGAGATACACAAAGAGAAAGAAGTGAGTTTCTGCAGCCCTTGAAAGAGTGCAATTTACTTCCCCTTTTGGCCAACAAGTGGTGGGGTAAAGCCAGATCTCTGCCCCTCTCCTTCCTTTCCCCATCTACTTGCTCATCAGGGGAGTATCCAGAGCACTGAAACTACATTGCACACAAGACCTAGGCCTGAGATCCAGGCAGGAATTACTCAACTGAGCAGGACGTGAAAGGGGCCTTACCCCTCTGCTTGGTCAAGTAAGACAATTCCCCCTCCTCCCCAACTTTTCCTGAGAAAAAAGATTGGTATTTTTTGACCAGTTCTAGTTCATGAAAATGTAGAAGAGCAGATAGCTCAGAACTGGGAGATGGGTTTAAGGGAGGGTTTTAAAGCTTGGGCATGGTAATGTCTAGATTCTGCCATCTTTCCTCCTTATATAGCAATGGAAAAACAAAGTGCAATGCAAGAATAAAGCAACCCCTCTAGCACAACCTCGAAACGATGTGTCTTTCCTTAAGCTTTTGGTGACGCCAAGCCTCTTCCACATAAACTGTCTGACAATTTTTAGATGCCCTTGATTGGTTTGTTAGGAAAGACTGAGATACACTGAGTATCTTGCATTGTGATTTGAGGACTCTAAAGTGCTTACCTCCATGAAGAGACGGCGCCTACAATACACAGTTGACTTTGACAGCTGCACATCAGATGCAAAACAAAATCGAGAATCCCATCCGCTGAGGGTTGACCTGGTGGTCTTCTTGAAGTGAAAGAAGAGTTGACACCACATGTTGCCTTACATTGGGAGCGGAATAAGTTGAGTTGGGAAAGAGAAAATTGTTAAACAGTTTAAGGTTGGGCGGGGGAAACTATTACACACAAAGCCATGAATCTTTAGAGAGAGAGCAAGAGAGAACTCTCCATCAAGGCTCTGTCGAAGGGTTTTAAAGCCTCAGACACA
Source organism: Gopherus evgoodei (assembly GCF_007399415.2). NCBI lineage: Eukaryota > Metazoa > Chordata > Testudines > Testudinidae > Gopherus > Gopherus evgoodei. The sequence goes on along the minus strand of NC_044323.1, from coordinate 285,548,509 downwards.
TTAGTCAACGCTATTTCAGATACTGCTGCTGTGTTTACACTTCTCAGCGGAATGAAATATAGCCTCAAAGTGAGGTACTGAAAGCCCTGAGCTTGGGGGGGTGCAGCGGGAGGGGGACTGAAAACCTGGGGTTTTCACATTGCTTCAGGGTGACCCGATGTCCTAGTTTTATAGGGACAGTCCCAATATTTGGGGCTTTTTCTTATATAGGCTCCTTATATATTACCCCTCACCCCCGTCCTGATTTTTCACACTTGCTGTCTGGTCACCCTACATTGCTTTACCATCTGATGACTCTCCATCAGCCTTAGTTTGAATTATTTCTTCCTATTAGATGGCAAAAGATGACTTTCTTGTTTAATTGCTCTTAACAGTATCTCTGGGATGGTCCCCAGTCAATGCAATTCTTGCCCTCTCCACACCCTTGAACACTACCAGAGAGAAAGCTGGAATGAATTGGGCACATCCTCTTGGTGGCCAGGGATATGGGAAAGGTTTTATTACACTCAGTGCCAGTGTACTAGTGCCAAGTGTGTTGGCAAAAGCAGCAAACACTCCCCTGGCTGCCTTGGGCTGCAGTGCAAATGCTCCAGATTCCACTCATCTGTTTGGGGTTTTGAGATGATGACGAACACTATGGCTCTAAACTGTGTATGGTACCCAGGAACTCATGGGTTAAACCAAGTGCAGTTTGGAAGGGGACTTACATCTCCTCCAAAAATTTGAGTGTCTCATGTATCCATACACTCCTGCCATTCACTAAATAACCCCCACTACCCATCTAACCTACCAGATTAGCTACAGCAGCTAAATTATTTTGTTGCTTGTTCATTTGCAGGATCGTGTATGGTGTTCGTCAAGGAGCAACTCACAAACCAAGCTTACTCTAGTGCTCAGCACTGTGGGATCTGACTGCCATGTCAGCGGTGGTTGCCTAAGGCCGTTGTTTAGGCAGGTCAGTAGGGAGCCTTTTGGGCAAAGTATAACCTATGGTTAGCGGGAACTACAGTGCATTCAGCTGCCCAGCCCCACAGTCTTGCCCTGAGTCTCTGTGCATCTCACCTGGTCTCAGAAGGGGCTGGATCCCACCCTTGAAAACAAAGCACTTCTGTCCTGCACCTTGTGGCCTTGTTTGCACTCTAACTGGGTAGTATTTTATACCCCCTTTGCGGAGGTGTAAATGACTATGCCAAATGCAAGGCTGCGGAGACTGCCACTCAGAGTATTTAGCCATGTCCCTCTTGTGATGGTGTGCGCGTGTTTTTTAATAGACATGTTTACATTGGTTTGGAGCTCCCATACAGCCATTGTTGAAATGTCACCTCTCATGCGTCTCTCCTCCCCGCAGGAATATCAGTAGTATCTGCTCCTGGTCCATGATCCCTTGGATTGACTCATTTAGTTATTTCTCCTGCCCTGTCCTATTTCCCTTTCCACCTGACTGAGTAGGTGCTGTCCTGGAGCCACAAAGAGTCCACAGGCCAGTCTTTCTTTGTGGTCTTCAAACTGGCTTTTAACTAGGTGTCTGTTTCTGTTAAAATGTTTGGAAGAGGAATTATGCTGACGAGTCTGGAGCATTAGGGCACTGGTGTTTGTACAATGGACAGTTAGTTTAACATTCACGGCTATTGTTCTCTAGAATATTGCGCCATGGTGAATGGCAAACTGTCCATGGCATCTCTTTGATGCTTGTCTCTTTTAATGCTTAACAAAAGCAAGGCATTGTGTTGCTGAGCTGGCTTGAGTTCCTCGCAAAGGAAATTGTATTTGAGTAGTTGGTGGTGTTTGTTCAGTTCTAGATGTCAATTGTGCAGAACAGTTGCTTCCGCAGAGCAGAATATGACTTCTGATTGATGGACTGTGGCAACTACTTTGACCAGTAAGCACGGTGACTCTGGCCCACCTCCTGCTGTTGGAATGAACACATATCGTTGCAACATTCCTTTTGCTCTGTTGTCCAGTCTGGCTCCAGTCCTTACTCTGCTTGCCATCTGCTTGATGAACTCCTACTCAAGGAGTCTTGACCCCTGGCATAATATGTAGAATGCGACTTGGAGTGCAGGATTGACTGGGAATTTCAAGCTGACACTGCCGTATCCTCCATTGTGACACCTGCAGTACCTAAGTAGAGTAAATAACATTGTTCAAAACACAATGGTTTCCTTTTCCACAGGAATTGCGCAAACCTTTCTCAGGGTTGTAGTTTAGCAGTCCTTTCTCCTGCTGAGCTTTGAGTTCCAACAAGCACCAAAACTCACAAAGTAACAGTTAAGACCACCAACTTTGCCTGGTTTTAGGTCCAAATGGTGAGAAACCAACAGCTTTTTACCCCAAAATGTCAGATCAAGCAAGGAAATCAGCCCCAGTGTACTAGAAACTTGGTCACAGTGCACAAAACTAAACTTCCCACAGAACCCTAAGCCAAGCTGCCAGAAAGGAATCTGGCCTGTTCCCACTAACACTTCAGCACATGTGTAACTTTACACAGATGGCTAGTCTTCTTGCCTCCTGAACTGAATCAGGGCTGTCCCAGATGTACTGTTCAGTAAAAGTGAAACCAATAGGATTACTCATATAGCTAAAGTTACACACAGTGCTTAATTGTCTGCCAGATTGGGGCCGATAAGCGATAAGTTTAATAGATAATGCATGACACTGGTCTGACTGTAACAGTGCCAAAATCATCTGTAAATACAGAGGGCCAGCTGTGACCCGCTTCCTCATATTACATGATACATTACACTGAATTCAGTGGGGTTGCTTTTGTAACAAAGAGAGTACAGGTATACTGTGGCCCACACAGTCTATTAAAAGGCAGTGTTAGCTTATAGTAGCTCCAACTGAAAGTACTGGGGGCAAGTGTGATAATCACAGATGCCATGATGGGGTAATAGTTGGCAATGCCGGCATGCTAATTGGGATTACTGCATCTGTTCGCCCTTTTCCAATGTGTAACAACCCAAGAACAACAGAAGGGTTTCCACGATTGGGTGGTTTGTTTTTAATTTTCAACAAGAACAATGTATTTAGTTTTACACTCCCCCCGCAAGTGCTTGGAATTTGGATATTGTGGTGCTGTGCTAGTGCATGAGAGCTAGAAAGTAAAACAACACGAAACAAAAAGAAAACCTTCACTTCTAGTTAAATTGTCGAGAGATAGTATAGAAAGATAGTATCAGAGGGGTAGCCGTGTTAGTCTGGATCTGTAAAAGCAGCAAAGAGTCCTGTGGCACCTAGGTGGGATATGCGCTGCCACCAAGCATTCTTCTCAAAACTACGATACCCACACGAGGAAATAAGGAAACAGATCAACAGAGCCAGACGTGAACCCAGAAGCCTCCTAGTGCAAGACAAACCCAAGAAAGAAACCAACAGGACTCCACTGGCCATCACATACAGTCCCCCGCTAAAACCTCTCCAACGCATCATCAGGGATCTACAACCCATCCTGGACAATGATCCCACACTTTCACAGGCCTTGGGTGGCAGGCCAGTCCTCGCCCACAGACAACCCGCCAACCTGAAACATATTCTCAGCAGTAACTGCATACTGCACCATAGTAACTCTAGCTCAGGAACCAAACTACGCAACAAACCTCGATGCCAACTCTGCCCACATATCTACGCCAGCGACACCCTCACAGGACCTAACCAGATCAGCCACACCATCACCGGTTCATTCACCTGCACGTCCATCAATGTAATATATGCCATCATATGCCAGCAATGCCCCTCTGCTATGTACATCGGACAAACTGGACAGGATAAACTGACACAAATCAGATATTAGGAATGGCAATATACAAAAACCTGTAGGAGAACACTTCAATCTCCCTGGACACACAATAGCAGATTTAAAGGTAGCCATCCTGCAGCAAAAAAACTTCAGGACCAGACTTCAAAGAGAAACTGCTGAGCTTCAGTTCATCTGCAAATATGACACCATCAGCTCAGGATTAAACAAAGACTGTGAATGGCTTGCCAACTACAAAATCAGTTTCTCCTCCCTTGGTGTTCACACCTCAACTGCTAGAAGAGGGCCTCATCCTCCCTGATTGAACTAACCTCGTTATCTCTAGCCTGATTCTTGCTTGCATATTTATACCTTCCTCTTTAAGTTTCCACTACATGCATCTGACGAAGTGGGTATTCACCCACGAAAGCTCATGCTCCAATACGTGTTAGTCTATAAGGTGCCACAGGACTCTTTGCAAGTAGAAAGTGTGACAGACCCAGAGCAGTGGGGTACAGGAGTCTGGTAGAGGGCAAATATACTGGTCACTGGATGAGAAGTTTTCTGTTCCCTGAGTGACCAGAGCAGGGGCTTCACTAGAGTAATCAGGAACCTGCTAGAACCAATTAAAGACAGACAGGCTGATTAGATCACCTGCAGCCAATCAAGGCAGGCTAATCAGGGCACCTGGGTTTAAAAAGGAGCTCTCTCCAGTCAGGTGAGGAGGAGCCAGAGGAGAGGAAGTGTGTGTGAGGAGCTGGGAGCAAGAGACACAAGGAGCTGAGAGTGAGAGGGTGTGCTGCTGGAGGACTAAGGAGTACAAGCGTTATCAGACACCAGGATGAAGGGCCTGCGGTGAGGATAAATAAGATGTTTGGAGGAGGCCATGGGGAAGTAGCCCAGGGAGTTGTAGCTGTCATGCAGCTGTTACAAGAGGCACTATAGACAGCTGCAATCCAAAGGGCTCTGGGCTGGAACCTGGAGTAGAGGGTGGGGCCCGGGTTCCCCCCAAACCTCCCAACTCCTGATCAGACACAGGAGGAGTTGATCCAGACTGTGGGGAAGATCACTGAGGTGAGCAAATCTGCCAATAAACGCAGGACCCACCAAGGTAGAGGAGGAACTTTGTCACAAAAGATAGTTATACTGGCAGCAATGGGGAGGATTCAATGACATTTTTGGAATTCCTCCAGGGTTGACCATTACAGGTTGTATTTATTGGTGGGGAGGGGAATAGGACACTGCTTTAGTCCCCTGTGCTGGTGTCTTGGACAGCAGGTAGCAATGAAGAGAGGGGAGCAGCCTCCTCAGAGCCATGATGTTCCTACCTGCTCATGTTTGCAGGGAGTAGGCACGCAGGACAGGGAATGGGTGGAGTCTTGCCTTCACCCCCACAACACTAGGCAGTGTGCTGGTGGGATATGCGCTGCCACAGGTACAGGGCTGGCATAGGGTTGCCAACCCACCCAGATTGGCCAGGAGTCTACCGGAATCAGCACTGATCTCTCAGTGACTACTGAAAGCAATTAGGCCACTAAAAGTCCGGTCGGCAGTGCAGGAGGGCTAAGGCAGGCTCCCTACTTGCCCTGCTCTGCGCATCTCCCAGAAGCGGACAGCATGTTCGGCTCCTCTAGGTGTAGGAATGGCCAGGAGATCTCCATGTGCTGCCCCTTCCCTGAGCACCGACAAATTGGCTGAGAACCTTGGCCAATGGGAGCTGCGGGGGTGGTGCCTGCAGGCAGGGGAAGCGTGTGGAGCTATCTGGCTGCCCCTGAGCCTAGAAGCCAGAGGAGCATGCTGGTTGCTCCTGAGGTAAGCGCCACCTGGCCACAGCCTGCACCCCTCATCCCCTCCTGCACCCCAACCCCCTGTCCCAGCCCTGAGGCCCCTCCTGCATCCAAACTCCCTCCAGGAGTGCATACCCCCTTCCGCACCCCAACCCCTGCCCCAGCCCTGAACCCCCTTTCACACTCCCTTGGTTTTCACACTCCAAACCTCTAGGCCTTCCAGAAAAGCCTCAACAGCTTGACTAAAAAGAAAAAAAAAAACCTAAAAATACTGCTGAGGTTAAAGCCCATCCACTCATGCTTATCTTTCCAATGCCTGGGAGTGAGGAGGAACATGTTGCTAACTGTCTAATGAGGCACAGAGTGGAAACTGCTTAAAAGCCAGTGCACAGTAATGAGGGAGCTTTTACCCAGTGGAGCAGCGAGAAAATTATTGTAATTGCACTTTTTAGTTATTATCAACTTGGTCTCCAGAACCTCAGAAAGGGCTATTACACAACTGCTCTGGGACCATTCTCAGCTGACAAAGCAGCCGCTGAATCTCTTTTTGAAGAATCAGGCGCATGCAATCTGACGTTTACTATGACCGTGCCTAGAACAGGAGGACATTATGGAGACTTTGCTTTTTACGTATGTAAATGTTACTCTTCCATTGCCCGAGTACCTGAGCACCTCACGGATACTGAGGGTGGATTTTTAAATAATTTAAAGGGGCTACATTGGAAATTAATGGGCATTTGGCGTCCATACCCCGAGCTTCCAAAATCTCACTCGTAATTTAGTGATCTTCACAACACCCCATTGTATACATAGGGAAGTGAGGCACAAAGGCCCAGTTCCTCAGCAGTATTTAGGCCCCTAATTCCCACTGAGGGGAGCCCGATCCAAAGCACGTTGAAGAGACGGGGGAGTTTTTCAAATGACTTCAGTGGGCTTTACATCAGGCCCATGGTAACTAGCAATATTTTGGGCTCTTCCTCTGCCCTATTAATAATATAGAACACAATCACAAAGGCCTTACTACATCAAAACTCTCAGTGAGGTCAGCTGAACACAATGGGCCTAATTGTCATCTGATGCAGATTTTTACACTGATAGCCTGACTTCAGCGAAGTTACTCCTGATATATCCTCAGTGAGGACAGACTAGCGAATCCATGCCTTTACTGTGACCTACCAGGCCAACCAAGTGCAGCTGAACCAAGGAAAGCAACAGCTCTCCTGCTTGTTAACAAACTGGCCACTACCCTATCCCAGGTGGTCTGCATTGCAAATACAGATCTGGAGCAAACACTTTTGCTAGCTGGAGTAGGGGTACTTAAACTCTGGCATAGGTTCACCACGTTACACTGAAGTAGTGACCGAGTGAGAGTCACCAGCTTAAACTAGAGCTGTTAAAAATGAACATTCAGCTGCAACCATGATGTTAGCATAGTGGACTGTCTGTCCTTGAAGATCATAAATATGCAGCAAGTAGGGGAAGGACAGTGCAGTTGATCAAATGTGGGGATCCCTGTGAATATTGCTTTTGACAGTGATATTTATGGTGGGATTTATTTTTTAAACTCTAAACTCATATATGAAATGCAATGAACAGTTTCTTGTGCATCCATCCAAAAGGGGTGCAGAAGTTGGTTACCTAGTAAGTTAGTCTTCAATTAACAAGACAGCATTGGTAACTGGAAGAGATTTGAAAGTGATTACCTAAGAAAGAGAGCATTCCCTGTTAGAACTGGTCCTGAAGTCTGGTTTCACTGTTCATATATATATAAAAAAAAAAAGCTAAAGGAAAACACAGTGAAACAACAGAACACTGAAGGCCAAGTTGCTGAATTCTCCATACTTTAACGTGAAAGAGCATATGTTAATTTCATTAAAAATTCTAGCCACTGGAACAAATCCATCCCAGGGGTAACCCTGGTGTCTTCATCCAAGATACACCAGGGATGAATTTGGCCCATTGCTTCCAAAAAAAAAAGCATGTGAAAAGTAACTTTAGGGTCCAGCTCTCAAGCTGCAGCTAAGGAGTGCCTGGTGCAGCTGAATGAGGAGGAGGTATTGAGGTAGCTTCAAGTGCACCACCCAAGCCTGGGGCTGCTCTATATTGGGCTGGTCCCCCAGTACAATTTGGAGCAGTGTAGCAAGGCATGCACTCACTGCCATGCTTCCTGATGGTTACCTCAAAAATTAGCTCATCCAGCCTTGGAGCACCTCCTGCTGGCCAGTGTCTCTCTACTGGTTCCTGCTTCCTGGTTTCCACCACTGTACTTCAGGCCCTGCAACCCTCCCAGCCTGCAGTGCCCGTTCTCTTGTACTCCAACACTCAGGGTCCTCCCTGGGGACCCCCAATTTCACCTCACCTCAGTGACCCCCACTGCCAGTCTTCATCTAGCACCTTCCCTCAGGGGCAATCTGCACTCTGAAGTGGCCACTCATCATCAGCAAGGGGGTTGGACTTGTTGCCTTTTCCTCCCCTTTCTGCTTCCCCACAGCTCTAGTATCTCTTCTGACCCTGACAGCAAGACCTCTGCCGGGGGTTTGCCAGGTTGGATCTCCCTAGGCTCCTGCCCTTCCTCAGCACTACTCTGTCCAAAGTACCCTCTTCTTTTAGGCAGCCAAGCCCATCTGTCTCCAAGGCTGGAGAGAGACTGACTGCCTTCTGGCCCTGCAGCCCTTTTATAGGGCCCAGCCTGGCCCTGATTGGCTGCCTCCCAGCCTTTTCTGATTGGCTCTCCGCCTCAGCCCTCTCCAAGGGCTGTCTTTTAACCCTTTTGAGCCAGAGCATGGTGACCCCCTCACTACAAGCAGTCGTATAGCTGCTGTAACTTGCAGTGCCTGCCCATGGCTATGGTGCTAGGGCTGATCAAAGCCAGGGATACCTGAGCTATGCCTCCTGTCCCCTGGCCATGCCCCCGGGCCAGCAGCAAGGGCAGGCATGGCATAACAGCTATTACAGAGTGTGTCTTCACAGGGATAAAAAACCCTTGGCTGGCTCAGGTCAGCTGATTTGGGCTTTCAGGGCTCAGGCTCCAGGGATGAAAAATTACTGTGTAGACCTCTGGGCTTGGGCTGGAACCTGAGCTCTGAGACCCTGGGATGGATGGTCCCACAGCTTGGGTCCAGCAAGAGCCAGAATGTCTATACAGCAGCTTTTAACCCCCCAGTCTGTGTTCTGCAAGCCTGAATTAGCTGATCTGAGTAGATGAGCCCATAGTGGCTCTGTGAATCCCACACAGAGGCCAGTTCAGCTGACTTCAGGGCAGCTTTGTGCTGGCCAAAAGAGAGAGTGATGGTGGGGCTGCAGGATTTCGGATACCCTGCTCCTTGCACTCCAGTTTGCAGAGGTTTCTTTGAGGAAGGAGCAGAACTATGAGTGCATCAGCCACTCTCCTGCTGGAAGGGAAGGACCTCAGTCTTGGGGGGTAAATGCTCCCAGGAAGCTCCCACAGCAGTTGTGGGGTGGCTCTGCTGCTGCTCCATGGCTGGAGGGGTTAAGAGGTAGATTGGATTCTCCCCTCCTCCACCTGTAGGAAATCTGCAGCTCAGCCAGTCCAGTTGTGCCTTCAGTTCCAGAGTCAGGGCCAAGGTACGTTTTATGGCAGGTGGGAAATGGTAACCGAGAGGTAAAGTGACTTGCCACAGACTGAGGGTAGGTCGGTGTGTAGAGTACAGACACTGTCTGCCCATCTAGCAGGGCATAAATAGCAGTGGAAAGGGAGAGGCGTGGCTGAAGGAAGGAACAACATGCCTGACCCTCCTGGGTCTGTACCCTACCTGGTTCTTGGCATGCCCGAGCAGCACCTCCACTGCTATTTGGAGCAGCGTAATGTCCTACTGCCGGAGACTTTCCCTACTGCTTTCCCTCTTTCCGGAGCCTTTCACTACACAGCAGGGAGTGTGGATGCAGCCTGCCTCTCACTGTGGCATGTAGCTATACACCTGTATGCCACCGCAGGTGTAGCCTGGTCAGTGTCAGGATTGGAGTCAGGCACTGAGAAAGCCAGATCCCCAGCTGAAGCAATTTGGCTTAGCTCCCTTGCCCTGAAAGGAGCCGCACCAATTTTCACCAGCTGAAGGCCTCACCTTAGATGTTCCCAGATGCCAGTCCTGTGCTCAGGCCAAGCCACACTCTCACAGAGAACCAGCTTGGATGCAAGGAAGGAATGAAATGCAGGGTTCGGGAGAGCGTAGCTAATCCAAGTGCCCTACCCTGGCTCCCACATCTCGGTGTTATGCGTTCGCTGTGCGGGGGTGGAATCTGTCTCAGCTGCCAACCCTGCCCTTGTGAGACTCATGGTCTGAACACGCCACCTCAGAGCCTCAGTTTGATTCCACTGCGTGGATTGTGAGGGCTCCCTAGAGCACACGTGCATTGCTAATCGGTAGAGTGGGAAGGTGGAGGAAGGGAGGAACACTTCCTTCTTCCCCCTCCTCTCATGCTGAATTCAACCATTCACTCTTTTAATAAATACACCCACAGCGATGCGCCCATAATAATAGTTGCTTCGCTGCAGGTGGATCCAGATAGCAGCAATTTCCCGTGGTGACACACAGCAAGGCAGGTATGAAAGGAAACCTTTTCCCTTGTTGTCTTCCTCTCTACCATGCGATTATTGCCTTCTCTCTCCTTTAAAGCCAGTAGCACGCTAACTAGTGCAATATAAAAGACCACGAGCAGGCCCATGGCCTGTTGATTTCTCCTCTCTCTTCCTTTCCAGGAGGTGCTGGCTGGGAATCAAATGCAAAGATGCTCTTCTTTATACTTTCAAGCTTGATGGGCAGAGAGGCAACCTTGAAAGGAAAGGGAACTGCAGAGGAGTTGGCAGCTATTCAGCTGCAAAACAAAGCTCCCAGGGTTCTTTCCTATGCTCTTCTCTTCATCTTCCACGTGATCAAAGAACAATCGCCACCTCCTGCATAATTTATCAAGCCAAGGTAACTAACCGCGCACTCTGGTTCTGAAAGAGGCGGGGGGGTGGAGGGGACTTTGATGTCTACATGCAGCAGTGGCCTAATGACTGCTCTTCCATTGTTTATGGCTGCACACAGCACACCGCTGCTATATCATTTCACTTGCCTGTGTTTTGTTCTCTTGTTCAAAGAGGCCACTGTCCTGCGTTCTGGAGGATTCCCTGGCTTCATTCACCAGGAGCATCAATTTTTTAAAGACAATCATTGCTCTGATTGGAGCCATTGAAACCAGGCAAAAGACAGGGACAAAGCTTCCCCTAAATATTCCAACAAAAGGCTGTATCAGATGGAAAGGGGAAAAAAATATTTAGTGGCTCCAGCATGGGCAGGATAATATCTCAGAGGGGATGGAAACATCCTCTGCCATGCTGTGAAGAAAAGGGATTAACCCTTGGTATTAAAGCCACTGCTCATGTCAAGCTCCCCTCTGGCTTTGAAGCACAAGTGCTGAGAAATTGAAAAGGAAACAATCACTAATCCTGCTTTTATGATTTAGTGATTACGTCAAATCCACTTGGTTTAAGTAGTTCGACTGATTTTTAGATGCTCTTTCCCGAGATATGAGGCTTTGCTTATATAAAAAGATCCACTTGGTTTATTGGAGAGGGGGAAATGCAGCAGGGCCAGGATGGGTTTTGATGATCATTGAACAGGGCTGCTTGTTGAGGGTTTTTTTGTTAGGTTTTTTTTTTAAATTTAGTGTTCTTGGTGCGAGTTGCAGGGAACTGAACTGAGTTGCCACCCACAATCAAACCTGCTTTGTTCTGCTGCGAATTGCAAGAAAAATTCTTCATATGCATTCACCCCCAAGAATTCCCCAGAAGACAGGTGTGATTCCTTTCTTCCTGTTTATTGGCTACATAGATTTGTTTCTGAGAAGGCTCAGTCAGGACTCCTAATCTTCCGCTCCCACTCTTTACAGAGTACCTTAATCTTCCTCAAAAAGAAACATCTTATTTACTCTGTGGCACTGGTGCATGCAAACACACCCTTAAAAGAACCCCTGCATTGTAACGTAAAATAGATTCCAAAAAGTGCAGCTAGTTGTGAAGCAGCAGATTGCTATAAAAACATTGAAATGTGCCCATAATACAAATAATAACAATTGAAATGTAAAACAGGATGCTGCCACTATGCCACTCTTACAAGTTTGGTCAAGACACAGGAAATGCAGCTCATGATTAACGTGAATGAGAAACACATTGGACCAAATGTGACTTCTTAATTTCAGAAGTCAATTCCACTGACATAAATCAGGAATAATTCTACTGAAGTCAATGGAGATCCACCGTGAGTGTGAATGAAAGGAGATTAGAGACTATTGACTTGAAAGGAAATTTGGATGGTTAAGGAATCTAGACTTGGTCCCAGACCTTGGTCCCTATTTTGAAATTAGAAAACATAGGGAATTAAGGTTTTTCATTCAATATGCTCAAGGTTGGTCCACATTTGGGGGGGGCAGGGGAGAGGGAAGATAAAACTAAACATTTGGAATTATTGCACTGTTTACAAGAGGACAATGCTGACATTTTAAAACTGTTAGATCTCAGAATTTGAAATGTTTTTGGAGCAAAAATTGTTTTCCATTCAGAACATGTGAATTTCTTTTGAAATGAAAAATGTAATTTCCAAAGTCACAAAATGGCCCAGAATGAAGTAGTGGAAAATGTTTGTGTGAAATTTCAAGGCTAAAGGTGTATTGCTGTCTCACAGCTCTTGTGTTCAGCTGTTTTCCAGCAGGCAGTCTAGTGAAATATCTTCCTTGGACAGTCACCAGCTATGTTGCCTCACTAGAACTACAGTAGCAATAGTGAAATATATTATTATTTGCCTTACAGTCGCAACTACCTGTATGCTGAAGTTAACTGAATTCCAACACTTCTGAATCTGACATAACCAGAGGCCTTGAAGCTTTTGAAATCTCTCAGGGACACAGGGCAGTGGGGGAAGGTTTTTGGAGGTCTGTTTTTTTTTCAGATTCATCTGATACGAGTCTGTCTTACCAATCTTGTTGTTATTTGTACTGTGGAAGCACCTACCAGCCCCATTCAGGGATCAGAACTCCATTCCGGTTGATGCAGTACACACACACACATACATACACACACACACACACACATGATGCGAGTCACTGCCCCAAAGAGCTTCCAGGCTAAACACATGAGAAGTGACTCGTCAGTGTGTGCGGTGTACCTAGACAATATAGACTCATAGACCCATAGACTCTAGGACTGGAAGGGACCTCGAGAGGTCATCGAGTCCAGTCCCCTGCCCTCATGGCAGGACCAAATACTGTCTAGACCATCCCTGATAGACATTTATCTAACCTACTCTTAAATATCTCCAGCGATGGAGATTCCACAACTTCCCTAGGCAATCTATTCCAGTGTTTAACTACCCTGACAGTTAGGAACTTTTTCCTAATGTCCAACCTAAATCTCCCTTGCTGCAGTTTAAGTCCATTGCTTCTTGTTCTACCATTGGAGGCTAAGGTGAACAAGTTTTCTCCCTCCTCCTGATGACACCCTTTTAGATACCTGAAAACTGCTATCAGGTCCCCTCTCAGTCTTCTCTTTTCCAAACTAAACAAACCCAATTCCTTCAGCCTTCCTTCATAGGTCATGTTCTCAAGACCTTTAATCATTCTTGTTGCTCTTCTCTGGACCCTCTCCAATTTCTCCACATCTTTCTTGAAATGCGGTGCCCAGAACTGGACACAATACTCCAGTTGAGGCCTAACCAGCGCAGAGTAAAGCGGAAGAATGACTTCTCGTGTCTTGTTTACAACACACCTGTTAATGCATCCCAGAATCATGTTTGCTTTTTTTGCAACAGTATCACACTGTTCACTCATATTAAGCTTGTGGTCCACTATTACCCCTAGATCTCTTTCTGCCATACTCCTTCCTAGACAGTCTCTTCCCATTCTGTATGTGTGAAACTGATTGTTCCTTCCTAAGTGGAGCACTTTGCATTTATCTTTATTGAACTTCATCCTGTTTACCTCAGACCATTTCTCCAATTTGTCCAGATCATTTTGAATTTTGACCCTGTCCTCCAGAGCAGTTGCAATCCCTCCCAGTTTGGTATCGTCCGCAAACTTAATAAGCGTACTTTCTATGCCAACATCTAAATCGTTGATGAAGATATTGAACAGAACCGGTCCCAAAACAGACCCCTGCGGAACCCCACTTGTTATACCTTTCCAGCAGGATTGGGAGCCATTAACAACTACTCTCTGAGTACGGTTATCCAGCCAGTTATGCACCCAACTTATAGTAGCCCCATCTACATTGTACTTTCCTAGCTTATCTATAAGAATATCATGCGAAACTGTATCAAATGCCTTACTAAAGTCTAGGTATATCACATCCACCGCTTCTCCCTTATCCACAAGGCTCATTATCCTATCAAAGAACGCTATCAGATTAGTTTGACATGATTTGTTCTTTACAAATCCATGCTGGCTATTCCCTATCACCTTACCACCTTCCAAGTGTTTGCAGATGATTTCTTTGATTACCTGCTCCATTATCTTCCCTAGGCATGCCTGAAAAATCTACATACACACCTAAAAAATAAACCACTTCTGAACAATCTCCCCCTCCGTTTCCTGAAGGCTGATTGTAAATGAATAGGGAGAATAATGCTGCTCCTGTCAGGGGACATATCTTGTTGGTTGACTGCATTTGTTCAGTAACTCAGACAGTGGTGAAGAGATGAAAACCTGCCATTAGCACGCAGATCCGTTACTCTGAGGGGAGAGCACTGCTTAGCGACTAGGAGGGTACTGAAAAATTAATGGTCATAAAGAAGATATTGGCAAAGTTCTTGGGGGGGAGGTTCTCACATAATTTAAAGAAATGAATAATTAATGCAGAGGCACTTGCTAAAGGTGAGCCTGGAAAAGAAGGCACTCTGGAGACTAGCTCATCAGAAAAGGCTCTCACATTCCTTAGCCCTCACCTCCCTCTGGAGATCAGTGATGGGTGGATGAGTGGGCAGGACAGGCGAAGAAATGAAAGCCAATGAATTTAATTAGGAAAGCTCATGACAGACCTTGGGAGACAGGTCAAAGCTATCCCACTGGGAACAGAAGGTAGCAGGGAAGTAGGAGAAATCTTCCCTCCTCCATTCTCCCACTTCCTGCTTTTTGTTCTGCTTTGCTGCTGTGCAGCCCACTGTTCAGTAGGTTATGTGCCCCCTGCCCCCGTGCCTCAGGGGCACCGTGGGCCTGGTCCAAAGGCCATTGTAGTTAGTGGGGGTTAGATCTACAGAGGGATGTAGGTGTCCAACTGTCACTCTGTTCAGCCACCACCTAATCCATAGACACCTGAATTCCCTAGGTGACTACATTTCTGCCAGTGGGCATGTGCAAAGCTACCTGATGGCTAATGCCACTGAGCTGTATGGCACCTCAGCTCACCTCACAGCCCTGCTGGGATCCTCATACTAAGGTCTGCAGGGCTCTAACTACTGGGGTATTTGGTACGGGAGTGGGGAACCCCTCCTCAGTTTTGCACAGGAAAGGGCTGATCGGCCTCAGGCACCGAACTTCAGGAGAAGTTCCACAGCTGTTAATGGCGAGTGGAGATAAGCACCTAACTGCAGCCAGAGTTAGCCCCCTAAGACCCTTTTGAGGGGTAGAGCCTAGGGTCTAGTTCCCTCTTCTTGGCACTTCCTATTGCCTAGTTTAAGTAGTTCCTTGCTCAAGGTGATTGGAATCCCATTCCCAAGTGCCTGGCTCTCCCCATGCATTGTATAGGGAGCCTGGGTGCCTCATTTGGGGCTGTCAATGCCACTAGGCAGCAAGATGTCTGAAGTTAGCAGTTGCAACACTGAACCTTAGCCTCCTTTTTGGATCTAGCTCTGGCAGTGTCCACAGAGTGCACTAGGCTCTGGATTAAGTCAGTGGTTCTCAACTTTCTTCACACTGTGACCCAACTTTTCCCATACCACTGCCCCCCTCTCCCGTTTAGCCAGCAAGTAGCAATAGTCGAAGGGCAGAGCGGCCAGGACCTCTGATGACAGCCCCACTGGGAGTTAAAACCTTCAGCTCAAGAACCCCTGCGTGGGCTGACGGTCCTTTCACTTGAACTGTAGGGGCTCATGCTTTAGCTCTGGAGATTACCTGGTTCAGTACCTGGTGAAGACAAGCAGACAGTCTCGGTGTTGGAACAGCATCCCATTTCCCATGCCCCAAACACACTTCCTCACTACCTCAGACTCACTGCTAGTGTGTAGCCTGGCCATTCCCATCTCCACTGCTGTGCATTGTGTTGTACTGTGGGTGCCTCAGAGTGAGGGCCTTGCCCTTCTCTGTGTCTGCAAAGTGCCAGGTAACCTTACAGCACTACAAAAATAAAAGAATAATGTTTTGAGATTGGTGGTACCTTGCTATGGGTTGAGTTAAAACATTGTTCAAACTAATAGGTGAACAAGGCCTCAATTTTTAAGCTAATTGTAAGAGATAGTTAAAGGGCCTCAGTGAAAGCAAAGTTCAATAGAGTCTGCCCCAAAACTAGCACCACGTGGGCGGAGGGTTCGACTGGGTATTCGTGACCAGTGAGTGTAAGAGAGAGAACACACAGGAACTGAGGCCAGACAAGAACAGAGAGAGGGAGGGGGCAAGAAAGCCAAGCAGGAACCTGTGACCCTGAAAGAAGCTAGAGAGAGAGAGAGGTTTTGGGTCTGGTGTTGGCTGAAGAGGCTTGGGGCTGCAAGCTAAGAAACTGGCCTTGGTTTCACTTGCATTGAAACACATGGGATTTTGCATATTCCTTGTAAATAAACAAGATTGCACCAAAGACAATATCAGATGCCCTCAAATTCTGCTTCCAGCTTTGATGAGGTGCTCAGGTCGAAAAGGGGCAACAACCATAACATGGGGAGGGGCATAGGGGAACATAGCAATCTATGAGCAAAGAGAAGAGATTTCTAATGATTATCTTAAGAGTGATCCAGTAGATGTGTCCAGCATGGTCACCTAACTCAACAACCGAAGAAGCTAAGCAAACAAGGATTTATGAGCCAGCTGGTTACTCATGGAATGGAATTTAGAGTCTGCTGCTAGGAGCAAATAAATAAGAATACATAGCTCTTATCTAGAGCTTTTCATCCTCAAAGCACTTTACAAAGGAAGGTCAGTATTACTATCCCAATTGTACAGACTGGGAAACTGAGGCACAGGCAGGTAATGTGACTTGCCCAAGCTCACCCAGCAGCAGGGTCAGGAATAGAGTTCAGTCCTTCTGAGGCCCAGTCCAGTGTTCTATCCATTAGGCAGCACTGTATCCCCTTCCGATGAAATGCCTCTCTTCCAAATGAAAGAGCTAATTGTTATGCTAAATCAAAAGTTGATGCTCACTATAAAAAGTTTCACCTTCAGTTAGGCCTCAGTGCTGGGAAATGTCGACATCTTTAATTGTTCTTAAGTTTACTAGTCTTTTAAATATAATTGCAGCAAAATTGCTGTTTAATTGCCATTGCTATTACAGTTGCTCAGCCAAATGGAAGGATTAAAACATCAATTGACTGGTGATTATGATATGGTCTATTTTGCAGAATCTGAAATTAAATGTTTAATAATAAAGTTAGTTGGAGGAAAGTTAATGAGGAAGTGATTTTCAGATTTAACACCTGAAATGCTTATTATTAAACTATCAGTTTGAAAGTAGAAGATCATGACTCATTTCCGTCTTTAATGAAAAGCCTTGTGAAAGTTCCCTAGTGTATTGCTCCAGAGTGTGCTGGGTGCGCTTCAAAAATATAGCCTGGGAAATTAACTAGAGCAAACCCCTGCAAAATGTAGGTGTTCCACACAGCTAGCTAGGCAGTCCAGCTGTTACTACCTGCCGATACAGTATGTAGGGGCACATCCTGGATCCCCATTTTACCAGTCCAAACAGCAACATGAAGTGAAAAATCTGAAGGCTGAGCAAAGCACTAGGGGTAAAATCAGACCCAAGGGTGAGATTTCTGAAGGAGTTCAATGTCCAGCTCTTATTGGTTTTCACTGGGATCTGGGTGGTCATTTTGTTTAAGCTGCTTTGGAAATTCCAGATCAAATTATTATTATTATTATTTTCACTTCCAGGTTCTGGGAGTGACTGGAAGCAGCAGTGTCCACTAGGGTTTCCAACTTTCTAATTGCAGAAAACCGACCACCCTTTACCCACCCCCTGTCCCTTCCCCGAGGCCCTTCCCCACCTTCTCCAAGGCCCCACCCCCACTCACTCAATCCCCCTCCCTCCCTCTCTCGCTCTCCTGCATCCTCACTTGCTCATTTTTACTGGGCTGGGGCAGGGTGTTGGGGTATGGGAGGGGGTGAGGGCTCTTGCTGGAGATGCAGGCTCTGGGTGGAGGCAGGAGGTTGTGGTGGAGGCAGAAATGAGGGCTTTAAGATGCAGAAAGAGGCTCCGGGCTGGGGCAGGAGGTTGTGGTGCAGGGGGTGAGAACTCCAGCTGTGGGTGCGGACTCTGGGGTGGGGCTGGGGATGAGTGTTTTGAAGTGCAGGAGGGGGCTCTGGGCTGGGACAGAAGGGTTCGGAGTGTGGGAGGGAGCTCCAGGCTAGGACAAGATGGTGGATGCAGGAGGAGGTGAGGGATGTGGACTCTGAGAGCGAGTTTAGGTGCGGGAGGTGGCTCAGGATTGGGGTTGGGGTTGGGGTGTAGGAGGGAGTGAGAGGTGCGGGCGCCGGATGGCACTTACATCAGGTGGCTCCCGGGAAGCACAACATGTCCTTCTGGCTTTGTATGCTGCCCCACCCACAGGTACCACCCCTACAGCTCCCATTGGCCACTGTTCCCAGCCAATGGGAGCTGCAGAGCCAGTGTTAGAGTGGGGGTGGCGTGTGGCGCTCCCGTAGCTGCCCCCAAGCCAGATGAACATGCCGGCTGCTTCCTGGGAGCTGCGCAGAGCCAGGTAGGGAGACGGTCAGCCTCACTGTGCTGCCAACTGGACTTTTAATGCCCCGGTCAGCGATGTTGACAGGAGTTGCCAGGGACCCTTTTTGACTGGGTGTTCCAGTCGAAAACCAGACACTAGGCAACCATAGTGTCAGGACATATAAGAAAGACTGTTCCCTATGAATTTGGTAACAACCAGCCCTTGCCATCTCATTTGAGTCTGTTTCAGGAAGATTTCTAGTCCATTTGCAGAGCAGACATCTAAACACGAAGCCTTTGCGGTTCACTTCTAGGAGCCACTGCTGGAAGAAGTAACTTGTGTTCTGTGCCCAGGCCAGTAGAGGGACAGAGGGAGAGGAGGGACAGCTTGGGCAGTCCTTCCTCAGGGGCTACTAGGGGCAATTGTGTCCCTCAGTGCTGAGTAGAGCAGCCTTGAGGACTGGCCTAGCTTGCTCCTCAGGGACACACAGAGTTGTAGAACAGCTAGGGTTTAAGAATGCTCCTGGGTAAACCTCCTCTCTGTGGGGTGGGCAGTGCAGAGCTGAGAGAGCTTGTTCTGCAACTGGGGTTATTCCCTGCAGGCCTGGGCTTACTTCCAAGTATTATCCCCATTTTATAGATGGAGAACTAAGGCACAGAGAGGTTGTGACTTGTCCAGGGTCAGACAGATTCACTGACGGAGCTGGGAACCAGGACTCCTGAGTCCCAGGCAGGTTCTTGTAATTAAGGCTCCAAGTAGCTG
Source organism: Gopherus evgoodei (assembly GCF_007399415.2). Lineage (NCBI taxonomy): Eukaryota > Metazoa > Chordata > Testudines > Testudinidae > Gopherus > Gopherus evgoodei. The sequence continues at coordinate 285,529,370 of NC_044323.1, read as the reverse complement.
ATGCTGGGGACTTCCAGAGCTGAAAGCATGAATCCCTCCAGGAGCTGTAACATCCCCCTTTGTGGCTCAGGCGGAGAGGAGGACACGTAACACACGTTGAATGGTGGGTGACCGCTGCACGCCATGCACAGAGCCTAACCACAAGAGCCTCCTTATGTGCCATCCTAACTTCCTGAGGTTTTATCCTGACCTGAACTTGTGCCATAAACTTGATCCCACTCAGAACCCTTTTCTGATATTCAAATATGTTTGTCTACACGATTTGCCATCCCACTGGTTTGTATCCATTGGTTTAGGCTTCCTCAGATGTGGTTTCTGAAGTGAGGCTCGCATTGGGTGGGTGAGCAGTCCTGGAGCAAAGTAGTAAAGATATTTCAGACCCTGTTCACTCAGTCTCTAATCATGGCTCATAATTGGTAGCAGGACTTCCATTGTGTGCAGGGCAAGCAGCAGTCTCAGAGCGCTGGATAGCTTCAGTGCACTGTGTAGTAGGAGCCGAGTCTCAGGGATGGCAAAAGGGGCAAGCTAGGCCAGTCCTCAAGGCTGCTCTACCCAGCACTGAGGGACACAATTGCCCCTAGTAGCCCCTGAGGAAGGACTGCCCAAGCTGTCCCTCCTCTCCCTCTGTCCCTCTACTGGCCTGGGCACAGAACACAAGTTACTTCTTCCAGCAGTGGTTGTGATTCAGAGTTACTCAATTGCATCCAGACATCCTCGCCCCCCCCCCCGCCCCTTATCCTCAGGAAGCAGAAAAGGATTTAGTCCAGCGGTTCTCAACCAGGGGCACATGTAGCCCTGGGGGTACGCCAACTCATCTAGATATTTGCCTAGTTTACAACAGGTACATAAAAAGGATGAGCGAAGTCAGTACAAAGTAACATTTCACACAGACCGTGACCTGTATATACTGCTCTATATACTAGACACTGAAATGTAAGTACAATATTTATATTCCAATTGATTTATTTTATAATTATATGGCAAAAAAAATGAGCAGGTCAGCAATTGTTCAGTAACAGTGAGGGTGCTGTGACACTCTTGTGTTTTTATGTCTGATTTTGTAAGCAGGTAGCTTTAAAGTGAGGGGACACTTGGAGGTATGCAAGACAAATCAGACTCCTGCAAAGGGGACAATGGTCTGGAAAGGTTGAGAGCTACTGAGTTATTCGACCTGGAACTTGTGCCTGGGGCAGAGCACAGCCCCTGCTGTCTGGTGCTCCCTCTGTAGAGCAAGTGGGCAGGTCGGGGCGGGAGTCCTGCGCAGCATGAGAGGAAAGTGTCACAGCTTTCCAAGGGCTACAGTGACTTACGGCTCTCTCCCCTGCAGCGTGGGAAGGGAAGACTTGTCCCTCCCTCCCAGGCTTTTCTTGGGGCAGAGCAGTGAACACAACCCTTTCCTCAGGATGGCTCCTAATGGCCCCATCTCTCCCTTAACATCTTCACTGAGCGAAGTTTTATTAAACGACATGCAACAGGTTCATTAGCGTGGCTTTGCCAGCAGGGCCGGCTCCTGGTACCAGCAAAACAAGCAGGTGCTTGGGGTGGCATATTTCTAGGGGCGGCATTCTGGTGCCGGCCATCATAAGTGCTGACTCCAGATCATGGGGAAAAAGTGCCCCTGCCGCCCCAGCTCGCCTCCGCCTGCTCCCCTGAGCATGCCGCTGCTGCTCCGCTTCTCCCCTCTCCCTCCCTGGCTTGCCACACGCTAAACAGCTGTTTCGCGCAGCAAGGCTGGGAGGGAGGGAGGAGAAGACGAGCAGTGGGTGCTTGGGGGAGGCAGCGGTGGTGGAGTGGAGATGAGCTGGAGCAGGGAAAGGTTCCTCTACCCCCTGTTACTTCCTCAGCCCCACCACCCTAGCTCACCTCTGCTCTGCCTGCTCCCCTGAACACGCCACTGCTCCGCTTCTCCACCCTCCCTCGCCTGAAGGGGGTGGGGAGAAGCGGAGCGGAGGCACACCCAGGGGAGCAGGCGGAGCAGAAGTGAGCTAGGGCAGGAGGTTGTGAGGGGGCCCCAGGAAGCAATGGTGAGGGAATGCCGCACACCTGGGGGAGGAGGCGGGGCTGGGGATTTGGAGAAGGGGTTCAGAAAGGGTGGAGTTGGAGCAGGGTCAGGGGGCAAAAAAAAAAAAGGAGGGGAAGCCAAAATTTGTTTTGCTTGGGGCGGCAAAAATCCTAGAGCAGGCTCTGTTTGCCAGATGGGGCATAGAGGTGAGTGTGACTATGTGCGGACATGTCTAGGAACAACCTCCAAGCAACAAAGAGCTACATCTTCAAAAGGGACCAATGATATGGGGCGGCTCCTTTCATAGCGGCTCAGCTTGCCAGGCTTCCCAGGGCCTGCATTTCAGCACCTGGCCCTTTTCAGGTGGGTTTCTAAAAACAGAGACATTCACGATCAGGTGTCACTTTTGAAAATTTAGGCCATCGTCTTTAGAGCAAAAAAAATCTGGCCAGGTTCTCACCACCCAACTCCCTTTAAATTGAATCCAAGTTGTGTCTAACACTGTACGAACACTGGGCTAGTTATTTGCTGGAGGGAAACTAGTTAGAGCTGGGAGTTAGCCACATTTTAAACTGCATGCCATCAAGAGTAGCCTGTTTCCTGGTTATTAAACCAAACGATCACAAAGTTCCAGGAAGCAAAGGAATGCCAGCATTTCAAGTTCTTCCTTTCATCACAGCACCTCTAGTAAGCCTGTGATTTCCCAAGTGCTTGATGCCAACTGTAATGAGGAAGCCTCAGTTCTTGACCTTGGTTTGTGCCCGTTTCCTGCACTACATATCAGTTCATTCTATTAACATGCGAGTCACTCTCCTCTTCTGCAAGGATATTACTACAACGATCAAAGTCTTTGTAAATTAGGACAAAGCTCTTTTCCCTCCCCCATTATAAATCTATTTGATTGCTGGGTCTCTAGGTGCTTGGTTTTCTTTCAGCTAACAAACTGCTTATTACATAGAGACCCACCAGTGAGTTCTTTAATTTCGTGTTGGCTTGTGTCATTCACAGTTCCCCGCCGCATACACATCTCTCCCTCGCTGATTGGCTGGTTTTGTCAGCAGGGACCTGGTAGCCTGAAATCTTCAAAATGGTGTCATTGTTTCCTTGTACTCCCACCTCTGTCTATCTGTATCCACCTGCTGTCACTTGTCTTAGACTCTGAGCTCTTAAGGGCAAAGAATCTTTTTTAGGTTCTGTGTTTGCACCTAGTGCAATAGAAGCTCAATGCTACTGCAATAAAAATAAATAAGACTATATGCTAACCCTGGATTTTGCACTGATTCGCTGTGTGATCATCCACAAGTCACTGTTCCTCTGAGGCAACATTTACTCAGTGAGCAGCAGGGAGTTTCAGAGACGGGGCGACAGACTTAGGTTTGCACTAGGGGCCAAAAAAAATTCTGTATGGGCTTTGTAGCTCGGGCTCTAAGAAGGGGGTACATTTTTAGTGTCATAGCATGAGCCCCATGAGCCTGAGTCTGTTAATCCAGGCTCTGAAATTTGCTGTCCAGAGGCTGCCACTCACTGTGTAGAGGTACTCCGAGTGCCTCAGTTATCCAGCAAAGGAGACAGTAACACATGCCTTTCACCAGAGTGAAGCAGGAATTAGTTGTGTTTCTAAATCACTGTATAAGTATTATGTGTTGTTATGGTAGGTCTGATTGTTTTGAAGACATGCTTCAGTATCGTCCCGTCATTAACGCAGCTGTAGTTTTCTGGATTCCACGGTTACATTGTGTTGTCTCTACTCCTTCGGCACTAGACAAAAGACAAGTCATGTGATGCGTCCCCAGAATTTTGCACCAATTCTGCGGTGATGTGATAAACTCCCTCCATATGAAATTCCACGTGCTGGTGAATGGCTATGGTGATATAGTTCCTTCACCACAGGCAGAAAGCAGTCATATGTTCTGAAATGCTGAGATGAACAGGAAGGGCAGAGGTTCTTGTGCTTTGTCTGTCACGCACCACATCTACCATTGCGCACAATAGACATGGAAAAACAAATCAGTCCCTTGGCAAGCCCCTGGCATAGTCCATAAAAAAGAGAGCACTGCAGCAGCCCCTGTTAGACTTCTCTGTAAAATCCCGCACCTTCAGGTGAAATGGTTTGACTCAAGGGCTTACACTGCAACTGTGTGATGTCTGCAAAGCAAACATTAGGGAGACATATTTCAACTCTCAGCACCAGGGACCCTAATAGTGAGGAAGGCCAAAACTCATGTGAAGGGTGGAGGGCAGAATGTCCAGGAGAAGGAGATGAAGGCTATGATGCCATTCAGGGCCGGTGCAAGGAAGTTTCCTGACCTAGGCGAAATGTCCACCTTGCATCCCCCACTCAGCTAACTGCACCCCCCTCCACGGCAGCTAACTCAGCCCCCAGCCCGGGGAGCTCCCCCTCACCAGCTACCCCCCCCACAACAGCTAACCCCTCTCCCCCCGTCTCCCCATAGCAGCTAACCCTGCCTGGGGATACTTCCCCCCTCTCCCCCCCCACCACGTCAGCTAATTCTGCCTGGGGAAACTCCCCCCGCGGAAGCTAAGCCTGCCTGGGTAGCCCGCCTCAGCTCACCTCTGCTCCGCCTCCTCCACTGAGCACGCTGGCGCTGCTCTCATTCTCCTCCCCGCCCAGGCTTGTGGCGCTGATTGGAGGAGACTTAGAGCTGGGCTGTGTGCTCAGAGGAGGAGGAAGAGTGGAGGTAAGCTGGGGCAGGGAGCTGTTCCCCTGTGCGCCCCCCCCGCTTACTGCGGGCAGCCATCCCCGAGCACCCTTCCCCCCGCGCGCCCCCCTCCCAGCTCACCTCCACTTCACCTCCTCACCTGAGGGGACTTTTAGGCACCCCCAACCACTAGGTGCCCTAGGCGGCCGCCTACTTTGTCTAAATAGTTGCACCAGCCCTGATGCCATTCTGGGATTTTGATGACATGAACAAACCACTCACACCTCACTCTGGTGGTTCCTTCATGTCAGCCAAACCTTTCAAGGTTGTTACAACCCCTTAGGAATTTTTGAGCTGTGCAATTTTTTTCACAGGTTGATTCCTTGCTAGTTAGCAGGTTTCTTTAGCAATGCCCCCTCATCACGCAGGAAGACATGCAAAGGGAGGCTGAGTGGCAGGGCACCAAAACTCTGCTGACTGGAAGTGTAACTGCAGTGGTCAGCCCAACATCCATGATATTAACCATGGGGAGGGAGGGACAACATGTCTGGCAGGTTGGGTTTCATTGTCAGATGGAAGAGCATCAGGTGAGCATGGGCATCAGCAATGTCAAGCTTTGAAAGAGTCCTTTCAGATGAGAGAGTGGGATGTGTGTAAGTGAGATACATCCTTGCATTCAGAGTAATTACCACAGGTAATCCTCAGCAGTACCATGGGGAGGAGAGGGGAGCCAAGACCCACCCAGCATTACTACTGTAAGTCTTCTGCCAGGTGGAGTTGGCAGCAACAAAGGCTGGGTTCAATATCCAGGGGTCCCTCTTAACAATATAACACAGAACCACTTTGAGAACCCACTCAGTAATCTGGGAAAATTAAACACCATCCCTTGGTGGCTCTAAGAGGCAATATTTCCCCACTGGCAAGCACTGAGTCTGTGTACAGCAGAGAAAACTTTTAATGAAAGATTAAAAGAACCTGGCATTCATTTGGGAAAGTGCCACAACCACGAGTTAAATACATCTGATCATGAGCAAAACTCTGGCTCCAGAGTACACTGGGCAGCATCCTTTACCTCTCTCACCAAACAAATGTCCCTTTAACACACCCTTCTCCTCTCCCTCCACTGCACCCCACTCACAGGTGCTGTTTTTGGTTAGTGGAAACCAAGAGTTCAGATGTGCATTCATGTGAGTTCACCTCCCACCAAGGGGGCAGGGGAGCGGGGGAGGGAAGAAATATTGAGCAATGCCTTTGCTGCTTCTGCCACCACAACTGGTTCACACTGCTGCTGTTCACTGTACGTCACTGCCTGCTGCTTCTGCTGCACCATCGTTCAATCCACTACTGTCTACTCTGTTCTCAATGGCCCTGCACAGTCACCTTCTGCTGCCACCTGCTTCTCTACAAGTTGGTCTCTGGAGGGGAAATGTCCATCCTGCATTCACTGGGTCAAAGTCAAAGATAATTCTCACAAAGAAGTTGGAAGGCACTTGGAGCAGATGACCATATCACCTTAGAGAGCATTGGATGACTGTCTGAGACAGAGGGATCTGTTTAATTAGAAAACGGATCTGTTCGTTTGATTTGATGTTTTTGATCATTTGGAGGTACTTCTGAATGGAATCCAACTTCTTGTCAATCTTGCCAGTGGTAGCCCATGTTTCAGACCCATAGGTCAGGATACTGACCACCCAATCATTATATATCCTCAGATTTGCCTCTTTATTTATTAGGCTGTTTGGTCTGTGACAGACATTCCAAATGAGGGGCCCCAATGCTGAAGATGCATTTGCAGTGCAGGCTTCACATTCCTCCTTGATCCTGCTCATGTTATCAACAACAAAGCCAAGGTATGTGAAATCACTGACAATGTCAACTGGTTGTTGACCTACTAAGATGCTAGAGTTCACAATGTGTTCAGAATTGCCGACCAGAAGTATGTCTAAATTTCATATCTGGTCAAGCACATAGTGTATGATAGCAGTGAAAAGTTCTGGGGCTACAATGGATCCTGGATGAACACCTGACATAATCTGGAGGAAGCCAGTTTGTTTCCCATTTACAAGAATTCAGCTTGAGGAGTCATTGTATAGAAGACAGAACATTCAACAGAGCTTGCCAGGGAGACCTGTAAGTTTTCAAGATTAGCCAAAGCAATTCCCTGTGAACAGAGTCCACAAATGCAATGTGAACAGCACACTTGAATTTGTGTGCCTTCTGAATAAGCTGGCACACTGTGAAGATTTGCTGTCTCATGGACAACTGGAAGTGAAGCCAGCTTGTTGTGGTCTTCTCTGACTCCTCAAGATAGCAAGAACTTGGACCAACAAGGCAGAAGCAAAAACTTTCATGGAGACAGATAGAATAGTTATGCCACATCGCAAACCTGGTACAACTTGCTTGATTCTACTGTGGTGATACCAGGGTACATTTGACAGTTCTTTGTAGGCCATGTGTGATGATAGTTTTAGTGCTATAGACACTCTAATGATCTTGGAGTTCATTAAATAACAAATTAGTGAATGAGAAAGGAATAAAACTTTAATCAAACAAACTGGAGAGCTTCTATAATGAGCAGCTGCACACAGCCTGCAGTGTTCCCAAGCTCCTCCTCCAGGGCACATCTCCAAATGCCTAGACTCACAACACTGTCCCTTAGGAGGGAATGTTATTTGGCAAACAGTTGATTTGCTGAATTTTGCTGCTGTTTGTTTAAAAAACTATTATTTGGTGATTCATTTTTTGTATTAGCCAAACAATCCATACAATATAGCCCATATTTATGCCTGGTGCAACTCCACAGAGTCAGATCAGGCATGAATTTGGCTGCCTGCAACTGTAACCCGTCTGCCAAGTGCCACTGGCAGCAACAAAAGCTGAGTTTGATCAGTTTAGTGGTCCTTTTATAAAATAAATACAATGATAGCTCGAGTCTCCTCCCAAAGCAGATGGCTATTTCTGGCTCTGGGAAATTAACAGAATCCCTCTCTGGTCATCTTTGCAGGTGTTCCCTCCCCCCGCCCATGGGGCACTCAGAGTCCTTAGGCACATGGGACACCATTATTGTTTTTACGTAAGGGAAAAATGAGAAAACAGTCAAGAGAAACATAGAAATACAGGGTATCTATTTGCATATAAGACAGTGAGCAACACAAATCAATGCATCTGGAATTTTGTAAAGCCCCCAGCCCCAAATACTAAATGTACAGTTCTTTGTCTTGCCACCAGCCCTGCTCACCCAAAACGCCCCTTGTAAGTCAAGTAGTCTAAGTGACAGTTAAGGGAATCCAGGGGTGGCTCCCCTCTGCTGGTTTGCTCCAGTCCTCAGGGAATTGCTCCAGTAGGTCCTGCTCCAATGCACAGCCACCTGGCCAATTCTGTGTCTTCAGCTCAGTTCCTATCAGCCGGGCACTGTGAAGCTCAATACTGCAGCTCCAGATAGGCCCTAGGCTTGCTGTACTGCCGCTAGGCCTGTCAGTCCTCACTGTCAATTCACCTTTACACAATTCCTCTGCCCTTTCATGAGGATGCACTGATAATAATCTACTATCACATTTACTCATTAAAACCTAAACAAACAAATTCCAACCAAAACAATGAAAATCAGTAGCTGGAATTATGGGTAAACAATATTGTAATCAATGCAAATGAAGCTGGCCATAGCTGGCTTTTTCCCTTCTCCCCACTAGAGGGAGCAGACTGCTCCATCATTCTGGATCTTCCAGCCCTCAGGCTTTCATAATTAACCTGTTATATTACTGTTTACTGACCAATTCTATTCCAGCTGAACTCTCTTGAGGTTCTGCCATTCACATCAGTGGGAGCAAACCCCTGGGTAAAAACCAAGTCCCATTGAAGTTAACTATATGAAAGTGCATTAGGAACTGTTAGTGCTCATCAGCAGGGTCCATACAGACAGTTAGTCCACAGCAGGTTAGTTCAGGGTAGATTTACAGCCTAGCTTGCTGCAAACTAAATGCTAGAATACACAAGCCCTAGGACTCAGACAAGGTGGGTCCAGTTCCCATCTGTGATTGGGAGAAAGTCACTTATTCTCTCTGTCTGGAAAGTATGGCTAATAATATTTCCTTTCTCCCTCTCTCTCTGTTCCATTCAGAATCTAAACTCTCCCCAGGGCAAAGACTATGCACGTACAGTGTCTAGCACAATGGGACTTCAGTTTTAGTGGGGGTCTCTAGAGACTGATTTTTAAAAGCATGTAGATGCCTAATCCTGGTAGATTTCAATGGGAATTAGGTACCTAAATACCTTTAAATGTCTGGGTCTAGGTGCCACTGTCAAAAAAAGGTGCAAGTGAAAAATCGAGAAGCAAAGTTACAGAAGAAAACAGATGATACAAGTTTATTTGAGCTTTTGCTGATATTTCAGCTAAAAGGATAAAAAAATGCTAAGCTTAGGCATGGAGAAAATAATATTTGTCATTACTGAGAGTCAACTCAACTGCTTATCTGTATCAATTTATGTTGCTGCTTTCCATTATGTTCTTGTGTAACTGCCTATGAGCCCTCAGAAAATGAGTTGAATTAAGGAAGGTTTGTACCACTCTGACTGTAATTCTATTTGGTCACACAGCTGAAAATGTGGATAGGGATTTTATTAAAGCTGGCAAGATTTATAGTGATAAATGCACATCTATTTTATGAACAGGTTAAATGTAAAGTAACTCTAGTATTAAAATTATTGAGTTGTCTCTGGTGTTCCAAGCTGACTGGCATACCATGTTTCCTCTAAAAAGCAACATTTTTAGTGGAACAAATTGGATGAGTTATTGATGGCATGAACACACAAATGAATGTATTTAGCTGAATGAGATTTGAGTGCATTGGAAATTCTTTTACGTTGACTTCCGTGGTTTTCCCCCCAAAGAGTGAGTAAAATTACAGGTATCATATTTATAATGGCACATACAATCTTAATGAGCTCAAAATGAAGGCAACAACATTTCAGAATTTATTCTCTTCTGAATAAGCCAGGAGTGTGACAAACATGGTGCTAATTAAGGTTCTAAAGAGGTTTCTTTTGAAAATTCTCTTTCAGTGATAAAAACTTTTTGCATTATTAATGAAGCCTTTCTTGTTAAAATCATGGGCATAAAACCTCTCTTTACTCAGGTTTTAGTTGTTGGTCTGTTATTCATGCTCCAATCAAAGTCAGTGGGAATTGGTCAGAGTGGATGCAATCCACTTCTCAGCGTGTGCTATGGGCTCCCAGCTGTGTGACATCTGCAAAGGATATATGGCTACTATAGATGTGGTTACATATAAAACCAAATCATAACATGCTTTCTAGAGACTAACCTTAACTCACAAGGCATTCCCCTATTTCCAACAAGATAGCTTGTCCCAAGTTCTTTTCCCAGCATTTTCAACCAGTTTGACTGAGACCCCTGGTCAGAAGATCAAACCCACAGGCAGCTTGTCCTCACAGATTGAAGGTTACCTAGGAGTTCATCTATACCCCAGATATGCTTACCTCAGAACAGGATAACCCTTGCTGTTGTATTTTCCTCCAGCCTCCATAATCTACTGATTAGCATTTTGCTCACACTAGAAATGGGCATTCATTGTGAATGATACAATTCTCAATATGCATACAAACAGACAATTCTCAATATGCATAAAAACGGACAGAATGAGATAAGTGTCTCTTCCCTCCTGCCTGCTAGGAGTATGTGGATTACCATTGAGTGAGCTGTTTTAACTCAGACACTTAGAGAATATATACATAAATATTCACTGTGACTAAGTTCTGTCCTTGTCTCCATGGGTCCTGTATTTCCTGGCAGATTTTGCTAGCCTCAGAGGCTCACTGTGACCCTCCACGTAGCCCCAGGCCTGCCCAGAGGGAGGGGCAAGTGGGACAATTTGCCCCAGACCCCACAAGAATATAGTATTCTGTAGTATTTTACAACAGTTTTTAAATGGAAGGGCCCCCCAAAATTGCTTTGCCCCAGGCCCCCTGAATCCTCTGGGCAGCCCTGTGTAGCCCTTCTCTCTCTAGAAAGAAGGGTCACAGCCTACTGAGCCATTTTCATCATAAGCCAACAAAGGAGGTGCAGAGAAACAATCCTCCATCACACAGTCTCCCAGTCTCAATGATTAATCAGGGATGGGAGGGGGGGAGCCCAGGCCCACCCTCTACTCCAGGCTCCAGCCCAGGGACCCTAAAATTAGCAGCTATGGTAGCTGACTTTTTCAAAATAGGACATGTACAATTCCCTGGGCCATTTCCCCACAGCAGCCTCCACCCAATATCTCCTTCACCGTTACCTCAGGGCCTCATTCCTTACACCTGATATGGATTCATACTGCTTTATGCGCCAGCACCTCACCGACTAAGTAGGAGGCCTTTAACTAGTTCTAGAGAGCCCTTGATTCGTTTTAGGTGTCCCAATCAATCTAGCTATCTCCACTGCCTTCTAGAAGGACCTTAATTGGCCCCAGGTGTCTTGATTAACCTGGAGCAACTGCCATTTGGTTACCATGGTACCAGGGATTTGTTTAGCCTGGGGCTAATATATCTGTTCCTCACTACTTTACTGTAGCCATCTGACCTTGCCCCATCACATCACATATTTTCTGTACACAAATCCTAGAATGATTATGATGACCAGTGTGACATGTTCATTCATTTGACACCTTACACAAGATCCTTTGGTCAACCCAGGGGATCCCTGTACCCCTCTGCCCTTTGCCAGTTGGCATTGAGGTCCTGGAGTCACATATGAGCCCCAATGGTCCAAATAGACCATCTGTGGGAAGGCAATGGCATTTTTTTCCCAGTCATTTTATGGCTCCAGAATGGTCTGCTTCTTATGCAAAGCAAATTGAAGGAGCAAGCAGAAAATCTGGGGGATCAGGAGTCCTGGGCCATCCATGTGTAGACTCTGTGCCCCTACACCAACTTGGACCTATGGAACTACACAGCCTATGGTTTCAGTGGACCTGAAACTGCATTTTGTGGCGAATGGACAACTGTCAAAAAAATGTCAGCCAGACCATGCAATACAGCCTCTGAGTGCATTTCACTTGCTAAGGATCTTTGCCAGAATGAGATCCACTGGCCCAACAACCTGAACAGAGATCAAGAAGAGTCAGTGGAGCCCAGGTATTAGAACAGCTGCAGCAGTTGGAAGGGTTGCTGGATTCCATCCCATCACAAAGGTTACTTCCTTAGCCTGAGTGTGATTTAATTTCATGCTCCTGGCCAGAAGTCAGCAGAATAATACCAGATTCACAAAAGGATGCCGGGAGAACAGAATCCTGCCCAGTAGTTTAACCCATATATTCCTTATCTAGCTCATTTACCCACATTGTCAGTGGGTGCACTAAAGGATGGGAGCAGAACTTCATTTGGTGAGTTAATCCGGAGATGAGGAATAGGGGCAGAAAGATAAAGTTCTGTATTCACTGCAGAACTAAGTGAATGGAGAGGATCAGTGTCCATTAAGACACCTAAGAAACCCCGAAGTCCTTGTTCAGCATGTGAAATAAGCAAACTCCCATGCAGTCAAGAAACAGGTACTCTGCAATTGAGTTATAGAGCAGTACCTGATTTTTAAGGACAGAGGTAAGTTTCAGACCCACTGTGAAAAATGCAAATATGATGCTCATTTATGTGCAGGACAGGGGGATGTTCTTCTTCAAAACACCCGACATCAGTGCATTCAGAAAGACAATATACACTGGCTACTGTATCCACACATTATACCCATAGAATCAGAACTGTATTATAGTCAGCGCAGATACAGAGCTGACAAACTCACAGGCATCTCTCTCTCTTTCGGGATATGTCTGACGAGTCAACAGGATGTGACATGCATTCAGAAAACATATATACATTAGACAGATAATGGATATATTACAGCTCTTGATGCAATTGATAGGAATCTGGAGATGAAGGGAACAGGAGGGAGGATTCTGTTTCTGAATATACACTTACGAACAGGCAACCAAAGCATAGAAACTGGATTGTAAAATCTGTAGGAAAAGGAATCACACACACACCCCCCCCACACACTATAATAAGGACTGAACTGGGCAACATGTATCCAAATGATCACGACTGTCCAGATCCATAAACCCATGAGCTTTCCAAATCAGACGCTCGCACAGAAGCAAAATCTCTATTTTACAAAAGCAGAGCAAATTCCACCTGTCTGCTTGTAATTGGCTATAATTGGTACTGTGACATTTTTTTACCTCCAGCAAAATCATACTTAGAAAGGTGTGAAATTCTTTCCTGTCTTTAAAAAACATCAGAGAAATGGTTTCCAATCTGATCTTTAATTGACAGCCCCAGTGACTGACATAATTGAAGCAATTTTTGGATCCACGGAGCCACTAAAAAACAAATTCCACTGCATAATGAATCGCATGCACATGTGTCACTGTTGGGTCTTCCATAGGCTCTTTGGAGTCTGCAGGATTGTATTTAGCCTGTGTGAGTCCTGTATATATAATCTCTCAGCCTGAGTCATGCAAAGAACTCTTACCACTCTAGCTCCCTTCTCACTTTAGGCAGATGCTATTTCTGAGATGAGTCTTTCAGACAGTCTCCCATAAGTACATCTACTTTCTACATTCTTAGACAACAAGTGGAAAGGGGAGATGCAGGAACATAGTCCCTGGATGTATTTCTCTAGGCTTTCTTTGATCATATCCTACTTTTGCAACATGATTTCAAGCTAGACTGTAACAAGGCTCCATGTCCTGCCCCTCTTCCTGGGGCCCGCTTGCTGCCCCCAGGAAAGCTCAGAGAGGCTTCAGGGTTGTGAAACATCTGTGTCTTTATTTATATAAGGTTCTCCCACCACCAGTGTCCATCTATATACAAGTCTTGGAGGATTAGTCACCTCCTTTACAGGCAGAGGCAGCCTTCAGCTAGGAGGCCTCCAGTTCCCTCCCTGCCTGACTTCTCATTGGCTGCCCCCCTCCGAGCCTTTATAGCCCTTGGCTTGTCAGGCCAGCAGGTGTTGCCAATCCTCAGGCCGACATCAGTCCTTTTCCATCAGCCCCACTCTGCTTCCCCTGATTGGAGCTGACTGGGCAGGGGCTAGTTAGGTGCTTTTGCACCAGCACCCTGCTACATAGATACTGTAGCTATTTTAAGATTTAGAGAATAAATGTCATGTAAATAATATGGATGCAGTGGAGCTGTAGCTGTGAAAATAATATGAATTATGAAAACAACAGACAGAGCAAACTATACTCCTGAGAAGCTCCCTGGAGCCCCAGTTTTAATAGTTCATATTCAGGAAAGAAAGATTGCCTTTTCACTCCACATAATTTCCTTTGTAATAGGATGGCGCATGGGTTTGTGACCTGCTGCACCATTCCGATGAATAGAATGGACTATTAGCATGCAAGCTGGTATCATAACAGACTGCCTTGTTGTCTCTGTTAAAACAGACACAGACCGTGTTGCTATGAATGCTCTGGAGAATCCTACCACCAAAAACGGCACTAGGTAGCTGCTTCTTTGTTGGTGACTGAGATGGGACTTATAAAGGTACCCAAAGAAAGGGCAATGTTTGAATGGGCCCTGGACAGAACCTCACCTCTCGGAACACAGTCAGGCTTGAGTCACATTGAGTGGGAGGTTGTGGGGAAAGATTTCACTGCTCCTACTAGTTTGCTGATGTATCCATTCTGTGGATAAACAGTGGACTGCTGTCTCTACAGCACTCAATCCTGTACCCTTCACTATGACTACACACTGTATAGTAGACCTGAGAAATAAAGGAAGGAATCATATCTTCTTCAAGTTTGCTGGAAAAATCCGTTGAGTGAGGATTCATAGCTATAGCCCTTTATACCATGACAGTGCAAGTACTTCTGAATGAACATATATAAATGTTGTCATTTGGGGGTTTTCTTTTTCCTTTTAAAAGGAAAAATATATAAGTGGAATGCAGCAGCCTCAGGGCACTGAGGCAGAATTTTGAAGGTCTCTTTAAACAGACTTATACATTCCAAGGACAGAGACACAGAATAAATACACAGTCCAGGATTTTCAAAAACAGGAACTTAAAGCTAGACTCCTAAATCCTTATATAGACACCTTATATAAGAGAGCTGATTTTTAAAGGTGCTGAGCATCCACTGATTATTTACTTTTCCCATCTCTGCTGTGACAATCATTAATCTGTGCTTCTCATTATTTCTGTCTTCCTTTCCCCCCAGAGATGTAACATACCACAACTACAGGATAGTAAGATGCATTTAATTCTTGGGGGGAGAGGATAATTCCATTCTGACAACTGACTCAGAGACGTATGTTCTATTATGACCAGTAGATGGCGCTGTGAATTTACACTCCTCCCAGGCACTTCTAGGAGCAAGATCAATTCAGAATGTCAAAACACATCCAAATCTCAGATTACTAAAAGGAAGGGCTAATATTCAACAACTATAGACAAACTATGGTAGGGATAGTTCAGTGGTTTGAGCATTAGGCTACTGAACCTAGGGTTGTGAGTTCAAACCTTGAGGGGGCCATTTAGGGATCTGGAGCAAAAATCTGTCTTGTGATTGGTCCTGCTTTGAGCAGGGGATTGGACTAGATGAGGTCCTTTCCAACCCTGGTATTTTGTGAAGCTACCTGGGGAGAGAAGAGTTGAAGGCACTGTCAAAACAATCTGCATTTTTAACATCTCCATTGATTTCTAAACAGGTATAAATTTTTAAAAAGGCCCAGAAACCACAACAAAAAATCCTCTGGCTAATTTGGATTTTGATCACAGGAAAGGTCTGAGTCAAAGTTTGAATCCTAGGTGGGATGGCTTGATTCTCAAATAATGCCTAAGAGTTGAGAGCGTGTTTGTGCCTGCGATGGGAGGATAAATGGAACATAAATCGTCTCATTAAATCATTATTGTCCTTAAAGCCTTGCAGCCCAGGAAATCAGCCTCTGGGGTCGCTTCTTCAAAATAGTGAAAAAGTGAATATCAGGAATATGAGTTACTCAAATTATGGTCTGAATGAAACGGCCATTTCTCTTCTTTGGCTGGTTGACTGTAGATTAGATGGAGGAAGGAGGTGCTGGCCATCTAAGGATCTTTTGACAATGTAGGGGTATGAATATGTAGATGCAACTGCATTCCCCAGCCCTCTCCTCCTTCCTGGTCACATCCTTTCTGCACTAGGCCTACAGATGTACTTACTCGCTTCTGGCTCCCTCCTCCCCAGGTTTCTTTAGTCTGGATTGTGTCTAACCCCAATGCAGGGGAGGAGCAAGGTGTAAGGTATCCCCCATTAATACACACATCCTGTTTGGGATACCTGGGTCGCAGCTTTGTGTGCTCGGGGGATACCCAGGCAGTGTTCTGTACCAGAAGCCAGTGTATGCCAGAGTATGGCACGTTCAATAGGTGAGCACAATGGCCCCATGGGTATATCTGTGCATCACCTCTTGCTAGGGGCACTGTGTCACTAGCATGATCTAGCTTTCTTTGTGGCTGCATCACCGTATTCATCCGAGTGTGTAGACAATTGCATCCTGCATGCTCAGAACTCCTTGTGAAGTCAAGGGGTTCATTAACTTGAGGAGTTGTCTGGGTGAGAACTGAACAAAAACTAAGTAAAGATGCTAGGATTCAGCACAGTGGGGGCTCAGTAACTCTCAGAAGTTGATCCTAGAAGTCTTAACAATATGGTACCCTGCAAGTAAATTTGTATTGCTTGAGAGTCAATGTAGTCCAGCACACTGGGACACAGGAAATCTGTGTTATTCCTGGATTTACCATTGCACTATTGTTCTCTCAGCTGAAAGAAGGGTACCATAACATGCGTGGACAATGGAAGCGTTATAAGGACTTGCAGAAGGAAAACTTAAAAAAATGTAATATTGACAATGATACCTGGGAGACACTTGCCCAGGATCGCTTAAAATGGAGTGAAGTCCTAAGTGATGGTCCCCTGCATTTTGACCTTGCTCGCAGACAAGAGGCGAAGGAGAAAGGAGAGACTGGTCTCCAGTCATGGTCAATAGTCTCCTGCTGAGCCTGAAAACAGCTGCCCTCGTTGTAGTAGAACTTGTGGTTCAAGGACTGACCTCATTAGCCACCAGAGGACCCATAACTCCCATGGAAGATGATCATACTCGGTAATGAGTGATTGCTCATCATCATCACTGTATGACCTTGGACAATCACTTCATCTCCTTTCCCATCCCCACCTCCATCTTTTGTCTGTCTGCTCTGTACACAGTAAGCTCTTTGGGGCCAGGACTATCTCTTCCTAGCAGCACCTAGCACAATGGGGCCCTGATCTAACTGAGTCAGAAGCATATAGGTGCTCCTCTCATCTAAATGATAACAGTACTGAGAAGTGGGATGAATCCAGTGGACAAATTATAGGGTCTGCAGATTAGTGTGGTAGGAATTAATTAAGACAGTGGATTCCCCCATACCTAAACATACAAGGAACTATATTATTCACTTTAAGAATCCTTGATCCTCCTTCATTCAAAATGTATAATGCTGAAGTGAAGAGCATTTCATGATAGCTCATATCGTGCAGGAGCAAAAAAAACCCCAAGTTTCTTATAACCAGGACAAAAAAGCTCTTTGATTGTGAAATGCTGTAAAAGTTCTTATGCTATTTCTGGTGAAGGCTACAAAGCACCACTGGAACAAATGATAGGGAAGTGTGTGTGTGGGAATAATAAGCTATTAAGTGGCTTTAATAAGATGTGAAAATATTGGCATGGTAAAGGCATTAACAAAATAGAAGATGGCCAATGCGTGATGGATGATGAATGCTGTGTTGGTAATAATAACTAATTCTGAAATCTTACTGTGAGGGGAAAATGCTTTTCTTAAAAAAGACGGGGGGTGGGGAACCTCTTTCTTTACAAGAGACATGGTTAAAAAAATGCTTTAAGCAGTAGGAGGAAAATGGCATTCACACAAAGCCATGCTGCTGTGTGTAAAAATACCAAATGTCTGTATTTTTCAGTCTTCTAATTCCCTGACACATTTTTCCACTTCTTCTTGCACTGTTATTGCAGAAGAGGCCCCGTGACACTCCTGTATTGCCGTGACATCTGCCAGAAGAGGGGAAGTGGAACAAGCCTTGATCTCGCCCTACATGTGTCAAATGCCTGCTGTTCATTCAGGAGTGTGCACTTGACTCCGGTATGGGAGGACAAATCATCCTGTTTTACTTTCCTCTCCTAGGAGCAATTGCCCTCATCAGAATTGCAGTGGCTGGCTTCAAGATTAGGCTGACTTGCGGGTCCATTTTTCTTTGAATTGGGTCAGGTCGGGGTTGAAACTTTCAAGAGCAGAAAGTAGTGTGTGGAAGGTGAATACATGACAGTGGAATGCATTAACGTTTTGGGTTAGCACACAGCCCTGACTACTTTATTGACCAATCATTCCTACCTCAAGAGGCTGAATTACATTTCACTTTTATGGGCTGATTGAAGATTGATTTAATAAAGCACTATATCATTGAAGGGACCAGATTATTTTCTTGCAGTCTTCAGAGAAAGACTTCACTGAAGCGCCAAAGAATGAGTAGGGGAAAAAAAAGACATTTGCATGTTAAGATTCGCATCCGATCTTCCTCCCTATCAGCACCTTCTAGCATGGCATAGTTAGTAATCTTTTCTTCTTGGGCTATATAATTACTCAGCAATAAACATGGCATAATTATCTATCTGCGGTCACACACAAAACTACAGATGGCAGCTAACAATGTACAATGAATGCCAAATTGAGAAGACAGTTCATGGCCTTTAACAACACAAGAAAAAGTCTCAACCCAATGAGTTAATTGAGAAGTTGGGCAGGAAAGAGACAACCCTCTTGTGATCAATTTGACACCAGAACTGAAGGTGCAGGATAGTTTACTGGGTCCGGCATTGAGTGGTTTAGGAGTCAGAAGAGATGGTTTGGACCCCAGCTGTCATAAACAGATAGTTAAGAGTTAATAGAACAGAAGTACTTCATGTCTCTTTTGCCTGTAAAGGGTTAACAAGATCAGTGAGCCTGGCTATCACCTGACCAGAGGACCAATCAGGGGACAGGATACTTTCAAATCTTGAGGGAGGGAAGTTTTTGTGTGTGCTGTTAGTTTTTGGTTGTTGTTCTCTCTGGGTTCTGAGAGGGACCAGACGTGCACCCAGGTTTCTCTCCAATCTCCCTGATACAGGTTCTTATAGATTCAAAATAGTAAGTACTAGGTAGATCAGGCGAGTTAGGCTTATGTTTGTTTTCTTTATTTGCAAATGTGTATTTGGCTGGAAGGAGTTCAAATTGTATTTTGCTGAAAGGATTTTAATTTGTACTTGTATACTTAGGCTGGGAGGGTATTCCCAGTGTCTATAGCTGAAAGATCCTGTACCTATTCCTTCTTAAATTTACAAAGATAATTTTTACTGTTTTCTTTCTTTAATTAAAAGCTTTTCTTGTTTAAGAACCTGATTGTTTTTTTATTCTGGTGAGACCCCAGGGGACTGGGTCTGGATCCACCAGGGAATTGGTGGGGAGAAAGGAGGGAAGGGGGAGAGAGAGGTTAATTTTCTCTCTGTGTTAGGATTACTTTCTCTCTCAGGGAGAATCTGGGAGGAGGAGAGAGAGAAGGAGGAGGGGAAGGTGCATTTTCCTCTCTGTTTTAAGATTCAAGGAGTTTGAATCACAGTGATCTTCCAAGGTAACCTAGGGAGGGGAAGCCTGGGAGAGGCAATGGTGAGGGAAAGGGTTTACTTTCCTTGTGTTAAGATCCAGAGGGTCTGGGTCTTGGGGGTCCCCAGGCAAGGTTTTGGGGGGACCAGAGTGTACCAGGCACTGGAATTCCTGGTTGGTGGCAGCGCTACAAGTACTGAACTGGTAATTGAGCTTAGAGGAATTCATGCTGGTACCCCATCTTTTGGATGCTAAGGTTCAGAGTGGGGTATTATACCATGACACCAGCCCTGCTGCAAATTTCTTGTTTTCTTTCTAGGAGCCTCTAAGGTGCTCATCTGTAAAATGGGGATAGTAGCACTGCCCGGCCTCAGAGGGGTGTTGGGAAAATAAATCCATTAATGGTAGCATGGTGCTTAGATACTATGGTAACAGGGTTCATATATATGCAGAGAGAAAGATTTTAGTGTTGTCACTACAACATGCTATGGTAACAGTGGATGAGAAGCTGGATATGAGTCAGCAGTGTGCCCTTCTTGCCAAGATGGCTAATGGTATATTGGGCTGCATTAGTATAAGCATAGCCAGCAGATTGGCGGAAGTGATTATTCCCCTCCATTCAGCACTGGTGAGGCCACATCTGGAGTATTGGGTCCAGTTTTAGGGCCCCCCACTACAGAAAGGATGTGGACACATTGGAGAGAGTTCAGCAGAGGGCAACAAAAATGATTAGGGGGCTGGGGCATCTGACTTACGAGGAGAGGCTGAGGGAACTGGGCTTATTTAGTCTGCAGAAGAGAAGAGTGAGGGGGGATTTGATAGCAGTCTTCAGCTCCCTGAAGGGGGGTTCCAAAGAGGATGGAGCTACGCTGTTCTCAGTGATGGCAGATGACACAAAAAGGATCACTGGTCTCAAGTTGCAGTGTGGGGGGGATGAAGGTTGGATATTAGGAAACACTATTTCACTAGGAGGGTGGTGAAGCACTGGAATGGGTTACCTAGAGAGGTGGTGGAATCTCCATCCTTAGAGGTTTTTAAGGCCCAGCTTGACAAAGCCCTGGCTGGGATGATTTAGTTGAGGGACGGTCCTGCTTTGAGCATCTTTGAGACCTCCTGAGGTCTCTTCCAACCCTAATCTTCTATGATTCACTTAGAACATCACATCAAGAGCAAAGAAGAGGCTCAGATATTCCTGCTCCAAAAGCACAGGCTTCTACCATGTGAGGAGAAGAAGAATTTCCTCTTCTCAGTATAGGGTTATAAGAAACACAGTTAAATATTTTGAATTTCTTCATTTGGAGGCAGTGAACACAGGCGCTGGCTCATTATACTCTGTGCCCACAAGAACATGTAACTACACTCCACCCACTAGAGTGAACTTTCATATACATATAAGCACACATTTCATCTTTCTCTTCTGCTAGGACAGTGAGTATCTACATGGGGAACAAAAATGTAATAATGAGCATGTCAACCTAGCAGATAAAGGTATAATACGATCCAGTGGTTGGAAGTTGAAGTAGGCAAATTCAGACTGGAAATAAATTGTATATTTTTAACAGTAAGAGTAATTAAATATTGAAACAATTTATAAAGGGTCAGGGTGGATTCTCCAGCTCTGACAATTTTTAAATTAACATTGGATGTTTTTCTAAAAGATCTGCTCTAGGATTTGGGGGACATTCTCTGGCCTGTGTTGTACAGGAGGTCATGCTACAGAATCACAATGGTCCCTTCTGGCCTTGGAATCTACGACTCCATGAATTTTCTCCTGGAGATAGTGTTTTAGAATTCGAGTGTCTGTGCAAGATGCGGCCCAGCTCACCCTCTGGGGAGAGAACAAGAGAGAGAATGAGCCACACATGACAGATCACATCACTACATGCAGATACTGTGATGATGAAGGTGGTATAAAATAGACCTCGAGACACTGTACCCTCAGAATAGCAAGAAGCAACAGTTCACTAGCCCAATGTACCTTAATTACAATCTTTTGGTTTCCACCTATTAAAATCCACCAGGGCAAGGGGACATTGTTCGTATGCTTTGCTTTTGGCATAGCTCTTAGTCTATTATATAGGTATGGAGTTAGGGCTTCTGGGGGTTATAATTAAATAGCAAACATACACCGTTGTGCTTGGCCAGTAGCCAGACAGTCAATGCAGAGTAATTACCCGTAATATCAATATAAATCGCAGCAATATTTTTTATCCAAGTATCTCAAAGCACTTTGTATCTACTCCATTAGCTAACTAAGCCTTACTCTCCATAGTGCAGTGAAATAGGAATTGCTTTAAACAATAGTGAATTGTAGCCAGCTCTGGGCAGGATGAAGCAGCTAAATGATAGTATGCAGTAACACTGCAAAGATCCCTGAAGGGAAGAAGAGTCTCTGTCCAGCTGCAACTGCAGAGGGGATTTAGATAAGCAGAATGTAATGCGCAGAACTGGAATTGGCCAGCACACATCCCTATTCTGTATACACTGCCATGGGAGATACAACAAACACAAGACTTGCATGTCAATGTCATTATGAAGGCATAACCCTCCAACAGCACAGAAATACCATAGTGAAGCATTGATTCTGCCTGGACTCTGAGAGATTAAGGTTACAGGCCATGGCACATCTAGGTTTTCCTTGAAAGTCTCCCAGTTAAGTGCTGGGCCAGTCCAGCTCGAGTTTGCTTGAAAGAGAGAAGACCAGGCCAGACACAAGTTGGTAGAGCTGTAGTGCTATATTGCTACTGCCCTACTGGATGCCTTTGTTAACAAGCACTAAAGCAAGCCCTACTTTTGTGCACACATCCTGTCCTCTGTTGATATGGTGACTGATGGTCTCTTTACAAAGTCATGTGCAGGGTTTTAGATTCCCGTTGCCTTTTATGGAATGGGAGGCCACATGAAGCGTAGGAATCAGTAGCATGTTAAGGAGTCGATTTCTAGCTGTGAGGTAAGTGAAGGGCAGTGTTTTGGCATTAGCATTGAAAGCCCTTGATGTTATAGTGGTTTAAATATTCTCAGCTGATTCTGCTTTAGAACAAAATGATTTAATGGATTTCTTTATATTTCTAAATGATTGTTCATATTTTGGGAGGATTTTTTGAGCATGGAACATCTAATGTAGGATTAGGGGATTATTAGTGCAGGAACAGATGTAGTGGCTTTGTTCACCAGTCAGGAATGGCCCGATTTCCTAGACTGTCCAGGCAATGACCTCAATCCTGGTGTGGAGCAATTCCCATCTGTAGAGGGAGATTGATTCTATCTAGGTGTTTGCTGACAATAAGAATCTTTATGATTTCTTCTCCTTTCTAATATTCTGAATGCTATCAAACTCTGGGCCTGATTCAGACATATGCTTAAATTGAAGCATGCAAATAGTCTCATTGATTCCTCTCTCCTTCTCCCCTGCCTTGCAGCTGTTCCCAAACCCTGCCATTTCTGCCTCTACATCATCTCTCAAGTTCCAGCCTTTCTTCTCCATCCCTCTGGCCAAAATCCTTCTCTAAATCCTGATCACCTCTCACTTTGACTACTACAATCTCCTCTTCACTGGCCTGCTGGCATCATGCCTTGATAATAGAGAAACAGAGTTGGGAAGCCCAGGTGATTGGTAACAGTATGTTTGTCTCTGATGTGTGCTGTAACAGATTGAGAGTATGTCCGGATCAAACTGTGATCTCCATTTTGATGGGAACATTCCTTGTAACCCACACTTTGCATTGTAACCTCCGTGTTGGATTAAGACATCCAGAGCAGGTTGCAAACCAGCCTAATCTTGACTATGTCAGTCTGCTCTATCCACTGTTCTGTTCTGTTTACCGGTGTGGGCTACCTCAGAGATGACTTTCAATGAGATAGATAGCCCTCAAGGGCCACCGACGGTGATCATCTTTGAACTATAGGCCCAGCCATAACAACAATGAACTCTCTACAGAGAAGGCTTGCTGGGGGAAGGGGCTGCAGTTCCTCAGCTTGGGCAGAGGGCAAAGGTGAGCAGACACTCTTTTAAAAAGGGAGCTGCTTCTCGAAGCAGGAGACCAGATCAATGTCACATGCAGAAGACCAGCCCAAGAAAGCAGATTGGGTGGCCTAGTGGGAGGACGCTGACCAAATCTCAGACTCACAGGAGGGGTGAGATGAGACCAGGGTGGGGAGCCAGAGGGGATGTGTTCAGGATTTTGTTTTTCAAAGACATGTACCTTTCTAATGTGCTTTAAGAGTAAAGTGCCTGTGGTTAGGAACTTCCATTGCTAAGCACATTCCTTGGCTAAGCCTGCATTCCTTACATTCTTGCTTTGTTGCTCCTGAAGGGGTTAACTAGAAACCAGAGTTCCCAATGCTTGGTGGACTCTGGGGGAAGCATATATAAGCAACGGGGACTCAGGAGGGCAGTGGCACTAGTTCCAGGGTGCACGATAGGGTCCCATTGCCCAAGTGGGGTTCCAGACACAGGGTCTAAACCTGGAAGCATGCCTAAGGGTATGCCTAAACTGCAGCTGGGAGAGAGACTCCCGGCATGGGCAGACTTGCACTAGCAGGGCTTGGACTAACACACTAAATATAGAAGTGTGGACATTGTGACTTAGGCAGCAGATGGGCTCTGAAGCCCACTTGCCCCTCCTGGATTTAAGTTTCCGCCAGAGCCTCAGCAACCATGCTGCTATTTTTAGTGTGCTGGCCTGAGCCCCGGTAGGGTGAGTCTGTGTATTTGGGCTGGGATGCTCAGTCCCAGCTGCAGTGTTTATGTACTCCAAGAGATCCAGAGCTAGCAACCATGATCAGTTACTACACAAACCCATGAGGTTTAGACGATCCAGAAGTTGGTTCCGTTCAGAAACTGGTGTCCATCCAGACAGGGACATGGTATCAGGTCGTGACACATCTAGTTTGTAGGAATGTATTCAATTTGCAGGGCGCACCACTTGCAAAAACACATTGGTCCTGATCCAGCAAAGCACTTAAAACACACATTTAACAATGAACATGTGACATCCCAAACTGATTTCAGTGTTTCTTTTGACAGCAATGTAGGTGTTCTGGGCCTCAGGGCATTGTCCCTGTGTATCCTAGAGGAACATTCAGGGCTCTTACCTATCAGAGGGAAGCTAATAGCCTTATACATGGGCAAGGATGAAAGAAAACGAGCATCTGCAACCAACAGAATGAATGTGTTGGCAACTTATATAAGAGAAAGCGGTTTCCTACTCTTCCATGATCCCACTGCAGGGTCCCTTTGCAACAACATGTTGGAACCATGTATTCCAATTAGCCATCTCATGAACACAGTGAAAAGCACAGCAGCTTCTCAGGGCAGGGCAGAACAGAACACGTTGAATAACCAGTCCCAAGGTGTGAGGAGGGCAGCGGTGAGCTCTAAGAGAGGATCCCCAGATGGAAATGAGGCACTCCAGTAAGATTCAGCACAGCCCATACTGATGGCTCATGGACTGCTTAAAGTCCAACAGGTGCTTTGCTGGACTGAGGCCTCAGTATCAACACTGGGCCAGGTTTACAGCGGTATATAGGCTCCTAAAGACACAGTTGGTGCTAAGGGGGAGTTGCCACATTGCCAGAGGAGATTATGTTAAGTGCAGTGGAACATTGTTGGGCTCTAGCAAGACCTACAGATTAGGCACCTAACTCCCACTGAAAGTCAGTAGGAGTTGGGAGAGGGGAGGCTGTCCCGCAGGCACTCCTGAAAGTCCCACAAGGCCCCTAGCTGGCTGTGTAGGCACACAAAGCCCTTTGTAAACCCGGCCCAAATCCCTGCAGGATCCACTCAGAGGGGCCCCAATTGATACCCTGTCACCCTGCAGTCCCTCTGCACAGGCCGAAGCTCAGCAAGGTTAAAAATGATGCAGAGGCTGTCATAAACAGATAGCTAAGGGTTAATGTTCTTTTACCTGTAAAGGGTTAACAGAAAGTGACCTGAAACACTTGACCAGAGGACCAATCAGGAAACATGACTTTTTCAAGTCTGGGTGGAGGGAAGTTTTGGGTGTGAGTTCTTTGTTCTTTATCTTGGTCTGTTCTCTTTCTCAGCTCTGAGAGTGACCACAGGAATCTCCAGGCTTTCTAATCTTCTGTTTCCAATTTGTAAGTACAAGGATAGTAAGACAACAGGTTTATATTGTTTTTTTGTACTTACATGTGTGTAGTTGCTGGAATGTGTTAAATTGTATTCTTTTTGGATAAGGCTGTTTATTCATTTTTTCTGTTAAGCAATTGACCCTGTATATTGTCACCTTGATACAGAGACCATTTTATGTCTTTTTCTTTCTTTTTATATAAAGCTTTCTTTTAAAGACTTGTTTAAGTGTTTTTCACTGGTTAAGGCTAAGAAACAAAGGGAGGGGGAACATCTCGTTGTGTTGGATTTACAAAGCCTGACTTTGCATACCCTCTGGGTGAGGAGAGAGAGAGATTTGATCTCTTGGTACTTGTGTTTCAAGGACTTGAAGCAGGGAATCTCCTAGGGAACCCAGGGCGGGGAAATCTGGGAGGAGGTAAAGAGGGTGGAATCCCTTTGTTTAGATTCACGGAGCTTGAATCTGTATATCTCTCCAGGAACCCAGGGAGGGAACACCTGGAGGGGAAGAGGGAGAAGGGAAGTGGGTTATTTCCCTTTGTGGTGAGACTCAGGGCATCTGAGTCTTGCAGGTTCCACAGGGAAGGTTTTGGGGAGACGAGAGTGAGCCAGACACTGGAATTTTTCTGGCTGGTGGCAGCCATATCAGATCCAAGCTGGTAATAAAGTTTGGAGGTTTCATGCTAGCTTCTCATGTTCTGAATTCTAAGGTTCAGATCTGAGTAGGAAAGTTATGACAGAGGCAAAGGCAGGTCCGGGATTCATGTGACTCTGGTGTCTGGAGCAGGGCTGCTGGCGCTACACAGTTCTGCAGCCTGCACAAAACCTCAGTGTTGCACTTCCAGTATCCTCAGAAATCCAACATGTGGAAGGAAAACTCCTGTACCGGAGCACTAGGAATAGAATGTGTTTCAAAGGGGTTTTGAACAAAAGGCTTGTTTATGCTGTCTCTGATCAGATGGAGGCTACCACTGCAAGTGTTGTAAAATGGTCATCGAGGGGTTAACCAGATTACTCAGAGTATTATGGGTTGAAGCCATACTCCACTCCTTCCAGTTTAGTTAATTGGAGTTCCCTTCCCCCTCCCTCGCCCCATGCTCACTCTGCTTGTTCTGTAGTTGAATAAAGCAGCAGGTTCTCAGCCTGCAGTCCACTAAGCAGCACATGTTTCTTCTGCAGTGAGGGGTCTCCTTACGAAAGAAGATTCCTTCCCAGTGTGTGGGACCAGACCTCAATGGATGCAAATCTTGTCTCTCCATTGACTTCAGTGGAGGGACATTGGTTTACACCAGCCTCACATATCCAGTCAATCAGTATTTTAACACCAGGTTCGGTTGGCTAAGATACCATTGAATCAGGCAGACGCAGTGACAATTTCCCCCCCAATATTATTCCCAGCCTTGTACTATATGAAACGATTGTGCCCCATGGAACAATCTTGGGCTGGCATAGGGTAGCGTAATAAATCTTTTCCTACATTAGCTTCTTCACAGCCTATGAAAGGAGCTGGATAATGAATCTGGGGGAAAAGCTAAAGATGCAAGAAATTTTCCTTCTGTTTTGGCCCATCCCCCATTCCCTGTCCTCTAGCTACCCCCACCCCCCAGCAGTTAGAAGCCCGTGGAAATGTTTATCATGTAAGGAGCATTGTGTAACGTGACAGCAACGAAAAGAACAGTCAGCAGCTGCGTGGAAGGGCCGATGCAATTTCCTGCTTTTTGAATTCCTCGAAGACATCAGCTTCGCGAAGGAGGAAGGCCAGTTTGCTATGCAGAGCCAGAACGGTTTCCCTGAAAAAATAAAAAAAGCCAATCTGATTCCATGGCTCCTGCTACATCAATGATTAATTCTTCTGAGCTGACATTAGTTCCTGGGGCATTGGCCTGACAGTTCGGAAGGCTGCGTGATGCACCCATGGCTGCACCGATAGCGGGCTGCTCCTTTGCATGCATTCTGTATTGGAGTGCAACTCAGGATCTTTGGCGCCTAAAATACAGGCTTCCAGGAGCAGGACAGTTATCAAGTTACTACCTGGGGTGGGGGGTGAGTAAAGAAATGGGATCTTTACTTAAACAGTCAGCTCATTGGGGGAGGGACCACCTTTTGTTATGTGTTTGTACAGCCCCTAATATAGCTGAGCCATGATCAGAGCCCCTTGGTGCTACTACAATACAAATAACAAATAATAACAGTATAATGTCAGTAGAGGAGTAACTAAAGCCAGTACCTGTGTTAAGCATGGCCTTTGTGAATTACATGTTTTCCAGAAGCATGAGCAGACTCAGTCTGAGCCAAGTGCTTGTTTGCATAGCAAGAAGCACTGTGCCTTCCTTCCTTCCAAACCTGGCTCCTGTTTGCTTAATAAATGTTGGAGTATTAGTGCTTATCCAGGCCTGCAGCTCTGTCCAGTTGAGGGTGGTGGTTCCTACAGCAACAGCCTTCTAAAGATAAAAGGGCTGGGACAGATTAAACATCTGGTTTCCACAGACGGTGCTGGGAACAGAGTTCAAGGCCTGAGCACTTCACATTACTTTGGGATTTTGCCTTTGGGTATATCAGATGCAGAGAAGTATCTAGTTTGGATAGTGCAGCTAAGGGCTTGTGTACCCCCAAAAGTTGTACTGCCCTAACTATGTTGGCATAGTTAAAGTGGTACACCCCTCTAGTGTGGAAACAGCTATACTGGAATAAATGTCCTTATGGGATAGCTTGATCCATAGGGAAAGGGGAATAAACTGTTTCAGTATAATGCATCTTTCTACCAATATAACTGTTCCACACTAGGGGTTGTACCAATCTAGCTATTTCAGTGAAAACAAAAAACATCACACTTCTAACTGATACAAAAAATCTGAGTCCTAGGTGGCAAATGGGGCTCACCATGCACTGGCCCAGACTAAACTGCATTGTGACTTCATAAGGAGGAAAGTGGATTCTCTCTTCCATATGAATTGAGTGCGGAATATAAAATGTTGTGGCAAGGGGATATTTTATCTGCATGAATCAGCCTCGGGAATAATACTCCACGTTTTGTGATGCCATTCTTAGGAGCCTTGCAAGGTTGCAGCCTTGGGACTACAAAGCTGTTGTAATGAGTCATTAAAGAACACTGACTGTCACGCAGGAAAAGGTCAATGCAGTTCACAACACGACTTCTGTTTAGAGCCACGTGGAGGCTTTTGATGAGGTGATGCCAGTTTTTACTATTGTCAAAGATCTGAGGAAAAGAAATAACCCCTTGACATTAGAAACCAGGATTTCCCACACGCAACCTCCCAGGTGCACTGTGCAAACATGAATAACGGGGCCGTCTGTCCCATAGAACAAAGGATCTCTGTTCATAAACAGGCTGCCATGGCTCTCTGTCAGACTTTGCAGATGGGCTCTCTTCCTCTGTCCTTCCTGCTGGGGTGGAGGAGGTATTATAATGTAGATGCTGTTGTCAGATGCCACCAATGTGGTGCTCTGCTCTGTTTAATGTTGATAACAATCAGCTGCGTGCGTGTGTTCCCTCTGTGTACTGCCCCAGATCATTGGCACAGCAGACCCCGAGAGAACCCCCAATGATCATAGACTCTGATAAGGTACGAAGGCACCCAGCCAGGTTTATTGTCAAACGAAGCACAGTAACAGTTTCCAGCAGACTCTACAGGACATACTATGAACATGTGCCCCCTGACAATGGACACAGATCAGTCAGTGGCGGGACACTCTACTGGTCCCTAGGCCAGACAAAAACACTGCCCCAGGGATGTATTCTTATACACAGGTACAAACAAGTTACACATCACTCCTGACATATTGAGGTGCAACCCCTCTACATAGCAAGGTACGACCCCTCTATGCAGTCAGGTACCACTTCTCACCTGGTACGTGTTGGTTCGAACAAAACAATTCTATCCATTATATTACCCTTTTGCCCATCTTTAGGATGAGTCAGCCTGGTCCTTGTTATCTGTGTGGAATGTGCAAGTATCGAAGTGTTCTGGTATCTTTTAGGAATGTGTATTTTGGCAACATCAGCCCTTTCCTTGCCAGCTTCTGTGAGCAGGGCCTGCCTCTGGCTCACAGCTTAACTTTGCTTTATGTTAGCAATGTCTCGACCATTACTTTAGTTCAGGCCTTAGGCCTCATACCGGGCCTCTGATACAAAGGTTTATGTTTCAGGGACTCATCTTACTACAGATGCACTGGGGATTAGACTGAGATGACTGGACGGCAATAGTTTTTGGATCCTATGAAACTAGTCTGGATTTGAACCAACACTTAGAACTGGCCTAGTATTCCTGATCCACCTGCCTCCTCTCCAACTTCTATAGCCTTTGCGATCCCTGATGCTAGTCCCAGGAAGGAAAATGCCCTAAAAATCACAGGATGGCCTCTTTACTAAATAGTATGGGTCATAATCATGAAAGAAATGAAGGAGAGAAAGGTATTTTTAATACCTTAGGCTGGGATTTCCAAACGAGACTAAGGCAGGGAGCCTTTGAGCATCCCTGCCTTAATAAATGAATGGCTTTCCTATTCATCAGGGTTTGGAATTTGGTTGTTGTCTGCAATAAGCAATAATGCCTCAGAGTCAGTAGATGGCTCTGTTGGCTTCGCCATTTAGCACAGCCACACCTGCTGTGCTTTGATATGGAAGTGGGTCAAGAAGGAAGAGCTTGGCTACAGCAGACTTTGGCTGCCTCTGTGTGTTTTAGGAGACTGAGCCTAAAGAACAACTCCGTTTAGGGGCAGATTTTCAGGGATGCTGGCCACCCACAACTCTCTTTAACTTTAGCTACAGCTCAAGTCTAAAAATCAAGACCCCTGGATTTCTGGCTGCACCTGTTAACTGCTCATCGGGACAAACACTTAAATTGTAGTGATAATTAGTGAATTGCATGATGTATAGAAACCTGGCACATCGCAGCTATAGAACTGTACCCTCTGGGCACAGCTTTTGGATGGGGTCAATGGGAGTTCTGCTATGCCTTCCAGGGTTCTGGCTGCTTTACGTTTTGGTGCAATCTGCCCCCCACCTTTTCTAGAAAAGACAGTCCCCATGGGAGTATATTTTAGCAAAGCAATGATCAGTTTTCCTGCTCTGTCCCTCCAAACACGCAATGTCAGTCCAGGATTCAATTTAATGGAGTCAAAGCTTATGGCACCGTTTTTCTTCCCAAATATCCCTCAATTTTTATGATATCTAATACAATCAGTGGCTAGATATTTACAAGTAACACTGGGGTTTATAGTAGACACTCCGATTACCATAAAGCAAATCAAACTCAGATGGTTTTGGCAGTTGAAATGTGGTTTTCCACAAAAAAATCTGAACTCTCCGCTCCTCCAGAAAGGTTTGCTTTGTTCAACGTACTTTAATTATTCACATGCAGAAAACTGATACCCCCGCCACTTTACTTCCTTTTTCTTCTCTTTTTGTTTCCCTCACTGGAAAAGGAGGAAGGAAAAAAGGAAGAGAAACGTGGGGGAAAACCCCAAAATACTAAAAACCAAACACTATTTTTTAATTTTTGTTGAATCAAAAACCATATTGTTTTTTGAACGGAACAAAGATTTTCTGTGATTTTTTTCATTTTTGTTGGAAAATTTGGACTGCCTTTAGACTCAGTTAGCACTTGCTTGTGATTCCTTCCTTTCTGAAGGTTGTCACACTTTGTGACCAGAATGAGAACCAGAGTCAGAGTCTATTCCATAGCATAGCCTAAACTCTCCCTGATTTCAATAAGGACTACTTGCAGGATATTCTCTTAGACTATTCTGGCTTTTTAATCCACATCTTCCAGTTCTAAGGCTCCAGCCACTCAGTGTGTGGAACTGCTCTGGACTTCTTTGGGAGGGCTGCACCTACACCACCTGCAGAATCGAACCCTGAACCTCGATATTGTTTTAAATGTAAGGTCTTGATCTGTCACTAACTCTAAGATGACTGCCATCAAAGTGTCAATTTTTCCCTTACAATTAATGCATCATGAATCAAATTCATTCCACCTGCGGAGCTGATATCTGCTATCATTAAACCTCTCCTATGCCAGACTTGCTGGAAGGCCACTATGGCCTCCCTGCAGAGGTTAGATAAGGCAGAGGGGGTACCCTAACACGAGCTTAGCTGTCAGGGGTTGTTTGGCAGCCAGGAATAGCCTAGACATAGCATCATCCCTCCCATGTCCTTTTTATCCTCCAACAAGGTCTGTGCACTGGGAGATCCTGTTGGGGAGGAGTAGAACTGGCTATGCCAATGCTTCCTGTCAAGGTTCCTTCCCCATTCTGAACTTTAGGGTACAGATGTGGGAACCTGCATGGACACTTCTAAGCTTAATTACCAGCTTAGATCTGGTTTCGCTGCCACCACCACCAAGCACTACTTTTCTTCCCTGGGTAGTCTTGAGAGACTTCACCAATTTCCTGGTGAACATAGATCCAAACCCCTTGGACCTTAAAACAAGGAGAAATTAACCATCCCCCCTCCTTTCTCCCACCAACTCCTGGTGGATCCAGATCCAACCCCCTTGGATCTAAAAACAAGGAAAAAATCAATCAGGTATTTAAAAAGAAGGTTTTTAATTAAAGAAAAGAAAGGTAAAAGAAAACCCTCTGGGAGAGATTAGCATACCAGCTACTCTCACAGACAACAGATTCAAAACACAGAGGATGTTCCCTTGGGCAAAAACTTTAATACACACAAGAATACCCAAATGTGATAATTCCCTTAATGGTACCAAGACTGTTCAATGTCCTTTAACTTTCAAGTATAAACAATATCTTCACAAAGTCATGGGGTAGCCCCCATCTCATCTCTCCTGTGATTCAGACAGACAGATAACTAGACAGACAGAGATCGCTAGACACAACTTACATGGCCCTGGTGACCATCACATAAACGACACTTCCCAAATTGTAGTATGAACTTCAAATTATCTTGGAAGTCGCTAAGGCCCAGGAATTTAGGTGCCTCCTAGTGAATTCAATAGGAGTTAGACACCTAACCACCTTTTGAGGATCTGGCCCTAAGATGTGCTCATACCATCACCGTAACTAGCAGACTTGAGGCCTCTAGTAAAACACGTGTTTAAGTGCAGCATGAGGTTAAGTGCTTTCCCGAATAGGTGTGGACTTCAGCAGAGGCATCTGTCTTTTCTTGAATCTAGACCTGTGTGAATAATTCACAGGGAATAAATTCACCAGGCGAGTTCTTTTCCTTTTTGTGATTTTTTTTTTAAATTGAAGTAAGTACAGACACTCCATGATAAATAGGAATTGCAAAGCTGTCCTTAACAGAGTTCAATGTGGAGCCTAGGGAGGAATGCAGAGCCAATAAATTTTAATTAGAAGATATATACTAATAAGAAGATAAAATAGCAACATTTAGGCCCCAATCCCGCAAACACTTTAGCCCATGCTATGAGCTCCTTGCCCCATTGAACTCACCGTGCAGTTCAATATGCGTATGCAGGATCTGTGCCTTATTGATTTATATGGACTGAGTATTTCACATAAACTTGATTTAAAAGATTAAGACTGCAGACCCCCACTCTGCTCATGAAATGTCCCTGGGCAGATCACACAGTTTCCTCAAATGTATTTATCATTTAAACACAATGAACTTTTTGTTCCCCCCGCCCACACCCCTCAGTATGAGCTGAGCCAGATTGCTTGCTTGATTGAAGCAGATTGCTCAGTACTTTGCAAGACTGAGCCCTAAATTCATTAGCTCCTTTAAGAGTTGCTGGGATTTAAATTCTCTGTAATGGTAAGACAATTATATCTGCACGATATCAATCAATTCATATAGCTAACTTCACAAGGCCGTGATCAGAATGGTGAAATATCCATGTTTTGGACTCTACTGGTCAGATTTTTAATTACACTGGGCTCTTCCACACCACTTTTCCAGTGTAAAGGGGCCTTAAAATGGGAGTAAATTACCCTTTTACTCTGAGGTCCTTCATACTTCTAGAGCTAGAATAAATACCAAATGGGTCCTATATTTTCTTTAGTATAACTGTGCAGCAGCTGAAGACTCTGAGGAAGTAACACCAGCCAACATTGTATTAGACTAATAGGAAACATTTATTCCTCTCAACTAGGTACTCGTACACCAGGCTCAAAACAGCACCGTTCGTTCTTTTCCATCTAGAAATGAATTGCGGGTGTATTGTTATTAAACGGCTATTATGCATGCAGCTCCTGTTGAAGTCAAAGGGAACCTGACATCTGCATCCGAGGGCTGAATTTCACTCTAAAGGACTCAGGACAACTTGATGCCGACGTGCATTTACTAATGGGATTGACAAGGTGATAAATTATAGAAAATTTTGGCCTCCATTTTCACAGTGAGGCTGCAATTTTTTAGTGGCTTCCCCAGAGAGATTCCTCACTGTCTGGAGATATTTAAACAATTACCTGATGTGAGGGATGGTGTAGTGCTGTTAACATACTGTATCAGTAACTTGGTTTTAACTTAACCTTAGGGGAGACGCAGGGTCACATTCTGTACTAAGTGACACTCTGTGCAACCCCACTGAGCTCAATACAGTTGCATGGGAAGACGGAGGACAGAAGTTGGCTTGTAACAGCTACTTTTGGGGATTTGGGAAAAGCTGTGAGACACTCAGGCCTTTGATTCCTAGGGCAGTGGTTCTCAAACTAGGGCCGCCGCTTGTTCAGGGAAAGCCCCTGGCAGTCTGGGTAGGTTTGTTTATCTGCTGCGTCTGCAGGTTCAACCAACTGCAGCTCCCACTGGCCACGGTTCGCCGCTCCAGGCCAATGGGAGCTGCAGGAAGTGGCGTGGGCTGTGGGCCGAGCTGTCTGCCCTTCCTGCAAGCCCCATTGGCCTGAAGCGGTGAACTGCAGCCAGTGGGAGCCGCGATCGGCCAAACCTCTGAACGCGTCAGGTAAACAAACCGGCCCAGCCCTCCAGGGGCTTTCTCTGAACAAGCAGCAGCCCTAGTTTGAGAACCACTGTCCTAGGGAACCAAGCGACCCCCTTTTCTTGGTTTCAGCTCAGGCATGTTCACACTCATCTACGCTTTGCTTTGAGTTTCACATTTTAAGAACCCTAAAAACTCTCAATAAAATTCAGCCAGTGCGGCTCAGTTTTGCTCAGGATCAGAACTCTGACCAGGAGCATTTGAAACTTGGCAAGTTTGGAATGAACCTGATGTGGTTTCAGGTTTAGTGAAGGGAGTTGTGAATAGATCTAGATTGATGATCTAACCCTTCCATCACTACAGTCACAAATAGCGTCTCAGTCAACTTTCTGACATAGGCCCCAATTCAGCAAGGCTCCTGGGCACTTGCCAGATTTTAAGCACACGGATAACCCCACTGAAGTCAGTGGAACTGCTTCCATGTTGAAAGTTAGGCTTGTGCTTAAATGCTGAATCAAGGCCATAGGGATTGCTTAAATTGTGGAAGGGTTTGGTGGGGTTTCTTATCTTGATTGATACACATGGAACCTGATCCAGATCTATTGAAGTCAATGGGAGTCTTTCCATCTCCTTCAGTGGACTTTGGATCTGGCCCATGGTGAACAAGTTTAGGCACATAGACTAAGCAATGCCTCCCTCCCCATGTACAGTTTCACATGCAAGTTATTCCTATTGTTAGGAGGAATACAAGGTGTGAGGGAAGGGGCTGTGTGCAGGGCTGTCCTAACCAAGATATGAGTACACCACAATGCTGTCTTTGCAGCGGATTGGTACATCCAAGTGGGGATTCATTACTTCTGTTTCCAGGCACCAGCCAGAATTTAGATGCATTTTTTAATGTAAAATGATTTCAACACAATTGTAGCAAGACCAATTTATTGTAAAGATTAAGGAGGTTGCCATGTTTCTCAACCCTTCTCACAGGGACACTGGGCCTCATTCTGCTGTCAGTTACACTAGTTCAATTCCAGAGTAACTGAGGGCAGCGTTTAGCCCGCAGCCAATAAGATCGCACATGCTGGGTGGTATGATTACAATATCATTACATGTTTGACCAGAATTGATGATTGACCAAAGTTTCTAGCACATCTTGGGCACTGCATAAAGAAGAACCACCCCCCAGTTCCTACAATTAAAAAACCCTGCAAATTGAAAGCAATATGGTTGCTAGAGTATTAGGTTGCTCCAAATTCCCCCAATACATCTGCAGACAAAAAAAGGGAAGAAAATCAATAATGAAGCAGACCTCAAGCCCTTAGAAAGCTTATTTACGAAGCCATGGTAACCACAGCTCAAGTCAACGAAAGGAGTTTGCCAAAAGCACAAAATTTGATGTGTCAGTTTATCTGCCCAGCAAACAGCTGCATGTAATGGGCACTCCAAGCAGAGAACACACAGATTTCAGAGCCTGAAATGAGGGCAAATAAGGAACAGCAGAATCACAGACACTGAGATGTGTTAACAAGTGAGAGGAAACTGTCACACCACACCACAGTCAGATATTCAAACTGGTGAAAACAAGTCCCTGGAAGGATTGGAGAGGGAGAAAAGCAAAGTTGCTGAAGATCTATGGGAACTTTTAGGGGATTAGAAAAAATGAGTGAGGGCTGAATTGTTACATTTGGGCGACTAAGGTTGGTTGGTTCACCATGGATTTAGTGTGTGGAATGATTTTCCAAAGGTGCTGAGTGATGAGAGCTGTGACTGCTCAGGCATTCTGAAAACGACCTCACTTATTATTTTAGGTGGTGACATATGGATTTAGATATTTCACTTTCGACAGCCAAGGTGGAATATTGTTGCCTAAGCTTTGGCGAGTACAGATTTCTACTCTCAGGTGCCCCTCTCGCTCCAGGAAGCAAGATCACAGCATCCCATTCATTTCTCTGGCACCTCCACCAGGTCCCCGTCTCTGAATAGGACTCATTTGCTTTCCTGTTTTTCAGCATGTTGCTCTGGATTTGTGGCAGCCTGTGCTCCTGGTTGTACATCCCTCAGCTCTTTTTACTGTCTGGATGCCTATCCAAAGCTTTTTCTAATTACTATATCTGAACTCTGTTCTCCCTGCCCAGCTGCAGGGACATTTCTCTTCCTCTGAGGAGAGCACCTGACGCATGTTGGGGCAGTTCTGCTGCACTCCTCCTCTTTTCCCCACTGATCGTAGTCATCACTGGGCTAGACTGAGCCTTTAGGTTTAACCCTGAGTGAGGGATGGTTTGTAACTTCTCTGCCAAAGAAACACGCCCAAAGCGAGCAGATACTACGTGCTTCAGTGGCTGCCAGGAAAACCTTGAGCCAGAGTCCTGGGAGTGAGGAAATGGACTGGGGAGGACACAGTGGAGGAACCAGAATTGCTTCAGGCAGGAAATGCAAGCCTTTGTGCTGGAACATATTACAACATAAGGCGGCCATCTTTTGCCAGTTTATGACCAATCTCATTAATGTAATGGAGGAAGGCACATGCTGTGGAACTGAACTTTCAGCAACCTGAAACTCAAAAGAGAGTTCTACAAAAAGTAAAAACTAGGTCAAATGACAAAGGAAGAATATAAAAGAAAAAACAACCCACAAGCATGAAGGGACGAAATTAGAAAGACGAAGGCACAAAATGACATTAAATTTGCTAAGGACCTAAAGGGTAAGAGGAAAACATTTTACAAATACATTAGAAGCAAGAGGAAGTCCAGAGACAGAGTAGGCCCATTACTCAATGAAGAGGAATCAAAATAACAGAAAATGCAGCAATGGCCAAAGTGTTACGTACCTTTTTTGTTTCTCTTTTCACCAGAAAGGTTAGTGGTGAGCAGACAATTACAACAGTGAACATCAGTGTACATAGGGTAGGATCTGAGGCTAAAATAGGAAAAGAACAAGTTAAGAATTACATAGACAAGTTAAATGTCTTCAAGCCTGACGAAATACATCCTAGAGTACTTAAGGAATTGGCTGAAGAGATCTCTGAGCCTTTAATGATTATCTTTGAGAACTCATGGAGGATGGGAGAGATCCCAGAGGACTGGAAAAGGGCAAATATAGTACTTATGTATAAAAAGGGAAACAAGGACAATATACAGAGTTACAGACCACTCAGCTTAATTTATATACTAAGAAAGATAATGGGGTAAATAATCAATCAATCAATTTATAAGCACCTAGAAGATAATAAGGTGATAAGTAACAGTCAACATGAATTTGTCAAGAACAAATCATGTCAAACAAACCTAATAGCCTTATTCAACAGGGTAACAAGAAAAGGGGGGTGGGCAAGCAGTAGATATGGCATATCTTGACTGTAGCAAGGTTTTTTATAGTGTTTCACATGACCTTCTCATAAGCAAACTAAATACAGTCTAGACAAACTGTCATAAACAGATAGCTAAGGGTTAATGTCTCTTACACCTGGAAAGAAGTACCTGAAACACCTGAGCAGAGGACCAATCAGGAAACCAGACTTTTTCAGATCTGGGTGGAGGGAAGTTTGTGTGTGAGTCCTTTGTTCTTTGGTTTTCTGCCTGTACTCTCTCGGCTATGAGAAGTGATTTTTTCTGTCTCCTGCCTTTCTAATCTTCTGTTTCCCAGTTGTAAGTACAAAAGATCAGATAGTGATTTATATGTTTTTTTGTATTTACATGTCTATAATTGCTGGAGTGCTTTGAATTGTATTATTTTTGAATAAGGCTGTTTATTCAATATTCTTTTAAGCAAATGACCCTGTATTTGTCACCTTAATACAGAGAGACCATTTTTATGTATTTTTCTTTCTTTTTATATAAAGCTTTCTTTTTAAGACCTGTTGGAGTTTTTCTTTAGTGGGGAACTCCAGCGAATTGAGTCTGTACTCACCAGGGAATTGGTGGGAGGAAGAAGTCAGAGGGACATCTGTGTGTGTTAGATGTACTAGCCTGACTTTGCATACCCTCGGGGTGAAGAGGGAAGTAATTCTGTTTTCCAGGACTGGGAACGGGGAGGGTGGAGTCCCTCTGTTTAGACTCACGGAGTTTGCTTCTGTGTATCTCTCCAGGAACACCTGGAGGGGGGGAGAAGGGAAAAGGTTTATTTCCCTTTGTTGTGAGACTCAAGGGATTTGGGTCTTGGGGTCCCCAGGGACGGTTTTTGGGGGGACCAGAGTGCCCCAAAACACTCTAATTTTTGGGGTGGTGGCAGCAGTACCAGGTTCAAGCTGGTAACTAAGCTTGGAGGTTTTCATGCTAACCCCCATATTTTGGACGCTAAGGTCCAAATCTGGGACTAGGTTTATGATACAAACCTACTAAAAAGTGGGTGTACAAATGGTTGGAAAACCATACTCAGAGAGTAGTTATCAATGGTTCACAGTCATGTTGGAAGGGCGTATTGAGTGGGGTCCCACAGGGATCTGTCCTGGATTATTTAATATCTTCATAAATGATTTGGATAATGGCACAGAGAGTACAGTTCGGTTATGAAGTTTGAGGCAATATAAAGCCGGGAGGGACTGGAAGCACTTTGGAGAATAGGATTACATCTGAAAATGATCATGACAAACTGGAGAAATGCAATAAACTGAATACTGAAATAAACAGGATGAAATTCAGTAAAGACAAATTAAAAGTACTCCATTTAAGAAGGAACAATCAATTGCACAAATACAAAATGGGACATGACTGCCTAGGAAGGAGTACTGCAGAAAAGGATCTGGGGGTTAGAGTGGATCACAAATTAAATATGAGTCAACCATGCAATACTGTTGAAAAAAAAACAATCATCGTCCTGGTTGTATTAGCAGAAGTGTTGTAAGAAAGACACAAGAAGTAATTCTTCCACTCTTCTCAGCACTGATAAGGCCTTGACTGGCACTCTTTGTCCAATTCTGGGCACCCAATTTTGTAAAAGATGTGGACAAATCGGGGAAAGTCCAGAGAAGAGCAACAAAAATCATTAAAGGTCTAGAAAACATGACCTACATGGGAAAATTGAAAAAAATGTGTTTGTTTAGTCTGGAAAAGAGAAGACTGAAAGAGGACATTGAAACAGTCTTCAAATACATAAAAAGGTTGTTATAAA
Organism: Gopherus evgoodei; assembly: GCF_007399415.2. NCBI lineage: Eukaryota > Metazoa > Chordata > Testudines > Testudinidae > Gopherus > Gopherus evgoodei. The sequence goes on along the minus strand of NC_044323.1, from coordinate 285,489,985 downwards.
GAGGAGGGTGATAAATTGTTCTCCTTATCCACTGAGGACAAGACAAGAAGTACATGAGCTTCAATTGCAGCAAGGATGATTCAGGTTAGACATTAGGAAAAACTTCCTAACTGTAAGGGTAGTTAAACATTGGAACAAATTTCCTAGGAAGGCTGTGGAATCTTCTTCATTGGAGGTTTTTAAGAATAAGTTAGAGAAACACCTGTAAGAGTTTGTCTAGACCCCTGCTAAGTGCAGGGGCCTGGACTAGATGACCCACTGAAGTCCCTTCCAGTCCTATGATTCTATGCTTTAGTCAAACCCACATTATTGGGCTCAGTATAAGAGTAACTGGATGAAATTTAATGGTCTAGATATAAAGTCAGACTAGATGAGCTAATACTTTATTTGATCTTAAACTCTATGAACATTCAGTCTAGATATTTGACCTGAATGGATCCAGAGGAAATATAATGAAAACGAGTTTTCAGAATTGTGATCTTGCTGGCACAACAAATTTTAAATTCTCATTCAGTTGTTATGTACAATTTGCTGTTCTCTGTTTACTGAGACACCAACATTAATATTTTTCTTCCTGGCATCCATACAATGAAAATCAATGTTCTACTTAGGGAAATTGTTCAGCGGGTATTAATTTTGCTACATGCAGCTCCATATCAATTTTGTGCTTTTTCAGTTGCAAATTGAAATCCAGTTGTAAAGAGTTACTGCTGTAATCAGAGTTAAGTCTACTGAGTTCTTGAAAAAAAAAGAATTGAATTACAATAATACAAACACAAATGCATAAAGTGCTGAATGCAAAATTGGAGAGGGTGTGAAGAGAGACAAAATCAAACTAATACTGTATTAAGGCTACTCATTTCCCAGTTTGGCTCTTTGTCATGTAAACCATACTGTGCTAGAAGAGAGGCACAAGCGGTAATGTAATCGTTATTCAGCACAGCCAACAGGCCTAAGCCGCAGCTCTCCGAAGTCAGTCGGAGTATTTCTGCTGAGTTCAATGAGCTTTGTTTCAGACCCAACGGAAACAGCACACAGAATTGTCAGACCCCTAGTGGAGCTGCTCCTTGAAGGACGATCACCACACTGCTGTGTTTGGGTCCTAAGACTGGATCTGTGGACTTTTAGGATCACTTTTGGTCTAGGTAGGCTCAACACACTCTCTCCTTCTTTCGCGTCAAGGCTTACTCCTTGGACATAGGCTGGTAGCTTTTCTCAGAAGTGGGACCCCGCTGTCCAAGTGCCCTAGACTCCCAGACTAGTGCTGACTTCCCCTATGACTCTGCAGTATCTTTAACACACCCATCCTTTCCCAGAACTTCACCCTTGTGGGCACTCTGGTTTATAATTTACCCCTTCAAAGTCATAGGATAGTTGAAGCACATAACACTCAGACTTTTCAGCAGGATTTCTAAAACAGTCAGTCTTTAGACAGCCCAAGACATAGGGAGATCCATGCAAAACAAGAAACACCCACACACAATTTCCTGCCTCAGTTTCCTCACCATTCTTGAGAGTGTTCTTTGTGATTTGGTCAGAGTGCTCTAGGGAGTCCAGGGTCCTTCCTCTTTCTGTTGTCCTTCTGTACAAGCTTGCCTTCTGGTTCTGGTCTCTCCTCTATAACAGCCAGTGAGATACACTTCCCTTTAGAGACTTCCACTCTCCCACCCCCAACCACCAGGTGAACTCCCTGGTCAGCCTGAACCCCCATTTTGGGTGACCAGAATTCCCTGTCAGGGGGTCAGTTGCCTAGTCACCACACATCTTGAGTCTGGATTTGAGAAACTGCTTTTCCTTGGCACTAGCCAGCTCTTTGTTCCAGGGTGCTTCAATCTGAATGGACAATCATCAAGTTTTAATGACCCTTTGTTGCTAGTCCTCTGCTAGGTGCTGACAAGTCCTGTGTGCTTCAGCTCAATATGCAGGTTTCAGAGTCAAGGTGAAGGCCTCATTGGCTCTTCAAGCTCTTTATTGTCAAATTGGTACTTAGAAAACAAAATGGAGTTTGTAATTTGATATAGATTCATATAGAGAGTTCATGATGTCAAACAGAATTCATATCTTGTGCATAGGAATGTCCCTCCAAACCTTCACAGTAGAATAATAGACTCATAGACTTTAAGGTCAGAAGGGACCATTATGATCATTTAGTCTGACCTCCTGCACAATGCAAGCCACAGAATATCACCCACTCAATCCTGTATCAAACCCCTCACCTATGTCTGAGCTATTGAAGTCCTCAAATTGTGGTTTACAGACTTTAAGGTGCAGAGAATCCTTCAGCAAGTGACCTGTGCCCCACGCTGCAGAGGAAGGTGAAAACCCCCCAGGGCCTCTGCCAATCTGCCCTGGAGGGAAATTCCTCCCTACCCCAAATATGGCAATCAGCTAAACCCTGAGCATGTGGGCAAGACTCAGCAGCCAGAGATCCAAGAAAGAATTCTCTGTAGTAACCCAGATCCCACCCCATCTAACATCCCATCACAGGGCATTGGACATATTTATCGCTAATAGTCAAAGATCAACTAATTGCCAAAATTAGGCTATCTCATCATACCATCCCCTCCATAAGCTTATCAAGCTTAGTCTTGAAGCCAGATATGTCTTTTTCCCCCACTGCTCCCCTTGGAAGGCTGTTCTAGAACTTCACTCCTCTGATGGTTAGAAACCTTCATCTAATTTCAAGTGTAAACTTCCTGATGGCCAGTTTATATCCATTTATTTTTGTGTCCACATTGGTACTGAGCTTAAATAATTCTTCTCCCTCTCTGCTATTTGTTCTTCTGATATATTTATAGAGAGCAATCATATCTCCCCTCAGCCTTCTTTTGGTTAGGCTAAACAAGCCAAGCTCCTTGAGTCTCCTTTCGTAAGACAGGTTTTCCATTCATCGGATCATCCTAGTAGCCCACTTCTCTACCTGTTCTGATTTGAAGTCATTCTTAAACAGGGAAGACCAGAACTGCACACAGTATTCCAGATGAGATTTCACCAGTGCCTTGTATAATGGTACTAACACTTCCTTATCTCTACTGGAAATACCTCGCCTGATGCATCCCAAGACCGCATTAGCTTTTTTCACAGCCATATAGTCATCCTGTGATCAACCAATACTCCGAGGTCCTTCTCCTTCGCTGTTACTTCCAACTGATGCGATCCCAGTTTATAACAAAAATTCTTGTTATTAATCCCTAAATACATGACCTTGCACTTTTCACTATTAAATTTCATCCTATTACTATTACTCCACTTTACAAGGGTCATTCAGATCTTCCTGTGTGATATCCTGGTCCTTCTCTGTATTGGCAATACCTTCTAGCTTTGTGTCATCTGCAAACTTTATTAGCACATTTCCACTTTTTGTGCCAAGGTCAGTAATAAAAAGATTAAATAAGATTGGTCCCCAAACCAGTCCCTGAGGAACTCCACTAGAAACCTCCCTTCAGCCTGACAGTTCACCTTTCAGTCCGACCCATTGTCATCTCCCCTTTAACCAGTTCCTTACTCACTCTTCAATTTTCATATTGATCCTCATGTTTTCAAATTTAGCTAATAATTCCCCATGTGGAACCGTATCAAATGCCTTACTGAAATCGAGGTAAATTAGATCCACTGCATTTCCTTTGTCTAAAAAATCTGTTACCTTCTCAAAGAAGCAGGGCCGCCCAGAGGCAGGAGCAAGTGGGGCAATTTGCCCCAGGTCCCGGGCCCTGTAGGGCCCCCATGAGAAGGACTGAGGCTCACTCTCCCTCCCCTGCCATCTCCCCGGCACCTCAGCGCACGAGTCCAGGAGCATCCCTGGACAGCACTGGAGCCGTGTGCCTCTGGCGGGGCCTAAGCTCCTCCCCGCTCAGAGCCGCATGATAAGGGGATGGGGCTGCATGCTCTGGGCCGAGTGGCGGGAGCTCCGGTCCCACTGGAACTCCCAGCCCCGCCCCCTTATCAAGCGGCTCTGAGTGGGGAGGAGCTCAGGCCCCGCCGGAGGCATGTGGCTGTAGCGCTGTCCAGGGACACTCCTGGATGCGCATGCTGAGGCTCCAGGAGAGGGGGTAAGCGGCTGGAATGGGGCGGTGAGGGGGGGAGCTAGATAAGGGGCAGGGAGTCCTGGGCAGGGAGTCCCAGGGACTGAAGAGTCCTTTTACCTCTGTGCTATAGTTACACTGTTGAGGTTTGCACCCATGTAGCTAATGCCCAGTCAGTGTTTCCATCACAATCAAGGTTTCAATGAAGGTGTTAATAGAATTTCTCTGCCCTGAAATTTGGTATGAAAAGAGATAGGGACTAGATAGCCATGGAGATTGCTGAACTTGCCTTTTCATCTCTTGAGACCCAGGACCAACTGGTGCACAGGAGTTTATTCTTGGGGGATTATTAATGTTGCAACAGAATCTAGAGACCTCACGTAAGATCAGGGGCCCATGATGCTAGGCACTGGACAGACACCCTGCCCCACAACACTTCTTATGTGAATGGACAAGACCAACAAAGAAAGATTTATTTCCTTTTTAGAGATGGGGAACTGAGGCCTGGGCTATAAAATGAGTTGCCTCAGGTGAGACAGAAAGTCTGTGACAGCCAGAATTGAGCACACATCACGCAAACTCCAAACCAGCTGCTTAACCACAAAACCATGCTTGCTCTCTGGGGGCTCTCTGTTAATATTCGAAATACAAAACGAAGCTGAGGTGTTTTTCCCTGCCACTGCAGACATTTACTTTCTCTCTGCATGTGATAAAGCATCGCTGCAAGAGATGACTCAACCCTGGGGCTCATAAAATACTTCTCATCTTCAAATACTTTGCTTGTGGAATGGAGCAGATTGGACCAAGCATTTGGAGTTTAAACACAGCAGCCCACCCAGTCCTAGGACCTAGAGCTGGTCAGAAATATTCCAGTGAAGCATTTGTTGAAATACAAGTGTTTTGTGGAATTGGTTTGGTTTCAGTTAAACCTGCCTGGTTTTCTGCCAGGTCACCTGCTTGGCTCCTAACAACTCACCTGCCAGACTGGCTCAGAATCCAGGGCTCCACCCTTCCTATTAAAATCCTCTGCAAAATAGAATTTCCTTCTCCACACAGCTCAACAAGGGACTGGGTAGGGGGTTGGATAAGGGACAGGGAGTCCCAGGGACAGTCAGGGGACAGGGAGGAGGCAGAGGTTCTGGGGGGGTGGTCAGGGGACGGGGAGGGGGCAGAGGTTCTGGGGGGGCAGGGGACAGGGAAGGGGGGGTTGGTGGGGGGCTCTCGGGGGGAGGTGGTCAGGGGACAAGGAGCAGGATGGGTCGGGATTCTGGGGGGGGGGCAGTCAGGGGGCAGGAAGTGGATGGGAGTCAGATGGGGGCAGGGCCAGGCTGTTTGGGGACGCACAGCCTTCCCTACCCTAAAGCTCGTTCAGCAGTTTGAGGCTTGCAGACAGCTATTTAACACCAAGAGCCAAGCTGTTATCTTTCCCCTTTTCCCTACATTTAATTTCAGTGCCATAGGGAGATTCATGTCAGGGGAGGGTAGCTTCATTTAAAATTAGCCACTTTAGATTAACAGTGATAGAGCCAAGAGAACCACGGGGGAGGGATAACATGAGAAGAGCAATATCTACACCACCTATCTCCTTCCCCACCCTACCAAGGGAGACCCCCCACCCTGTATTCCCCAAGGTTCCAGAGGGGTTAATTCAGTGGTTCTCAAACTTTTGTACTGGTGACCCCTTTCACATAGCAAACCTCTGAGTGCAACTCCCTCCCTTATAAATTAAAAACACGTTTTAATATATTTAACACCATTATAAATGCTGGAGGCAAAGCAGGTTTTGAGGTGGAGACTGACAGCTTGCAACCCCCCCAGTAATAACCTTGTGACCCCCAGTTTGAGAACCCCGGGTTAATTTAATTTTAGCACCCTGTGTCCATTCACAGGCATGTGCTATTTTGAGCATTTCAGTTTTCACAACATAGGCTCATCCCAGATTCTGGAACAAGCTCAAATGCTCAGTTCTTGGAGTATGTACATAGTCTATACTAAATACAAACCCACAGTAACCGTCTCCAGTTTGTGAGGGACCCCAAGAAGCCAGTCTCTAGGAAACAGATAAATTCATGGAGGTTAAGTCCACTAATGGCTATTAGCCAGGATGGGTAAGGAATGGTGTCCCTAGCCTCTGTTTTTCAGAGGGTGGAGATGGATGGCAGGAGAGAGATGACTTGATCATTACCTGTTAGGTTCACTCCCTGTGGGGTACTTGGCATTGGCCACTGTCGGTAGACAGCATACTGGGCTGGATGGACCTTTGATCTGACCCAGTATGGCTGTTCTTATGTTCTAACCTAAATGAACCCGAAGTTATGGAGATGGATATGAGTCAAGGAAGCCAGCAGAGTATCAGAAACCTGGAAAAATCTCTGATTGGATGGGCTCAGGCGTTTGGTCACAAGCTGAGGTGGTTCAAAAGTTTTGGATTTTTTTTAAGCAGAATTTTTGTATTGTTTCTTTAAACAATCAAACACAGCAAGCAGCAAATATTTGGCCACACACTTCTGAAACCTCGAATCATGTTCAAGTTTTGGCAGATTAATTTCAGTTTTTCAATTTAAAAAAAACCACAACAAATTTTGAAGGAAAGCAGACATTGTCTGTGATTTTTTTCTGCTTTTTAAAAACCCCTAGTTTTTGATCCAAAAAAGTTTTGACAGAAAATATTTGTCCAACCCTTTTAATGAGCTTTAGTGCCTTTTAGCACTAGCTGATGCTGAGAACTAGTGATACCTTGTAAAGGTGACTTGAAAAGAAGTTTTATTTCAAAACTGGGTTTATGCTGAGATATGGAAGGTTTTTAAATGTTAATTTTTCCCAGGATCCCACAGGGGCCCCCATGAGAATACAGTATTCTATGGTATTGCAACTTTTTTTTATGAAAGGGGCCCCCAAAATTGCTTTGCCCCAGGCCCCCTGAATCCTCTGGGCGGCCCTGCAAAGAAAGGGATCAGGTTGGTTTGGCATGATCTACTTTTTGTAAAACCATGTTGTATTTTGTCCCAATTACCATTCATCTCAATGTCCTTAACTACTTTCTCCTTCAAAAATTTTTCCAAGACCTTACATACTACAGATGTCAAAGTAACAGGCCTGTAGTTACCCAGATCACGTTTTTTTCCTTTCTTAAAAATAGGAACTATGTTAGCAATTCTCCAGTCATACAGTACAAACTCTGAGTTTACAGATTCAACAAAAAATCTTGCTAATGGGCTTTCAATTTCATGTGCCAGTTCCTTTGATATTTTTGGATGAAAATTATCTTGGCCTCCTGATTTAGTCCCATTAAGCCGTTTGAGTTTGGCTTCTACCTCGGATATGGTAATATCTACCTGCACATCCTCATTCCCATTTGTCATCCTACCATTATCCATAAGCTCCTCATTAGCCTCATTAAAGACTGAGGCAAAGTATTTGTTTAGATATTGGACCATGCCTAGATTATCCTTAAACTCCCCATCCTCCATCCTCAGAAGTGGTCCCACTTCTTCTTTCTTTGTTTTCTTCTTATTTATATGGCTATAGGACCTTTTACTACTGGTTTTAATTCCCTCTGCAAGGTCCAACTCTACATGGCTTTTGGCCTTTCTCACTTTACCCCTATCTGTTCTGACCTCAATAAGGTAGCTTTCCTTGCTGATCACTCCCATCTTCCACTCCTTTTGGACTTTCTGATTTTTCTTAATCACGTCTCTGAGAAGCTTGCTTATCCATCTTGGTCTACAATTCCTGCCTATGAATTTTTTTCCCTTTCTTGGGATGCAGGCTTCTGATAGTTTCTGCAACTTTGACTTCAAATAATTCCAGCCCCGCCCCACCTTTAGATCCATAAATTTTTCAGTGCAATCCACTTCCTTAACTAATTTCCTTAATTTTTTAAAGTTAGCACTTTTGAAATAAAAAACCCTAGTCACAGATCTATTTTTGTGTATCCTTCCATTTAGTTTAAACTGAATTAGCTCATGATCACTCGAACCAAGGTTATCCCCTACAACAATTTTTTTTATGAGGTCCTCACTACTCATCAAAACCAAATCTAAAATGGCATCCCCTCTTGTTGGCTCAGCAACTACTTGGGGAAGGAGTCCATCATCTATCGCATCCAGGAAAATCTGAGCCCTATTATTACTACTAGCACTTGTTCTCCAGTCTATATCTGGGAAGTTAAAGTTTCCCATAATCACACAATTCCCATTAGTGTTTACTTCATTAAAAACATTAAAGAGGTCTCTATCTATATCCAAATCAGATCCCGGTGGTCTATAGCACACCCCAAGCACTATCCCAGGAGATGATCTATTAGCTTTCTTCCCCAATGTGATTTTTGCTCAGACAGACTCTGTCTTATCCATTCCATCACTTCTTATTTCTTTACAGTCTACCTCATTATTGATATACAATGCTACTCCACCACCTTTGCCTTTATTTCTGTCTTTCCTAAACAGCACATAGCCTTCAGTACCCGTACTCCAGTCATAACTACTATTCCACCATGTTTCTGTTATCCCTATAATATCCAGTTTCACTTCCTGCACCAGTAGCTCTAGTTCCTCCATTTTGTTACCTACGCTCCTTGCTCTAGTGTACAAACATCTTAATTTTTGCTGTTTGGCTTCGCTCACATTCTTTACCCGATTAGGCACAGACATTCTACCACCAGTATCACCTATTAGACTGGTATCTACACTACCCTTCCTCCTTATGTCCATTCTCCTACCCACGACTGTATCCTTTCTTACTTCGTTTTCTTCCCTCTCAATGTTAAAATCCAGTGTGGAGATTATCTGGACATCTCTCAAGCATCTCCCCCAAATTCCTAGTTTAAAGCTCTCTTAATCCGTTGTGCCGTCTTCCATCCTAGAAGTCCATTTCCCTCCCTACTCAGGTGAAGTCCATCCTGAGAGAACAGTCCTCTGTCCGTGAATACCTCCTAGTGACCATACATCCCAAAGCCCTCCTTTTAGCACCACTGTCTGAGCCATCTGTTGATTGTCATAATCTTGTCACACCTTTGTTGTCCTTCTCTAGGAACAGGCAGAATCCCACTGAAGATCACCTGAGCCTCGATTTCCTTAAATGTCTTCCCCAGTCTGGCATAGTCTCTCTTGATACGTTCCAGTGAGAATCTAGCCGTATCATTTGTTCCCACATGAAGGACAATCAGTGGATTCTTTCCCAATCCCGTTAGGAACCTCTTCAGCCTCAGGTCCACATCCTGTATCTTAGCACCCGTCAGACAGCACACCCTTCTGTTCTCTGGATCAGCTCTGGTTACAGGCCTGTCTATTCTTCTCAGTAAGGAGTCTCCAACCACGTAGACCTGCCTTTTCCTGGTGACAGTGCGATTCTCCAGTCTATTCCCTGTTCCCTCTGGCTGCAAGTCCTCTCGATTCCTATTCTCCCTTGCAATCCTCCATATCCTCCTGGGGCTCATATTTAGTGTTGCCTCCATTGACTCTTCCCCTCTTCCTATAGGACTAGCTGCTCTTCTCTTCTTCCTTGCCCTCTCACCTGCAGCGACCACCTGCTGTGCCCCTTCTTCATTTTTCAACTCCGTAAACCTGTTCCTGAGCTCTGTTTCTCCTTCACTGGCCCGTCTTTTCCTCTGCCTGGTTCTCTTAGTCACATGCCTCCACTGTCCACTTTCCTCACCCAGCAGTCTCCCCTCAGAATTCTTTGGTTCTGCTTCCATCTGTAAGTCTGAGCTTTCCCCTTCACACCCCTCATATCTTTGCTCCATCATCTGCTCGAATCCACTTCTAAACTCAGCTAGAGTTTCCACCTGCATCTTCAGTCCTCGGATTTTTTCTTCCATCAGCTCTATTAGGCGGCACTTCATGCAGACGAAACTCTTTTCAGGTATCTCCTCTGGGATCATGTACCTGCTGCAGCTTCCACATCCAGTCATCCTCATTGTGTCTTGCACTGCTTGGGTCACTACCACTGCTGCCTCTGTATCTGTCATAGGCTTCCCACCTAAATCCTGTAAATCCGAGAAACACAAACCAAACTACACCACCACCACCCACAGCAAAACAACTCCCGCGCAATGAGCACCAAAACACTGCCAGAACACCACACACTCCCTTCACTAGCCTGTCTGTTCCTCTGCCTGCCTCTTAGTCTTTCCCCCAGACTCTCCTTGCAAACTCTCGCTCAAACTCCCCTGTTCACAGCTCTGTTTGCTGGCTCCTGCACCGCTGCAGCTGTCTGTACATAGTGGAGTTCACAGCCCCTGCCCCAAGGGTCTTACAATCCAAGGGTTATCATGGCTGCGAATGAACTTGAGAGAGTGTTTAAGAAGCCATTCCTTGCCCCCTGAAGAAGGGGCTGTGTCATTCTGCACCCCAAAGCACCCCATATTTACCATGGTAAGCATGTGGAACATATTTTAAGATGTGACAAGAGACTACAGATTCACTCAAAGGTCCTCTCTTCTTGGCTGGGAACAAAGAACCAGAGAAGGATCAGATAGTCCTTCTGCTCAGATAAGAGTCCTCTCCTCTCTTGGCCTTCTGCATGGTGTTTTCTCCATGCATTGCAAACGGACAAACAAAGGTATTTTCCTTAATTTCATTCCCAGGAACAGTTGAACCATTTCTCCTAAAATTAAAAATAAATAAATAGATCGCCTGAGGCAGATGCTTGGCATGGTAAATTTTAGTCTGGACAGTTAGAGTTTAGAAAAGATATAAGCAAGTAAAAACAGGGTCTTATAATAGTCAGTATTGGGTAACCTTAACTAGAGGCAGTACTATCAGTTCTGCCTACCATATCCTAGTAGCCTGTTCTTTTCTAATTGGAGCAATAATGTGTACGTGTGTGTGTGTTTGTGTGCATAGATAGAATCCATCAGTAAAGGGGTTAAAAAAAAGAAAAGGTCTCTTCTGTGTCAGATACAGCAGTGACCCACATTTGGAGCTATGAATGATTCCCTTTTACCACCGAATTTGTCCTTATCTTTACAGTCAGTGCTTTGGGGCACTTGCTCCCTGATTGTATATGTACAGTATTGAAAGTAGAATGAAAGTAACTCTAAAGTCCTGGCTTTTACGGTCAGGTGTTGATTTGATAGACAGTGAATGTGACACAGAAAATGTATTTAAGACTACAGTATGCACACAATTATTTTCTCTGTCAGCTGCAGACCATGGCAAACTAAGAGTATTTTATTCCTAACAGACAGGAGAAATCTCCAGGCATGAAAACCCCATGGATTTTGCAGCCTTGTACAGATTTTGCTGTTTTTTTCAAAATCTGAGCTTGCATTAGGGCCCAAAACGCAGCTGCCAGGTACTCATTAACCTGTTTAATTTCCTTTGCAGAACACAGACGAAAGTAAAACAGCACCAGTCAAGGTGAAAATTCTTGATCATTCATCTAAATGGTGCTAGCTTTAAAACCTGGCATTGACCATTTAAATGCTAAAAGATTGGAGCCCATTTGTCTCTGTAACTGGAACTTGGCTTTCACAATTGAAAATGAATAACAAGTTACTTCTATTAGCCTACAAGAAACATACATACGAACAAAACGCAAAGGATGGTACACTAGGACTAAGCATTAACTGGCTAAATGCCACCACAGTTAAGGATAGATTCAGACAGTGATGTAGAATTATGGATCTATTATTCTCATATATTGCAGATATTTTCACAACTAATAAGAACACCTTTCATTTATACAGCCCCCAAGCACTTTACAATCTATGTATCTGTATCACACTAGGTAAATGTGTGATGTCTCCTCCTCTAGCGGCTGATTTACACAGAGGATAAGAATGTACTGCTGGTAACTCATAGTTACTCCTTCTGTATGAGTGATGCAGACTTGTACTTCAGAGTTCAAGGTTCTGGATTCAGTCTTTGCCAATGACTGTCACCGTGCATAATTATAAATTGGTCTGTGAGCATAACGTGCCTAGGAGAAGCTTCCCCTGATGAGGAAGTATTGTCAAAGTGTGGGTCACATTTCCCTATTGCAATGGTTCTCCACACTTGTGGGCTACATATGTAGCTCACCAAGTGTTATGTGTGCCACATCCACACGATATATCTACTATTTGTATGGCCCTGAGGATGTCACATGGGCCACAGCTTGGTGCTGATTGGGCCGCAAGTGGTGGAGAACCATTGCCCTATAGCATATAATTCACATAGAGGAAAATAGCCTATTACTGCTACTCACTAATGGAGCTACTCCTTTACTGCCAGTGAGAGACGCCTGTGTTTTGGTGCTCGGCTCAATCCCTCCTGCATAACTTGTCCCCTACTGGCAACATGTAGAAAGTGTCATTGCATAGACATTTAGTCTGTGTGTGTGATATCTACAATAATTAGTGATGAATGACCCTCTAAAGGTTAAATAGCATCTCAAATACAGGATGTTTATCCCAACTACTCAATCCTCTTGTGGGAATCCCCCTTATCAGATCACAAACCCCACTCTCCCTAATTAAATCAACAGGCCTCCCTATCGCCGACTTGTTGATGACTTCTTGTCTTGGTGACCTGCTACTCCCCATCCATATCTAGGCTGGCACTTGGAAAGTTTACCTTCCACACTGGGGTCATCGGAAAGTGCCTGGTGCATATACAATCCCCTCTGGATTCTTCACAAGGGACCAGGTGGGACCACCACCCAACAAGATCCTCCTTGCCAAGATCTTCTGTGGGAGGGAGGGAGGTTGCTGGCCATCCCAACCCCTGGTGCTAAAGCAGTGCCATACAGAAGCCTCTCAGTTGCTCTGCCTCTTAATGTGTTAACATCCCCATAGAGTTTGGTGTGCCCCACAGTGCACTGGAAATCCTGTTCTAACTCAGGTTGGTACCGTTAGAACATAAATCACAGAAGTTATTTGTGTAAAAAACGGCCTCCCAAAATGTGAATGAGAGACATGACCTGGAATGTGAGGATGAGGAATTTAAACTTTGTACAGCAAGAGGATGCAGCTGAAGGGTCTAGTGAAATGGGTTGACCCAGCTGGAGTGACAGGAGAGGAGAAAGCTCATAGCATCAGTGCTTCTGGATTGACTGGAGGACCCGCAATTAGTAACGTTGCATTGATTGTGGCAGAGGCAGGCATCTACGTGAATAGGACAAAGATTTATTTTGGGGTAAGGGAGTAATTTTCATTCCCCTAAAGAGCAGCTAGCAGCTAGTTACATATCTGCAGTCTACTCACTCTGTCATAACATAGTTATAATTACTGCGATTCTGGGATATACTTATACAAGCAGTTGAAGTTCTCTTCATAGCTTTGTCTCCAGATGCCGCAAGCAGTGATGGGTCACGGTAAGCACATACCATTTTGGGAACACCATAGAAGCATCCTGCATCATGCACATCAGATTCTCGTTATCACATTTCAATAAAAGCAAGGAGAGGCCTGCTGATCCCTGCTGTGCTTTTTATTAATTATTGTTATTATGTACTATTATGCACAATTTCTAATATGGAAAAAGAGCAATAACTTCCCCTGAATCAAGTGCAAAAATGCATTTTCTTATACTGTAAATAAAGATTTCTCTTGTACATGGCAGTGCATTAAAAGGATGTAATTACCTTGTACCATAATGGAAGCAGTGGAGTTCACACCTTCTGTACAAAGACCCACATCTTCCCTGCTCTTCCAGGTGGGCAATTGGCTTCTGACATTCTGGAATTGCTGCTATTTGGCAGTGCGGGATAGCAAAATATGAGGGGGAAACATACCTTGTCAGGATTACTTCTTCTCGCTCCTCTGTCCCCCCTATGGTCTCTCTGAGTGCACTCTCTCCTGGAATCTCACAATTCTCCCACTCATAGACCAGAATTGGGGTTCAATACCTCGTCTGACTGGATTTCCTCCCTTCAGGAGCTTACGACCAGTGTTATGTAGTGATCAACAGCCTTCTTAAGACAAGGAGGTTTATTTAGCAAATGGAGCTGAGCACTAGAGAAAATGATTTAAAAGCAAATGACAGCCTATTTCCATCTCTAGGCTCATCCAGAATTATCCTTCATAACCAGTTAAATCAGATGGAATTCTCTCTTGAGTTGCAGGAACAGAATAGACCCAACTTATACTCTTTCAGCAAGCCCCGGAGTTCTTGAGACCCAGCCTGGGCTCTATTTGCCATCCAGTTATGCCCAGTCCATTCTCCTCCTTTCCAGGATACTCCCCTTTCTCAAGGCCCCATCCCCACATGTGCCTGAGGCTTGTCTACATGGTGCATGAGTCCAGATCAGCTGGGATGTAAATTCTAGGGTGCAGTAGCATGTCGTGCACTAACTGGCCTGTGTGGACCTTGCAGGTGGGCACTAAAAGTTCACGAGGACATATAGTCCCGAACATATTGCTCAAAAAGCATTTGCTACAGGTCCTAGGTGTGAGGTCTTCCTTTATCCAGTTGACAAGACAGGCCAGCTAAGATAATGCCCCTGTGGTGATTGCTCCACTCTTTGGCAGTTAGACTTATTCAGCTTCATGGCTTTCAATCATAGGCCTTGTGTCTATGGGGGCTGTGTGGTGAAAATGTCCACTCCCCAGGGCATTCTAGTGCCCTAACTCAGTAGTCTTGTTCAAAGACCATATTTTGGAGGACAGAACAATTTCTGTTACCAACCATGCCTCACATTCATCACATCCTCTTGCCCATTAAAGAGATGCCCAGTTCTGTGAGGGCTCCAGCATGTCCGCTTTTGGTCAATAGGGATAGAATCAAAGGATCTGTCTAAGCCTCGATTCTTTAGCTCTAACCCCCCATTTAAGAGGAAAATGAGGGCCGCAGTGGTGCTGGAGTAGTGGGTCCGTCACACACAACACTGTGGGAGTGCAGATTCCCTGGTGTTACTCTGGCTGGGCACTGGAAGAACAATTTGCGCCAAAACAAACATGGAAATAGGATTTTTTACGCTTGTCCAAGACAGGAAAAAATCCTTGTTTTTCCCATTATTTAGCAGTTCAAAGAACATTATGTCAAGGAGCACAGGACAATACACAGCCCAGTTGCAGCTTCACTGCATGGCAGTCCCAGAAGCATCTTTGGAGCCATCAAGACAACTCTGCCAGATGCAGCCCATTGGGTTGCTTTAGCCTGGTCACATTGCATTAGCCATGTCACTTAAGATATTGAAACAGGCCAGACAAGTTCTGATGGTTTGTGTCACAGGGTAGAGCTGGAAGAAAATTGTTCCTTGAAAACAAGGATGTTTTTTTCACGTCTCTTTTTAAATAAGTCCAATGGAAATATTGTTCCAGTACCTAGCACCTTTTTTCCTGGGGATTTCCATGGCACTTGTCAAATGCATCCATAAAGTAATCACTTCACTCATTCATTAAGTGCAATCACCTTGGATGGTGGTAGACAGCAAACAGCAACACTGCACAACTGTTTGGGGTTGGGGAGGGAATTTTGGGCCAAAGGTGCCAGGACCACCATCTGTGCTTACCACAAGCCACGGTGGGATCTTTAAGTCTATGCAGAACAGAGATGCCCTTGGTTTTTTTTTAAAACCTCATCCAAAAGTCCTGCTTGCAGTAAACTTCATGAAACTCGCTTTTCTCCAGCACTTCAGAGCTAAACGAAGCCTGTGGTTGTTCACACCTTTGCCTCCATGGGATCTAGGTGTTTTAAACCTGATGTTGAGAACATCAAGCCTTTACCTCATCCCAACATCTCGCAGGGTAACTTCTTAAATTAGTGTTCACAGGACCAATTTTCAAACCAAAGTACCTGCATCTGGAGGCCTAAATCCATATTTACGCGCAGCTCTGAACATCTGCCGCTCCAGAGAAAATCAATGGGAGCTGCTGGGGTGCTCAGTGCTTCTGAAATCAGGCCACTTATTTAGTTGCCTAAATATGGATTCAACTTTTGTCACTTCAGTTTCAAAATTTCCCCATATTTTCAGACACCTAAATGCCCATTTATTCAACCGTTGGTTGGTCTCAGACACCTTGTAGCTAATAATAGTGATACTAGAGCATAAAATTAAAGATGTGCATAAATCTTTGCAAAACCAGAGCCTTAGACTGATAAACCCTTCGAGCAGGAAGCATCTTTTAGTTAGGTGCATACAGCACCTTATACAATGGGGCTCTGATCCCAGATTAGAGCCTCTAGTGGCTACCACCATACAAATAATAAATAACAATAATAACCATTGTACAGACAGAGAGGGACTCCGCTTCTTTGTTTTCCCAGCATATGAGGTGTCTGTCTTGCCTGAGAGCAGTGATCATAAGAATTTAAGACTCACATCTGCACAATGTTAGAAAAGGTGTGAGCTGCAACTGCTGTAAGGAAGATTTGCTCTATGAACGTAACCAACTGGCCAAAATCAGGACTAGAGTCTGGAAGAGTTGTAAATAACTGGGGGTGCACATTACCAAAAAGACTTCCTCCCCTCAAAATAGAAAAGCATCAAGATTTCCATCTTAAATTACCAGCATATTCCAGAGAGCTACCCACCTACTCAGTATAAACAACAACAAAAAGTGAAGCAACTGGAGAGTCAGAAAATGTCTGAAATGATTAAGAGCCAACATCTACCAAGGAAAGAAGATGTAGTTTTTCTTTTCTCTCTCCCTTTCTCCTAAAGAGACCCAGTGACAAGGTTGTCACTGCCTCTGTTGCTTTGAGGACACTTGAATTGTTATGATGAGAGCTGTGCGCCTGGAAACCACTCATTTAAAAGGGTGTCAGTAAGAGCACATGGGAGGGGATCTCAATTTTCTATCCAGGAAAGAGATGCTTCTTCACCGATTTTGTTGTGTTCTCTATTGTCTCTCTCAGTCCAGTCCCTCCTGGTGCATTGCTGCTGTGCTCATGCTATTATAAATAAAATCTAAGCCTAGGAGGGAAAGGGTGTTTCCTTCCTGTCATCTTGGATTTGTGTCGTGGCTGGCACCACCTTGATGGATAGCGACAGTTCTGC
Organism: Gopherus evgoodei; assembly: GCF_007399415.2. Classification (NCBI taxonomy): domain Eukaryota; kingdom Metazoa; phylum Chordata; order Testudines; family Testudinidae; genus Gopherus; species Gopherus evgoodei. The sequence continues at coordinate 285,473,039 of NC_044323.1, read as the reverse complement.
ATTGGGCTTTGGCAGAGACTTCGACTTTCCTACTGAACCTCCACCCAAAATAAAATTAAACTGAAAGGAAAAATCAGATTTTCCAGCTTTTTTAAAAATTTTCTGTGCAACAGAAAAGGACGGAGCAAAACAACAGGAGAGATCCTGATGAGGCAGATGCTTCTCACCCTTGCTTAACAATCAGGGCATGTTTGCCAAGCTGAGAGAGCTATGAGCATCTCCACTCATCCATTCCAGCTAGAAGAAGCAGGGTTTGACTCCCGGAGAAGGCTTGCTGACCTCCCTCACACCCAATTGATTTGGGAGCATTTGAGAATTGGAACGTGTCAATAAAAGATCTCTCTGCCATGTGAAGAATATGTCTCTCGTGCTACTTCCCTCACTCCTGTTCTCAGTGGTAAAGACTTGGTAAAATTAACACGGATGATGGCTCATCAAGGAACTTCCAGTCAGGATCTGGCAATGCCAGGGGTGCTGGAATGCTTTTTATAGGGGGGGTGCTGAAAGCCAGCTAATGAAACTGTAGAATTGTGGTCCCCAAAGTTTTTATCTCGCACCTTCCCTTACCCCTGTCCGTGCCCCCTCCCTGTCCCCCAGAGCTGAGGCTGGGAGCAGGGCTATGGCTTGGGGTGGGGGGGCACAGCTGGGGGTGGGTTCAGTGCCAGCAGCCAGGATCTCGGGCGTGGGGCCTAGGGTGACCAGACAGCAAGTGTGAGAAATCAGGACAGGAGATAGGGGGTACTAGGAGCCTGTATAAGAAAAAAACTCAAATATTGGGACTGTCCCTATAAAATCAGGACAGCTGGTCACCCTAGCGGGGCCAGGAGTGGAGCCTTGGGCGCAGTGCTGGCAGCTGGGAACCCCCTGCTGCAGCACCCCCTGTGCCCCTAGTTCCCATGCCTATGGACAAAGCTGCCCCCGATTTGTCTTTTAAAATGTGTCACTACAGGAACCTACTTTTGTCTGTTCTTGAAACCACTATTTTCCCTCCCCACCATACACACCTTTGTTTTGAAGGGGTAAGCACCTGTTTTTGCTAACACTGTCTCTCCTTCCCCTTTCCTGAACACTGAGAGAGTTTGCTTAGCTCTTTCTGCTCTGATGTTATCAGGGCCAGAGAATTGGTAGCAGGTCCCATTGCTTAAAACAAACCAAGCACTGGTCAAATTCTGTCCAGTTTGTACTCCACCCTTACCCAGGCAAAATTCCCACTGGGCCAAATCCTGAGCTCTGTCTCCAGGCAACTCCTATATGGCTGAGAGAGAATGGCAGGTCAGACTGGGCCGGGCCCTTATGCAGGTGAGGGTGCACTGGCAGGGTATGAGTCCCATCCCAATTCCAGTCTCTGCACTCATGGGAGATGGTCTCATGCACCTTTAATTAACTAGCAATGAAAAGATGTTGGTGGTTTCTCCTGAATTGCAATTGTCCTTCAGTGAAGGCTTGCAAGGCTAGTTACCCACCACCGTTACCTTTGGCACTAATTAGCTGCCTGGCCCTCAGTTTTGGCAGAGGGCAATGGCTTGGATGGATATGGTGGCTGAAGGGACCATCGCCCCTGAAAGGGTTCCTTCCAAGGTGAGGTTAACGTACACTGAGAGCAGGACGGCTTGGGGGGTGCTCCAGGGAAGCGTGTGTGACCCACTGTTCAGTGTGTATTATGTGTCCCCTTCTGTGCCCCATCCACAGAGGATGTGAGTTTGTTGTAGCAGCAGCTACAAAAGCTGGCTTTTTAGCTCAGGCTACAGACTCATGGTTTTAGCTCTGGCTATCCCTGGTGTCAGTCAATGTGGTGGTTGGCTCGGTTGCTGCTGGTGCGACACACTTACGGAGAAGCAGAGGATGTCAGGCTCCAAGAGCCTTCTTTCCACCCCCCACCCCGAGGATACAAGTAAGTCCCTGTTGGAGAAAAACTCAGTTCTCGCTTTTTGTTTGGGTGCAGCAAAATCAAATACTTTATTCTAACTCCAGCAATTGCAATAGAGGGAGGGAGTGCTCTAGGACACTGGGTCGCCCCAGTCCAGGACAAGTCTCTCCAAAGGTAAACAATTACAGCAAGCATTTATACCTTTGTTACAGACAATAACAAGCAATAATATAGACAATAATGAGCAACAGCTGCATTTTGTTTATACATAGGCTATCCTGCTATCTTATTTTCCTCAGGTTGGGCACCAGTCTACGTATTTAATTATCAGGGCAAGGTCGTGATAACTTCTCACACAGTTCTTTCCTATTCGCCTCACACTAACCTCGCTTCTACAAATCTCACGTCATTAGGGTTACAGCTGGCCTAACTCTTGCTTACAGACTGACATGCATTAAGATCCCCTACAAATCCTTGTCAATTCTTTCCCTACTTCCACATCCCTTTGCTTTCAAAGGGAAGACAAAGGATCCCAAGGGCTGCCAACCTAGCTCCATTCACCTTCCTTATCTAAATAAATGAACATAGCTGGCCTCGGGAGTGAAAATATTTCCAAAACGGAGTATTTCTCTAAGGATCAGTTTTGCTTAATGGATGGAAGGCTGAGATTGTTATGAGGTTTCCATTCATAAGTTTCACTGGATGATGGTATTGAGGACACTTCCCGAAATCAACACAGTCCACATGCTGCAGAAATGATTTGCGTATCAATACAGGGCACATAGTGAGCTTTTGAATGGAGTATCTTTATGTTGCATAGCTAAACATCATGTCTGTATATCTTTTCTCAGTAATCTCTGATAATACCCAAAAGGGCAAAATCTTCTCTCCTTTCAGGTCAGTGTGGTTGCATCAGTGTGACTGAGAGAAGGAAATAGATCTTTGAAGTCCCTGCATGGCAGGACAGGCCCGGCCCTGTTGTCCAGGGTTGTGGCAGATTTAAACAATTCCAACTTTTGGCCATACAAGTGGATGAACTGTAGTGGTGGGCAAAGTGACTCCCATCATTAGAGCTTGTATAATCAGATGGGGAAGAAAAGCCCTAATATTAAATGGAGCATCAATGGGGGCAAAATTTGGCATATCATTAAAAATTCATTATCATTTTCTAGACAGTGTTCAGCAAAACGATGTCTGTGTGACATCTGATTGCACACAAAGCATCTGGATGGGCTTCAGGCAGATATGTACCTGAGAGCAGATTTATAACAAACTCTACCCAGCCAAGATGTCAAATATTAGAAGCATTAGAGAGCCTAGCACCACACAGATCACCATGACCTGTTACTGAAGGAGTGGGAGGGAAAAAAGTGTGATTATCCGTGGCAGAAACACAGTCTGGTACAGATTACTCGGATGCCAATGTATAGCTAAAAGACCCATGCCACCGCTGTGAAGGAGGCAAAGAGATCCTGAGTTTCTTCTGCCCCGAAGGCAGAAAACTAATGCCCAACAGAGGTAAATCATGGTAGAAGCACAGACTAGGAAATATTTTGGAATTCTCCGCGATGAAAGGTGCTGTGTAATTTTTTATACTCTTTTCTAGGATTTGTGAATAGGGCATCTAGTGGATTATTTTGATATTAGTCACATGTGGGAATGAAGTTTTACTATATGATTTAAAATGGCACATATGCATGTTCACATACACATACATACACCCCTCTTCTGAAGAACTGAATATAGCGTGTTGTTTTTATTCGCCCCTGTTTTGTATTTCAGTGTTAACAACATATTGACTGTCAATTATTATCATGCTGACAAATTTCCCTAAATTACACCTTTAGCCGTTTTTATGACAATGCTGACAGTGTTATTACTGAGTGGAAGCGAACACCCTGCTCTTAGCACAAAACACAGGCAAAATTTAAAAAAATAATAGAACTTTTTGCACATCTCTTTGGGTGATGTGCTTTTTATGCAAATGCCTCATAGTTTTCTACTGTAATGGTCCCATTAAACTCCTTGAGATTATTTGTAAGAGAAAATGTTACCTTGAGATTAAGACATAAAGTACTAAGTGCTTTTTTAGGAACAGAGGAGATTTCTCTGTAAAGAAGTTAATGTTCCAAAGAAAGCTTTGTTTATTCGAAAGGTTTTATGGCTCTGCTGTTTTCTTCACTCAGCACCTTAATTCTCACAAACCATAAGGCTGTCCAGATGTTTAAAATAAAAAGCCCATTTGGGTATTATCAGAGATTACTGAGAAAAGATATACAGACATGATGTTTAGCTATGCAACATAAATTCCCAGAGTATATGCTACCCAATAAACCTTATATCCTAGCCCTGCTGAAAGACTAGCTCATAAATCATAAAAACTAGACAAAAGTTCCTGAATACAATTTACCTCTAGCCAGCTGCCATTTAAAAAAAATATCTACTTGCCAAAGTGATAATCTTTTCTCACTGAAGTATTATTGGGAAATATGTTTACTAGTGGCAAATATGACTGTACCCTACCCAGATGCAATTTTCAGATGCTTTTGCTGCTTGTAATGTCTTGAGAATAGGGTTGTCTAGAGTCTGAAATACCTGCATTCTCCTTATTATCTGAACCTTTCATCCACTCTCCTCTAGGGCTATCTAATATGCTCACCATAGCAATTATTGTTCTGCTTCAACTAGTCTGGCCCACTTGCCGAATTTCATTTGCTGTCAAACAGTCACAAATTACAGCATTTGCTGCAGACTACCTCTAGTTTAAAGTATCTGTTTGTGCCTGCTGAACTGGAGAGCGAACGCGATGACTGATCAATGTGCATTTGCAATAATCCATCACAAGCTGATTCTCTGAAGAATGCAGTATGGCAGTAGTTTTCCAGCATTTCCTTTTATTTTAATTTGCTTATGCTATTTTTGGAAATTCTTTGCTATATGAGACTTTGTTTTGATGGTAGGGGTTCACACTCACTTTTCTATCCTGTCCTTGTAGAGATCTTAAAAAGTGAGGGTGGGGAGGTCATTTTTATTTTGCACAGACAAACTTTTAAGGCCAGCTTGATCTTTAGCTGATATAAATCAGCATTGCTGTGCTGTGGATGCTCTTTTACACCAGCTTATTATCTAACCCAATATTTCTACAAACCCCAAAGACTTAGGATATGTCCACATTGCAGCAGTTACAGCAGCCCTGCTGTGGCGCTTCAGCTGTGCCACTGTGGCGTAGATGCTTCCTGCTTCGACAGAGGAGGTTTTTCCATCCACAAATGTAATCCATCTCTCTGAGAGGCAGTAGCTAAACTGGCAGAAGAACTCTTCCATTGACCCAGCTATGTCTACAGCAAGGGTTAGGGCTACCTAAGTACATCGTGGAGGAAGTGAATTTTTTCTGAGCCCTGAGTGATGTAGTCGGGTTGACCTAAATTTTAGGTGTAGACTAGGCCTAGGGCTGCGTCTGGACTAGACATTTTCAACTGGGTTCTAACACATGCCCATTGATTGCCAGTTCACATGTGATAACTAACACAATTATAAATTCTAACACAGACACTTCTTTTGTTCCTAGTCTTGTTCAGTCCTAGCCTTGTGAAGGGTCTACATTAGAATGGACAGTTCCGTTAGCCATAGCCCAGGACTCAATTACGCTAGGCACCGTACAAACACAGGACAAAAAGAAAGTCCCTACTCCAGTGGATTTTACCATGTAAGTATAAGACAAGAAATAACAGACAGATATACACACAAAGGGGAGTAGAAAAAACAGTAAGACAATATTGGTCAGCATGGTAGGCAGTGGTCAGAGGGTATGGACTGCGTGTTCTTGCATGAACATCTCCTTACCTAATAATGATATCTTGACCAGGCAATTACCCATGCACACAATAGCCAACATGGCTTGCTTCTGGCAGGAATAATCAATGCAGAGGTTGGGATTGACATAATGCTTTTTAGAGCCAGACTACAGGCACATAACAGACAGGCACTTTTGCACCCTATGTTCATACCCCTTTGGCCGCAAGTCACCCCATTTTTTCAGCCCTGAAACACCTGGCTCTGGATTCTCATTCAGCCGCTGAAACTATTGCAGACATCATGAAACAATCAATACAGATTGCTGCATTTCCTACTCTGTTGCAGGGGTTCGCGATGCCATAGTTCTCAGATGAGAAACTTGTAACTTAAACACAGGGCCTGGTAGAGAAGTTAATTGATTGACAATTTGCAAAGCCTACATTGGGCTCCATTAAAAGCTGGCACTAGGGAGTTAAATTTGCTGTGGTATTTGCAGTGTCTCCCACTCTAAGTATATGGAATAATGTGGTGTGGTAAGCATCCAGTTCTCAGTAATAATTGCTGTTGATATGTTTTGCATCCTGAGAGGTTTTTTTGGGCAGGGCAGATTTTAGTGGGATCCCATTCTCTGGCCCAGCCAGCTATTAGGTTATTCACAAGAAATGTATACCACTGCCTCATTCGTTCATCCCACTAGCCCTGTGTATTGGGCACATCGCTCATGTATTTGGCTGTCCTGCAGCATCTGCTCCCTAAGGGCTCTACAATCCTAGATCCCTCTGTTCAGTGACCATATTTTTTCAGCAGCAGTAAATTGAGCTTTGTCCACAAAGTACTCAAGCACATGCTTAAATTTAAGGAGGTGAATCAAAGAATCATAAGATTGAAAGGGATCTCAAGAGGTCATCTTGTTTTGAGATCGGCTCTGTTCAATATCTTCATCAACGACTTAGATATTGGCATAGAAAGTACGCTTATTAAGTTTGCGGACGATACCAAACTGGGAGGGATTTCAACTGCTTTGGAGGACAGGGTCATAATCCAAGATGATCTGGACAAAATGGAGAAATGGTCTGAGGTAAACAGGATGAAGTTTACAAAGACAAATGGAAAGTGCTCCACTTAGAAAGGAACAATCAGTTTCACACATACAGAATGGGAAGAGACTCTCTAGGAAGGAGTATGGCTGAAAGGGTTATAGTGGACCACAAGCTAAATGTGAGTCAACAGTGTGATGCTGTTGCAGAAAAAGCAAGCATGATTCTGGGATGCATTAAGAGGTGTGTTGTGAGCAAGACACGAGAAGTTATTCTTCCGCTCTACTCTGTGCTGGTTAGGCCTCAACTGGAGTATTGTGTCCTGTTCTGGGCACCACATTTCAAGAAAGATGTGGAGAAATTGGTGAGGGTCCAGAGAAGAGCAACAAGAATGATTAAAGGTCTTGAGAACTTGATCTATGAAGGAAGGCTGAAGGAACTGGGTTTGTTTAGTTTGGAAAAGAGAAGACTGAGAGGGGACATGATAGCAGTTTTCAGGTATCTAAAAGGTTGTCATAAGGAGGAGGGAGAAAACTTGTTCACCTTAGCCTCTAATGATAGAACAAGAAGCAATGGGCTTAAACTGCAGCAAGGGAGGTTTAGGTTGGACATTAGGAAAAAGTTCCTAACTGTCAGGGTGGTTAAACACTGGAATAAACTGCCTAGGGAGGCTTTGGAATCGCCATCTCTGGAGATATGTAAGAGTAGATTAGATAAATGTCTATCTGGGATGGTCTAGACAGTATTTGGTCCTGCCATGAGGGCAGGGGACTGGACTCGATGACCTCTCGAGGTCCCTTCCAGTCCTAGAATCTATGAATCTATAAATCTAGTCCAGTCCCTTGCATGCAAGGCAGGACTAGGTATTATCTAGACGATCCCTGACAAGTATTTGTCTAACCTGCTCTTAAAAATCTCCAATGATGGAGATTCCACAACATCCCTAGGCAATTTATTCCAGTGCTTAACCACCCTGACAGTTAGGAAGTTTTTCCTAATGTCCAACTTAAACCTCCTTTGCTGGAATTTAAGCCCATTGCTTCTTGTCCTATCCTCAGAGGTTAAGAAGAACAATTCTTCTCCCTCCTCCTTGTAACAACCTTTCATGTACTTGAAAACTGTTTTCATGTCCCCTCTCGGTCTTCTCTTTTCCAGATTAAACAAACCCAATTTTTTTTAAATCTTCCTGCATAGGTCATGTTTTCTATACCTTTAATCATTTTTCTTGCTCTTCTCTGAACTTTCCCCAATTTGTCCATATCCTTCCTGAAATGTGGTGCCCAAAACTGGACACAATACTCCAGTTGAGGCCTAATCATTGCTGAGTAGAGTGGAAGAATTACTACTTGTGTCTTGCTTACAACACTCCTGCTAAAACATCCGTAGAGGGTTGGTTACCCACTCCTACCCTTCAGGGCTTAAAACAGCCCAGGAGAGGGCTGTAGCTGGGGCGAAAAGCCTGGGCTGATTGGGAGAAAGCAAGCCCAGCTGTGGCCAGGTCCCAATCAGGCCCAGCTGGCCCTTATAAGAGGCAGTGAGCCAGGAGCCCAGACAGTCTCTCTCTGGCTGTAGAGGGAGAAGGGCCTGGCTGTAGGGAGCTAGATAAGTTACCTAGAGTGGAGCAGGGCTGGGGAAAGGCAGAGGAACTGGGGATCTCCTGCCTGGAAAGTCCCAGGCTGCTGCCTAGCATTAGGCCAAGAGGTACTGGGGGGTTGTAGGGGCCAGCCCAGGGGTAGGCAAAGACAGCAGGTCCAAACCCCTTTGCCTATGATGAGTGGCTGATACTGCAGTCTGCCCCAGTGAACAGGAGCTAGATGGAGACTGGGCAGTAGCCAATACTGAGGCAAAGTGGGGATAGTGGGGTGGGGGTTCCCCTGGGAGGGAGAGACCCAGTTAAAAGAGGCACCGGGGGCCAGGAGGGGACTCGGGCCAGAGGACAGGTAGATCACTGGCCTGCAGAGGGCGCTCTGGGCTGGAAAGTGAGCTAATTCCCAGAAGTCACCAGCAGGAAGCGCTGCAGGGGTGAGTCTGGCCCATCTACAATATCCCAGAATGATGTTAGCTTTTTTTGCAACAGCGTTACACTGTTGACTCATATTTAGCTTGTGGTCCACGATGACCCCCAGATCCTTTTCCGCAGTGCATCTTCCTAGGCAGTCATTTCCCATTTTGTGTGTGAGCAACTGATTGTTCCTTCCTAAGTGGAGTACAATGCATTTGTCCTTATTGAATTTCATCCTATTTACTTCAGACCATTTCTCCAGTTTGTCCAGGTCATTTTGAATTTTGATCCTATCCTCCAAAGCACTTGCAACCCCTCCCAGCTTGGCATCATCTGCAAACGTTATAAGTGTACTCTCTATGCCATTATCTAAATCACTGATGAAGATATTGAACAGAACTAGACCCAGAACTGATCCCTGCTGGATCCCACTTGTTATGCCCTTTCAGCATGACTTTAAATCACTGATAATTACTCTCTGGGACAATTTTCCAACCAGATTTGCATCCACATTATAGTAATTCCATCTAGGTTGCGTTTCCCTAGTTCATTTATGAAGAATCCTATTGACTTCAAAGGGACAACTCAGATGCTTAAAATTATTATTTAATTGTATTACAGCAGCGTCCAGAGGTCCCACCTGAGACCAGAGTTCCTTTTTTGCCAGGCGTTGTACGAAGTAAGAGACAGTCCTTGTCCTGAAAAACTCACCATTTGAATAGCTAAGACACACAAAGAGGTGAAATCACTTGCCCGAGGTCACACAGCAAGCCAGAGGCAGAGTCAGGAATAGACCCCTAGACCTTGTCTATACCTATGCTGACTTAGCTATGTCCCTCAGGGATGTGAAAAACTAGCACTCCTGAGAGACGTAGGTAAGCTGACCTAAACTCTGGTGTAGACACCACTAGGTCAATGGAAGAATTCTTCTGTTGAACTAGCTCGTGCTTCTTGAGGGGGTGGATTGACTACAGCGATAAGAAAATCCCTTCCGTCGCTGAAACAAGTGTTTACACTACAGCACTGCAACTGTGCTGCTGTAGCACTTATAGTGTAGACCTACCCCAGGTCTCCAGAGTCCCAGTCCAGTACCCACTGCACTAGATCACACTCCCCTTCAAACAAATGCTCCCAAAAAACATGCTTAAGTGCTTTGTGGGATCAGGGCTTTGGTGCACACATACAGATGTGGTCAATTATAAAATGACGTGACTTGTTGTTCTGATGGTATTCATTATTAGGCATTGAAGGGCTGCATAGCTGCCTGTCAATCTCATGTGGCCCCAATGCTATACAATCACTGTAGGCACTTCTTCATTCAGTACCTAAGTCCTGCTCACAGCAGGTTGTTTATGATCCTACAAATTCTTTAACTAAAATAATTTTGATTGCTTAAAAAAAATCAGTAAACCCATTGAAAACTATGTGAAAATAAACACCTTCGCCATGCTAATGAGGATTTAATGTTTAATGTTAGCAGTGGGACTCAATATAAATAGATGGATTCATCCTCTGAGATGTGAACATTATTGCGGTATGTATAACACCTTACAGAAATAGTCTGTGCTCTGCCTGAGTGCAGATAACCTGTCTCTGCCTAAAACAGAATCTTTGAAAAAGCAAGTCGATCATAGATCAGCTAACTCATTGGGGATTCCTTAGTTATTTTCCTGAACTCTGAGTAGAGGTTTCTCCAGCTGGCCCTCCTTGGACAAATGAAAAAATAAAAGCAAAGCAAAATTAATAGATCTGCATCCTAATTCCATGTGCTTTTCCAGATGCTAATTTAACAGAAGAGCTCTTCCAGATGAAGAGTGAAGAGCTGCTGCTCAGAAGCTGCAGGCTAGAAATTGTGCATTTGTGCTCATTCCACTGTGGGCCACCAAAGCAGAAGGAGCAGCACTTGACTGAATAGTCCAATAACCACTGTGAGCATTGAAGGGTTCATTCAAAAATATGGTGGATTTACTCATAGATTTTAAGGTCAGAAGTGACCATCATGATCATCCAGTCTGACCTGCACATTGTGGGCCACAGAACCTCACCCACTCACTCCTGGACTAGACCCCTAACTTCTGGCTGAGTTACTGAAGTCTTCACATCATGATTTAAAGAGTTCAAGTTATAGAGAATCCACCATTTACAGTAGTTTAAACCTGCAAGTAACCTGTGCCCCATGCTGCAGAGGAAGATGAACTCCCCCACTGCCCCCAGGGTCTCTGCCAATCTGACCCGGGGAAAAATTCCTTCCTGAACCCAAATAGGGTGATCAGTTAGACCCTGAGCATGTCATCAAGTCCCACCAGACACCCAGGAAAGAATTCTCTTTGGTAACTCAGAACCCTCCCCATCTAGTGTCCCATCACCGGCCATTGGAGATATTTGCTATTAGCAGTCACAGATTGACTACATGCCATTGTAGGCAATGTCATCCCCCCAATAAACTTGTCAAGCTCAGTTTTGAAGCTGGTTAGGTTTTTTGCCCCCACTGCTTCCCTTCGAAAGCTGTTCCAGAACCTCACTCCTCTGATGGTAGAAACTTTCATCTCATTTCAAGCCTAAACTCTGGAAAATTTTAAGAATCTCTCTGTGTCTAGGTACCTAAATGGCCTCCCTTACTATTTTAGGCCAGGATTCTCAAAGGTATTTAGCATCTAACACCCACTGAAATGAAACCTAAATACCTTTGAGGATCGGGTCTTAGTCCATCACAAACACTGATGAATTTCTCCCCTGTAGCAGTGAAGTATCATGAGCCCTATTTTTATATATATCAGGCACAAAGAGTTTTGCCCCAGGTCACCCCAGGAGTCTATGGAACAGCTGGGAATTTCACCTGGTTCTCCTGAGTCCCAGCTTTGCCTTTACCTTAAACTAGGAGAGGCAGCGTGGTCCAGTGGATTTACACCAACGGGGAATTTTCCTGCACCAGAGTTATTCATTGCCAGCTATTCACAGCCAGAATCCCATTGCTCTGCATTGCCTGAGTGGTACTGAGTCTCTAGGTCTAAGTAGAGAATCTGTCTCTCAGTGGCCACTGCTTTGACCCACACATTTCTCTTGCAGGGGTTACAATGAAGGAAAGCCTGGCATACCAGAGCACCTATTATCACCGAGTCTTTTATTCTCCTTTCCAGAACTGCAGCCATGATAAGACAGCTCACAGGGAGACAAACCATGCATATTGGCTCCATTGGGAGAGCAGTGGCAGTTCAATCAAAGCCAATAGATGAATACATTTTCTCTCCCCTCATCCACATGGATTTGGATGAAGATATTCTTGTGAGCTGTCTCTGTGGCACAATGGGTTAGCGTGTTGGTCTGTTAACTGAAAGGATGGTGGCTTGAGCCTACCCAGGCATGGTGGTAAGCCTGTGCTACTTCTTGGGGGAGGTTTAGGTTGGATATTAGGAAAAAAACTATTTCACTAGGAGGGTGGTGAAGCACTGTAATGGGTTACCTAGAGAGGTGGTGGAAACTCCTTCCTTAGAGGTTTTTAAGGTCAGGCTTGGCAAAGCCCTGGCTGAGATGATTTAGTAGGGGATTGGTCCTGCTTTGAGCAGCGGGTTGGACTAGATGACCTCCTGAGGTCCCATCCAACCCTAATATTCTATGATTCTATCCCTGAGATGGGCTCCTTGAAAGAGCTGATAAAATAGTGGAAATTACAAGAGGGCAAGCACCTATGGGAAGCGGGAGGCTTGGAATCAGGAGTTCTAACAAGCCTCACTCCCTCCTGTGATTGCTACCAGTCCACATGGTGCTCTGCAGGGGAGCTCTTTAGAGGATGCTCATGGAAAGAACTCATTAGTGTTTACTAATTGCTAAAGGTAGGGGAATGGTAGTATATGGTGAGATTGCATTTCCTCTTTTCTGTGCTGGCAAAGGATCATGAAGGTGTAGTGCTGAGTGGTGGCCTTGACAAGCCACATTGATGTTGAGGTGGAAAAGCTACAGCTACTGGGAAGCTTAAATTAAGCCCATCCTATGCTAGAGAGCTAGTGCAGAGCGGCACATCAAAGACTCAACTGCTGCACAAACTAAAGCCAAATCAGGCCTGCTCAGTATAACACCCCTCTTCCCCCCTCCCCGATGGATCTTTTGATTTAAAAGCACAAGTTCCTTCTGCTTGAGCTAAAGGACTAACTCAATTCATTGGGACCAGTAGAAAACACTGTCATAAACAGATAGCTAAGGGTTAATGTCTCTTTCACCTATAAAGGGTTAACAAACAGTGACCTGCAAACACCTGACCAGAGGACCAATCAGGAGACAAAATACTTTCAAATCTCGTGGAGGGAAGCCTTTGTTTGTGGGTTTTGGGTTTGGCTTTGTTCTCTCTGGGTCCTGGACGGGACTAGAGGTGCAACCAGGTTTCTGCCAATCTCCCTGCTACAGTCTCTTATCTATTCAGAATTGTAAGTAAGAAAAGGCGGTCATAGTCTTTTAATTTGTTTTTTTTTTCATTTGCATATGTGTACTTGCTGGAAGTAGCTTAAATTGTGTTTCTGCTGGAGAAAGTTTCTTTCTATTGTTTATAGTTAAAAGACCCTGTAACTTTTTACCATCTAAAGTGCAGAGATAAACCTTTTACTTTTTTCTTTCTTTTTTATTAAAAGTTTTGCTTTTAAGACCTGTGTGATTTTTTTCTCCTAGTTAAGGTTCAAGGGAATTGGTGGGGAGAAGGGAAGGATAAATTTTCTCTTTGTGTTAGATTCATGCAGCTTGAATCTGTATGGCCTCTGGGTGAGGGGGAAGATAACACTCCTCTCGGTGTGGTGATTCAAGAAGTTGAATCAGGCGATCTCCTAGTGTTCCCAGGGCAAGAAGGAGCTGGGAGGAAGAAGGGAGGGGGAAGGGAATGGTTTATTTCCCTTTGTTGTGAGACTCAAGGAACTTGGGTCTTGGGACCCCCGGGGAAGGTTTTTGGGGAAGACCAGAATCTATCAGGCGCTCTACTCTAAGTCCTGATTGGTGGCAGCCTATCAGATCTAAGCTGGTAATTAAGCTTAGGGGAATTCATGCTAGTACCCATATTTTGGACGCTAAACACTTGACGCTTGACAAACACTTAAACGTCTTATGTGGACCAGATAGTGCAGAACAAAGGACACACTGTATTGCTACATCAGTTTGCTGTAGACTCGCACAGTATAACTGTCTCTAAAAACATCTGCTACTTCCCACCCTGATCTTTCTAGTGCTGAATACATTAGCAGCCCTACCTTCTCACAATGGGTATGTTCATTTCATTACTTTCTACCGCACATTTCCCACCAACAAGTTTCTTTCTAAACTAATCAGATTTAGGCAATAGAAGATTGGAAAATACCAGCCTACATTAAATATTCAGGACAGAGAACAAGAAGAGAAGTTTCAGAAAGGAAGGTGTAGGAGGTCCAAAAACTGTTCCATTTCTACCTAACACCTACAGAATGCTAAAGTGGGATTTAAAAGAAACAACAATTAAAAATGTCAAAATTATCTCAGAATAACAGATGGATTTTTTTTATATATCTACAAATGTATTTAAGGATTAGAATTACTCGAAGCCAAAATGTAAGATTAAAAAAGAGATAAAAATCAAAGACATCATTTAATATTTCCAGAGGGTACAGGTTTTACTTATTTATTACTTTATATTTCACACATCGGAAAAATATGCACACAACAGTTGGAGGGGAACAAATTCCTATATGTGGCCTGTGTTCTGATAGAAACAGCATAAATTATCTAAGCTATAAGAAAAGAAAAAAAGAGAGACATGATACACTCGAGGCAGATGTACAAGTCAAGTAAAAGAGAATTATCTCAAGACATTGCATAAAGGCTTAAAAGTATTTCATCAATTACCAGATCAGTTGACCTGGCTACAAACCAGATGTCCACTAACCTTGGTTATTGGTGAGATTGATTTGTGCCACATGGGCATTGATGTTATCAGAAGAAAATTTTGTTTCCTTTTCTGTTTTCTCTGGATTTTCTGTTGATGCCAGTACCCTTATCCCCATGTTCTTCCATTAGACCTCTGCTTCCAGAAAGTATGGAACCTTTCTATGATAGAGAAACCTGCTGGTGCTAAAGGATACACACACACATACATATATCAGTCACACTTTATACTAAGTGTCCAGTTATACAGGGAGCTTGTCTACATAAACATTTAGTGCGGGGCAAGCTAGAGTTTGATTTACCGCACACTAGTCTGCCGTGGACCAGCTGTCCGTGTGGACTCTGCTGATGCACATTAATGACTTGTTAATGTGTTTTGATCTAGGTCAAAGCACATTAATGAACTGTTAATGCATGTCAGCAGGGTCTACATAGTCAGTTAGCCCATAGCAGGCTAGTGTGGGGTGGAGCCATACCTCAGCTTGCTGTTCATTAAATGTTTATGTAGACAAGCCCTTGATTTGCAAAGAATTAAAAATGTTTGTAAGCATGTTACAGACATGAGCGGTATGCATTATTGATGATTAAAACATATCAGTAGAAGGCATTCTGGATGGTGATAAGACATGGTAACAATATAGTAGAATAGAGTTAAAATGAAAAAGTTGTAATGAAGTGCTTCAATAAGGTTGTTTCAATATTTCCAAAATCAAATTTATCAGAAATTTCATTTTGTGGAAAATGTTGACTTTTTGTTGCAATTCGGGATGAAAAGAAATTTCAAAATGCTGGAAGTTCACATGGAACAGAAATCGAATGTTAGGACCAGCTCTAGTTACAAGCCATTGTATTGACCTACTGGACTCTATTACAATTGATTAAACGTTTATTAAAAATATCTATTAATCTTTTCCATTTGCAAATTGAGACTTTGCATTTTATGATATTTCTATCTTAGCTTATCACCTAGGCATCATTTATTATTTTCATTAGGTCTGATCTATGTGCCTCAGAACCAGAAAGCAAATCATCTCTTAATCCCTGTTAGGAATTTGCAATGCTTAGTTACAATTTGGGGTGTAGCCTGTGTGGGTTAAATTCACCACTGTACAGAGGACCAGCCAAGGGCTATGATATATCTTTTCATTCCCATTTGGGCCCTATTTTGAGGACATAGGTGGGAGATAAATGGTGCATATCTATAATCCTCTGCACAGGGAGGAATGTCAGCCTTCCTGAATAGAGAGATAAGGTGGGTGAAGTAATATCTCTTACTGGACCAACTTCTTTTGGTGAGAGACACAAGTTTTCAAGCTTACACAGAGCTCCTGAGCAATGTGTAAACTCGAAAGAATGTCTCTCTCGCCAACAGAAATTTGTCCAGTAGAAAATATTACTTCACCCATCTTGTCTCTCTAATATCCTGGGACTAACATGGCTACAATAACACTACATACAACCCATGTGAATAGTTATTAATGGAACTGGACAGAAAACACTTTTAGGAAATTCTTTTTGGTTCATTTTTTTTATTTTTGACCAAAAGTTTTCACTTTGCAGGTCTTTGGTTTTCGAATGAAAATGAAAATTTGTCAAGAAAAACGAACATTTTCAACCAAAATTTTTGTTTAGTGGAAAACCCAATTTTCCATTGGAAAATATTTCAGTGGAAAATGTTCAGCTGCCTCTATTTATTATACAATATTTTCTGGGCATGTCAATTTTTTAAATGTTATATGGTATGTAATTATATATTGTGTTATGGGTATTACAGTACTCTCTAGAAGTCCTCATCTTGGATGAAGACACCACTGTGCTGGCAACTGTACAAGCACAAAAAAATACTAGCCTGTGTTTCTAGCCACTCACTCCCATTTTTTAAAAAAATGCTAATTAGGAGAACATCTATCTGGGTCCCATGTAACCAGGCCAACAACTCTCGTAACTGGTCTCCTGATTCCATTATATATGCTGTGTTAGTATGTTCCTCAAATGAGTTGGACTTTGACACAGTTTGTGTATCTGATTGACTGTACCCAAGTCCATTACAACAAATCCGAAAAGATCTGATTCCTGACATTTGGATTAAAAAACAGGGAGGATAAACCCAAAGAAGTTATGGAAAAATTTAAAAATGCCAATTCGGGCTAAACTGTACCATATTTTACTTATTTCTGTGTAATTCAGCTAATGTGATTTGATGCAAGAAAAGGAAATCTAATGTCAGTTAGTATATGTAAACAGTACAAATATAGTGCAATGTGCCAAAAAAGAACTTTATGGCACTTTCCTAAATAGCTAATTCTGTCTTCATGGATTTGGGCTTTCATTTAAAAAACAAATAAACCAAATGTCAAGCACATATGGGTTGGAAGGAAAACATTCAGAATGTGCCCTAATGTTGCGTTATCCTCCCAGGTCTAAAAACAGACAGACTGTAAGTCTTAGGACTTATCTATACGCAGAGTTGTTGCACTGGCTCAACTTAAGCTGTGATTTATAATTAATTTAGTTAAACTGGTGCATATGGCTGTATGGACACTTTGATTTTGCTTTCATCCAGGCTTATTTCAGTGTAATTTAAAGACTTGTCTACACACATATTGTGACCAAAATAACTCAATCCAATTTAATTCACATCCTTAGTTATTTCAATGCAACTATGAGTGGGAACATGAGAGCTGGGTGAAAATATTCCATTGAAAGTCTTCTCTCTTTTTTTGGGGTGGAAATGTTTGTTTTGTTTTGATTTGAAAAAATGAAAATAATCGAAGGATCTGCTTTTGGAGGAAAATCTTGACTTTTTGTTGAGACAGCAAAACCCTAAAACTTTTCCCCGCTAAACTGAAAACTTCTGTTTTCAGCCAAAAACTTTTTGGTTTTTGTTTTTTGACAAAAAGTCACAGTTTTTGAGGGGGGAGGAGAAATATATTTTCTGACCATCTCTAGTGAACATTCATATTTTGGAATAAGAGTCCCTTATTTTGACATAATTTAAGTTAATAAAAAATAACCCCTGCTCCTGCCAATATCTTTTCAGAAAAAAAACAATGTTGACACTTTTTTCAAAGCTTTTTTTGAAATGGGACATTTGTCAAAACTGACCTTTCCCCACAGTTTCAGTTTTGATGAATCAACATTTTCTGAGAAAAAAACTTTTGGTTGAAAAATTCCCAACCAGCTTTAATAATGGCCCTGATCCAGTGAGGTGTGGTTACTTAAGCATGTCCCAGGGTTTTAGCTCCAGAGTGGTTCTAATGACGTCACTGGGATTATTCACTTGTTTTAATTTAGGCACATGCGTACGTACCTCATTGAATTAAGTCCCATTGATTAATAATTGTACAATGCTCCGATACTGCAGAGATGATTAAGTAGAAAAAGCCTTCTAGGCTACACCTATCCTGCTTCCACTGAAAAATCAATGGTACATGTCCAGCTGATTTCACTGGGGGAAGAACAGGGCTTGTGTGCTATGCTATTCATCCTATAACTCACTGGTCAGTATTTGTGACAATTCACAGTCTGTTACAGCTAGAGTGACCAGACAGCAAGTGTGAAAAATTGGGACAGGGGCTGGGGGGTAATAGGAGCCTATATTAAAAAAAGCCCCAAATATTGTGACAGTCCCTATAAAATTGGGACATCTGGCCACCCCAGTTACAGCCCCAGGTCCAGAGGCTCTATTTCAAGTTTTACTTCTGATTTAGATTCCAGGGTGCTTGCCCTACGTGGCAGACATGGCTAATTATACCCCACACTTAAACTGAGCTGCCAGCAAAGGGGGAGAGGATGGTTGCAGCTACTAGGGAAAGGGGAAGATTGAGCACAGCAGAAAGGGGTAGACATAAAACACTATCTACGCCTAGTATTGATAGTGCCTGCACTGTGGAGTCCGCTAATTACTGCACAAAAAGAAATTGTTTTTTAAAAACCTATTGGTGCAGCAGAAAGATTGGGAAGTGAATCTTTAGCCTAATCTATCAAACCGAATAGTGGCAATCCCTGACATGTCAAAAAGTTAATGTCACTTTAATCGGTTGTAATCAGACTAATAAAGGTTATAACTATCGCTTTAGTAGCCAGAGCCATTCAATAAAGCGATAGCTTTTATTCCTGGGACTGAAGCGGATGTAAAGTTAAAAGAGGCTTGCAAAGTGGCAGGCCATTGTTGCAATGGATGTCAATTGGATTGGATGCCGCAGTTCCAAACAAGTGAAATCTAAGAGGCTGGGAACAGCAGACAGTTCTGTGCAATCTGTAAATGGACGGGATGATTCATTCAGGTGGACTCTGAACTGCTCCAACGCACATCCCTAGATCTGGGCTCTGATCTACAGCTCACCGAAGTCAGCGCAAAGACTCCCATGGACTTCAGTGAGCTGTAGTCCTGCACTTAAAACACTATTTTTACCTTTGCCACTGCATTAAATAGGGACTCTCTTAACACTGAGAGTCTTACTAGCACCTTGTGAGGAGTGCCCAAGGCTGCAGCTGCTTTTCCTAATTATTTACACCGTCCTATTAAAACATTAATTCTGACAAGTGTAATGTTTTCTAGATCTTGATCCTTTCTCATTTCATGAACTGAAATTATTTGCTGTCAAGATTTTCCAACACAAAACCATTAGCTGTTCAGCATTTGTCTGTTAAAATGCCTAATAATCTGATGACATCTCTCTCACTGTTTATACCACTTGGTCCTCAGAGAGGAGACCTTGGGCAAGGGATAAAAGACATTTGCCAGTTTTTGTCGTAATGAAATCTGGGTACATTTGGAATGAACATGTTTCCTATGTAATAATTAGGGCCTAAAACTGTTAGCACTCCATGTTCAGAATTCCCATTGGTTTCTGTGGGAATTCTATGCACAGAAAGCTGCTAGGATCCGGCCTTTTATCACTGCATTCTCAATAGCAATGCTAGAGCTGTGCAAAGAACAGAAATTCCATTTTGTGGAGGATTTTGGACTTCAAAATGTGTTTTCATTCTGATTACGGAAGCAACCCCCAAATTTCAAAATTCTCTGAGAAAGGAAATCTTAAATATATTTGTTTCAGATCTAAATGTTTCATTTTGACAAATTCATTTCACTTTGATTTTGACTTTTTATTTTACCTATACAATAAGATTCCAGGAGTGTCATTTTGTGTGTCACTCTGGTGCCTAGAATGCCTGTTGAGTCACTATGAAGTGATTGAAACAGCTACAAGCATGGGTGAGGGCTCTTTTTGTTCAGAATATGACCAGGTTCAATCATCACTGGGATCTGTGGGCAAATAACATCCTATTGTTAAGTTCTCAGCTATTTTGATTTTACAAATTACACCCATGTAGCTATGCCATGCCGAGTCCTAAACCACTGTGCTATCAGAGGTAACTCAACCAATCACCACCATTACTCTACAGCAAATGTGCATGAAACAGTTTCATTGGCTGTATGAGGGATCCTGCTCAGTGCTGCAGTTCTTCAAAACAACCCGCAAAACAATACAACCAGCTTACACAATAACTCCAAACACACATAGCTCCACACAGCAGGAAAGACCCCTGATCTGCTGGACAAATCTCCTAGAACAAGGTATGCATTTGTCCACCCTCACACATACTTATCATAAACCATAAAATGGAGTGGCAAACTGGCAGATACATCACCAGTAATTTATATAATATAATAGCAAGTTTAAAAAAATGAAACACAAAGCGGTTACAAAAGAAAAAAAATGTTTCCTTCTGGAAAGGTCACAATGTCCCTTTTTGACACTGTTGGAACGTTCTTCCCCCGAAATTAAATTTTGGCAAAACCAACAAAGTTTTGAGAAGCATTTCAATTTTGACGGAACTACATTTTCCAACAGAAGATGATTCCATGGAAGTTTTCTCAACTAGCTTTAGTCAATGTATTTACCTATTACAAGAATGAAGGATCATTCAAGTAAATGCTGTCTGATAAATGTTCTTTTACACCATCATTTCTATGCCATTGAAAAGCAAAGCCACCCCAGAATAAAACAAAGGGTGAAACTTCTGAAGATGCTTCGAAAGGTCTTGTGAAGGATGGGTAAAAAAAGCCCCATAACATTACACTTTTCTTTGATCCATACTGGGCACTTCTGGACCACACAAAGTACGTTTATGCATGAGCAAAGTTGGGAGAACAAAGGTGGATCAGTCCCACATCAATGCATAAAGAAAGTGACAGTGATCCTCTGCTTTTAGAAAGGGCTGTATTGCACGAGAAAACATCAGGGGACTGAAGGCCTTTGAAAGGCAAAAGATTTCCATTCTTTTGAACTTTAGTTTATCTGATGGAAACACTAGCTGTCAGCTATAGTCAGCATCTCTTTCTTGCTTTCAGTGGCTCGGAGACAGGCCTTATTGAGATAAGCCTAAGGAAGATGAGGAAAGGGCAGACAGGCGAGATAAAGCGGAGGTATTGTGTAACGTAACAGAAAAGAAGAGCTGGAGAGCTCAGCTGTAAGTCAGCAGTTAATGTTTTCAATATTGTCCTTTTGTACTTAAGTGCCAGCCGAAGCGATTTCACTTCAATGACCATTCTGCTTCCAAGACATGCTGCATAAATGGAAGGCCAGGCTTCTGCTCGTGCATTCAGCAAGTCTCAAGATCAAGCCATGCCCCTGGAGGGCCAAGCTGATCAGATGGGACTTGCTCCAATGCCTATTAAAGTCTATGGAAGGCTTTCCACTTAAATCAATGGGAGATTTTACACTTACTTGAAAGGGTGGAGGATCACAGAGAATAGAAGGATGAGGAAAAAATAATGTTCTAGTCAAATTCTTATTCCATGGCCATCACCATGGTATTTCAGCACCTTTCAGAAATGCATTCATTAGAAATATGCCCTCCTCCTAACCATCATCAGAACCAACTATGGAAAATAGCAAAGAAGAAAAGGGAAGGAAATAATTATCATGAGCCTGTAGATTCTTCTTTTAATTTAGTGATTTTTTTTAAACAAAAGAGATTTGGAGGGGAGAGAAGAAACCTATTTTGCAAAACATGGCTGCAGTGGTATTTTTCCTTAGGCAGGAGCAATAGCTAGACTCCTTCCTGCACCTCTCATTCCTGCGTGTCCAAGTTCAGATCTAACCTATAAACCTGAGCCATCCCTTGAGAAACACAATAGCAAAACAAAATTCTGTGGAAGCTCAGTGTGTGAATTACAATCAAGGCAACCCTGTGATCCTATTGTTTCATTCTTCATACTCCTTTCCCTCTACCTTACCCTGGATCAACTACTGTCAGTGGTCATGTTTTGTCTCAGCTCAGGCACTGATCCTGCAAATACCTATGCAGGTGCTTAAGCATGTTAGTGCTCTCACTGATGTAATATACTAAGCTCTTTTGAAAATCTGGCCTCAGTTGTAGGTGTTGAGCCTTTCGGGAGATTCTGGCTGGGTCTATGTGACTCAGTCTACCCATCTGTAAAATGGGTGTGGGGGAATCATTCCTGTCTCTCTGCCTTTGTCAATTTAGAGGTAAGGTCAGGGCCGGCCCTAATGAAAATAGCACCCTGGGCGAACTTCAGCCCCTCCCAGAGCTGGGAGCTGGCCCAACCCTCTTGTCTCCCTCCGTTGAGCCGGGACACCATGTGGGCCACAGTGCCCACCCCTTCAACTTTATCCTCTTCCTCAGCTGGGAGCCAGCCTGACCCATCCACCTCCTCTGCCAAGGTGGGAAACTGCCCGAGCCACTATGCCCCTGATCACAGCGCCCTGGGCAATCGCTTTTCAGGACAAAGACTGTCTGTTATTCTGTGTATGTTCAGTGCTTAGCACAGAGGGGCCCTGATCTTGGTTGTGGGCGTGCGGAGCTGCTGCCACCCCATTCTTAAAGACAACAACCCTTTCCCTCTGTTTCAGTAAAGCAGGCAAAAAGATATCAGCTCTTTTCTGTTGCTCTAATTAGCAGTACCTGTAGCACAGACACATAAATGGTGAAATGAGACAAGGTGCTTCCCTCACTCAGTTTGTCTGTGGGATACGATGACAGCTCAAATCTTTCGGAAAAGCTGGGGAATAACAAACAATGTTGTGCAGGCAAGACTTTTTCTTCCCCACTTTCATTTCCAAGGAAACAGATGCAGGATCACTTGGCAACCTGGCATCAGTCAACATGTTTTGTTTTAAAAGAGTATTTCGTTCATTATGTGGAAAGAGTTTCATTTCTCCACAGATGTGTGGGATTAAGGTTTCACGTGACATCTATTTAATGACAATGCTGGAAAGATTCAGCGGACCTATGGCTGGGGCGTCTCATTATTTTCAAGGATTGCACGCAAAGTCAGGGGAAAGTAACAGAGGCGCATGGATGAGAAAGGCTATCAACTAATTAGGCACAGAAGCTGTGCGAACCATTGATGTCTGCTGCTGATTAATGTAAATCTAAATAAAGCCTATCTGAGGAATGAACATAGTTGTTCTCTGTCCTGAGAATTGTTCGATGCTTGCTTTATTCCGGTGTTGTTTTCCTTCCATTTGCTGGCCATTATAACAAATATTAAAATAGTCACTAATGAGGGACTCGGAGGATCAATAACAGAGTATGAAGCTTTTCCACACTAGCCAAAATTTGGTCCGGATCGTTAGACCCTGTAGGTAATTTCTGTCCAGAGGCAGTTTGATGGTTTGTGTGAAATGCACTGGTTTCCTCAGTCTAGTTTCTAATGAACAGGAGCCCATAGAATGGTAAGCAGCCTACCTGGGGCAGAATGAACCTCTAGGCTGAGCCGTACGGCACATAGCTGCATCTTCCCAGGACGAGATTCAGGAAACAATGTGACTCAGAGTATCCAAGTATCAGGCCCAGAGATTACGTTAGAGTCCGAGACCAGAAGGGACTGTTGTATCACCTAATCTGACCTGTAAATCATAGGCCATTCAGTTCCACCCAGTTACCCCTGTATTGAGCCCAATCACTTGTGTTTGGTTCAGGCATATCTTCTAGTTACTTGTCCAAAGTTTCAGAGGGAGGGACAGGGCCGTCCTTAGGATTTCTGGTGCCTTAGGCGAGATTATTAAACTGGTGCCCCCGTGCCTGTCTTGCTCTTAGCAACACAAACATATGCTTACAGTATTGGAAAACTTGCCACATGCATGTTATTAAAACCAGTTTAACTTAATTAAGCACATTGTAATGCTGATGGACTAGCACTAAAGAAGTAGCACTATAGAAAAGATTCTGATTTGACAGAATGATGCAAATAATATCATTTTTTAAAATTTGTCAACATTTTATTGGAAATTTATATGAAGAGGTATTGAAAAAAGGATTTGTTTTTAATTAAAAGCAATCTTTCTGGCTTTTTTGGCTGCAAAATCAGTAATAATGTCATTGTATGACAAAGACAAAGTGATGTCTTGTTCGATTGCAAGAATAGCAAGACCAGTCAAGTTCCTGACTCATTGTAGAGCGGAGATAGTTTTTAATGAGCTTTAGTTTTAAAAAACTCCGTTCTCCTGATGCTACTGTTACAGGAATTGTCAGTAGAATACGAGTGGCAATGTACACATTATGATATATTTCAACAAGTTTGCTGGTATGAATAAACTGTACAATGTCCATCATCAATTTTGCATGTGGCAACAACTCAATTTTTCGTACAGTTCAAGTCCATTTAAATCAAAATGATCACCGTGCTTCAGGAGGCACTTTAGGTCAGGGGTCCCCTATGCGGTGCCCGCAGGTGCCCTGGTGCCCGCAGGGGCCTCTCAGTGCACCCACGTACTGGTCGGAGGATGAGCATCTGCCGAAATGCCACCAAAATTCGGCATCATTTTGGCAGATGCTTGTCCGCCACCACGGTCCTTCATCTGGCGCCCGCCAGACGAAAAAGGTTGGTGACCACTGCTGTAGGCTCTTGCACTTTGTCATTAGTTGCTCTTGTTTTCCTAGTTCGTTGAATTTAGTCCCGCTCAGCCCGCTGCCAGCTGAGTGAATGGAACCCCAGGCCGACAATGGGTTGAGTGGCTCAGCCGGGGTCTCAGTTGCCGGCCTGCTCAGCCGTTGCCAGCCTGGGGTTCCTTGGGGGTCCCCAGGCCAGCAGTGGGTGCTGAGTGGGGCTGGTGGCTGGCACCCTGGGTTCCAATGGGGCAGCAGCCGGAACCCCAGAGCAGTGGCAGGCTGAGCTGCTCAGCCCACCGCTGCGTGCCATCAAAAATCAGCTCACGTGCCACCTTTGGCACATGTGCTGTAGGTTGCCAACCCCTGCTCTATACACTAGTAAGGAGATGAGAATATTACAGTTGTTGGAGGGCTCTATTTAGCAGTAACAGGCCTACAGGAAAGTCAGTCAACATTTTTTGTTTCTCTGATGAAAACTGGCCCACTCCCTTCCCCACACCAAACTTGTCACAAATAATTGTCAACAACTTAATTTTCTGTTTTTGGCTAAGATATTGATTTTTTTTTTAAATGAAATTGAATTCAGGATTGTTAGCACGCATTTTTGGCAAACAAATTTGTTAAATGACAATCTAAATGGCAACGCAGTGCTGCTTTCATGCTTGGCTCACCCCGCAGCCTGCTGGTCCAACAGCTGAAGTAGAGGAGGAGATAGGTGGAAAACTGCAGGACCCCCAAATCTACCTCTGGGGTGCAGAGTGGCAACAGCAGCAGCAAACCCTCGGGTCCAAACACACGCCAATAGGCACCTCTGCCAGCCCAATGGACCATGGTGAAGTTAGCACAGTATCTGATCTGATCTCAGGGACAGGGCACCCATGGAGCCACAGCAGCTCATCCTGCTCTGTGCAACTCCGCCTGGGGGAGAGATGCACTCCCCAGTTAGGGTGACCAGATCCAGATGTCCTGATTTTATAGGGCTAGGCCCGATATTTGGGGCTTTGTCTAATATAGGCACCAGGAGCCTATATAAGAAAAAGACCCCAAAATTGGGACTGTCCCTCTAAAAGTGGGACATCTGCTCATCCTACCCCAACCCCCTGTCCTGATTTTTCGCACATGCTATCTGGTTATCCCCAGCCCAGTCCTGTGCGACCCTTCCAATCCTGGCTGCCTGCCAAGGAAGTGAGTTACTTTCACTTTCATTCCTCAGCAGGCAGCCAGGGAGGGGAGGGGAGAAAGAGGGGTGCTCCATTGGGGGAGGGAGAAAGGTGGAGTGCTCCCTGGGGCAGGGGGGAGAAGAATGGATGTTATGGGGGACAACAAAGGATACTGCCAGAGCCGCCGAGCCTGCCTCACCTCATGCTGGAGGAAAGAGTCGCACTCAGAGGTGAGCTCCTTCCCCCACCCATTCCCAGAGACCCCAGCAACCAATCCCCTCCCTCAGACTGTGCTGCATTCGACTCTCTCTAGGACCCAGCAGCCCTGCTCTTACATGCTCCACTGCTTCCCGTCTGTCTGGCAGAGCGGTGCTCCCAGACCTAGCGGTGCCCTAGGCAGCTGCCTAGTCTGCCTATGGCTAAGGGCGGCCCTGGGGAGGGAGTGGAACAGCAAGGATTGGGTCTTGGGAGCTCCTGGCTCATTCATGTGCTCAGGTCAGCAGAGCACACTTCTCCCTCTAGCACTCATCTCATTAAGGACAGAGCTTCTCATCAGAACATTGTCTAGGAGTTGGCTCACCTTCTTCTCAGCTGTTACACAGGTAATCATCTCTTCTGTGCATGCTGGAAAGCGGAGGGTGGCGTATGATAACAAGATCCTTGGGTTTACTGCGCCTGTCTGCTGAGATCATTTCCAGTGAAATGGAACAGATGTAATAATCCAGTGTTTCATTTTTGACATAACTCTTTGTATTGGTTCTTTCCCTTTTTTCCACCAGCATGTTAATTAGTGCTAGCATAATTCCATATGCCCCCATTCATACAAGATACATAGGCATAGTATAGAATCAATTCTGGCATAATCTGGATGGAAAGAAGCAGGCTTTCCCATCACATAAGGAAGACAGCTTTCTCCCCACCACCCCAGGAGCAGAGCATGCTGCTCCTGTCAGCTCAGGAGGTGCATGACCAAGGCCTGTGGATTCAAATCCCTTCCTGATTGCTGGGCTGATCTAACAGTCCCTTTGAGCTTTGGCTTTACCATAGAGTGGACAAAAGCGGGAGCCATGCATCTCAATTTCCCCCCAAAATAGTCAGGAAAAGGAAAAGGTTCAGAAAAGGGATTAGGAGTATGGAACGGCTTCGGTATGAGGAGAGATTAATACGACTGGGACTTTTCAGCTTGGAAAAGAGACGACTAAGGGGGGATATGATTGAGGTCTATAAAATCATGACCGGTGTGGAGAAAGTAAATAAGGAAGTGTTATTTACTCCTTGTCATAACACAAGAACTAGGGATTACCAAATGAAATTAATAGGTAGCATGTTTAAAATAAACAAAAGATTTCTTCACAGAACACACATCAATCTGTGGAACTCCTTGCAAGAGGATGCTGTAAAGGCCAAGAATATAACAGAGTTCAAAAAAGAACTAGGTAAATTCAGGGTAGATAGGTCCATCAATGGCTATTAGCCAGGATTGGCAGGGATGGTGTCTCCAGCCTCTATTTGCCAGAAGTTGGGAATGAGCAACAGGGAATAGATCACTTGATGGTTACCTGTTCTGTTCATTCCCTCTGGAGCACCTGGCATTGGTCACTGTAAGAAGACTGGATACTGAGCTAGATGGACCTTTGTTCTTATGTTGGCCGTTCTTATGTTCTGATGATGCAAAGTAGCTCAGATACTTCATTCATAGTAGGCCAAGATACTGTGATTATGTCCACATTGTACAAGAGAAAGATATAAAAGAAAAATAAAGAAACAAACAATCCAGATCTGTACCGCCCTGGCCTGGAGTTGGAAAACCAAAGTTCAGCTGACACTAAAGCAACACCACTCCCAGTTTCTCTCTACTTTTACAGTCTTCCTACTAGCACTTGAGTCTGAGAGGGGTACAGATGAGATGACTCTAAAACTGCAATTGCATCTGTCATTTCTGCCCAGAGATTGAGAGTGACTGGAATGAGGATATGCTCAAAGAGGGATCCTTATAACATTTTTTTTCAATTCTCACTTCAATTCCAGGAATCACAAGCTAAAAGCTAGAATACATAGCGCCCGCCCAACCTTTCTGCTATCCCCAAAAATAATGTTTATAGAATAATATTATGATGCTACCTTCATATTGCATCTTTCAGCCAAGATGCTCAATGGGCTTTTCAGACATTAATTTAGTTTCACAATGACAGCCCTGGGAGTTAGTTATGTCTTCATTTTCAGAGCGATTGAGCACTCACCACTCTCATTTACTTCAGCTGAGGTGGAGGGCTTAGACCCCAGGAAAATCAGGCCCTAGACTCATCGAGTAAACTGTGTCACAGAGAATTGTCTATCACACTTTGAGTCAAAGGCAGAGCCATAACTAGAACCCAGGAGTCCTGACACCCAGGCTTCTGCTTTAACTAGTACATTCTCTGGATTAGAAAAGGAACAGAGCAGAAAATCCAAGATGCTAAGTCACTAACTACAGGAGGGGAAGGCCAGCTGTATGTGGGGAAAAGGGAAAATTATCATGTCTCACGCTCATCTCTTCAAGAAGGAATTCATGGGCACAAGATTGGAATGGAGTGGGCCCCTGTTTTGGCAACGGGACTGTGGGTGACCAAAGGGTAGGAAACTCAGGGGCACAAGTGTTTATTCTGCATCCACACCTTTTTATGTATTGTTTAAGTGAGCCTTTGACAAGCTCATATCCCACTGAAGTTTTCCCCCTCATCACACATAGCTACATGGATTAGATAAAGGTAGATATGCTGTATTATTTAAGTGAAATAATGACAAGATTGGAAGGGATTTGCAACAGATGGGAGTCTCAGCACAGATATTTTATGCAGACAGGCGGTGAGATTGGGATCAATGATGCCTAAAGAAGCCCTGAGTAATACAATCAGGATGAAATAAACAAGTGGGATTCACTCATACAGGAAAAATATTTTTCTTTTATAGAACAAATGCCTTATTTGGTTTGCAAAGGAAAACAGAGGGCCAATTTTTTGACATACAAAATCTCTAATGTAAGTATTTAGATTCAAAGGTATTTTTCTCAGGAGGCAGGTGATGGCATAGTGGGTTATTTGATTAGCATAACCAGATAGCACGGTGATGGGCTCCTTGGGAAAGGTGAACAGTACTACAAATACATAAAATAATAATAAAAATATCAAGTCTAGAAAGCTGGGTTTAAATCAGGGCTCCCATTGCTGTAAACATGATTAGCCATGAGAAATAATATTCATCGGAGAGGTGAGAAGGAAGATAGGTCTGGTGAAGGAGAGCAGAGACGGGGAAATGCAAAACCTGGAAGCCCAGAAATAATTGCAGACAGCTTCTAGTGGTCTCACACCAGCAAGTGTGGGCACTACTGGTTCCCCTGTGAGTGCAGAGTGCTTCAGCACGTGCTAGTAATGGAGGTTTGACTTCAGCTTACGTGGTAGAGGCTGTTTCTAGAGGTGAAATTAACCCCTGTGCAGAAGTCAAGGCCTTTGCACCCCTTAAGCCCTTCGGTGAAATCTTGGCTCTATTGAAGTCAATGGAAAGTTACCATTCATATCAATAGGGCCAGGATTGCACCCTTGGGGTTTAATTGGTGCATGGATCTTGTGCCATCCCCTGAAGAGGGTAAATGTCACCTTTGGAGAAGGTGGTCCAGTGTTTTATTCCCTATGGCAGATATGAGTGGATATCTCACTACCATGGCATGTGGAGTAGAAATCATTGTATCAGGATCGGACACCTTGGCTGCAAAGACCAAAGGTTGTCCTTCATTTGGCCATTCAGGTGCAGCTCTGGACCACAGAGCTGGGGGTGGGGGAGGCAGACCAGATAGCATTAAGCTGTGACTTAGAGCCGATTCTGCTTTCTGTGTTATGAAATGCTTGATTATAAATAATACAATTGTTAAATAAAGGTTCTCATTAGTCTGATGCAAAACTCATGCTGTCTTGTGCTGTGTGCACCTGTGTACAGTCCTGGAGCATTACATCATGCAGCTTCTCCAGGGCTCCAGATCATATTATGTAATCCTCTGGGGGGCTGCTGACCACTTCCTAGAATATCTCTTAGTGCTGTAGTCAGCCGTTGTTTTATTTTCTGCCCCGAGCAGAGGGACAGCAGGTTTTATACAGTTCCCTGGAGCTCTGGACTGGCTTCCAGAGTTCCCCCAGGATGACAGGCTGACTAAGGCAATCTCTAGCCTCGGGGCAGCTTGACAGCAGCAGTTAGGGCTCCGTTTTTGTTGGCTGTGGTTGATATGTTGGTGCTGAGTATTGTAAATTGGAAAATTTTTCAGAATGCATATCCTATTTTTAAAGAGGTTTGTGCAGAAGTACTGCATGTGAGATGCTGGATTGCCAGCATTAGAGTCTGAGGGTACACATACACTGCGATAAAAAACCCGCAGAGCACAGCAGTTCAGAGCCTGGGACATCTGACGTAGGCTCACAGGGCTTAGGCTGTGGAGTTACATAATTGAAGTATAGATGTCCAGGCTTATGGTGGAGCCTGGGGTCTGAGACCCTCCCCCATCCCGAGGTCTCAGAGTCTGTGCTCCAACCTGAGCCTGAATGTCTACAGTACAATTTTATCCCCACTGCCCAAGCCCCGTGAGCCTGAATCATTTGGCCTGGAACAGCTGCAGTCATGCTACCGGTCATTTTTTTGGCAGCATAGATCCTTGAGATTCCTGAGATACTTGAGTTAGCCAAGGAACCTGGACATCTTCTGCACACCGCCCAACCGAAGTCTTAACTCTGCCGTAGAGGGACTATTTTGGGTGGGATGAAGAAGGTAGTTTACGGGTCATACCCATTCGAACCTTGGCCCCTGAACTGAGGCTGCCAATATTGGTTCCAATTACTGCCAAGTATGATGATTATGATGCTTTTATTTGTTTATTTATTTTGCTGCTGGCTTGTCACATGTCACTGGGTTAACGCTGCCAACTCATTTCACACTGGTCACGAAACAGACATCAGATAGAAACAATTTTTGGGACACTCTCAACCTGTTCTGGATTTGAATTGGCAAACAATAGGTCAAAACACCCTTCTTCTATTACAGTATATAAAGTCTCTGACCCTGAAGCACAGAGAGAACCATTTCACCTTTAAATAGAGGGGCAGCTAGACCAGGTCAACAGTGCTATGCTGCAAACATAAACTCACAAGCACTATGGAAAGTCATAGTTAAGGACAAAATTTTCCATGTAATTTTTTTGTTTTTTATTTTGTTTGGTTGGAAGTTTCTCTCTCTCTCACCAACAGAAGTGAGTCACCCCCCCCCCACACCTTGTCTCTCTCTCATTTTGGTTGAGACACGTTGGTTTCTCAATGAGAAAACTTCAAATATAGTGTTGAAATTTATGAAAAAAATCTATTTGTCTTCAGTGAGGAAATAAACCTCCCCCTTACTTTAACACTTCCCTCTTCCCCCATTTTTCTCAGTGGAAAAAAAGAGTTTATAAAGTGAGAGAAAGTGTTGGCTCTTTCTCTACCAAAACAAAATTATTTTCAAATGCAAGTTTCAAAATAGTTCATAAAAAAACCAAAAACCTCAACAAAAACATTTTTCTGAAAATCTCAAAAAATAAAAAAGGAAAAGTTTTCATTTCTTTTTAAAATTTCCATGAACTATATTTAATTTTTTGTGGGGTAATTCTAATAAAAAAAATTACTGACAACCATAACAATAGCTGTAACCCTTTGGCCAGCGTTAAAGGCAGTAGAAAAGGGTGCAAACCGTCAATCTTCTATTAGGAGCCTAAATATCTTTGATGATCTGGGCCAAGATCGATAATACTGCTAGGGGCTGACATTAAAATCAATAACACCTGTGACTTGAGCCCTTTCTTAGAACCTTACTCATTACAGGTTATAGGAAAATGAAATTAAAATCCTATACATTGAAGAGTATTTTACTTCCCCTCTTGCAAGGGGCCCAGAACAGAACTCTTTTGTTTGGAATAAACCATCTAACTAAAGATTACGGAGAAATTAAATAAAATTACAAAACGTATCCAGGCAGTCACCGCAGGCTCAGTTATTATTCACTGCCTCCTGGACAACTGCTCAAGTACACTGCCCACCCGCCTCAATCACACTCACAGGTACGGTCTGGTACTGTGGCAAACAAATGTGCAGAAACAGTGAAGGCACCACTCAGAATGCTGTGGGCAGCTCTGGTCCATCTCCGTGAGTCCATCCTTTACTGTTCCATTGTTGTATATTCTGACCAAACTGTAACCACTCACACAGTCTTTCTCTGGCCCACAGAAGCCAACTCCTGTCCATCCATGGCAGCTACTCAGACAAGTCAGCCTTGCTCTGCAGCCCATAGGCTTTCCTATACCATATTCACTGCCTTGCTTTCATTATTTTCATCTGTAATGCAAGAAACCTGCAGTATCCAATATCCTGTAAGACGTTATCTGAAGCATAAGCTAGCATAAGTATGGTTAAGTAGACCGTAACCCATGGCATGAATGCACGGTTACCTTTAGATTTTAGGAATTAAGGAGAGTTTGCTCATTGGTAGCAGTTAGAATGTTCCTGTAAGTGCTACCTCAAGGAACATGGAAGTAATACACCTCTACCTTGATATAACACTGTCCTCGGGAGGCAAAAAATTTACTATGTTATAGGTGAAACCGCGTTATATTGAACTTGCTTTGATCCACCAGAGTGTGCAGCTCCTTCCCCCGGAGAACTGCTTTACCGCATTATATCCAAATTCGTGTTATCCTGGGTTGCATTATATATGGATAGAAGTGTACCTGCAAATCCACTTAAGCAAAGTGTGACAGATATGATCATGAGCTGATATGGTAGTTACATGTATGAATATACTAACCTCTAGAAGAAGGGCACCTCAGTGTTAGTAGGATGAGGAAATACAAATAAGGAAATGGGGGAAAACCCCTCCTGAACATGCATTAGGTATAGTGGCACCAGCGTAACATATTATAAAAGTTGCATCTCAGCCTGTGAGCAGTAGGAGAGAGAGATGTAGCTCTTGGGAGGTGCCAGAATTATGGCTAGTGGTGATGAGGGGGACAGTGATGGTGATGAGGAAGATTAATGGCTAACATTTCAGGTCATCCTGCAAGGGATGATGTGAGTATATGGATAGAAAGGCATACATTCTGTAGTCTCTCTACCTACCTACTTAAGTTAGAATGTTTGTGACTGTGCTAAATGTATTAATAAACTATTTGTAAATAGAGAAGAGTTCCTGTAATGTGAGTGTTGCAACTGTGCACGCTGAGGTTCCCAACTATATAGTCATTTTAATAATACTAGGTCTGATCTTAGGACAAGAAGCTGTCAACCCTCAAAGTGATATCTTGAAATTCCTAAGTAATCAATATAATTATTATATTATCTATAGATCAGGCTACAGGTCCATTTAGCTCTGGTCTACTGCTACCACTAGAGTAAGTCAGCTCCAGTAGGATACTACAGTACAAGACTCTTAGTTGGATCCTCTCTCTCTCCCAAACAAAATAAAACCTCAGATAACATCTCTACTATCACTTTCTCCACCTTGGACTCCAATAGCAAGTGTAAACCCATAGACCATCTGATCAAGGTGACACACTTTCCCCATGGAATAACCCCCATCTATTCATACACTCAGATACCTTCCATTCTTATGTATTTGCAAAACAAATGTAATGCAATTCTTGAGAATAGAACATATAGAAATCCAAAATAATACAACTTTAAATACTTTATATAACTCTACTGAACTATATATGGAAATCATGCCAGGAAGCAGGTAGGAAGATTCCCTCAATTTTCTCTTTTCACCTATGGAGGGAGCCAGAGAGCTTCTGTTGCCAGCAAATTGCCTCGCTCTAAGGCTTACAATAATTACTGACATTAAGAGTGTTATTAGATATAGTGATGTAGCAGTGTTAATAACATGTCTGATGAAGAACCAGTAGAAAAGAAAGCACCATAATTAATGTTCCCCTGGTATATTTCAAAATTGTTTAATATGATTAGTGTAAAGTATATGCTCTGTAGCTATCTAAACTCCAAGCTTATAAAAGTGGGCCCAATACAGAGTACTTAGTAATTAAATGTTTGCTGCTCTGATATTTGGAGCTATGCCAACTTTACACAGCTATGGTTGTGATCCAATATCGGTAGTTATAAAAGCAGGACAAAAAATACAAAGACTGTCAAGTAAGCGTGGCCAAAATTTTTCTGCTATAACTGTTTGTCAATAGGAATTGAGTTTTCAACTAAACATTTTTTTCATGCAGCTTGCTTGTATTCTGAAGAAATTTTTTGGTGAGAAACTAAACACCTAAAAAACATAAAAGCTTTTTGCTTTAGTCTGATTTTGAAATGTCAGCACAGCGCTTCATGGGAGTTGTACTTTGGTTTCTTCGTGCTCGCATATCCCTCCATGTCAGGATTCACCGACATCTCCCAGGACCAGTAATTCTCATTCTCGTACTGAAATAGCTCAGCAAGAGGGAAGCCTGGTGCATCCTGGGTGATTAAGTCACCTTGTGATGGATAAGGAGCCTGGCCCATGGAAGATAATATGATACATCACCTACAACTTCCATGGAGGCTTTCCCTCATTTTCTAATTAAAAAAAAATGGATTTTGATTTTTCACTCAAATTTTCCAATTAAAAAAAAACCCTGCAAAGCCACTTTCCAACCAGCTCTGTTATCAGTCCTCAAGCTTCCAGAAATAAACTGATCATCAGCTGTCTAATGTAAGAAATTCTGTGCTCCCATCATATTATTACACAGTGAGACACCACTTATTTATGTGGTACCATTTATTATTAAATAAGGTGACTTAATAAATATATTATTAAAATGAGCTGCATTTATTCATGTATAGAATGAAGTGCCCTCAATGGAGTTATGTGAGATTACTGCAGTTGAGGATGTGACCCATAAATGTTAAATCCTTTTGAAATGTCACTAAGCGATTTGCATTGATAACACCCAATGATGGCATATTCCTCAGGTTAACTGTGAACTGTTTTAATTTTATTTTCATTTTATCTGTTTCAAAATTTGATTCCCTTTCAGGTTTCATTGGCCACCCTCTTTTTATGACAAAGGAATGGGTAAATGCTGTGGCAGCCTGCATGGAGCAAACATTTCCTGCAACCTGTGCCCCTCCCTCCAAGTTCTATGTGGGTTGGTAGAAATAGTAATAACAGTGCTTTCAATTAGCCTCTCATACATATATCCTCTTGCTTTTCTTCCTGACAATCTTCACAACTTGTTTACCTTTCAAAATCAACTCTCCTCCATATGTTAACATGGCCACCTCATGTCTCTTCTTTTGGCAGGTACCAGGTTGTTGTTTACAGCACAACTGAGCTGTAGTTTAGATAGTCATGATGTGAGATAAAGAGCTGATATTGTGAGATAAAGTATCAGGGTTTTTATACATGATGAAAGCTCGAGCAAGATGCCTGAAAGACAGAAAAACCAAGGCACGTCCAATCTCCTGTGACTGACAGGCTTTAATGGGCATTGAAATATTTCCCCCTCAAATTGTTACATTATATGTGGAATTCTTCTATCATGTTTGCAACAGCAGGGAATGTTTCAATGAGATTCACTGATCAGAGTGCTTTTAAAAATAATAGTACACAGATTTATACAGCAGCTCTTCCAAAGTTTGCCTGAGTAATGCCTGAGCTAAATGCCAGCTTCTGGTTTCAGCCATTATGCTTTCAAGCAGATATTAACAGCTCATACATTTTTTTAGTCTTCTTGAAGTATTATAAGTGAAAATAATACCTTTGTTCTCCCTAAGGATTTTCTATTTTGTTTTAAAGTGAACAGGATCTTCTTTAAATGGAGGAGCACATGATATTATGAACTTGATAGAAAGGCCACTGAAGCTGGTGGATGTCACTCCAGTGATTTCAAAGGGCTTAGGCCCATTTTCAGAAAGCCATCAGTTGCCAAACAGCAACCCATCACTGTTCTTATTCTAACATAGAATATTAGGGTTGGAAGGGACCCCAGGAGATCATCTAGTCTAACCCTTGCTCAAAGCAGGGCCAATCTCCAGACAGATTGTTGCCCCAAATCCCTAAATGGCCCCTCAAGGGTTGAACTCACAACATTGGGTTTAGCAGGCCAATGATCAAATCACTGAGCTATCCTTCCCCCTGAAGCTGATGTTCACCAGCCCATTGTAAGTGAGTGGGCACAAGTGTGCTCCGAGGTCAATAAAATAGCAAGGTGTACTTAAAGTTTAGCACAAGCTAACATTCTCAAGTGCTTTCCAGAACTGGGATCTGAGATTCAAGTGGGAGTATTTCCTTCTTGTGCTGTTGTATTTCCACAGAAGTCCATGGAGCTACATATTCAGAGAATTTAGCCGCAAATTTCTTTCCCATATTTCTTTGATCTTCTCATCAAACAGGAAGTCAGATGTTAGAGAATGCTCATTCCATGCAGAGAGTAAATGTAGAACATTACATGGAAGAACAGGTAACAGAATGGTAGCCGTGTTAGTCTGGATCTGTAAAGGCAGCAAAAAGTCCTGTGGCACCTTATACACTAACAGAAGTTTTGGAGCATGAACTTTCATGGGTGAATACCCACTTTGTCGGATGCATGTAGTGGAAATTTCCAGGCTTGCCAACTACAAAACCAGTTTCTCCTCCCTTGGTTTTCACACTTCAACTGCTAGAAGAGGGCCTCATCCTCCCTGATTGAACTAACCTTGTTATCTCCAGCCTGCGTCTTGCTTGCATATATATACATGCCCCTGGAAATTTCCACTACATGCATCCAACGAAGTGGGTATTCACCTGTGAAAGCTCATGCTCCAAAACTTCTGTTAGTCTATAAGGTGCCACAGAACTCTTTGCTGCCATGGAAGAACAGTAAATGGGCCAACACAAATCTGAATTTTGGGGCATTTGCTTCTATGTATACTCCTGGCTTGTAGAAAAACAGATTCCAGTGGAACATTAGGTCCATGACTTCTTACAGCCTTCAGAAATGCTCTTCGCAGATTATATCCAATCTATGTAGAAAAAGGCTATTTCACATTCAGTGTAAATCCGTCACTGGAGATGTGAAGTGCGCTTCCCATTACAGTTGTAAAATTCTGAATGGAAAGTGTTAATCAGAAAGATATACATTTTACTTGGGGAAAAGGATCCCAAAGTCAAGCTTTAATTGTTTTATACCTTACGAGGCTTGCAAAAAAAAAGCAATGGCAATGAAAAACCACTGCTGAACTCAAAACCAAACACCCTATCCTGCATTAGAGTAATCAATTTATTAAATACACCATGTTTTAAAATGTAATGTGCTTTGTCTCACTGTTCAATATTGCTGTGTAAATTTGCATATCATCTTCTTTTTCCTTTTCAGTATCCTAGACCAACAGCTGTGACTTGTCAAGACACGCTAGCAAGGGAAAAATGAAAGGAGGGGCGGGAGTTTGGAGCAGCATCACCTTATCTTTAGCTTTCAGTAAAATGTAATTGCTGAAGATATTAAGAGGTGACTGAAAAGATGTGCAAAGGCTGCTTAATTTTTTTTTCTTTAATAGCAGTGGTATGATATCTGAGAAAGGCAGAAGCAACAGAACAGAACAAGTCTTTGTGTGATCTTCTTGCAATTCGCATCCTCTCCAGGTCTCAGAGTGGTAGGGATGGGGTCCTTTGTCATCAGTGTTTTATGGTGTCCTTAATCACTCCCTTACTCTCCCACATAACCCACTTTCTCAGTCTCCTTCTTCTGGTACAGTGCCTGCACCCTGCCAGTCTTCGTGCGGCAGACTAGAGGGAGCACACGGTCATTGTGTTCCCATCCAAGTGTGAGTGGAGGCTGTACATGTAAGGGTATCAGGAGAATTAAGCTGCAGCTGTTGCCCTCTGCACTAATTTGAAGGCTATGCCCAGGTACTCGCAAGGCTGCTTCATAGCTATCAGGGGTGCCGTGTATAAAAGGGGCAGATGGGTACGGATGCAGAGACGGGTTTAGTGTCATTCCCACCCTGCTAATGAGCCTCTTCCTTCTGGATCGACTCCTGCTGCAATAAGGAGAATATGGTGGCAGCGCAACCGTGCGAATCAGTCGGCGAAGCAGTGGTGCTCCCTTCTTCTGTGCCCTCATGGTGCTAGCTGAGGACTTGGAGCCAAGAAGGCCGGGTGGGAGGAAGAAAGGCCCAGATCCTCCGAAGTATTTAGGTATTAAACTCTCAATAAAATCCATGATGCTAATGGGAGTTCGGCACCTAAATAACTTTGAAGATCTGGGCCCAAGTCCCTGTGCTGTTGTAGCTGGTTTATGGAATGCAGGGATGTCAGGCTGGCAGGCAGAGATGCACTACGTTAGCTATATTTTTCTGAGAAGTGGAACAGGATAGTGTGTGTTTTCTGGCTGGCCTCGTTAAGCTTCTATAATTATCATTTTATTGATAAAGTGCCTGTCCTCTGGGAGGCACTGGAGATGCTGCACAGTGGAAATGTGATTATCAGCCACAATTAAAATAACAGGTAATGTGAAAGTCAAATAATATACTAACAGAACAAAATTGGTACCATGGAAAAGGGATGATGGAGAGATCCTCAACCAGGACTAGTACTGGAGTGGGAAATGCTTCATTTGATGCAGCCGGCAGGCAGGATGACAATCTCTTCTGAGCATGCTGAGCAGTGAAGCAGACTGACCGTGGCTTGTGTTCCTGAGCCCCAGGTGTTCATCAAATTAAATCTCACCCGAAACCTGACCTCCCTTTTTCAGTTCCACTCCTCACACAGAAAACACCTGTGACAAAGAAATTGCTTTTTAAAAGTGAGTAAGGATGTGCCGAAGCAATTGCCAAGGGGTGGCTAGAAACCCATGCTCAAGGTCACCACAGGAAAGAACATAATAATGGCTGTACCGGGTCAGACCAAAGATCCATCTAGCCCAGTATCCTGTCTACCAACAGTGGCCAATGCCAGCTGCCCCAGAGGGAGTGAACCTAACAGGCAATGATCAAGTGATCTCTCTCCTGCCATACATCTCTATCCTCTGACAAACAGAGGCTAGGGACACCATTCCTTACCCATCGTGGCTAATAGCCATTTATGGACTTAACCATCATGAATTTATCCAGTTCGCTTTTAAACGCTGTTATAGTCCTAGCCTTCACAATTCAGGTAAGGAGTTCCACAAGTTTACTGTGTGCTGCATGAAGAAGAACTTCCTTTTATTTGTTTTAAACCTGCTGCCTATTAAGGGTGGGTCACTCATCAATCTCAGGGCACAATAATGGTGGAATCACTACAAAGGTGTGTGGTGTCAGATTGCAGGAAGCCACAAGGACAAGGCTTGAAGCTGCAGTCTCAAGAGCTGGGCAGATCCCTTCTCCTTAAGTGCTTTAAATACCAAGCGGCATGAAATCATCCTGCTACTAAATATACAGCCAGAATAATGGACACAGGGCAGGAGTAAATATTATTACTATCGCTACTATCTGTATGATTGCAGCACCAAGAAGCCCCAGGTTGGAGCCTCTTTGTGCCAGGAATGTACGCACCTATAATATGCCCCAAAGAGCATAGTGAGTCTAAAAAAACTAGATCGAGAAAGGGTGGGGGAAAGAGAATGTTTACTGATAGAGAAGCAAGGGACTGTCTATCTGGCACCACAGTGCAAACTAGAGGGATGTGGATTGTACAATGGTCTAACTGCCCCAGGTACACCCTACTACTGTGCTCTAAAAGGTACCCAGTTTGCACTGAGTTAGACCTGTTTCAAACAGGACTCCATTAATGTGCACCGGATACCTTTTAGGGTGTGCCAGCAGGGTCTACATGGGGAAATTAAAGTGCAACATGTTAAAGCAATCTACAGTCCACACCCCTCTAGTTTACACTGCAGTGTCACGTAGATAAGCCCTAAGACTCAGAAGCACTGAGTCCAGCAAGAGGGCTGACCTCCTCCCACATGTCAGGATCTCCCCCAGAAGCCCAAAGTGCTGATTCCTATGTCTTCTTAGGTGAAAGAGATAACTAGTGATTGTTTGCCTCTTTCTTTTACAGTCCAGTGAACCTTTGCCCTGGATTCCTCAAGCTGTGAGGAAGACGACATGGAGTCTGGTGTAGGAAGCTCCATGCTAGTTTCCTCCCTTGCTGGTGTTTGCCAAAATGTAAATGGTTCTGTTTCCTGCAATCTCCTCTCTGCATTACCTTGATGGCTCTGTTTACTTCTTATATGTAAACCGAGGTGAATTCACATTGCTTGTTTAGGACAGACTTGTTAACACCTTTACCTAGGCAAGACTGACTTGTCTTGAACAGGTGCTAGTAATATCATACAGGGATGTCATAAACAGATAGCTAAGGGTTAATGTTCTTTTACCTGTAAAGGGTTAACACAGGGAACCAAACACCTGACCAGAGGACCGATCAGGAAACAAGACTTTTTCAAATCTGGGTGGAGGGAAGTTTGGGAGTGAGTCCTTTGTTCTTTGTCTTGGGTCTGTG
This sequence comes from Gopherus evgoodei, assembly GCF_007399415.2. Classification (NCBI taxonomy): domain Eukaryota; kingdom Metazoa; phylum Chordata; order Testudines; family Testudinidae; genus Gopherus; species Gopherus evgoodei. The sequence continues at coordinate 285,432,935 of NC_044323.1, read as the reverse complement.
CCCTCTCGGCTCTGAGAGTGATTTTTCTATCTCCAGGTTTTCTAATCTTCTGTTTCCAAGTTGTAAGTACAAGGATAGTAAGACAATAGGTTTATATTTTTTTTTTATTCATGTGTGTAGTTGCTGGAGTGTATTCTTTTTGGATAAGGCTGTTTATTCATTTTCTTTTAAGCAATTGACCCTGTATATTGTCACCTTAATACAGAGACCATTTTATGTCCTTTTTCATTCTTTTTATAAAGCTTTCTTTTTAAGACCTGTTGGAGTTTTTCTTTAGTGGGGACTCCAAGGAATTGAGTCTGCAGCTCACCAGGGAATTGGTGGGAGGAAGAAGTCAGGAGGAAAATCTCTTTGTGTTAGATTTACTAAGCCTGACTTTGCATACCCTCTGAGTGAGGGGGGAGAGAGATTAGATCTCTCGGTACTTGTGTTTCAAGGACTTGAAGCAGGGAGTATCCTAGGGTCCCCAGGGCGGGGAAATCTGGGAGGAGGTAAAGAGGGTGGAATCCCTTTGTTTAGATTCACAGAGCTTGAATCTGTATATCTCTCCAGGAACCCAGGGAGGGAACACCTGGAGGGGAGGAGGGGGAAGGGAAATGGTTTATTCCCCTTGTGGTGAGACTTGAGGAATCTGAGTCTGGGGGTCCCCCAGCGAAGGTTTTGGGGAGACCACAGTGAGCTGGGCACTGTATAATTCCTGGCTAGTGGCAGCGATACCAGGTCCAAGCTGGTAACTAAGCTTGGAGGTTTTCATGCTAACAACCATATTTTGGATGCTAAGGTCCAGATCTGGGAATAAATGTTATGACATGGTGTGCAGCATTGTGGGAAAGATAGAATCCAGAAGCCAGTAGGAATATTATTTTCTTTTTCTCTGCTAGGGCTTTTATGCAGAGAGAAATGGTGGTTTTAAACAGAGCCAGAGAGAATTTTTTTTCTGCTCTCTCTTGCAGTTTTTGGCTTGCATATTAAGCAAGGAACCATTAAGGATTGACAAAGGGTCTTTTGTTAGACAATAGCACTCTGATTGAGAGTCAAGTACCCAGCACAATACACATGCAAATAAAGTGGTTTTTCTGGTTTACTTTACATTTAAAAGATTAGCTAGAGAAAAAAAAAGGCACTGTTCCTAGGCAGACCCCAGGAGGCAACAGAGAACCTGCATTTCAGGCAGTAAACACCAGAGGGCGCCTCAGCACAAGAAAGCAGGAACCATGAGTTCCAAGGAAAGCCTGAGACAGGAGCGAGCACGGCAACAAGCCATGGACAAAGAAAATGAACATAGGAGACGGATGGAACTAATTAATGCAGAACTAGCCAAGAAGAAGAAGAGGCAGCCCACAAAAGAAAACAAGAAGAAGAAGAGGTGGCCCACAGAAGGAAACAAGAAGAAGAAGAGGCAGCCTACAGAAGACAGATAGAGCTCCAGAGGGAGACCCACCGACAGGCCATGGAATTAGAACAGGCTAGACAACAGAACACAGCCAATCCTAACAACCCTTCGCCAATACTTTTTCCACAGCACAGGAAATTTCCCACCTACAAGGCAGATGATGACACCGAGGCCTTCTTGGAAAATTTTGAAAGAGCCTGTCTTGGGTACAGCATCTCTGAAGACCAGTACATGGTAGAATTGAGGCCACAGCTCAGTGGACCTTTAGCAGAGGTGGCAGCTGAAATGCCTAAGGAGAAAATGAATGACTATAAACTTTTTCAAACCAAGGCCAGATACAGAATGGGGATAACCCCGGATCATGCTTGTCGGCGTTTCAGAACCCAAAAGTGGAAACCAGATGTGTCATTTCCCAAACACGCCTACTACTTTGGAAAGAATTATAAGGCCTGGATATCAGGAACCAAGGTTAAATCCATAGACGAACTGCACCTCCTCATACAAATGGAACAGTTCTTTGATGGTGTTCCTGAGGACATAACATGGTACATACAAGATGGAAAACCTAAAAATCTCACCAAGGCGGGGGAAATTGGAGCCAGATGGATGGAAGTGGCATAAAGCAAGAAAGCTACTGTCAAGGGGAATGAATACCCCAGAGGGCACACTGACAATAAACCCTACAACCGAGGGCAGCCAAAGACCCCTCCTGCAACCCAAGGAAAGCCACAGACACCCTATTCTTCCACCTCACCAGTCTCCAATAACCCACCTCGACCCAGTGACCAGTCAGCTGGAAGATGCTTTAAGTGTAATGAACTGGGACATATAAAGGCCAACTGCCCAAAGAACCCCAACCGAGTGCAGTTCATTACACCACCCTCACACCAAAGATCCCCAGGCCCAGATGCCTCTCAAATACCCTTGGAGCGAAGGGAAATTTTGAGAGTGGGCGGAAAGAAGGTTACTGCGTGGAGAGACACGGGGGCACAAGTGTCAGCTATCCACCAATCCTTCGTAGACCATGAATTCATCAACCCAAAGGCCCAAGTGACAATTTACCCCTTCATGTCACAAGCTGTAGACTTGCCTACAGCTGAACTGCCTGTCCAGGACAAAGGCTGGTCAGGAATGTGGACTTTTGCAGTCTATGACAATTATTCCATCCCCATGCTACTGGGGGAAGACTTGGCCAACCAGGTGAAGCAGGCCAAGAGAGTGGGAATGGTTACACGTAGCCAAACCAGGCAAGCTTCCAGACCCATTCCTGTTCCTGAGCCGTCCACAGGGGCCCCGTCTGTGTTACCAGAGACCCAGACAGAGGTAGTGGACCCGGATCCCATGCCAACAACGGACACAGCCACAGTGCTTCCAGTCCCAGACCAGGAACTGGAAAAGCAGCCAGCACCAGAACCGTTGCCAGCACTGATGACAGTGCTTGCAAATCCATCATCAACCCCAATGCCAGAGGGCGCCAGCGAGCCTGAACTGGCAGAAGCAGCAGACAACCATACCCAAGAGGCTCAGCCAGAGCCTGAAATCACCTCTGGTGCACCAGCGGAAAGCGGCTCACCAGCAACGGAAACAACCCCATCACCTACATCGCTTCCAGAGGGACCAAGCCCAAGTCCCCAGTCTAAGGAAGAACTGGTGTCCCCAGCCTCAAGGGAACAGTTCCAAACTGAGCAGGAAGCAGATGACAGCCTTCAGAAAGCTTGGGCGGCGCCACAGAGCACCCCACCGCCTCTCAGCTCTTCTAATCGATCCTGGTTTGTTGTAGAACAAGGACTTTTATACAAGGAGACTCTTTCTGGTGGACACCAGGAAGACTGGCATCCACAAAAACAGTTGGTGGTTCCAGCTAAGTACCGGGGGAAGCTCTTAATCTTAGCCCATGATCATCCCAGTGGCCATGCTGGGATGAACAGAACCAAGGACCGGTTGGGGAAGTCCTTCCACTGGGAGGGAATGGGCAAGGACGTTGCCAAGTATGTCCGGTCTTGCGAGGTGTGCCAAAGGGTGGGAAAGCCTCAAGACCAGGTCAAGGCCCCTCTCCAGCCACTCTCCATAATTGAGGTCCCATTTCAGTGAGTAGCTGTGGATATTCTGGGTCCTTTCCCAAAAAAGACACCCAGAGGAAAGCAGTACGTACAGACTTTCGTGGACTTTGCTACCCGATGGCCGCAAGCAGTAGCTGTAGGCAACACCAGGGCTAAAGCTGTGTGCCAGGCACTAACTGACATTTTTGCCAGGGTAGGTTGGCCCTTATGACAAGGGGGAATTAATAACTTTAGATATAATTTTGCTATTTCATGACCATGTTATTGATCAGCAAGCTATTAGGATTTTTTTCCCAGATGATGTCTCACAAAGCATAGTTTGTACAAAGATTATTACAGTCGTGTGTGGGGTGCAAATATATGGATACTTAGGGTCACAGTGCCCCAGAAGTTGCATAAAATTGCTGGCCCACAGTGATTAAATCATTCATAGACTTAATACAGTATGGTCCCCAGAGGCATTGCATGCGGTTGCCATATTGATCACAATCATGAGTCCAATCAATCCTTTCCTAGTAAAAAAAGATGACCCTGCTAGAAAGTGCAATACAACTGCTGCATTTTAGCCTAGTCCCAGTTGGTTGGTTCACAACAGCATGTCTGACCCTACATCTACCACTGTTTCGTTAAAGAGGCGTTCTAGAAGACTAATATTACTAAAATCCCTGGTTACCACATATGGAAGCAAATCATGATCTATGTGCCATGCGGATTTTCAACTTTAATGGCTACAAACATTAGGGGTGGGTATCTGGTTTTGAAATACTTTTCAACCCTTTGAAGTTCAGCAGGCAGGTATTAGGGCTTTATCCACTATATTAAATTAATTATTTTATAATAAATATTATCTAATTATAGCTTTAATAAGGATGTTGTGTTGTTACGGTCACTGTAGAACATCTCATTTATAATCTCTGCTCTAGTTCATCATTTTAAAAAAAGTCAGGAAGTCTTTTTAGTCCAGGATCTTTCAATACATGTGGCCTCAAAGGAAGTTTGATACACGGCACACACACCAGACAGTGAAGATACTTAAAACTGGAAATGGGACGGATGTTTTGCCATTGTGTGGTCTGCATTAGACAAACGAACAGGTCCAGTGAAATGAAATTTAAGAGAACACCAGGTTAAAGGTGATATTTCCACAGTAAGGTGATTATTCTTCAGGATAGCTGGCACAAAGGTAAATTAGAAGGAATGGCTCACTATTGAGTGAAAAGCAGGGATGTGTCTAAGTGCCAGGTGTGTAGGCAAAATGGATGCAGGAAGGCTTTGTTGCAAAGGGCTCTAGGCAAACCAGAAACTAAGGAATGAGGACTAGCAATATGGATGCCTAGAGAGGGAATAGCAGGCAACTAAAAAAGGGTAATTAAAAAAGAGATGGAAATGAGATAATTATAATAATAGCTACAGATGGGCTTCCTATTCTCTATCTTTCAATAGGCACAGGGGTGTGAACTCAACCCTTTTCAAGTAAAAATGGCCTCACTAGTTTCCTAAGGAGAAGGTTCTCTCCGTTCTCTTTTGGTACAACAGGTGAAGATTTTCTCAGTGAGAACAAGGGATAAGAGAAGGCTGCTGGCTGAATGGAGCTGCTCTTCAGTGAGAAGAATATATCCCAGGGGGTGGAAAAGGGGCGGAAAAGCTAGAGAGAATCAGATCAGTCCAAAAGATGTCCTTCCTCTCAACCCCAGCCTGATTTCCTCTGGATACGTATAATGGGAGTCATTTCTGAAATGGACTATGTGGCAGCAGCCTTCCTCACTGCTAGAGCCTTTCTCTCTCACAAACCAGCTGTCTCCATACCCCATCATCATAGCAGTGCTCTGTGGGGATAATAGGTCTGATGGTCCCTCCAGGGAGTAGGACCTTATCAGTGGAGTCCCCTCTTGTGTGGAGTTTAAGCAGAAATCAGGATGTGCCAGAACCGGCCTGTTTTTAGGGCACAGTATAAGACACATCTCCTTGTAACGTGGTCCTCTTTGAAAATAGGAGAAACGCCACTCTTGACTTTATACATAGTGGATATGGACATGAGTGCATTCAAAATGCATAGGTTTGATAAGATTAGATATAAAAGGCCACAGCTTCAGATGGTGTAAATCAGCCAATGGAGCTACAGTGATTTATATCCACTGAGGATCTGGCCTGTAAACTACACGTAACCTCTTTTGCATAGCTCTGCTTGAATTCTTCCAGTTTTCCCCAGTTAAAGAGGAGCTGGCAATCAGTGTCCAGTTCTATGAGTTGCTCTCAAAAGGCTCATCTGGGCACCACATACTTTGGTCCTTGACTATGACTTTTCATATCATCAGTGAGTTTAAGTTTGCCACTTAGCATTATTTACACGGTGATGATGTTGTTGTTGCTTTGTCTCAGAATTGAACAGTGCATAGTTATGGGAATCAGCAAACAAGAACTATATCTCTTGTGGGCAAAACTAAACATCTCAATAGAGTGGAAGAAAATGTTGCTGCTGGCACATTGGAGAAATGCCAAGCTAAACTACTAGCAGATAAATGGAAATACCTCTCTGTAAACATTTGGTCTGGGACTTCATTGGCTGAAATCAGCTAATATTAGACTTGATAAATGCCTTGTTTTGTCTCAGGGCATCTGAGCATGCTTTATTTATAATTTATGATGTTTTTAATGCAGAATATCATCAGAATTTTTTATTATAACATAAGTGAGTTTTTCACCCCATGTCTCTTACCATTTCAGATTGTAAATATCCAACCTGAATCTTCTGTTTTTGCCCTTTAGTTGCTACCAGTGAAAGTAGGTCAGGAAGAAACGTAGCTTTTCTGTCTGACACTTTTACCAATATAGAGCACAGACACTGGGCCCTGTGTTCCGAGTCCTGTGTTGCTATTGGTATCCACTTATGCCTGCCACAGATGGCCTTTTATGCTATTGCTTCCCATTTAAACTCTTGAGGGTTTATTTATTCATTTTATTTAACCCATTGCTTGAATGTCTACTACAGTGTACCTGAGTGTTTTGTAATAAAACTAAACTACTGCTCAAAATATTAACCAATCAAACAAATCACCAACAGAATCAAATGTCTGGCATGTTATAAAATTTTTGAATTTCAAAGAATAATGGAGGGTAATATCTCCTTCACCGTCCCAAAAAAATCATCCTGTTTTTCGACGAGCTCATTAGCAAATGGGATTTGTTTCCCACTGATCTGAACATATAGGAGCGGAACAAGGATGGAATTGGCAAATAGGATGATGCCCAAAAAGTCAAGGACAGGTCAAGCAAAACAGTCAGAAGGTGAAATTCTGCCCCCATTGAAGTCTATGGGGGTTTGCTATTGAGCTCAGTGGGGCCTGGATTTCACCCAAAGCTGGCAGCATGCTCTAAAGTGACTTCAGTCCTTCCACCTCCTGCTCCTGAATGAGCCTGGAAAGCAGTGGCAGACCCTCCTTGCCAGATCACAACTGTCAAGCATAGATTGAGAGGTTATGACTCAAATATTTGTGGTTGGGATTATAAAGGGTGACATGCACAAAAAATAATGGATGGTAGCACTGGAAAGGCTGTCTTCTTGGGTGCAGTACAACCTCTAGAGTAACTGTAGGACAGTAACAGTACATGTGAAGGGTAGGGAAGATACCTGTAATATGGGATAAATGTTATATGTCCAACTGTTTGATTGTGATTGTGTTGTCTGCCACAGGAGTTCAATTGCTTGGTGGTCAGTGAACTACCTAGGAAGGACAATAGCTTTGATAAGAGCTCAGCAAAAACTCAGGACATTATACCGCTGCTGATTTTATAGTTTTCCAGGCCAAAAGGGACCACTGTGATCCTCTTGTCTCACCTCCCGTATAACACAGGCCATAGAGCTTCCCTGAATTAATTCCTGTTTGAATTAGAGATCTCTCTTATAAAAAATAACCCAATTAAATCTTGATTTAGACAATTGCCAGTAATGGAAGCTCCCAAAGCCTAACCAGCAAGAGGAGAGAGGAAGGCTAAGATTGAGTCACCAGAGTTGGAGGTGACTGGGATAAGCTAGGCCGACCTACTGTTTAGGTAAGAGAGAAATGTGTGTTGACCATTTATTTTTTTAAAACTCTTTTTCTCTTGTTATCTTTATTCCTGCTGCTGAGAGTAAGCAATGTCTTGTTCTGGAAAGACAGCTTTATGCTACTGTATTATCCTATTGATCACAGTTCCTGAAGGAAAGACTGGCAGGGCTTAAACCCAGTTGAATTGTCTGAGGAATCATGGTTGGTATGCAGGTTAGTGAAGCCTGAGACAGGGAGAATCATGGGATTTCTCCGTATGACAGGTGATGGTGATGGATGGGATGGGAGGATGCACTCGGGGAAACTAGATTGGAGTCAAAGAGGCAGCTGGCCCTGAACATGACATTATGATTCTTCTTCTATAGGATTTCTTATAAGTACATAGGGTGGGATTTTACATGAGCCCAAGGACGTTAGGGTGGGCTGACTTGGGAACACAGATCTCATTGAAAGCCATTGAAAATTGTGCTGCTAAGTTACTTCAGTGCTTTTGAAAAATCCAGCCTTCAGGCTTCAATGGGGATAGCAATGGAATTTGGCTCTTGAAAACCATAGCCATAAACCTGCTATGACCATACAACCCCAATAATGTGATTTCACTCTCTGTCAGTTCCATTAATTAGAACTAGTAGTAACTGCTTTGCTCTTCCTTGTACACACAATCCATTCACAGGCACAATCCACCACAAGATGCAAACCTAAGAACCATTGCCATCCAAGGCAAAATATCTACTGAATAAATTTTACTAAACATAAGGTGCACCTCTGCAGGTCCAATCTGTGCTACTGAGATTCTTTTCAATGGATGCAAAACAAAGCCCTGTGCTCAAAATACAAACTAATTGCATCCATTTTATTCCATTGCATTACTTTGTGTCCATGACGATCAGATGAAACATTTTCTCTTTAACATCTGTTGCCTGCCTATAAATAATAAGCTAGGTTCCAGACACAATTTCTGTAGGTAACCAGCTGTGATGCCCTGCAGCGATTCATAATAGTAAAGTGTTCATGGAGATTTTTGAATTTACATGTTTATGAAGTTTGCAGTATTACATAAGAGAAAATTATATAATTAATGGTGTATATTTTGCTGCAGTCAGGGTTCTGTGGTGCTCAGAAAAATAAATTAATTTAGTGAACACACCGCACCATATGGTGGCAAACATACACTCAACAAGACAGAACTGGGAAGAAGGAGGGTGTATGAATGTATGAGATAGGGAATGAAAGATAAATACAGTCATCATGAAAGTCCATTAAGATATGTTAGATAACGTAGTCCAATCATTCATTTTTTGTTTAAAAATAGAAAAATAATATTAAGAGAAAAATTGCATGGTTTTTTTTCAAATTTTAAATGAAAGTCATTTTGGTTTAGACTTAAACATTCCTTGCAGTGTTTGCAAGCCAATTATTACAGCATTGTGCCAGTGTATGAGACTCAAACAGCCTAGAAACAAAAGTGAAACTTGTCAGAGATGAGCTTAAAGTGAAATTTCAGATCTGGATTTGGATGCAGTTCAAGATGTAATCATCATATATGCCATGGGAGTTCTCTATAAAGGAGATATATCTGTACGTATGGAGATCATTAGTTAATATAATGAGCACCAGCTTATAGCACGTAGAAATAAGTGGCTTTCTGAGTCTGACTCTTAGCAATCTCCAGCAAAAGGCGAGGCTGAAACCTCAGATCTGAACATAACCAGACTTTGGGGGGTTAAAAATATATACTTTCCCCAAAGATCTTGGTGCTCAGATTCAGCCCATGGCAGAGACTGGTTAGGTCTGTGCCAGTTGAAACCAATTTTCAAATATTGAGCTAAATCCAGAGAAGGCCAGAGCTGAAATAATAATAATAATAATAATAATAATAATAATAATAATAATAATAATAATAATAATAATGAAAAGAGCAAATAGGTGGGGATTAAAAGTATAAATAATTATAAAATAACAGTTAAGGCTTAAAATCACACACACACAGACACACATACACAAAATTGGGAATAAAAAAAATCTATCATGTTACAATACTTTCCCTTTTGCAGGTTGTCTAGATTAGGAAAAGAGACTGAGGTTAGACGTGGGACAGCTAACACCTACTGATGTGAATGCAGGCTTCACCGCAACCAATTTAGTTGAAGTCCATACTGGCTTGTCTACGCTAGAGCGTTAGGACGCATTGGCTAAAACATGCTTGTGTACACCTTCTGACAACACTCCTTTAAATCCTAGTCAAGGCAAACCTGTTCAGAATCTGGGACCAACCTCAATCAGCTAAATCATGGTAAAAGGTGTCAGGTACATCTATACTAGGGAAAAGGTTTGATTAGGTCAGCATCTGCTAACATGTGTTAGCTAACCCTGCTATAACCTTGAACTCTTTTTCCAATATAGTCAAACTCTGTTTTTGTGTGTCTTGTCTAAGTAGATTGTAAACACTTCTGGGCAAGATTTGCCTTTTAATTCATGTGTAAGGCACCCCATATACCGATGGTACTATAGAAACTGTTTAATTAATTTAATTAAGATGAATGGAGATTTTTTAAAAAATTGTAAAGCAAGTCTTTGTAAATCATTACTAGGGTTGTGGAAAACCAACAGTTGATCAATGACTCAAAGGGAACATGACTGGAAATTGCCACTTGAGATACCTAGCTGAGGCCTCTTTAAACTTTACTCCTTCAAGTGTCTGAATTGGAGGGTTATTGAGGACAATACCTCAGTAACTCATTCCGGTCTCTCATTGGTCATCATTTTAAAAGATTCATTCCCCATAAAGTCTAGCCTAAATGTTTCCTTTCAGCTTTTATTGCTCATCCTATGTCATTTTAAATAATCCTGCCTCTTACCTCACTTTATTTTCTATAAAATATTTGCATTTATGGGAAAATCCTATAGAATTTAACAGAGAATGGCAAACAATCTGGAATTCTAGAGGCAGGTTCAAACTTCTACAGAAAAGAGACTTTTCTCTAATAAATTCAAAAGATTTTTAGAGCGACAGGGTGGGTGAGGTCATATCTTTTACTGGACCAACTTCTGTTGGTGAGAGAGACTAGCTTTCCAGCTTACACAGAGCTCTTCTTCAGGTCTGGGAAATTAAGGCCAGATCTACACTAAAGACCTATATTGGTATAACCTTGTTACCAACCTAACCCCTGGTAGCGAGTGCCTCCCATCAACATAGTTACCGCCTCCTGCAGAGGTGGATTAACTGTGCCAATGAGAGAAGTTCTTGCATTGGCATAGAAGTGTCTTCACTAAAGTGCGACAGTGGCACAGCTGCTTTTTACGTGTAGACTTGCCCTGACACTGAGTTAGTTTCCCAGACCTGAAGAAGAGCTCTGTGTAAGCTGGAAAGTGTGTCTCTGGCCTCGTCCAGACTAGGGGAGGAAAATCGATCTTAGATACGCAACTTCAGCTACGTGAATAACGTAGCTGAAGTCGAATATCTAAGATCGAATTACTCACCCGTCCAGACGGCGCGGGATCGATGTCCGCGGCTCTCCGTGTTGATTCCGGAACTCCGTTCGGGTTGATGGAGTTCCGGAATCGATGTTAGCGTGCTCGGGGATCGATATATCGCGTCTAGACTAGACGCGATATATCGATCCCCAAGCAATCGATTTTAACCCGCCGATATGGCGGGTTAGTCTGGACGTGGGCTCTCTCACCAACAGAAGTTGGTCCGATAAAAGATATTCCCTCACCCACCTTGTCTCTCTAGTAACCTTGGACCAACATGTCTACAACAACACTGCATACAAAAAATTCTAGAGTCTTTTGCCTAGAACTCTATGATTAAATTTCGATTAAATTCTTAAGGACTTTTCCAACAGGGTGCAAACAACATAGGGGTGATTGTTCATGGCCTGGCGTCTTGTGCAGAGATAGTGAAAATGCTTCTGATTTAATTGCATTTTGTAGCCACATTCTATTTGTTGTGCAGCACAACACAGAATCAGCCTCCCCTCTCTCTCGGATTGTCACTTCTTCTCAAAGCTCTGCATTCTAAGCCTTCTTACTAGCTCCTGACCCCGATGTGCTGTAATCCTTTTATCAGTTTGGTTGTACTCCACCGGATGTTTTTTAAATAGTTTATCAATGCCTCTGTGAACCCCAAGGACTAAAACTGTTCCCGTTATCCCATGTACAACCACGCCAAGCTGTGGGCCTTACCTAGGAAGCCCCTATTCTCATGAGGAAGCCTGTGGAGTTCTTTCAGTTACATGCCCAGAAAGCAAATGGGCTGAGAACCAACACCTCTTATGGGTTTCTCCCAGTGAGTAATGCTCCTGATGTCACTACGTTTGCATCCAAACTGTACTCTAATTGCATCTGTTTTAATAGAAGAAATGGTATACACTATAAACAGGAGTATGAGTAATAGAACACAGATTTATTTGGCAAATACAGTAGTGCCAACTCCAGATGTTGACTGAGTCCAACCTCTCCCCGAAATCATATGTTTGGCTTAAAATCATGAGATTTTAAAAACAAAATAATAAATCTTGGGTTCTTTAAATTTGCTTTCTGGTTTTGGAGCTCCGCTGCATCCACGATGGCTAGATACTCCCTTTTGGTTTTAATTGAAAGCTGAGATTGTCTTGTAGTATCAGGGTTCTAATGGATGGAGCTTTACGAATCCCGCTCAAGTAAAATATCTGAAGGTTTGTTATAAAATGACAAGTGTTGGGAACTCTGCAAAGAAGATTCTGTATTGAGAGTTATGACTTTTATGACGGCTGGTCAGCTGTGCCTTGTCCCTTTGTACTGCTCCAGTGGCCAAAGGGCCTGACATTTTGCCTTAACTGGCTACCTTGTAATTCCTCTGACATAACAGACAATAATTACAGTGGGCTAAACTATTTTTTAAAGAATCTGACATCCATCCCTCTATCTATCCAAATGATGAGAAATTGTTTAATAACTGGTACAAATACATTATTAATGAACTCATTATGTTCTATGTATCTGTTTTTTTCTGAAGACCCGCATTCAAGGCATGAAACAGGATCCTCTCATTATGCCTTTTTTTCTGTCTTAAGAGTAGAATCATTGTTTAATGTGTTTTAAATGGTATTAAAAACTCACTTGCAAATGCCACATACTAGTGAAGACTCCAGATGGCTTTCGAGTTATGAAGGGGTGCCCAGAAGCTTTTTAAACAACAGAAAACAGGGACATTATTACATTTCCTCCATGACGGTACAAAATATCACCTTGCTGTTGTCATTTGGAGTCAGTGGGTGATGTACAGCCCTAGGCACACTGCAGAGCAAACAGCGGTTCCAGTGGGAGTTTTCCACAGAAAAATAAAGTCCTGATTGTTCAAACATGGGTCTGGGGAAAGCAAAGCACTATTTATACTATCGGACAATCTGCTTGGAATGCTACCTGATGACCATCATCCTTGTGGATACTGGGGCAGAACCAGAGACCTCCGGAAGTAAAAGCATAAGTCTCTATAAAGAGTCATTCTTGCTACTTGGGGGCTATCTCAGACTCACTTTCTCTGTAGACTGGGCACAGACAAGGACACATAACATACACTGATCAGTGTGTTACATTTGCACAATGGACATATATTTTTTGTCAGCCTTCTCAGAGAACATAAGACACCACAGACATTTAATATAGAGATGCTGCCCTGCTCTACTTCTCCTTTACATCAAGTTCACATGATTCTGTTCCACTACCTAAAGAGACAGCAGCACCTGGAAAGAAATCAGCTTCCTTAAGCTAAACCTGGGAAAGACAGAAATGATGCTGTCTGGTGTTGGAGAATTCTTCAAAGAACCATGCATAACTCAAATATCACCATGGAGCCAGGTCTACACTACAGAGTTTTGCTGGCAAAACATTGTCAGTTAGGGTACATCTATACTACCTGCCAGATCGGCAGGTAGTAATCGATCTATCGGGGATCGATTTATCATATCTCGTCTAGACACAATAAATCGATCCGCAAATCGATGCTCGTACTCCACCTTGGCAGGAGGAGTAAGCAGCATTGACGGGGGAGCCATGGCAGTCGACCTGCTGCCGTGAGGACAGCCAGGTAAGTCGAACTAAGATACTTCGACTTCAGCTACGCGAATATGCCATTTGGGGAGATGGTTTAACTTTACCAGCAAAAGAGCTCCTTTTACCAGTATAAGCTGCAGTGGTACCAATGGGCTTTGCTAGAATAATTATAGCTTCAAAGCCTTTTAAGTACAGACAACACCTCAGACTAGCAGGAGAGGGAGTGTCAGAGGCCAGACCAGGACTATAAAGGTCTCTCTCATTAGAACTGAAAAGGACTAACATCCTTTCTGCCGTGTGGATCAAATGAGATGTCTGTCTCAGTGTTCCAGCCATATGAGTAACTAAAGCTTGTATAGTAACTATAACTATGGAGAGAAGAAAATGGAAAAGGAAAAAAAATCACTCATCCCACAACTCACTTTCTCTACCTGCACTACAGATGGAAGGAAAGAACCTAGGAAAGAAAGAAGCATAACCTGCTTATTGGGCCTATATTATGTATGGCACTCCAGTACTCAATTGATGAATGCAGGATGGATGGGTGGATAAACAGTGAATTTTCTGTGCAAAAAGAATGCAGGATGCAAGTCTTTGTGAGTTTTTGTTTCTCCAATAAAGCAAAAACCAAAAAAGTTATTTCAGTACACGTTATTTTCCTTTCATGGTGTCAAATATCAGAGGGCAGCCGTGTTAGTCTGTATCCACAAGAAAACAACAAGGAGTCTGGTGGCAACTTAAAGACTAACAGATTTATTTGGGCATAAGTTTTCGTGGGTAAAAAACCTCACTTCTTCAGATGCCAGTGGGAGCCACGATTGGCCGACCTGCGGACGGGGAAGGTACACACACCAGCCCGGCCCGCCAAGGGCTTTCCCTACATAAGCAGCGACCTCTGTTTGAGAAACCCTGCCATAAATTTTACCAGAAAAGTTCTTCTGATTCTATTTAATAAATTTCAGAGGTTGGAGAGTTCAGATAAGCATCCAAACTTTGTGAAGCTTCTCCAAGCTGAGTTAGCACTGATGAAGTTCACCTATCCCTAATTCTGCATTTGTTCCAAGTAGGGAATTTTCCTCCATGTTAATAGGTGCTCCATGCATGGAATGAGCACAGATTATCCAACAGATATCCTCACAGCAGATAAGATATCAGCAGTATGTGAATCAAAGTGGAGAGTATTGTCAGCAAATTTGTAATTTAGGTATGTCAGATTGTTTTTCACACTAAAACAGCAGTATTATCATATTAAACTAAATTAAATAAATCAGAGATAATAAATAAATAAACAACAACAACTGTGAGCTTTCAGCAGATGGTTTATCTTTCCAAGACACTTCCTTTTGTGTGTGATTGCAGGATCTAAAAGATTAAAAATTGTTTTGAACTGCTGAGAAAAACATGTACATTTTATGCGAACAGAGCTGACAGGTTTTATTCTCTTTGATGTTCAGAGATAAAGCTAGTTGTTTCTTGATTTCAACTCATTCCTAAGAAGCAAAATAGCAACATATTGCTGGCATAGTCCAATCTTTTTAGTATGTGATCAGTCCAATTTAAAAAAAATTAAATAAACCAGTGAACTATGCATCATCAGTGTGTATTTGGAAAAATAATTCAGTAGTTCTAAACTAAGACCAGTATGTTTGAAACATACTGTACCTGGAAAGCTACACCTGCGCAGAATGCCATCTGTGTTACTTACTTGTTTTGCAAACCTGTCAAGTATTTACTAAGACAACAGATGTGCTTCTTTTGGTCTTTCCTCAAGCAAAGATCCCATGACTTCCCACTTTGATCCACCGATTCTAAACTCAGGGACCAGGACTGGTTTTTAAGAGCAGTTCAAGGAAGGAAGTTATGAAACACCTTTGGAGCACATTGGAATTGGACCAGAAAAATAGCAATGCATAGGCTCAAATTTATTGGTATAAAGCAGGGGTAGGCAACCTGTGGCACGCATGCCAAAGGCGGCACGTGAGCTGATTTTCAGTGGCACTCACACTGCCTGGGTCCTGGCCACCAGTCCAAGGGGCTCTGCATTTTAATTTAATTTTAAATGAAGCTTCTTAAACATTTTGAAAACCATATTTACTTTACATTCAACAATAGTTTAGTTATATATTTTAGACCATGTGTCGACAACCTCTGGCACGCAGCTCGTCAGGGTAAGCACCCTAGTGGGCAGAGCCAGTTTGTTTACTTGCTGTGTCAGCAGGTTTGGCCGACTGCGGCTCCCATTGGCCATGGTATGCCATCCAAAGCCAATGAGGGCTGCGGGAAGTGGCACAGGCGAGGGATGTGCTGTCTGCGGCTTCCCGCCACACATAGTCCGTAAGTCCCTCAGCCTGCACCGCTTCCAGCAGCTCCCATTGGCCCAGAGCAGAGATCCCTGACCAGTGGGACCCACGATCAGCCGGACCTGCAGATGGAGCAGGTAAACACGCCGGCCCGGCCTGCCACGGGATTTCCCTACATAAGCGGCGACCCCTGTTTGAGAAACCCCAGCCTAGAGTAAGATGGAGTGAGATGTGCCACTTTGCCTTAGGGAGCAGCCTGCATTGTCTTTCTCTGTTTTTGAGTTCTTGTGTGTCATTGTTCTTTATCCTAATAAATAAAGCAGAATTACACAGCAATCTTCCAGTATGAGTATTTATGTTTTATCTACTTTCCCTGTGCCATGAAACATAACAGTTAGCTAGAAAACCGTTCCCTTAGTTCTAGCTGCCAGTGTATTGCATGAGGTCTCACCTTAGTCCAAATTAGGCCTAGTCTGCATGGGGCTCGTTTCTCTGGATTAATGCGCCCCTCTGTTGTTAACGCTGGGATAGCGCTACTGGTGAGAGAAACTGCTACTGTGGACAAGGCATTGTGGCCACTGGAGAATTTACCCCTGTCATACAGAATGGCTCTGAGTTGGTTTAGACTTGTGGCTCTCAATCTTTCCAGATTACTGTACCCCTTTCAGTCGTCTGATTTGTCTTGCATACCTCAAGTTTCACCTCATTTAAAAACTACTTGATTACAAAATCAGACATGAAATGCAAAAGGGTCACATCACACTATTACTGAAAAAAGTGCTTACTTTCTCATTTTTACCTTATAATTATAAAATAAATCAATTGGAATATAAATATTGTACTTACATTTCAGTGCATGGTATATAGAGTAGTAGAAACAAGTACTTTCATGCAATTGTAGTTTGTACTGACTTCGTTAGCATATTTTATGTGGCCTGTTTTAAAACTAGGTACATATCTAGATGCAATGATATACCTCTTGGAATACCTCTGCATACACCTAGGGGCCCTGGTTGAGAACCCCTGGTTTAGACAATGTGGTGCTTAAATATTGGTGGAAGTGTGTGCACTAATGCTTCTACTTTTGGAGCTGCACTAACATTAGCAGCAGCAGGATCTTTTTCAGAGGAAAAAGAAAGTGCCGCATATAGTCACAGCCTTATAAGAGAATTACAAAGACACATAGACAATGTGGATCAGAACCTCAGCTGATATAACTCAGCACAGCCTCTCTGAAGTCAATGCACTAGATTATTCTTCCCTGGAGATCAAGGAATCCCCAGCATGCATGGGACTTGAAGACTGTGACTAGTGCAGCAAAAGTGTCTGATCCACTCAAAGGCTTGTGGTGGATTTCAGCAAAGCCAGGAAAAGGAACCATTTGTGAGGCAAGGTAGATGGAAAACAGGAACCTCTGCAATGTTCAAAAGGGAGCTGGACCAATTTATATCAGATGAAGATCTAGTCCTTTATTCTGCTCAAAAAACCAAAACCATCCGATTTTAAACATCAGAAGTTCTGATTTTACTGCCATATTCATCATGACTGAACTACGTATCTGCTTGTTGGGAGCCACTGGAATGCCTACAGACAGGCCCTAGCCTAAAGTTCATTGAACACGAGTCCTGTACAGCTGCATTTATTGTGTCAGAGTCCCATCTTAGGACTCCTGACCGCTATACTCACTGTCCCCTTTGAGCTGTATTATAGTTACGAAATTTTCAGAGAAAGAACAAAGCTAGAGATGTGAATATATTTCATTTCTCTCCCAAGCAAAACAAAACCTAGCATTGCCCATGCCTCGCTCAATGGAAAGAGAGTTAATGCATTAAACATAGGACATACAACAGAATTTTAATGGGAACTTTAATCCGCTGAGTTTGGACATGTAATTGTTAACATTTTGGTTTCATTAATGGCATGTTTTGTGCTCGGGATACTCCAAGAAATGAACATCTGGTATTAATAACTTTTCAACATAAAAAGCTCAACAAAATTACAACCTATTGTAGTTGGCAGATGGGTTGCAAAGCAGGAAGGAAAAAAAAATTCACAAGACACCAGCTAGATTAATCCATTGCAATATAGATCCTGATTTAATTCATATGCTGCATAATGCATTGACTTCTAACAATAGGTGGCTATTGTGAGCAGTCTTTTCATATTTAGACATATTCAGTAATGATTATTCATGTAAACAGGCTTTTTGTATAAAATTAATCACTGAATTGTTTTGACTGGCATAATGGCTCTAACTTTAATGGGAGATAAACCATGCGTATTGTGCCACTAAAGTCCCAGCTACAGCAGAAACAAATGAAAGGGCCCTCCCATCCCTGCACCATAAACTCCATGGCACTGAATTTCTGCATTAGCTTTGAGACGAAAAGGGCAAGAGACTGAATCATAAATCAACTCCCACCCTGATCATGGCCACTCGCATTATTAGAGGAGTACAGAAATTGGGGGAAGGCTGTTATACGGGACCATCAGAGTAGGCTAGTTGCTGTAATCAAAGCCGGGCTGATCTGGAAGTATCTGAATCAGGAAACAGACACTGACATTGAAATTTCATAAGCTTGGTTTTCTTTTCCTCTTGGAGATGGTAAGGGGCCTTATAAGACTTTTCTATCTCGACTGTTGTGTAATTATTAACTCTGCTGTAGGGAGTGATGAGGTCGACCAGACCAGAGGCATTCAGGTCCCTGAGATCGTTCACATTTATCTTCCTAAACAGGATCACATTTTTCAGCGACCCCACTGGACTTGTTTTGAATCTCCCTTTTTGAATAAAAATCAGCCAAAGTCCTGCTATCAATTTTATCCCCCATGTAAACCCTGAGTATCTCCAGTGAATGGAGTCACTCTGGATTGACATCAAGGGTAAACAGTAACATTTGGCATCTCAAGTCTTTACTTTGCTATGAGTTTCTCATGAAGGGCTGGACTGCGGCTTTTGTGGCACTGTTCTGCAAAGGGGGCTGTGCAGTTGCACCACCCCAAGCCCACCAGCGGGTAGATAATGCTTCAAATTGGCTTTCTCAGGGCTGCTTCATATGCATGCAGGTGTGCACTGGCCCTGTTCTTTGGACTGAGGTGGGGAGTAGCAACAACCTGTTCCTGTGCTCTTCAGAGTGCAGGGATTATGCAGGAGAGGGTGTATGTTTGAAGGCTTCTTTCCCTTCCCATGCAGCCAAGCAAGGGCCATCCCAGATCATCCTCAAATGGACTGAAATCCTATACGGGAGGAACATAAATTTACAGCAGATCTGAGGAGAGAGACACACACAGAGCAGTTTTCCTTTTTAGTTAAGAGGGGTAAAAAGGGAACTATCTCGAGGAGCAAGGTGAACAGTCAATTTGGATAGTACTAGACCAGACAGATGATGCTAGTAGGAAAGTCAATTGTCACTAACATGTTTTCCTTCTTGGTACTGGATTGTGAGAAGCAGGAGAGCACCCACATGAGTTATCCCCGATTGCTTGCTCAGTACAAGAAAAACCTACCACACTGCTCTTGAGAAACTGATTCAACTGAGTGACAAAGGAACAACACACTACCTGTTCCATCCTAGTTGTGGGATTGAACTGAAAGGAGAGCTAGGCAGAATACACTCATAGCAGGTTGGAGTGTGACCCTGAAATTGGTCCTGTCCCATCCACGAGTCTATGGGAGTCTCTGCACCTTCTCTCACTTGCACACCTGTGTAAGGAAGAGGAAAAATCTGTCTAAGACTCCATCTTTTCTTTACCTTCTCAGCTTGTACCTCATTTCTTTGAAGTGTTTTTGGTTGTGAAAATCCTGGCTTGTGAACTTCTTGGAGTAAACATGCAAAAGAGAGCAGTGTGATGTAGAAGATAAAGCACTAGACTGGAACTCAGGAGACCTGGTCCCTTTTTGCCTCTTTGCCACTGACCTGCTGTTTGACCTTGGGCAAGTCACTTCACTTCTCTGTGATTGTTTCCCCTTGCATTATGTGTCTATTTAGCATTAACTCTTCAGGAGTGGGATTGTCTCTCCTTATCTATTTGCATTCCACCTAGTGCATAAGGTGCTGACCTCAGTTGGGGATTCTAAGAACTACTGTAACACACACGATTAATAATTGGTAGAGCGAGTCAGAAATTTTCCAATGGAACATTTTTCGACTGGAAAATACTGATTCATCTAAAGCAAAACTTTTTTGCGGTGTTGTGTTGATTTTGACCCAAACATTGTTTTGAAAGAAAAATTGAACCAAAGAGCATTTTGATAAGGTTGGACAATTCTGACTGGACCTTTTCAGAACAGAGCACTGAGACATTTTTATACAGCCAAAATCAGAACCAAACCATCTGCTTTTGTCAAAACAGAAAGTTTTGATAAACTTGAAACTTTTTGTTTAAATTTTGTTTTGAAATAAAATTTGAAATTTGTCGTTCTCTTTCTGTTTCGGAATGGAGACATTTTGAAATCGTGAAATTACTCATGAAATGAAAAATCCAGCTCTAAAAATAAATGCCTTCTCTTCTGATATGTTTGGAGAGTGACAGACAAGCTGTCAGTGTCCAATAAATATAAAATATGTATAAATGCCTCCCTTGTGAAATGTTTGCTCTTTGAGCCCTGCAGAGGCATTTTTGACCCTGTTAAGCTTCTATGCAGCTGTCATAGTTCAAGGATTCTAGTTTGAGGGCCCAGCCTGTGCTCACCTAATTAACATTCCCCATCGCCATAAGCAAATGTATGTAACTCACATAAGCTTGGCTTCTGAGGGGATTCTTATTACAAGGATGAACTATATTGAGGGTGACAGTTTTTTTTACTGTTATCAAGGTAAATGAGGTGGTAATGGAAAGGGCAGATTCTAGTAAGTTCAATAATTTATTTCATGCTTCCCATCAGGGTAGCTTTTACAAACAGCCAGCATCCTTATTTGAAATGTAAATGAATGATAAATTATGAAAAATGTATTATGGAAAGGAAAACAGGGTAAAATAAAGGAGCAAACATGAGGATCTTAAAGCAGAGAAAATGGGTCTGCAATGTTAATTAGGTACCACCAAAACTGCAATGAAATAAGCCAACTACAAAGAGGAAGGTATACGACAAATCTCTGCAGGATGCAACCGATGCAGTGTGTTGATGCGCTTTTGCCAGTTATGGTTGAGTGTCCATTGGCAATGGTTCCGTTTCCTGATGCTCCTGTCTCTCTGTCTCTGTCTTCACCTATTGCATATTGTCTTATATTTAGATTGTAAGTTCTTTGGGGCAGGGACTCTTTAGTTTCTGTAGTTTTGCGTTTGTACTGTACTTATTACTACAGATCCTTGCCCAGGATTAGGGTTGCTATGTGCTACGGTAACACAACTAATCATAATGAATAGCAGCTGTGGTACGTGCTTTGAGGTAGGGTACATATGTTTATGGGTAGACATTCTGAAAAGGCTCTCTCTCACCTGCACAGCTGGTGTGTGTCCTGGTTGATGAGTATATATGTTACAGCCAAGATTTTCGAAAGTGTCAGTCAATTTTGGATGTCTACTTTTTTCAGTGTCCAATTTGAGACACAATAAAGGGATCACATTTTCAACAAATGGGAACTCATCACAGTCTGAAAGTCAGGAGCTTTTAAGGTGTGTTAGGTTAGGCATCAAAAGACACTCATGTTCACCAAATGACTAATTGCTACTGAAAATCTTGGCTTGTGGGTCTACTGAACTTGATTCAAAATAGTCCAAGTTTGATGGTCTGAAGGATGCACTTTTTTTTTCAGGCACTTGAAAATGGGAAGAATTAGAAGGGTGGGGTTTGAGTCATGTTGAATTGTATAATGGAGATGGATTTGAGTCATGTTGAATTCTACCACTGCACTTCAGTTAGGCTATTATTTTCTATAGTGTTTGTAAGTTACAGTGAGGGTTGCTAGAGTATATGGATAGATGCCTTTTTATACCCGGAGAAATAATATATACAGAAACAAATATATGTATTTTTGAAACTTCTGCATGGGATCCTGCAAGGAATCTGATATGTAGGCTACAGTAGGCCCAACTAAGGGCTACTAAACTACTAAGTCCTTCAGAAAAGGACAGTTACCTGTTCCGTAACTAGCGTTCTTCGAGATGTGTTGCTCCTGTCCGTTCCACACCCCGCCCTTCTTCCCCTCTGTTGGAGTTGTCTGGCAAGAAGGAACCGAGGGTAGGGGGAGCCCACGGCTCCCCTTATAGCGCGATATACAGGCGCCACTCCAGGAGTCGCTGCGGTGCTCCCCCACTAGGGGTACTGCTAATGGAAAAACTTCTGGTACTAGTGCATGTGGTGAGCACGCACACCTACTGTGGAATACACAGGAGCAATCACTCGAAGAAGAAGCAGTTGTTTGTTTTATCCTTCCTCAGAAACCGGGCTATCTGGCTTGTCAGTTTCCCCATTAGGAGATAATGTGTCACAAATAAGGAAAAAGAATACAAAAAGTGTCTTCAAATGCACTAGAAATACACTGTCTTGGGATAAAACACCAGAAAACATACAGTGGGGATCAATTCTGTACAGATGGAGGCCACTGAAGTGATGAAAGCTAAACAAGCCCTTTGCCCAACAACCATAACACCCAGAGGGGTTCAGTCACTGGCACTATTCCAAATAATCACTTGCTGTGGAAAGCTCGCATCAGACTTTGCAAGAAGACTGTCTGGATCAGGGGCTCTCCTGCCAATTCCAAACAGGCCCTTCATTTTCCCAAACAGTACTGGTCTTTCCACACAAACAGAGACCCTGGAAATCAAACATGGATGTCTAGACAACCATTCATGCTGGCTACAGCTGGTGAAAATCACCGAGGAACACTTTGGCCCACCAATGACAGAGTCTCCAAGGCTTCCTTCACAGAAGGTGAACTAGAAGATATCACCTTATGCAAAGTATCTGGCTGAGAACTGTCCCATCTCCTCTTTCTTGGAAAAAAATGTGCTGAAAACAGCATCTATGCTGCAAAATCAAGTGTCCTTAGGCACAGTGACAATCCGCATTCAGGCCAGGACATGGTATAGAGAGTGATGTTGATAGATGACACACTTGTGGCCATGAATAAGCGAGAAACAGTCATATAGATGCTGCTGGACCTCTGATCAGCTTCTGAGCCATTGGTCACAAAGTGCTGCTGTCACACTTTCAAAATGGAGCAGGGACAGTCAGGGAAGCATGCAGATGGCTGTAGCTTTACTGTCCAACTGGTCCATACCGCTAAGGGTAACTGCTTGTCCTCTCTTTTCACCCTCAAATGGAGGGGAAGGGTTTTTTCCCTCATTTTAATATGTACATGCAATATTTCTGAGAGGCTATAGAATGCTACAGGCTCCATTGACACCAATATGCTGCAGACATCCACATTTATGCCTCCTTCTCAGCAGATGCAGCCAAGGCTTTGACACAAATGTCACAATGCCTTCAGGAGATAAGCACATGGGTGAAGAGCTGCTGCTCAAGCTAACCCAGACAACCCAGCGGGGATACTGATTGGAAGAGAAAAGCACTTGGAGAAGTTAGGTAAGCATTAATCTCACATTGAGGACATCCACTCTCACATTACCAAGGCACTGAGCAGTGTCAAGGTCAGGCTGCACTCTGCTGCTGACTACACAAATAAAAGCAATTATAAGAAATTCTACCCTCTCCAGCTGGCCAGGAAGCACTGGCCTTTCTTAGTGGACCTGGAAACTGTGGTGTGTATTTTTGTGAACTCCAGAATGAACTTCTACAACTCACTGTAGCTGAGGCTTAAAGGAGGGGTATCGTGATGGCTAACGCTTGGGCAGCTCCTGGTGACATGATCCCCTGCCAGGAAAGACAAAACACCAGTGCTCAGTGCACTCCATTGATTCTGATTCCAACTGATTACCCTGGTGCTAATATTCTCAGCTCCTAATGGGTTGAACCAGGCTCTCCCGGTGACAGCCTCTTCGTTCACAATCGACGGAGACAGCTCTGCTCCTCTGGGCTGATGCAAGTTCTGGATAAAACTTCTCTCAGCTAGAGACATGTCATTCTTAGCTGAGGGCCCTTAATAAATGAGAACACCCTACCACATGGATTCTCAGCCTGGGTAGCAAACAGATTTCAAGTGGTTCAGACCATGACTACATGGAAAGGGAATCCTGAAATTTTCTTCATGGGGCCATGGTATGGGAAAGTCTGAGAATGAGTGCTCTATCCAACTGTGGCCAATTCTACTAATGCTCTAGGAAAAAATGTCAGACTAATTTTCATGCTCTGAAAGATTGAAGAGATACCCATCGTCTCTCACAGCCGGTAAAAATTTAAAAACAAACAAGCCTAAACTCCCACCAGCTAAAGAACCGTGGCATTGAAAGCAGGAAGCAGAGTTCCTTTGGGGAGTTTCCCTGTGTCTCTTCACTCCTCTTTTTTTCATCTGGATCTTACAGTGGATGCAAATTTTGGCTTGCGTGTTTAGAGCTGGTTGAAATTTTGTTCCTCCTTCCCAACATTTCCTCATGTTCCCTATCTCATACCCTGAGTGTTGATAAACCATAGGCTCAAAGCTGGGTTCTGTTCATTAAACCCAACTGAAAATAAATTTGTAACTGTATTTTTAATATTCTTGTTGACTGTGTTACATGAATAAGGAGAGCAGAGGTGAGACTAGGTTATAGTTCAGTTCTGCAATGTTCTTCAAACAGGAAAATTAAGTTCCAAACCTAACCAGCCTGGTTTGCAGCCAGACACTCTTTGCCTCCCATAAAACGGACACATCAGCATTTTCCCTCTGTTATGCCAATACCCATCTCTAGATCAATATATACAATCAGTCTCACCCCACACTCAGTTAAAAGCGTCTGAAAATTGTTTTATTTAGATTTAATAGGACAGAGTAATAAAATAGATGAGATTTAGTCTATTAATTAAATCCCACACACTAAATATTGTCCCCTGCAGCAAGCTCAGGTAGTTTGGCTTTATTGCAGGGATGGGGCTGGTGAAGAAGAATTCTTCCCACCTTAGGTTATAAATCAACAGTGCATTCGAGGTCAAATTGCTTGATGCTCAAAAGCCTAACTCCTGTGTAACACATCTCTATTCGGCACACACTTAGGCAGGGGGAAAAACCTGAGTTCCCCAACCTTGAGCAGCTCCAGGCCTCTGTTATACTGCCTTGTTATTGTCAGACCTTCTCCTGACACTTGTGTCTCTCTTCTGACGGTAGCCTTGTGCAGAAGCAGCAGATGTTCAGGGTCTTAGAGGTCAGATTCCCAGTGGAGGAGAAACTAGTGATATAGAGTCTGGGTATATACCTGATTTATTTGCATAATACCTGCCCTGGAATAGAGATGCAGGTGTTCTTTCAGGAATCAGCCCCGCACCATTGTCTGGTTCCCAGGCTATAATATTGCCCTTCAAGAGTTGCCTGTAATCAGAAGACAAGACACAGAGCAATCTTTCCTGATATTTACACAGATTCCTTACACAGCACCTTGTATAAGCCAAAACATGAGCATTTCTTCCAAGACTAAAAACTTGCTCACACACTAAGAAAACAACTTGGAACACGAAGTGTCACAGTGCCAACTACGGATACCTGTCATATTATTATTTTTGTTAGCTTGTTTTTGGGGAGGGCCATATGCAGCAAAATGACCTGCCTTCTGAAGAGTTGCAGGGCCTGGGATCTGTGGACCAAAGAAGCATCCTGAATAGATCAGGCTACTGCTCAGCCTAGGTTCTGCAAGACACATAGGGGACTATACCTCAACTATCTCCTGCAAGGTTCGGGGTGTAGTGTGTAGTTTCTTTGCACAGGTCCCAAGGAGAGTAAGTAGGAAGGGCTCAGGAGCTACTTTAAAAAGTTATGCAAAAGATTGTAAAATCAGTGGCTCTAGTTTCAGTCTTAAATTCTGCATGACAATTGGAAGAGAACATCAATAAGTGAGTAACAGCCTCTTCCCACTCTGTTAGATGTGGTCTCCTGTAATACCTTCCCCTCCATTTAAAATGCAGCCACTACTATTATAATAAATCATACAAGGAAAGTGATTTGTGCTGTCTCCAGAAATGCATCTATTGTATTTCCACCATTTATGTGACTCGTATTAGATGTGAAATGTACAGCTAATTAGAATATAAACAAGAGCTTTTCTCTCCTCTTTTGACTCACTGATCTATCTTGGTTCCCCCAGCTCAGTCTTGTGACTTTCCATTCCTTTCCGATTCTCTTGGATGGTCCCTTGCAACTCTCACTTTTGGCTCTCCGTTTCACGTCAGGTATTTCCTTCATCTGAGATCCATACTAGCTTCTCCATTACAAGTCCTCTAGTCTTCTCCCACTTGTTTCACTCTGTCTCTTTCCAGTGAAAACAGCCAGGAATGTAGGAATGTGTAAAAGCACTTGAGTGACTTAGCAGCACAGTTCAATGGGACGTAGGTTACTCAGTCATCTAGGTGCATGAGTTGCATGGAGTGGTGCATTTTCAGGATCTGGGCCTCCGCGTGTATAGGTCCCATTGAACTATGTTCATCTCCTGTTAAAGTCACTGGCAACTCAGGTGGGTGCTCAATACCTCTGACCATCAGCTCACATTTATTTAAGTGCCTAAGTATGGATTTAGGTGCCCAACTTCTGACTTTGCAGTTTGGCCAGTGGTGGCATCCCAAAATTAGCAGCCACTTCTGACAACTGGGCCCCAAGCTCTGTGGCTTCTTTTCTTTTCTTCTTTCTATTAGAGAATTGATGGTATGAGCCCTGGTCCTGCCTTGCTGCAGTCAATGGGAGCTTTAAAATTGATGTCAACAGTAGCCAGATGAGGCCCTTTGGGTGTGGGCTATTTTGCACAATGGAGTTTTCCCAGGTTCTCAGGGCATGCACTGGATACGTCTGTCTGGATCTCTCCTTTTAAAGCCAAAATGTGCTGTGTATTTGGTTTTTATTGCCCAGTGCTTAGCTGCTTCTCAAGAGGTGACTTGCAAATGGATTAAAAAATCAGAGAACCCTTGATTTTATTCAGCTCTACTTACATTCCAATGCTTTTATGAGACTTGCAGGCAAATTGAGGCCTGACATAAGCACTCGTGAACTGAGTGCACTGAATTTGGCCTTTAAAGTTTAATTAATTAATGTTTCTAAAGCAGTTTGTGATCCTTAGATTAAAGGGGCTATAATCCTATTGAATGGCACTCTGATTAGTAACATTCTCATACACATTGATGGGTGCAGCACCGAAGCTGCTCAGTTCCAGGGCCATACATTATAGTTCTGAACCTCAATGGCCACATTCCTCTCCACTCTAACTTTATTGACTTCACTGGTGTTGCCCCTGGGCTGAATTCAGCCCCAAAAGGTTCTATGGACAATGAAAATGAGGGACGGCATAAACCCTTTTACATCTGCACACTTTGACTCGCAGTTCCCCCAATGATGCTGTGTGCAGTTCTGATGAAAAAAATGCTGTGGATTTTCAATAACATGGAAGAAAGGGATGCAACTTAAAGGTGCAAATATGGTAATTACAAACCTCACCCGATTAGCTCATGTGCTAGTCCTCATAACAGGAGTCATATTTCTGTATACTTTTTTCAGAGTCATTTGTAAGGCACTCTCTTCTGTCTTCTCCTCTCCCTGCAGAGATTCATCTCCCCCACAAAATTTCAT
Organism: Gopherus evgoodei; assembly: GCF_007399415.2. NCBI lineage: Eukaryota > Metazoa > Chordata > Testudines > Testudinidae > Gopherus > Gopherus evgoodei. The sequence continues at coordinate 285,405,458 of NC_044323.1, read as the reverse complement.
TTCCTTTAATGATGCTACAAAGGCTGGTGCTCAGTGGCCTCAGCAACTCCTTCATGGCATCGTATAACTTATGCGTCCCATCCACTTTTATATGAACTACATGTCTCTGCATTCAGAACCTAATCAAATAAATGCATCTGAGGCCAACTTATCTGGGTTTGCGGAAGCCACAGCCCACGCTGCTGAAGAATTTTTATTTCAAAAGTAACGAGTCAAATCTTCTGCTGGTGGCCATGTTTCTTTGTGTGAATTTGACCTATGTGCCTATAGATTTATTTTAGTGATGCGGGAAAAGTAACCTAAACCTTCACCCAAAACTCAGACCCGATCCAAATGTGGTTCATAAAGTTCAGGTGACTTCCCATTCTGTTCCATGTTTGAATTTTTCTGTGTCTCCGAATTCTGACCCACACTAGAAGTAGCAGCACTGAAATATCACAGTATTTCCCACTTCATTGGAAGCAGGGAGTACCAGAGATCTCTTGAAGGAGCCTACCTGTTCTTGTGAGATTTTTGGCCTTATTTTGCAAGTCCCATGCTGGCTTGGATATTTCAGGCAAGTATCTGGACACCCATTTACTTATCTGAACTGAACTTCCTATACAATTTGTGATTTGCACATTTGAACCTTTTAATCTGCTTTTGTGACGGGGAGAGACTTTTGCAGTGTACTGAATTTTGCATCTTAGTGAGAAAGAAAGGTTGAAAGCAAGCCAAGAATAATGCATCAACTCTACATACTGCAGGACCTTGTCAATCCAGTGAGTTTCCAAGAACAGATGCTGAGGTTTGCAGACTAGGAAGTGCCGAATATATGCTGGGATACCAGCACCATGAGCTCTAGCCCAGTACAGAGCTCTAGGAGGTGATCTCACCCTCGACTGACTCTGCCCCCTAGCCAATGCACCTCCAAATTAATTTCCATTGTGGATGTGCAGTTTGAGCAAGTTTCTCCTATATTCCGTAGTCAAAATATGCACATGGTGTTATAGATCAGCAAGCATTTCCAAAGTCATAATTACCTGCTTTTAGAAAGAACCAGGAATTGAACCACAATTTGTCTCGCACGACACATTTGATAGTGACTCTGAAGATCCATGCAGTATATTGGTAAATAAGAAGAATATTAGTAATTAGCAGCTCATTAATAATGGCTAACAAAATCATTCCTTTATTTCTCATGCATAATTTTCCCTCCCCACAGACTCCTGCTCTAGCAAATGCTTTTAACTGATTTTTTTTTCCTCTTAGGGCTTCCAATCTTCAATTTATTCTCTGTGGCTCAGCTGCATAAAACCTGCACTTTTCATAATGCCCCATCCGCGTGTGCACTGTGGGTGTCTATGACTCTATCTGGTGCACAGAATGAGTGCAGGGCTCGTCCATACAGTAACAGAGGTCCACACACTGTGTAATTTGAGAGGAGAATTTGGCCTCTGGGTGTGCTTTTGAGATAGGGCTGTGTGAATGTTTCATGGCAAAGTGAGGCAAATCCAGGGCTTCATTACAAACATAAGACCTTAAATTATGAAACTGAGATCACTGGCAGGGGAACACTCACTGTGCTTCACTGAAGTCAATGATTCAGAATCTGGTTGAGGTGAATTTGGTACAAGTTTAAAGCCCTGAACAGCAATTGACTCCCCAGAGGCAGATCCCCACACCTAACTGGAGCCCCAGTGAAGTCAAGAGTAAATTTTGAAACTGAAGATTTATCAATGGAGTTTGATAAGTTTATAAGAGGGATTGTACAATGGAGATGCCTGTGACAGCTGGGGGATGGACTCGATGACCTAAGAGATCCCTTCCAGTCCTGTGTTCCTACGTTTTGGGTGGAAACCAATGTGAAACTCAGAGTTTTTGCACAGTATTGACCAGAAATCAAGAGAAAAGTGGTGGGTTTGGTTGAGTTTCACTTTGAATGTATAGGTTCATTGCTATGCCCAAGTGAAGAGAAATGGAAAATAGGACCTGGGAACTGAAACAGCTGAGTTTAAAGCATCTCTGTTTGAGGGCAATCAGACAGTAAGTGCAATAATTTGCTCATTTTTCCTCTGGTTCTACAATCCAGCATACACTGCAGCAAGTATATGTAAGAGGGAGTTGTCATGGTATAATTCCCCGCTCTGAACCTTAGCGTCCAAAAGATGAGGTACCAGCATGAATTCCTCTAAGCTCAATTACCAGCTTAGTACCCATAGCGCTGCCACCAACCAGGAATTCCAGTGCCTGGTACACTCTAGTCCCCCCAAAACCTTGCCCGGGGACCCCCAAGACCCAGACCCTCTGGATCTTAACACAAGGAAAGTAAACACTTTCCCTCACCGTTGCCTCTCCCAGGCTTCCCCTCCTTGGGTTACCCTGGAAGATCACTGTGATTCAAACTTCTTGAATCAAACAGAGAGGAAAATGCACCTTCCCCCCTCCTTCTTTCTCCCCCTCCCAGATTCTCCCTGAGAGAGACAGTAATCCTAATACAGAGAGAAATTAGCCTCTCTCTCCCCCTTCCCTCCTTTCTACCCACCAATTCCCTGGTGAATCCAGACCCCGTTCCCTGGGGTCTCACACCAGAATAAAAAAACAATCAGGTTATTAAACAAGAAAAGCTTTTAATTAAAGAAAGAATAAACAGTAAAAAGGATCTTTGTAAATTTAAAAGGGAATAGGTACAGGGTCTTTTAGCTATAGACACTGGGAATACCCTCCCAGCCGAAGTATACAAGTACAAATTAAAATCTTTTTAGCACAATACCAATTTGAACTCCTTTCAGCCAAATACACATTTGAACTCCTCCCAACCAAATACACATTTGCAAATAAAGAAAACAACCATAAGCCTAACTCACTTTATCTACCTAGTACTCACTATTCTGAATTTATAAGAGCCTGTATCAGAGAGATTGGAGAGAAACCTGGTTGCACGTCTGATCCCTCTGAGTCCCCAGAGTGAACAACAACCAAAAACTAACAGCACACACACAGACTTCCCTCCCTCAAGATTTGAAAGTATCCTGTCCTCTGATTGGTCCTCTGGTCAGGTGACAGCCAGGCTCGCTGTTCTTGTTAACCCTTTCCAGGCAAAAGAGATATGAAGTACTTCTGTTCTATTAACTCTTACTTATCTGTTTATGACAGGAGTTCAGGTTAAAGTTTAAGTAAATATAAAGTGTTCACCTCTTGGTCTCTAAATCTGGATCTTCTGATAGGAAAGAAGGAGAAAAGCTAATTTTTGCTCAGTGCATGGAAAGGAATACGTCTCTGGTAAATTACAAAATATAATGATAATGTTTATCAACAAATGGAAAGGAAAAGTGCAACAGAAGGACTATTTTTAAATGCTGTGCTGATGTAAACCCATCGATGACAGTGGAATTATATTACTGGAGCCTTTGAACATTTAGGTTGTGATCCTGCAAACATTTCCACACATGAGTAATTATGCTCACGTGAATAGTCCCATTAATTTCAATTAGGCTACTCATATAAGTAGCTTAAGTGTTTGCTGAATATAGCAATGCATCAGAAGGCATTGAAGAATTCCTGCTACGAACATGAGCTGGAAAATAAATGTGTGTTGCAGTCTCTGGCCTCTCTTGTTAGCCCCATCCACTCTTGACTACTTGTGTTCAAATCACAAGCCATGACACTACCTGTTTTACACTATAGGTGGGGCTAGTGGTTGATTGTGGTTCTTAACAGAGACTAAGACATGTGGAGGAGGGGAGCCCCAGTGCCAAATATTATGTGGGCAAAGGTGTAGGGTGACCAGACAGCAAGTGTGAAAAATCAGGACAGAGGTTGGGCAGTAATAGGTTCCTATATAAGACAAAACCTCAAATATCGGGACTGTCCCTATAAAATGGGAACATCTGGTCACCCTAATAGGGGGGCAAATTACGACTGTGAACTCTGACTGCAATGTGCTTGTAAAAGGTATATTGTGTCCCCCTCTATTGCCTTGTCCACTCAGAGGATAACAGTCTACTACTGCTATTAGCCTATGAAGTTACTCTTTACCTCAAGTGATAAAGATATGTGCTGCTGTAGTTCCCAGGTTCAAACTCTGATTATTTTCTGTGGTGTAGACTTGCTCTTACTGTAACTCCCTTCCCAGATGCGGTGGTGATATGCATGTTATATGGGATACAGGTAGATAGATTCTCTTCCACATGTTCTGAACGGCATATAACTTACAAGCCTTCTAACTCCTCTCTAGTTTATTTTATAATCTATTTCTCTTACTTTGCTTGGAGATGTAGGTTCTGATTCTTCAGTCCCACTCTCCAGTTTCCATCAGTCACCTACTTCCGTGCTATAGATAGATTTGTCAGTAGCAATGTTGGGCCAGATTCTCCATTGTCCTGCACCTTGCGTAGTCATTTGCATCTCTGTAAAGAGGGCATAAAATGCCTCCATTATCATTTGATGGAATTTTACATCTGCTTTGCATAGCTCTACCTTCCAAGGCAATGGAGGCTCAGGGGCACATTGACTCCAAGCCAAACAATGTATTTACAGTCTGTTCTTGAAGTAAATTTTGACTTATTTGCTTAAACAGCTGCTAACCATTCAATTATATATATATGAAATAGGATATTCTATGGGCCTGAGACTGATAGTGGGACAATGTAGTGGAGGAATCCTTTGTGGAATTCATGGACAGCCCAAGAGCCATCTAGAAAATTGACTTCTGTTTCTAGGAATAACTTAAAACTCTGAAACCAAGGCGGTAACCAAAGAGACTTGCAGCTGACTCTTGAGAACTCAGGTGCCAAGCAGAGACATGGCCTACTTTTGTGACTTAAAAGTCAATACAAGAATTGATTCCTCCATCCCATCACTCTCTCCTTTATTAAATAAGGGGCTATTTCATGCAGCAAGACTCGGATGTGTGATGTATGTGGATGAAAAAAAAAACCCATTTGCTAGCACAAAGCTGACCTATGCAGAGAATGTCAAAAGCCAACATAGTAATGAACTTGCTTCTATTCAGTTGATTGATTCATGAAGCACATCTGGAATTTAGAAAGTACTGTCTCCCACTGATGAGGCTGGACCTCCTGCTCTTTTATATATTTAGCTTACTGTCATTATTATTGTGATGGGTTGGGTCACAGAAACCCCCTTGGGACTGACACCTGATGCACTGAGACTGCCTCTGAGCCTGTTTTCTGACAGCTTGGGACTTCAGTCCCATGCCTGGTTTGAGCCAGACACACTAGCCTGCTACAAACACAGATCCAAGTCTGAACTATGTCCCTCACAAGCTGCAGGCTTAACTGAAAAAAGTTTAAGAAGTACCCCTGTCTCTGACACTCGGATACCCAACTCCCAATGGGGTCCAAACCCCAAATAAATCAGTTTTACCCCGTAGAAAGCTTATACAGGGTAAACTCATAAATTGTTCACCCTCTATCACACTGGTAGAGAGATATTCGCAGCTGTTTGCCCCTCACCCCCAGGTATCAATACATACTGTTGGTTAATTAATAAGTAAAAAGTGATTTTATTAAATACAAAAAGTAGGATTTAAGCGGTTTCAAGTAATAACAGACAGAACAAAGTAAATTACCAAGCAAAATAAAATAAAACATGTAAGTCTAAGTCTAATACAGTAAGAAGCTGAATACAGATATCTCACCCTCGGAGATGTTTCAATACGCTTCTATCACAGACTGGACACCTTCCTAGTCTGGGGATTTCTCATGACTGCAGCCCCCTTTGTTCTGTTCCACCTCCTTATATATCTTTTGCACAAGGCAGGAATCCTTTGTCCCTCTCTGGGTTCCCACCCCTCCCTGTCAATGGAAAAGCACCAGGTTAAAGATAGATTCCAGGTCAGGTGACATGATCACATGTGACTGTAAGACTTTATTACCCACTTGCCAGCACACAGGTATACAGGAGGACTTACAAGTAAACAGAGCCATCTACAGTCAATTGTCCTAGTTGATGGGAGCTCTCAAGATTCCAAACCACCATTAATAGCCCACACTTTGCATAATTACAATAGGCCCTCAGAGTTATATTTTATATTTCTAGGTTCAGATACAAGAGTGGTACATTTATACAAATAGGATGACCACACACAGTAGCTTATAAGCCTTGTAATGATACCTTACAAGAGACCTTTTGTAGGAAGCATATTCCTTTTACATTCAGGGCCGGTGCAAGGATATTTTGGGCCCTAGGTGAAACTTCCACCTTGCGCCCTCTCTCCGATGTCCAGCCCCAACCTTCCTATGACCAAGTTCCCTCCCAGGGGCCAGATGTTCACAAAGTGCAGAGGGCGGGGGGGGGCTACAAAGAGGGGTCATAGGGAGGCTCTTCCAGGGGGTGAAGGTGGTAGAGACGGGGCTGCACAGGATTGTTGCAGGTGGTGGAGGTGGCCAAGAGGTGGAGGGGGCGGGGTGTAGTGGCAGGGAAGAGATTGCACAGAGGCAAAAAGGGCTCATTGCAGGGGGTGCAGTGGCAGGGAGGGAGAGGCATAGGGAAGAAGTGAGCAGGAGGGGGTTTTTGCAAGGGACTGGCAAGCGAGGGGGTTGTTGCAGGTGGGTGAAGGTGGCAGGGAGGGGTTTGCACAAGGGAGGGGTGGGCAGGAGGGAGATGGCAGGCAGCAGCAGGAGAGGGGGGAGTCCCAAGGTTGATGCAGAGGTGAAGGTGACTGTGGCTGGCTTGGGGGTGTTGTTGGGTGGAGGTTGCCCAGAGGCAAAAGTGGCAGGACAATGTGGGTTGTTGGGGCGTGGGGTGCACAGGAGAGAAGGTAACTGGTTTGTGGGTGTTGGAGGGGGTGGCACTGGCTGGAGAGGAGTGCCCGGGTTGCTCCCACATAAACCATTCCCCAGGCCAGGGACTGGAACTGCCCAGCCCCCAGCGCTCTGCGGGCTTGTGCGGCTCCCCGTGGCCCAGCTAGGTACCTTACAGGCGGAGTAGAACCCAGCTTCTTTGCTCAAAGAGCAGAGCACAGCTACGCCTTCTTCCCTGCGCCGCGGGCTCAGCTGGGCTCCCCGCCACCCCTGGGACTCTCAGTGGTGGCACAGGCAGCCAGCACCCCCATGCCCAAGCCTGCTTCCACCGCTGCCGCCAAGAGCCCCGAGAGTGGCAGGGAGCCCAGCATGGCCTGTGATGCAGGGAAGTAGGTGCAGCTGCTAGCACTAGACTCACCCCTTCCCCGCTCCGCGGCCTGCTGCTCCCCCGGGGAGAGGGACTGGCCGAGCCGTGGGCGGCACCTCTGGAGCCAGGAGGCAGGGAGCAGCCTTGTGCTCCGCTGTTTAAAAAAAACTGAGGGGCACGGCTTTTTGGAGCCCCCAACCACTTGGCGCCCTAGGCGGTGGCATAGTCTGCCTAGTGGTTGCACCGGCCCTGGGTACATTATATTCACACTCATTAGCATATTTTCATAAAATCTTATAAAGTGCAATGTCACAATTATATTTTGTATCAGCTTAGTGCTGGTGAACGTGTGCCAGACTGACAACTCTGCAGACTGAACCCCTCTGTTCATCCATAGCTCAGTACCCAGGAGGAAATTCTTCCACCCTGCCCTGCTAGTCAGCTAGTCCCCATTATCTGTATTACAGTAATGCCTAGAGGTTCTAACCCCAGCCAACATCAGGGCCCCCATTGTGTTCGGCGCTGCACAGATACAGTGAGAGACCATCCCTGCCTTGGGGAGCTTACAGTCTAAACAGGTACAGGAATCATTAGTATCTCACTTTTACGGAAAGGGAATTGAGGCACCCAGAGATACAATGATTCGACTGAGGAGAGAGCAGGAATCAGTGGCAGAGCCAAGTAGTGAAACCTACATCTCCCAAATCCCAGTCCAGTGCTTTCTCTCAAGCGGGGCGGCTCCAGGCACCAGCACTCCAAGCGCATGCCTGAGGTGACAAGCTGTGGGGGGTGCTCTGCTTGCGGAGGCTCTGCTGGTCCCGTGGCTTTGGTGGACCTCCTGCAGGCATGCCTGTGGAGGGTCCGCTGGTCCCGCAGCTTCAGGGACCAGGGGCGGCAAAATGTCTAGAGCCGCCCTTGGTCACAAGACCATGTGCCCTTCTAGATGTCTTGGGTTTTTTTCTGGCCTGGACACCTGTACACTGAATGGGCACTTGGAAACAAGTCTTTACATATAGGCCACTGAGCCATCATCAGATTGTCACTATTCTCCAGTCGCCCCCACCCAACCTGGATTCCAACTCGGGAAGTATCCTAAAAGCTAAAGCCTTGATATTGCCAGCCCCCGAGGCACCCTGTCCCCCCGTCCCCGATTAAGTTTTACTTGCTGGTACAAATCCATCTTTGTGTCCTTGGCTATGCCTGATCTGATTTATTGTTTCTTCTCTCCATTAATAGAAGTATTAGTCATTTTGGGGAGGGGAAAAAATAGTATCCTGAAGACATGTCACCGTTGATTATACTTCTAGACCAACTGAAATGTGCTTATTCCCAAATTCAGTTCAACGCAGCAGATTACAAGACAGCAACACACCATAAATTTCTGTATTTATGACATGTACTGCAATATATAGAGCTGGGTGCCAATTTTCTGTGACAAGTACATAGGAATTATTCAGAAAATACCACTCTCTTCAGTGCCAAATTTAGGGATAATTTATAGCTGCCTTGGTTTCCACACCTGGAGGATCGTGCCAACTGCGTATTTCCCCAAACCTGTTACTTTTAAGAACCCTTTGCTCATGGAATTAACAGCATTCACCAGCAAGGCTGTGATAAATGAAGACGGGGGGCCAGATCCCTTTTATGGACACCCAGCCAGCCAGTTAGCTGTAAAATCCCCCTTGCTAGCTGTTCTCTGCTTGCTTTACCTGTAAAGGTTTACAAAGTAAAGAAAAGGGAGTGGACACCTGACCAAAAGAGCCAATGAGCAGGCTAGAACTTTTTAAAATTGGGAAAGAAGCTTTCCCTTTGTGTCTGTTGTGGGTCTCCAGGAAAAGAGGGGAACGGAGGGCAGCAGGAATGCTGGGTAAAATTTGAACCTGGTATGAAAACTCATCTTCCATACTTAGAAGGATTCATTGGGACAGGGAATGTTTAGATAGATGCGATCAGATTTATTTCTATATTTTGGCTTGTGGATCTCTTCTGTGCTAACCCCAGATGCTTTTGTTTGCTTGTAACCTTTAAGCTGAACCCCCAAGAAAGCTATTTGGGTGCTTAATTTTTGGAATTGCTCTTTTAAAATCTAGCAATAGATGTATTTTCTTCCTTTTTATTTTTAATAAAATGTACCTTTTTTAAGAACAGGATTGGATTTTTGTTGTCCTAAGAGGTTCATGCATGTTGTTTGATTAGCTGGTAGCCACAACTAATTTCCTTTGTTTTCTTTCTCAGCTCTTGCCCAGGGTGTGTGTGTGTGTGTGTGTGTGTGTGTGTGTGTGTGTGTGTGTGTGTGTGTGTGTGAGAGAGAGAGAGAGAGAGAGAGAGAGAGGGCTTGATGGTAACCCACAGGGAGGAATTTCCAAGTGCTCCTTTCTGGGACCAAGAGTTGTTTTTTTTTGCATTTGGGTGATGGCAGCATTTACCAAGCCAAGGTCAGAGAAAAGCTGTAACTTGAGAGTTTGATACAAGCCTGGAGTGGTCAGTATTAATTTTTAGAATCCTTGCGGGCCCCCACCTTCTGCACTCGAAGTGCCAGAGTGGGGAATCAACCTTGACAAAGGTGATTAGAAAAAAAAACCTCTTTCAGATACTGTATATCTGCACAAAGGACTCCCATGGGACCATATGGACACACAGTAGCTTGCAAGAGAGCATGAAACTCTGCTAAGGAGGGGAACAGGAAACAATGGCATACAGCTAGTGAGGCAGGGAAATCCATCTCAAAAGTTTTTCAGAATCCTGGGTTCTCACTAAACACCACACACATTTGTACCAGAGATGGTGGACTTCCTCCATCTGTGTTTCCACTAGCATCTGAAATGGCTGTTGTAAATAATGTCACCCGCGCAATAAGTCACCTTTACAAAACTACCACCAGCTAAATGCAGCAGACAGAAGTAGCGTGTGGGTGTGAGAAGAAAAGCAGTTAATCAGGCAGCTAACTATATTGGACGACATCTTCAGATGGTACAAACTAATACAAGTGGCCAGGGTGGTAGCCTGGGACTTGGGAGACTCCCTGTGTGACCTTGGCAAAGTCAGTCCATCTGGACCAGATTTTTAAAGGTATTTCAGTGCTAAAGATGCCACCAGGTACCTAGTGGGATCTTCAGAAGTGCCTAGGTGAGTTAGGTGGCTATCCTGCTTAGGTTCTTTTGAGGAGCCCACTGAAAAGCTAATTGCATCTTTAGGCACCTAAACGCTTTAAGAATCGGACACTCCTTTCCCCAGCTGTCAAATGGGAATAATAGCACTTCCCTACCTCACAGGGGTGTTGTGAGGATAAATATGTCAGGCTGTCTGGAGTGGCTCAAGAGCATGAGTGCCAAACTCAGGGCAGACTGTCACAAACCCCAAACTGGTTGTGACTTCTATACTTAGATTTTTTCCAACCAAGTACCAAGTGTGAATTTCTCCAGCACAATCACAGTCCCCTTGTGCATTCGGATCTATCTTGCTACCCAGGCAACCTTGCCTTTATTATAAGATGATCCCTCACCCCCAAAATCACAACAGTATTCAGGTTACTCTCAGTCCCAAAGGACCAGTCACTTTATCTCAGATCAATTGCACTTCAGATATCACACCAAAGACAACAACACTTGTAACTATTCCTATAATGAATTATCTAAAGCTTTATTAATTAAGAAAAAGAAATAAGAGTTATTTCCAAGGTTAAAGCAGATACACACACACAAATGAGTTACAGTCTTAGGTTCCGAAAAGTAATATAAAATGTGATATGAAAGCTTTATCTATCCTTTAGAACTAACCCAAGCTAAGCAGCTTGGGGATCCCATGCTTATGCTTAGAAATATTGCCCTCTCCAAATTCTAAGCAGCACAGTGATACAGATTCTTCTGGTCAGAGATTTTTATTACTTTTCCCCAGAGTTCAAACAGATGGGACAAGTGTTTGGGCTCATCTCCTCTTTATGGGTGTGTTTGTGTGCGGGGGGACGAATCAACAAAATCTTTGTCCTTTGATGTTTCACAATGGCTCATTTGGTTTGTGGGCCTTCTTGTGAGCAGGATGGGCACTTTATGTTAATTAATGCTTTTTTTCCTGTTTGGTGAGGTACACAGTTACAGAGGGTTACAAAGCAAACATGCAACACAACTTTATATTGTGGGATACAGATGTTGTAAGTGAGATTAATACATGCTGCATCCTACAAGCATTTCATAGTCTAAACACAGGCTCATAAGCTTAACATCTTTTAACAATGCTAACATAGAGATGGGGGGGAGGGATAGCTCAGGGGTTTGAGCATTGGCCTACTAAACCCAGGGTTGTGAGTTCAATCCCTGAGGGGGCCATTAAGGGAACTGGGGTAAAAATCTGGGGATGGTCCTGCTTGGAGCAGGGGGTTGAACTAGATGACCTCCTGAGGTCCCTTCTAACCCTAATAGTCTATGATTCAGACAGGTTTCCAGCTATGCATTTGTCAGTGTTCAGTGAAGTCTAGAGCCAGCATCACAAAATACATTACTGTAGTATCTGAACCCTTCATAGTCGCTAATGGGGCCCTATTGGTACCTAAGGACAGGTCTCCACTGCAGGGCTAAGTCCACCTACGTTACGCAACTCCAACTACATGAATAATGTAGCTGGAGTCAACATACCTTAGGTTGACTTAATGTGGTGTTTACACTGCGCTGGGTCAACAGGAGAAACTCTCCTGTCAACTTACCTTACGCTTCTTGTTCCAGTGGGGGACTGGCATTGACGGGAAAATGCTTGGCAGTTGATTTACTGGGTCTTCAGTAGACCCGTTAAAATTGACTCCCTGTGGATCGATCACCGTGCATTAATCCCCTAGTAAGTTGGGACAAGCTCTAAGAAAGACCCATATAACTCCATTGATTGATTTGATTTGAATGCTACTATGCTTATTAAATTTGTGTCTGTAAAGGCATTGCACACCCCGCTGGCACTTATACTAAATGGATCTGATTCTTCCCTGGGTTACACTGGTGCAGCTCCAGCAAAGGCAATGAAGTCTGATTTACACTGATGAAAGGGAGAAGAGACGTAGGCCCCCATGTTTTCTCAAATGCACATAAATCCATTGTATTTTGCTGACTATAAAGATAATGCCCAAAACACTTTCTTTTTCAAACTTTTTCCCTAGCTGAATTTGTGGGGGGATGGGAAGCAAAAAAAAGCCCTATTTCAAAGGTAACATTATAGGCCTTGGCTACACTCACACTTTACAGCGCTGCAACTGGGGTGTGAAAAAACACCCCGAGTGCTGCAAGATACAGCGCTGTAAAGCGTCAGTGTAATCAGGGCAGCAGCGCTGGGAGCCGCGCGCTACACTCGTAAGGGATGTGGTTTACATGCAGCGCTGGGAGAGCTCTCTCCCAGCGCTGCCGCTCTGACTACACTCACAGTTCAAAGCGCTGCCACGGCAGCGCTCCCACAGCGCTGCGGGGGCAGCACTTTGAAATTCCAAATGTAGCCATACCCATATGTTTCTGAACATATAATCAAGATACAGCTTAAGGATATTGTTTCTGACTTCATGTTGTGCTAGAAGGTAAAATTCTGGAACTGTCAAATCACCTTACCATGTGTTGTTTTACATAAGATTGCTACAAAGTGATGTGTGTGAGGTCATATGATCTGGATCTTTCCTAGTGAACATAACTGAAAGATGCTGATGGTAGACCTACAGGGAATATGTGACAACTAAAGAAAAATATATTACCCAGAAAAATCTAAGGCCATTCCTTTCCTCCAGAAAATAAATTTTCATTGCAGAATTTAGATTAGTAAAATTGTCTCATACAAGATTTTTCAGTATACCCGCCCTGCAACTTAAAAAGTAGGATGATTTTGGAATTTAAACAACTGTTCATGATATATAGCTGGTAGCAGGTTCAAAAGGAGTGGAAACCCAGACGCATAAATTAACGTTTCATTTGTGCTGAGCAGAGTGGTATTTTCTGAACAACTCTGGGCAACTGTCACAGACATTCCACACTACACTACATATTGTGAGGCATGTCGTCAGCTGGGCTAGCAAATACAGGCCATTTTGAATTGGTTGCCACTCAAAATGGTACAAAACATACTGGTTTCAGCTGAGTTTCATGCTCTTTTGGATTTTATTCCACTCTGAAACATGGAAGGTATCAGGGGATATGAACAGACAAGGGAAGGTGAAAAATAGTTTGGTGCCAGAAGTGTCAGTTTTTTACCCAGCTCCCAGCAACACAACCTGCTGGCACTCATATGTTCCAAATCTATTGGGTCTGTCTAGTGAATGTGAGGCCGGAACACACAGCTCCTACCTCCCACCAGACTCTGGTTTCTGCTTGCTTTTAGTTGTTTTCTGTAGGAGAAGCCTGTGTTCGTCTATTCCTCCTCCATTCTCTGTTGCTTTCAGGGAGTAGCTGTCTGGTTTACTCCACCCATTTCAGGGAAGGCAGGAGTGTGGCAAACAAGAGGCCCCTCTATACTAAATTCCTATATGTACAAGGTTTCCCTAACAAACCAGTGAATGCTGGGGCATCTCTCAGTCAGGTTGTGTCACCAGTACAGTGGTAGGAAAGAAGACTTTCTGATCTCACTGCTGCACAACGGGAAAAGACAGTCAGGACCATGTTGGCTCCTTCTCATAAGATCAGAACTCCAATGGATTTAGTGAGGAGAGGGCCAGATGGACAAAAGTATAGACAGATACCCTGGTGATAAATGTGGGATAATTAAATCTCCCTAGTCTATTAATTGAATGTAAGCAGACAATTCAGAAAAAATGCATTAAATAAGAGAAGAACTGAGGCTTGAGTGTGGCCCTCTTAGATGGAATTAGTGTTACTATTGGCAGTGCCTCGATGCAATGTTGAGGAGCTGGTGAGAAATGCTAAGATCAAACAATGCGGGACAAAATAAAATAAATACAATGTATCCAAGTTATGACTACAGATGAAATGACTTCCACTGGGAGACACTGGCAGTGCTTTAGGAATGGCAATTTCTGCATTTCCCAACTTCAGTTTAATGGTACAGCTTTAACATTACATTAACACAGGGTTTGAATGTTGATAGCTTCTTAAATGCAAAACTATCAAGGGACATGGCAAAAAACTGGGCACCGACTGAAGATCAGCCAGGTCTGAATCAGGAAAATATGGCTGTTTACAATAAGTACCAAAACAACTAACTTTATTTTTTATTTACATATTGTTTTCCAGTCAGTAGGATTATTATAATAATTATTGTACATTTGTATTGTGGTATCACCTAGAGTTCAGCTCGGTTGGGGCCCCACTGGGCACTATACAAACAGAAGGAAATGATAGTCCCTGCCCCCAAAGAGCTTGCAATCTTAAAAATAAGGGTAAAAAAAAAATCTGGCCCTATTGACTTCAGAAGGGCCAGGCTTTCATCTAAATTTAAACAGGCAAAGGAAAGAAATAATTGAGTTGGTGTAGGGGCTTGTGGGGATAACAAGCAGAGTAGGACGTGGGCAATTCTTAGGCAAATAAGGGCAATAACCATGACTCGCCACCCACCCAGTCGATTTTACAGAACCCAGTGCAACGTGGAATATGTCTGCGCTGCAATCCAAGGTCTGAGTGTAGCCTGGGTAGGTGTGCCCATGCTAGCACAGCTGAAAATAGCAGTCTAGATGCGAGGTCAGCAACCTTTCAGAAGTGGTGTGCCGAGTCTTAATTTATTCACTCTAATTTAAGGTTCCGCATGCCAGTAATACATTTTAGCATTTTTAGAAGGTCTCTTTATATAAATCTGGAATATATAACTAAACTATTGTATGTAAAGTAAATAAGGTTTTTAAAATGTTTAAGAAGCTTAATTTAAAATCAAATTAAAATGCAGAGCCCCCCAGACCAGTGGCCAGGACCTGGGCAGTGTGAGTGCCACTGAAAATCAGCTCACATGCTGCCTTCGGCACACGTGCCATAGGTTGCCTACCCCTGGTCTAGATGCATGGCCATGGACTTCAGTGTGGGCTAGCAAGGTGAGTACGTACCCAGGGTCCCTGGCAACTTGTGCAGCCAGTACAGCCTTATCTGCACTGCTATTTTTAGCTATACTAGAGCAGAGGTGGCGACTCAAGCCACAGTTACACCTTGGATTGCACTGTGGTCATAGAATCAGATATATAGGACTGGAAGGGATCACAAGAAATCAGTTAGTCCACCCTCTCCCCCCCTGCACTCAAGTACCCCTACAGGTTTCATTCTTAGGAATCACCTCCTCTGCCCCTGAAATGCAGCCACTCTAGGTACAGAAAATGGGGTAGCAGAAAGGATGCCCTCTCCTATCAGCTATATTTTTAAGCAGTCCGCTTGCTGTTGTGAGCTGTATGGAATGCTCATGTCCTGCAGTGTGACATTAATAATTGAACAAATAACTTGCTCTTTTGAGAGTGTTATTTTACGGAGCATGAATGGCACTGAACCCAACGTGGAAAGAACAGCAGCATGCCTGCTGGACCAGTACCAGCAGCAAGGGTTGGCAAAAGGACCATCAAATACTGAAGATCCAACAAGGATCAGAATGACTGCGACTTTCCTTTCCCCTTCATTTTCATCTTAACAAAATACAGCAGAGAGAAATGAACTAGTGAGAGGAGAATCCCCAGGTGCAGCTCAGCATGCACACAGTGCTCAGTATCCCAGATAGCTTCTAAGGAAAAGAAACACAGCTCAGATCAGAGCTGAGAGCCACATGCAGTTAAAATGCTTAGAGAGCCACTGTAAACTGTCCAAAATGTCTCCATGCAGGGATAGAGTAAATTGCACTTTCGTTATGACTGTAACATGTGCCTTTTAGATCACATCCCCTTACACTCTGGAATGCCTTCCTTTTCTCTTGATTTGTTTGCAGTGGGAGAAGCGGTGATATTCTTAACCCCCAGCTCCATATTTTCCTGCCAACCTTCAAAGCATCCTCAGGTGTCCTGACTGCAAAGAGAATTTGAAGTAGCTGAATAAAATAAAATATCTATATCTATTTGCAGGGCAGATTTTTAGATATCATTGAAGAAAAAATGAGATTGGAAGGGAGGAAAGAGAATGGGCTGATCTGGAATCTATGCAAACTACGCGTTGAATAAAAAAACCAAGCCCTTAAAATAATACTTTGCTAGAACAGGTGAATTTGACCTGGATAAGTTTTATGAATCAAAACACACTGGGCTATATCCTTACCCCTTCCCCCATTAGGAGGGCTACAAAAGACTACTTAGAGTTAACCTCAGTGGGCAGCTGGAGGTTAAAGTGTGAAGGGGGGTCAGGCCAGAATACAATGCACACTGGCAAGTTTTCTCAGTGTAATGATCTTAGCTGGCTGCCCCAAGTGGTCATAATTTAAAATAGCCTCAGCTGAACCCGAGAATTGGGGGCAGAACCTCACCTCTGTAACTCTCTTGGGGGCATGAGGGCAGCTGGCATGTTGTGAACCAAAAGAAGAGCTTGTGATGTGCTTGTAGAAAATTTGGAAAATGCCGTTCTGAAGAAGACAGTCAGTCTTTAACTGTTGCATTCTGGCAGTGCCTAGGAGCCCCAGTCGTAGAGCAGGAGCCCATTGTGCTAGGTGCTGTACAAAGAAAAAAAAAGCAGGCCTTAGCCCTCATACTCCCTCTTCACTGGAGTCATCACTATAGATGCTGTAACCTGTACTACTGAGGCCTCCCTGGGTTACTCTGCCAGCTGCAAGATGCCGAACCCCTCTCAATGTGTCTGAAAGAGTTTCCTCTGGCCTGCTAGGCCTCTTCTACTGCTGCCATCTTCCACCCTGGCATCCCCAGTGGAAAGCCAAAGAGCAATACGGAGAAAGTGATCACTTTCCATGTGCAGCAGCAGCCAAAAAAGTGAACAGAAAGTTAGGAACCATTAGGAACGAGATAGATAATAAGACAGAAAATATCATAATGCCGCTATATAAATCCATGGTACGCCCATATCTTCACTACTGTGTGCAATTCTGGTCACCCCATCTCTCTGTCTCTCTCTCTCTCTGTCTCTCTCTCTCTATATATATATTAGAATTGGAAAAGGTACAGAGAAGGGCAACACACATGATTAAGGGTATGGAACAGCTTTCCTCTGAGGAAAGATTAAGAAGACTGGGACCGTTCTGTTTGGAAACGAAATGAGTAAGGAGTGATATGATGGAGGTCTATGAAATCATGACTGGAGTGGAGAAAAAGTGTTAGTTACTCCTACACATAACACAGAAACCGGGGTCACCAAATGAAATTAATAGGCAGCAGGTTAAAAAGCAAAGCAAAGAAAGTCCTTCTTTGCACAATGCAGTCAAGCTGTGCAAGTTGTTATCAGGGATGTTGTGAGGCCAAAACTATAACAGGGTTAAAAAAGAATTAGATAAGTTCCTGGAAAATAGGTCCATCAATGGCTATTAGCCAATATGGTAAGAGATGCAATCCCATGCTCTGGGCGTCCCTAGTATCTGATTGCCCGAAGCTCAGAGAGGACGACAGGGAATGGATCGTTCATTAATTGCCCTGTTCTCTTCATTCTCTCTGAAGCATTTGGCATTGACCGCTGTTGGAAGATAGGATATTGGGTTAGATGGATTACTGGTCTGACCCAGTATGGCCGTTGCTATGTTGTACTTTGCTCAAAGGGGGGGACACACTGGAATGCAGAGAGGGCTGGCACAGGACAGTCCTTGTTACCTCAGCTTTGTGAGAAGGGGTGTGTGCACAGTGGAGAGGGGGAGTGGATGTAATGGCTACGTGGAAGGGCCTCTGTACCCCTTCATGCCCTGGAAAAGGGACTTGCATCAGCTGAAATACTAGGTGTCTCATGATCCAGTTTACATTTTCTGATCCATTTGACATTCACACAGGGGAAACTGAGCTCTATGCAGTGGGCCAGCCCCAGGTCTAAGCATCACTTTAAGCCCCCTTCAAAACAGGGCAGAGTGATGCAAAGCCCTTCACAGAGATGAATTTCACTCAGTTACTCCCATCTCTGCCCTGTGATCCTCCCTCTCTCATCTCCTTTGTTTGCCCATCCTTTTTAAGCTCCACATGACAGAGTGCCGCAGCGGCTAAGGAGGGGGTCAGGTTAAAACTATATTCAGCCTCCCTTGCACTGGGTCCATTTCCAGGCTGACTTGGCTGCTAAATCCTCTGACTGCCCAGCTCTGTTGAAATGCTTCTCGTCTACACAGTGACGCCTGTCAGGTTTGAAAATGACAATAGT
Source organism: Gopherus evgoodei (assembly GCF_007399415.2). Lineage (NCBI taxonomy): Eukaryota > Metazoa > Chordata > Testudines > Testudinidae > Gopherus > Gopherus evgoodei. Next base: position 285,387,135 of record NC_044323.1, on the reverse strand, counting down.
GGCACCAATTAACAAACACACAACATACACCTCTCTCACTCTGCCCTTCTCATTAATTGCCACCATGTTTAATAATTTACTTCCCTGTTATAAGGTTATTTAGAAGAGGGTTGAAGCCAGACATGCTTCTGAGCTGATGTTTTATTTGACGCATACTGGGCTGTCTGATTTCCATTCACCCCCATGCACTCAGGACTGGAATTTGATTCCACTTGCCCTCATATGTCGATCTAGATCAGTATCTAGCTCAGGGTTTCTCAAATAGGGGTCGCCGCTTGTGTAGGGAAAGCCCCTGGCAGGCCGGGCCACTGTATTTACCTGCCCCGTCCGCAGGTCTGGCTGATCACGGCTCCCACTGGCCGCAGAGCACTGCTCTGGGCTAATGGGAGCTGCTGGAAGCTGCGCGGGGCAAGGGACTTACTGACTGCCGCTTCCATCAGCTCCCATTGGCCCGGAGCAGCGATCCGTGGTCAGTGGGAGCCGCAATCAGCCAGACCTGTGGACAGGGCAGGTAAACACACCGGCCCGGCGCGCCAGGGGCTTTCCCTACACAACCGGCAACCCGTTTGAGAAACCCTGATCTAGCACGATACTTGCATGAGTCTACTAGGACTTTCCACTGCTGCCATCTTCCACCGTGGCATCCCCAGTGGAAAGCCAAGAAGCAATACTGGGGAAGTCATCACTTCCAATGTGCAGTCAAAAGAGCCTACTGAATGTCAAGAACCATAAGGAAAGAGAAAGATAAGACAGACTCATTTGGTTCCCGATCCCGGTGCTGCTGCCCAAATTGCAGCTGAGGTTTTGGATATAGCCATGAATTGGGGAGGGGGGTGTCACCTGCTTCTCTGGACCTAGTCAGAACCATTCACAGTTTCCAGAGGTAACCAGATCAATATACCATGAACATTTTAGATACATTTTTTTTAATTAAATGCTATCTGTATTTATCTCAGCTATGCTCCTCGCTGTAGTATCTGAGGGCCTGTGGAAAGCAGAGTTGCACTGTAACTCTGGTAGTACAGCACACAGGACAGGAACTATGGCAGTACAATACACAGGATCGGGGCCAAAATGTTCAACTTCAGTTGCTTCATCTGCATCTGTATTTGGGTATCTAAATGAGGTCTGATGTGTAGAGATAATGAGCACCCACAGCTCCCATGGAAAAAAAAATCAAACCACTCTTGTTTAGGTGCCTACATGCAGCATTAGATTTCCAATTTCAAGCAAGAGAATCCTCAGTGCCACAGCTTTCCCATCCCCAAAGTGGGGATAATATGGCTATTGAGAGATATAATCCACTGATGTTTGTAAAGTGCTTAGAGGTCCTTGGATAGAAAAGAGCAATGTATGATAAAAGCACAATGACTAGGACTAATAATTTGTTTGTCCCTGTGGCTTAGGGATGTCTTCTCTCAGTAAAAGGGGATGCAGAAATAGCATTAGCAGAAAGAGTGGTATAATGGAACCCCTCCTTTGCTTGAAGTCATGAGAGCATTATGCTTTTATAAACAGAAAATCTCACAGACTTTTCAATAGCTGCTTATTTGGGGCTTTTAAAATTTGTTTTCTGAGCTCTCCTACTCCATAAATGTTCTTAAGCTTCATCAAGGTCTTAAAAAAAGAAGGCTATCCTTGGATTTGAAAGTACATATTGTAACAGATTTGAATAATTCCTTCCCAATAACAAACCTACATGTCACTTTTCCAAGAGACAGAGTCAGACAGGCAGGATAAAAGGGAATAGTGAGGAGTGGTTTCCCTAGCAACATGCACAACTTGAAAAGGTTTGGAACTTTCCCCACCTACACACGGATCTAGATCTGTTTTTTTTTTTTAAAGTTTAGACATTCTGATCTGAAGAGGAAGCAGGGATGTAAATCAAGCAGATGAACCCAGAATGCTCACAACTGACAGAAGCAGGTGCATGTATTAGGTAAATTACTCATGCTACCTGTGCTCTGGTAGGGATCTGCATTTGGCCCTCCTGGGGCTGGTTTCCAGGGTCTCTGGAGAATACCAGGTTCTTATACACAGTGTTCAGGGTCAGATCTGACTGTGCTCACTCTTGGCCTCCATCAGTCCCATGTTGTTCTGAAGTGGAAACAACCTGCTTCCAGTGCAAAGGTCAATACACACCAACTATGTGGGATGGAGTAATGCTGGAGTGCCCAGTCATTATTTTACTAGGAGGGTGGTTAAGCACTGGAATGGGTTACCTAGGGAGATGGTGGAATCTCCAACCTTAGAGGTTTTTAAGGCCTGACTTGACAAAGCCCTGGCTGGGATGATTTAGTTGGAGTTGGTCCTGCTTTGAGCAGGCAATTGGACTAGATGACCTGATGAGATCTCTTCCAACCCTAATATTCTATGATTCTATGACAAGAGCTAAGGACCCTCAATTACCACAGACCCTCGATGGAACTGAAGGAGTCCAGCAGATCACAGGAGGCACTCAGCACCGCTGATAAGCTGGTGGGGATGCAGGTGAGCTTCTTTTTCAGAGAAAGCAGCAAAGAGTCCTGTGGCACCTTATAGACTAACAGACGTATCAGAGCATGAGCTTTCATGGGTGAATACCCACTTTGTCGGATGCTCCAAAACGTCTGTTAGTCTATAAGGTGCCACAGGATTCTTTGCTGCTTTTACAGATCCAGACTAACACGGCTACTTCTCTGATACTTTTTTCAGAGAGTCGGCCTCATATGAAGGAGATTCAGATTATTTATTTGTTTTATGGTAGCCCCTATAGGCTCCTACCAAGATCAGACCCTGGTTCCTCAAGGCATCGAGCAAACACACTGAAAGAGGCACTGTCCCAAAGTGTTCATGAGATGAGAGAGGGGAGAAAGGAAGCATCATCCCCATTTTACAGATGGGGAACAGACAATAAAGCCCAGATTCTAAAAGGTATTTAGGTACCTAACTCCCATTAATTTCAGTGGGAGCTAGGCACCTAAATACCTTTGAGGATGTGGGCCTAAGTGAAACAGGGAATCTGTAGCAGGGCTGGGAACTGGACACAGATCTTCTGATACCCAATCCAGTGCCTTAACTACAAGACCATTTTTCTGCCTTGCATTTTGTAAAAGGAGAATCTCTGAGCCCTTTTCCGGAGAGAGCCTTGGACATGTAAACCTATGCAAACTGAGTGCGAAGACTGAAGGGCATGCACAGCTGGATTCCACTTCTGCAGTGTAAGAAGGTAAAGATTCCTTCTCACCACTGGCCTCCAACGCGGGAGCTTTTTATATAAAGGTGTCAGTTAAGTTTAGGATTACCCTGGCAATTCATCTAACTAACCCTTGCCAGGTTCCTCATGCTGATAAACAGCACCACGGCATAATGGCTGTGACCGGGATCCCAGTGGGGGCCAGCTGAGATCACACAATTAGGGTGAACTGCAAAGAATGGGGCAGTGGATATTTTCAATACTTAGATTTACCAGGAACCAACAATGCAGTTCCCTTAAAGTAACTCAGCCTCAGGCCTCCATCCAAGTACTCAAGTCAAATATGATTAAGTTTTTCAGAAATCTTTTTTCATCGTATAAAAGAAAAGGTTCTACCAATCCCAAAGGATCAGACACATTACCTCCCAGGTTAATGCAAATACATGCTTACAGGCAATTCTTATTAACTAAACTAAAATTTATTAAAAAAGAAAAGGGAGAGAGTATGGTTAAAAGATCAATATACATTCAGACATAAGTTCAGTTCTTCAGGTTCAGATACATAGCAGAGATGATAAGCTGCGTAGTTGCCAACAGTTCCTTTAGAATTTAGTTAATAGGTTATAGTCCAATGTCCAATATAATTCCAGTGTGTACCAGCTTAACTGGGATCTCATCTTGCAACTCAAGGATCTTTTATACAATTTCAGGTCTTTGACAAGTCGCAGTCCCTTGGGGAACAATAGGCCCTTATTTCCTAAGCATGGTCATTAATTATTCACACAGATTAACATATGGCAATTTATCCATCAGGTAGTCTATCACCGGTACTTAGCTACATGAATTAACATAAGACAATCACCTGTTCCTTCATCATTCACCTATGATTTGCTACAGGTTTCAAAGAGAGATGAATATGGAGATATCCCGTGTCTACACTTCATTTAAATGCTAGAATGTTCTTTTGATCTTTGAATGACTAGAATATTGGTTATATTTTTGGGAAGGGCAGTAAAAATAATGTCACAACCTACTCTAAATGCAAAGGCAAGCCCTGCTTTTTAAAGAGTTCAACCCCCTCCAGTTTCACCCAGCATTGGTGAAAGAGGAGCTCCGTTCCAGCATTCTCTACCAGTGCCTCCAGGAACACATGGGACACCATGAAGCCTCAGGAATCTTCTCCCTCACCACATCTGCTCTAGCAAGACATGAGGAGAAGAGGCTAAACTTCAGCTGCAAGTCCTGTAGCTCCCTCCCACCCCTGCCAAGCACCAATTTGAAGTCTGGTTCTGGGAGAAAGTGTAGAGCTTTATTTCTTTGCCCACCCACCAAACACATACACACACCATCTAGGAGACATTGACTAGATTAGGGAGGCCTACTCCCCTAATCCTACACACAGTAACTAGGGGTGACCTCCAGTGGAGCTCAGTGAGGATCCTTTCCTCCACCGGAGCAACCTCCTCCCAACCCGAGGCGATAGGCAACTCTCTGCACTGTCTCTCCCTTTCAGCTGCTCCACAGATTAGTTTCAGCAGCAGCAGCAGGAGAGAGGAGCATGGTAGGTTGAGAAGCACTGAGCTAAAAGCTGGGGCATTGATAAATTTATTGATTTGGAAGGGTATGTAGTTAATATATTTGATTTTTTTGTAGAGGATATAGAATTGACTTGGGGCCAGGAGAGGGTTGTGAACAGCATGGAATGATTTTTGTGGGAGATGGGGATAGTGTAATTTCCCCTGGGAATGCCACGTGTATTGCCAACTGAGGCAAAACTTTTTTTTTTTTTGCAGGGTGGGGAGGAGTTTATTAACATTCTGGCAGCATGTCACTGTTCAGCCCCTCCCAGGATCAGCACTTAGGCCATATACATACTACAAAATTATGTCAACCTAATTTACATCGGCTATATCCACCGCAGTTATTAAATCACTTGTATACGTGCACACCTGGCTCCTTGTGTTGGCAGTGTGCGTTCTCACCAGGAGCGCTTCCATCAATTGTATTGTCAGCGTGGGGCATTGTGGGATAGCTCCTGAAGAACAGTAGCAATCGCCGTAAGCAACACAGCGTCTTCACTGAATCAAACTAGTTACATCAGCTGTGACTCTACACTGCTTGGGGATGTGGTGTTACAAAATTGGCCTAGAGAGGCACTTTTGTTGAGAGGGGGAAGCCAAATTTAAGTAAAAGACACTTCCACAGCTAATGTCAACCTAACCATGTAGTGTAGACTAGGCCACAGTCTATCCTGCAACCCGTACATGCAAACTAGCCTTTGTGCATCACTAAATAGTCCATTTAGCATCACATTCTCATAGGTTTTCCCACAGAAGCCAACTCCCTACTATGGGACGGACTATGCATGTAAGTAGGGTTGATTATTCACTTAAGGAAGAGCTGTGGGACCAGCCAGGCAGTGACCATTTTCCTCAACTCTGTTGTTGGCTAAACAAGGAGGGTCCAAGCCTGAAAACTGCTGACCGGCTCCTGAAGATGAACAGAGCTGTTTTCACTGTAATGCTAGCCTCATTTTGTTTTTTTGCTTTTCAAAAAGGCTTGCCACCTTAGTCTGAACTTTCATTGGGGGGAGAGGAGAGGATAGCTTTGTGGTTTGAGCATTGGCCTCCTAAACCCAGGGTTGTGAGTTCAATCCTTGCAGGGAAAGCTATTTAGGGGACGGAGGTTAAAATCTGTCAGGGGATTGGTCTTGCTTTAAGCAAGGAGTTGCACTAGATGACCTCCTGAGGTCCCTTCTAACCCTGATAGTCTGTGACTCTAAGAGGCAGCAGAGTTATTTCTGATTTACAACAACATAACTGAGGCCCATCAGGCTCATACAATACATATGAGTCTCTGAGGTTAAATCAATAGGATTTTGCCAGATCATTTCAATGTGGCCCAGAATTTTACCAATAGACTTTTATGGGTATATCAAGTTATTCCTCTTGAGTTGGCCTAGCTTCTGTGGCCACATTCTGAAACAACATACAGACTGCTGTGCCCACACATATGCTTCACTCACACATGTATGATGCTAAGACCTCTGGGAGCACATCCCATCATTTCTAGCACTGACGTAAGATAAGATGTGCTGTGAACTCTTTCCCAGTGAATTGTGGGAGAATTTGCCTGTAATTTCTGAGCACATAAAGGGCATTATGAGACAGTAGTGCAGAACTAGTGGCACTTGTGTGATGCTAGCCTGTAGTCTGTAGTCACAGAGAGTTAGGTTGGGTTAGCAGCTGACTAGTTGTGCTCAGTATGTTCTTAGCCTATAAGAACATAGAGTGGCCATACTGGGTCAGACCAATGGTCCATCTAGCCCAGTACCTTGTCTTCTGACAGCAGAGAGTGCCACAAGCTTCAGAGGGAATGAACAGAGCAGGGCAATTTTCAAGTGGTCCATCCCCTGTTGTCCAGTCCCAGCATCTGGCAGTCAGAGGTTTAGGGACACCAAGAGCATGGGATTGTGTCCCTGATCATCTTGGCTAATAGCCATTGATGGACCTATTGTATCATCTGATTACTTTTTCAACTCAATTATAGTTTTGGCCTTCCTAACATCCCCTGGAAACAAGTTCCAAAAGTTGACTGTGTGCTGTGTGGAATACTTCCTTATGTTGGTTTCAAACCCACTGCCTATTCATTTCATTGGGTCACCCCCAGATCACATGTTATGTGAAGGGGTAAATAATATTTCCCTATTCAGTTCTGTCACCCTTTTCATGCTTTTTATACACCCTGTAGTTGTCTCTTTTCTAAGATGAAAAGTGCCAGTCTTTCATCTCTCTAAGGAAGCTGTTCCATACCCCCTAAAATCATTTTTGTTGCCCTTTTCTGAACCTTTTCCAATTCTAGTCTTTTTTGAGATAGGGTGATCAGAACTGCATGCAGTATTCCATTGTGGGTCTACAGAGGATTTATATAGTGGTACTATGATATTTTGTCTTATAATCTAACCATTTCCTAATGGTTCCTAACATTTTTAGTTTTTTTTGACTGCTGCAGCACATTGAATGGATGTTTTCAGAGAACTATCCACAGAGACTCTAAGATCTCATTCTTGAGTGGTAACAGCTAATTTAGACCCCAAAATTTTGTATGTAGTTGGTATTGTTTTCCAGTGAGCATTATTTTCAATTTATCAACATTGAATTTCATCTCCCATTATGTTGCCCAGTCACCCAGTTTCGTGAGATCCCTCTGTAGCTCTTCACATTCAGCTTTGGAGCTAACTACCTTCCATAATTTTGTATCATCTGCAAACTCAACTGTTTACTCCTTTTTCCAGATCATTCATGAGTATGGTGAGCAGCACTGTTCCCAGTACAGATGGTTGCCTCTCGATGTCTGCTATTTACCACTGTGAAAACAGACCATTGTTCCCACCCTTTGTTTCCTATCTTTTATCTAGTTACTCATGAGAACACCTTCCCTCTATCCCAGTGTTTCCCAAACTCGGGATGGCGCTTGTGTAGGGAAAGCCCCTGGTGGGCCGGGATGGTTTGTTTACCTGCCAGGTCCGCAGGTCCAGCCAATCGCAACTCCCACTGGCTGTAGTTCTCTGCTCCAGGCCAATGGGAGCTGCTGGAAATGGCAACCAGTATGTCCCTTGGCCCGTGCCACTTCCCGCACCCCCATTGGCCCGTAGCAGTGAACCGCGGCCAGTGGGAGCCATGATCAGCCGGACCTGCAGAGGAGGCAGGTAAACAAACCGAGCTGGCCCGCCAGGGGCTTTCCCTACACAAGCGACATCCCAAGTTTGGGAAATACTGCTCTATCCCATCACTGCCTACTTTTCTTAAGAGACTTTGGTGAAGGACATTGTCAAAAGTTATCAGAAAAGTATACTATATCCACTGGATTACCTTGTCCACATGTTTGCTGACCCCCTCAAAGAATTCTAATGGATTGGTGAGGCATGTTTTCCCTTTAGAAGAGCTGTTTGACTCTTCCCCAACATATCATGTTCATCTATGCATCTGATAATTCATCTTGGCTCCCTTTCAGGCCAGCTAATTTGCATTAAAAAGAACCACCACATTTCAGGGTTTTCATGTGTGGATGAGACTTGAAGTTGGGGCAACATTCAAGATATATGTCAGATTAATTTTGAAATGAAGACAAGCTCTAACTGGTTAGTACCAGATCCTACTCAGATTTATTTGAAAGAATACAGACATTAGGGGAAATTAAGTTCAGAATGATGGATTAATTTGAAACCTTCAGTAAATCATCAATGGAGGATGAAGGGCTGATATCCCAGGGAAGAGAAGTAGGTAGCACCATTCTGAAGTTGTTCAAAACTTATCTGCTCTAGATCAGCCACCAGTTTGTGGGCAGATATAGAATTTCACACAGTGATTCCTACAGCCTGTGTTGTGCAGAAGGTCAAACTAGATGATCTAATTGGCCCTTACACCCTCTAAAAATCTATTAAGTGAAAAGAAAGCTGCAAGATCTCAAACAACTTCCTACCATATGTCCATGTTCAATGCTCTATTTACTTCCCACCAATCATCTAATTGATCTCTCTCAACTTAATATGTGACATATCATACTAAAACAATATACAGATGACATCTTCCTCTGGTTTTCTTGAAAAAAAGCTTCACTTGGCATTTAGAAGTAATTAGGGTTTGTATTTTTTTTTACGTAGCTATTCTACATATTCATTTGCTGTCACAAAAATTAATTTGAACAAACTCTGGAAATATGTTTTAATACATTTGCAATTTCCATCACAGTAAGGCAAATTGTCTCTTTTCATGGGATGCCCAATCAGAGGCTCCATCTCACTGATTAACTGGAAGCATGCAAACAGGAATCCACTGGGAACCACACAAAGTCCCAACTTCTTATTTGTTTAACTATAATTGCATATTTATAAATTATAACAGACTTCTCTAATTAATTTTATATCATGCAAATAACACTGCTTTGTAACAACCCGCTCTATTAGCAAAACTATTGCCAGAAAACCGTAGCAGGCTGCAGTCATATTTAGTTTGAAAGAAAATGAAAGACAGCCAGAGCAGAAACTAGTTCATTGCCTCACTCATGAGAGGTAATTACTGACTCCAAAATATGAATATAAAAAGCCATTGAATAAATTGACACCTTCTGCACATGAAGTCCCTGGAATGTTTTTAATACTGTCAAACACAAAAGACATGTACAAATAAAAATATGATCTAGAGACAAGCCAACCAAAACAACAGAGTGAAGAAGCTGCAACAGCTTTCCTTATATGCCTCAGTATTGCCAGCACACATGCCCAAGGATGGCCTATTCCTGTGCTGAATGCTCCCTTTGGCTACACTGGTTACTCAGCATTTGGCAGGGGGAGGCTCATGTGATTTGCAGCCTGCTCCAGTCGCGTGGACATTTGCTTGAAATTCAGAAAAGGTGGGTGCTATTTCCTGCTCTGGAAAGTGGCCTGCTGTGTGATCTTGGCCAAGTTACTTCCCTGCTTTATGCTTCTGTTTCCCCTCCCACTGTTTATCTGTTTAGACAGCCAGAAATTCAGGGCAAGGACAGTCTCCCAAGTACCTACCACACTGGGGCTCTGATCTTGACTGGGGCTTGTGGGAAATACCCCCAGCCACCTAAAGCTCCACGATGAGGACTGCGGTCAGCAACTCCACTTCTTTAGCACAATGGAACTTTCTACCACCAGGGTAAAGGTCATCTATGCAAGAGACAGAGCTCTCTGCAATGCTGGTCTGAGACAAGCTCCCACCGGGATGCAGGACCATCACACACCTCACCACCTTCCTCCTCAAGTGCAAGGCTCACTTCTTCAGCCTGCCTTCTCTAGCAAAAACACAGCACATTGTGTATGGTGAGCTTCCTCCCTGGGGAATGAGCGAGCCACACATGACCAAAGTCAGTCATGTCATAGAATGCACTCCTGGAAGGCATCCTGCGACTATGGTGATTAGGGTGGTAGAGGAACCTGGATAGAATAGAGTAATACTAACAACTGCTATTCTAGTGACTCTGATAATTTGTCAGAGACCAGGCCATTTGCACTGCAGATTTAGCTACTAAAGGGCTGAGTTTGGGATTGCTATAGCTGCCTTAAAAATAGACCCAAATCTGACCTACCAAAAATTGTTATAATCTGGTAGGGAAGGCCCTCTGGATTCTAAATATGCAGATGCAGACCCCCAGCAGGTGTCACTCTGCACAGCACGATTGAGGAAAAGGAGAGCTTAAACTCCGAGCCAGATCCTCCGTTGGCTTAAATCGGTATAACCCTATTGAAGCTGAAGGAGCTATGCTGATTTACATTTGCTGAGGATGTACCCCATATCATTTATATTAACATTATATTTTTATGTTAATATTCTCTTGTTAACAATAATAAAGGAAGCCAGTAGCTAATGCTGCACATTTCTACAAGCGTCTTATATGGGATACCAACCCTGATGGAAAATGGATAGACAAGCCATGCTTAGTGCTTCCTGCATTGGGAACATAGGACTTGAATGGACTGTCTTGTCATCACAGGCAACCCTGTTAGATCATCCCATTCATAAATGTATCAAGTCCATCTTAATGTTAGTTCAGTTGTGGGCCCCCACTACTGCGATTGGAAGGTTGCTCCAGAACCTCCGTCCTCTCACGGTTAGAAACCTAATTTCCAGCCTAAGTTTATTCATGGCCAGTGTATACCCATTTATTCTTGTGCCAACCTTGTCCTGTAACTTAGCTTTTTTTCCTCCTTGGTGGTTACCTCCCCGTACTCATATCTTCTCCGAACCTTCATTTTGGTAGGCTAAACAAGTGAAGCTTTTAGTCTTCTCTCTTAAGATACGCTCTTCATTCCAGTGATCATTTTAGTTGCCCGTCTCTGCACCTATTACAGTTTGAATTCATATTTCTTGAACTTGAATGACCAAAATTGTACACAGTATTCCAGATGAACTCTTACAAGAGCCTTGTACAATAGCATTAATACTTCGCTCTCTCTCTACCTCATCTGATACATCGTAGGATCACATTTACCTTTTTCACAGCCGCATCATGTTGATGGCTTATAGTCATCCTGTGATCAAACCACAGAGCCAGGTGCTTCTCATTAATTATTTCTAACTAATGAGTCCCCAGCTTGCAGCATAAATTCTTGTCAGTCAATTTCATCCCATTTCTATGATACCAGTCCTCAAGATCACATGGTCCTCAAGCAGCAAAGAATCCTGTGGCACCTTATAGACTAGCAGACGTTTTGGAACATGAGCTTTCGTGGGTGAATACCCACTTCGTCAGATGCATGTAGTGAAATTTCCAGGGGCAGGTATATATATGCAACAAGCTAGAGATAATGAGGTTAGTTCAATCAGGGAGGATGAGGCCCTGTTCTAGTAGTTGAGGTGTGAAAACCAAGGGAGGAGAAACTGGTTCTGTAGCTGGCAAGCCATTCATAGTCTTTGTTTAATGCTGAGCTGATGGTGTCAAATTTGCAGATGAACTGAAGCTCAGCAGTTTCTCTTTGAAGTCTGGTCCTGAAGTTTTTTTGCTGCAGGATGGCCACCTTAAGGTCTGCTATAGTGCGGCCAGGGAGGTTGAAGTGTTCTCCTACAGGTTTTTGTATATTGCCATTCCTAATATCCGATTTGTGTCCATTTATCCTTTTCCGTAGAGACTGTCCAGTTTGGCCGATGTACATAGCAGAGGGGCATTGCTGGCATATGATGCCGTATATTACATTGGTGGACGTGCAGGTGAATGAACCGAAATAAGGCAACAGATCAACAGAGCAAGACGTGTACCCAGAAGCCTCCTACTACAAGACAAACCCAAGAAAGAAACCAACAAGACTCCACTGGCCATCACATACAGTCCCCAGCTAAAACCCCTCCAACGCATCATCAGGGATCTACAACCCAGCCTGGACAATGATCCCACGCTTTCACGGGTCTTGGGTGGCAGGCCAGTCCTCGCCCACAGACAACCTGCCAACCTGAAACATATTCTCACCAGTAACTGCACACCACACCATAGTAACTCTAGCTCAGGAACCAATCCATGCAACAAACCTCGATGCCAACTCTGCCTACATACCTACACCAGCGACACCATTACAGGACCTAACCAGATCAGCCACACCATCACCGGTTCATTCACCTGCACGTCCACCAATGTAACATACACCATCATATGCCACAATGCCCCTCTGCTATGTACATCGGCCAAACTGGACAGTCCCTACGGAAAAGGATAAATGGACACAAATCAGATATTAGGAATGGCAATATACAAAAACCTGTAGGAGAGCACTTCAACCTCCTTGGTCGCACTATAGCAGACCTTAAGGTGGCCATCCTGCAGCAAAAAAACTTCAGGACCAGACTTCAAAGAGAAACTGCTGAGCTTCAGTTCATCTGCAAATTTGACACCATCAGCTCAGGATTAAACAAAGACTGTGAATGGCTTGCCAGCTACAGAACCAGTTTCTCCTCCCTTGGTTTTCACACCTCAACTACTAGAACAGGGTCTCATCCTCCCTGATTGAACTAACCTCATTATCTCTAGCTTGTTGCATATATATACCTGCCCCCGGAAATTTCCACTACATGCATCTGACGAAGTGGGTATTCACCCACGAAAGCTCATGTTCCAAAACGTCTGTTAGTCTATAAGGTGCCACAGGATTCTTTGCTGCTTTTACAGATCCAGACTAACACGGCTACCTCTCTGATACATGGTCCTCAAGATCATCCAGTTTTTCCTGTATGATATTCTGAGCCTTTTCTCTATTGTGTAATCAGCAAAATTCATTAGCACACCCTATTTTTTATGCCAAGATCATTAATGAAAATGTTAAAACCAGTTCCAAGACAGATCCTTGAGGAACTCCACTAGCAACCTCCCTCCAGCAAGATAGTTCTCCTTTAAGCACAGCTGATTATTGCCTCCTTTAGCCAGTTGCTTACTCGCCTTACAATTCTTGTACTAATTCTCATCTTAACTGAAAATTTCCCATGCAGTACCAAGTTAAGTGGTTTACTGAAGTCACAGTATATTAGATCTACTGCATTTCCCTTGTCTGAAAAAAAAAATCAGATATCTTTGATACCATGTTAGTCTGGAATGATCTGCCTTTTATAAACCCATATTGTATTTTATCCCATCTTCTGTTTACCTCCATGTCTTTATTTTTCCCTTCAAAATTTATTTTAAAAGCTTGTATAGTACTGAGGGAAGAAAAATGGGTCTGTAGTTGCTCAGATCACATTTTTACCCATTCTTTAATATGAGTACTACATTTGCTGTTCTCCACTCATGTACCACCACCCTGGATTCAATAAAATTCAATTAAAAATCCTTGCTACTGGACTTGCAGTTCCATGTGGCACATCGTTCAATATTCTGGGCTGGAGATTATCTGGTCCCCAGGCTCGAATGCACTTGGAGTGTTCCTGATGCACACAGACAGGTTTTGCATTCAGGACTAACTGTCTCCGTTTTAATATGTTTGTTTACATGAAGTGCAGATTGTAATTTAATGTCAGGCATTTAATTATGCCATCATTTGTATAAATTAGAATGTTGTTGCAGGAAAAAGTGAAACAAAACACCTCATTTCCCTCCCAATATTATATTTGAATTAATAAATAGGAAGAGACTTAAAATTATTTCAATGAATCAGCGTTAATTAATATTTCACAGTCCGAAATCCTCTCAGAAGGACATGCTGCTAAATAGCATGTATCATTCCCTCTATTGCAGAACAGAATACTTCAGTGAAATGCCTTTATGCACACAGAACAAAAGGTGAACACTGGTTCTTTAAGTGCGCACACTGACCTCAGTGTGTTCTAGGTGCAACACCAGGGGCTTTTAACTTCACAAATAAAGAATGAGTTATGTGAGCAACATAACACTCAGCAAGCTCAAAACAAATGAACTAGGTTTTGTAAAACATTGACAGTGACAGATTAAGAGGACCATGGAATATTATGTGCATATCATTATTAAGTAATCTAACAGAGTCTTACATCCTCAAAGCCCTGTATAAACATTAACATTTTACTTCCACTATGACCTAGGGAAATGTTTATTCCAATTATACAGCTTTGGAAACTGAGGCACAGAGAGATTAAGTGGCTTCACAGGAGTTACTGTTAAAGACAGGATAAGAACTCAGGCATTCCTGACGCCAAGTACTGTCAGATAGGTCAGACAATATCTTTATTTCCTTTGGGAGGCTGGTTAACAGTCTCAGACACTAAGAGAGGAAATAATCTGTCAAATTACCTAAAATACTTTACATTTAGAGTGAAGCAGCATTGTGCACCCAGAGGCAGAAATTTAGTCATCTACAGGACTTTACGGCAAAAGTGAGGATGCTAAGTGAGTTTAGCTGCCTAAAGGGTTAGGTGGCAGCCGAGTGGGGATTTTGTGCATTGCAATGTTGACTAAATGTCATATTTAGATACTTAAGTCCCTTTGTAAAACTGGGCCAAACTGTTCTTTATAAAGTCATTGGAGACAATAGACTTATCTTTATTTATTATTGTTAGTTTATTTATATTATGGTTACGATCAGAGGTCTCAATTGGGACTTAGGTTCCCGGGTGCAGAGTGCTGTACAAATATATATGAAGAGACAATCCCTACTCCAAAAGGGTTAACAGTGTAAATTCTGAGCATTAATAATGTGCAAGATGAAGTGGGTTTTAAATAATGTCATTTTTTTCCTTGCATGGGCAAAATTAGAGCAACTTCAATGGCAGTTTTGCTGGAATAAGGGCTTCAAGGATCAGTTGGATCTGAAAATAGTTTCAATTGCTGGTCAAATTGTTGATTGCCCTTGCAGTTGAAGTGTCCCAATCAAACCATTACAAATCTTTTCAAGTGGGTTTTGCTCATCAATATTCATAAAAGTTAAATCATTAGATGTGCAAAATTAGAATGACCTAGCTGACAAGCTTGTGATAAAAAAATGGAGCTGACTTCAGAAATGAGTGGGTTATCGAGTATTGGAGATTAATAAAGGGACTGCTCCAATTTATCTATTGGCACTGGTTTGTAAGGTCCCTGGATAGAGGCAGAACGTGGTTGCTTGACATTGTCTATGAAAACTGAAGAATTTAAGTTTCAATTGCTGAAGCAACTTCAATATATTGAGTGGTAGAAGGGCTTTGCCATAAATCACTTTAATCTGTAACTATTTAACCGTTCAGTTTTGGACAAGTCTTTATTTAGTACGTGCTAGTTAAATGGAATATTTTCTTTCACCTGTTTTCACTGGTTCAGACTAGAATGTTATCCTATAAATTAAAACATCCACTTCTCTTTCAATTAGGTGGCATAGTTCTTCATTATTCTTACTTGCCAATACTGGTGCCATCAGGAGATTGAAATCCTACACCGGATATTCTCATTTGTATGATTTACACATTATAGATGAAAGGAGGCTAAATGTAATGCCCAGTGATAGCTTCTTTCCAGCGATTAAGTATAATCCAATGATTGGCACCCTAACCTCACATTCCAGAGACCTGTGTTCCATTCCCTCCCCTACCACAAACTTCCTGTGTGACTTTGGCTAAGTCACTGAGTGCCTCAGTCTGTACAATGGGGATAATGGTACTTCCCTACCTCACTGGGATGTGGTGAGAATACATTCAAAGATCATGAAGTGTCAGATACTGTGGTAATAGGGGGCCATATAAATACAACCACCAGAAGAGATAATATTTACCATTCACAAATACTTAAAGCTTTATATTGTAACTGCCCCTGTGTTTAAGTAAAATATTTTTACTTTGTATTTGTTTTATTATAAATTCACAGAAATCGACAAAGAAATAAAACTGGACACAAGATTAAGAGGAATAGGAGGGGAGAGAATGTCTTTGTTAAAGGGGTAAAAGGGAAAAAAATACACTGACGTACATGACAGATGGAGGTAAATCACAGGGATGTCTTTTTGAACAAAAATATTTCTTCTGTTGTTATCTATGAGACAGTGCCCAGATATCAAGAGCTCCTGGTACTGCCTTGATGTGTGTGCTATAAGCACCTAAATAGAAGTGCATCTATGGCTCTGTCTACACTACGAACTAGGGGTATACCTATATGTATGCTAGCTCTCATTGATCGAGCGTGAGTATGTGTAACTGCGGCATTATGGGTAGCAGCCCCAGAGGAATGGCTGAGCTGTGCAGAGAATAAACTTGCCTGAAACCAGTGGGTATGTAGTCAACCTGGCTCACCTGGGCTCCTATTGCTATTTATACTGACATCCGGTTAAGGAGAGCAGAGGAATCACATCCCCAACTTGTAGTGTGCACGTGGCTAACACTAGCTCTGTTCTGACTTAGTGCTCTTCGCTGGAGTTAGAGCATTCCATGTGCACGGATTAGTTGACCTTTGAAATATCACTGAGAGAGTGCAGTAAAATCCTAGAGCTGGTTAAAAATTTTTGTGAGGAACTATTTTTTTTGTTGTCAACAAACTTGGTTTTTTGTAAAAAAATTTGAAGGCAAATTTTGACAAACATAAAATTGACGATTGCTAGATGAAATTTCTCATGGGCACAGAAACATCCCTCAACCAGCTCTCTGGCAGCCCACTTCACAGATGAAGAATTGAAGCACAGATTTAGTGACTTAGCCAGCACATCAATAGCAAAGCTGAAACTAGAACCGGGATTGCCTAATGCCCACTCTATGGCCTCACCCACAAAACCATCCTTCCACCTTGAATGGAAGGGTTATAATCTCAGTTCTGCCACTGATTCACTTAAGCAGTATGTGATGGGTTGTTACAGAGATCCCTTTGAGACTGTCTCTTGATGTGCTGAAATAACTTCTGAGCCAGTTTTCCCTGCCAGCTTGGGACTCCAAAACCCTGCCTTTTTGAGCCAGGCACACTAGCCTGCTGCAACCAAGACTCAGGGTCTAGACCACACCCCCAAAGCTGCAGACCAACAAAAAACAGCTCAGCAGGTTACCTGTCTCCAGTACCCAGAAACCCAGCTCCTAATGGAATCCAAACCCCAGATAAATCTGTTTCACTCTGTATAAAGTCTAGACAGGATACATTTGTAAATTGTTCACCCTCTATATCACTAATAGAGAGATATGCACAGCTGTTTGCTCCCCCAGGTATCAACCACTTTATTAATAAACAAAAGTGATTCCATTAAGTAGAAAAAGTAGGATTTAAATGGTTTCAAGCAATAACAGCCAGAACAAAGTAAGTCACAAAGCAAATAAAACAAAACACACAAGTCTAAGCCAGAACATTAAGAAACTGAGTACAGGTAATATCTCACCCTCAAAGATGTTCCAATAAGCTTCTTTCACAGACTAGACTCCTTCCTAGTCTGGGCCCAATCCTTTCCCTGGTACAGTCTTTGTTAGATCCAGCAGATATCTCATGGGGTAAGCAGTTGTTCTCTCATGAGTGGCATCCCGCTTTGTCCTGCTCCACCCCATTTTATAGCTTTGGCATAAGGCTGGAATTTTTGTCTGTGCTTGTCCACACCCCTGCCTCATCAGTGGAAAAGTACAAGGATTAAGATGACATCACATGACATGGGCACAGGTCACTGTAAGACCCCTAGTCTCCATTCTCCCTGGGTTGGCCCAAATATACACAGGAAAGTTTGCAGGTAAATAAACCTTTCACAACCAATTGTGTGGGTCAATGGGAGTCATCAAGATTCTAAACCACCATTAATGGCCCACACTTTGCAGAATTACAATAGGACCTCAGAGTTATACTTCATATTTTGAGCTTCAGATACAAGAATGATACATGCATCCTTATAGGAGGAATATATTCAGTAGGTTATAACCTTTGTTATGATACCTTACAAGAGAACTTGCATAAAGTATATTCCAGTTACATCAGAGTCACTTTCATGAGCATATTTCCATCAAACAAATGGAGTGCAACGTCACACCGTAATCTGGATGATTAAAATTAGCCCTCCAAGGCCATATTTCAGTACATAAATATACGGCTTGATTTTCAAAGGTGTGGTACCCCCTCCAGTTCCATCATCTTCACTGGGAGTTTCACTTATTTACACTAGGGCAGAATTTGGTTAAAGCTGTATAAGCAGAGCTTTACTTCTCCCCTGCCCCTCCTTACCCCCCCCCAAGATAGAAAAGAGTCCAATTAGGGGGCTTTTTTCAAAGCTCCTAGATCACAACTTTCTCTCAGCTGATAATTTTAGAAGTGGATCCATATCAAAAGCCCTTGAAATTCAAAACCTATAGAACTTCATGCAGCTTCCATGTCTACTATTGGAGGAATAACTTCAAAAAGTGACTTATCTGCCTCCTTGCTCTGTAAATACTCCAGCCACCTGGAAACCTGATCACTATCTTATGTAGCTTTTTATCTCTCTCTCCACAGAAAAAGAGAACAAAACACCCCTCGTTTAACAACTGTATCAGTTTCCCAGTCTGGTCTCTGACTCCCCACTATCCTTTTAAAGGACTGGATTTTTCTCTTGTATTTCCTGTCCACCACACACATTTTATCTATATATATATATAGATAAAAGCCTCTCATTAGCTATTCAGGCAAAAGGCAAACAATACAGTGTGAGTGAGGGATGAAACCACTTCCCTGCACATAACAAGTGCGTGAAACAAAACATAACAAGTGCGTCAAACCACTTCCCTGCACATAACAAGTGAGTGAACAAAACAAGGGGCTGGGAGGAATTTAACAAATTCATATTGAGAAGGATTTTGGCTGAATTTTTTAAAAGCAATCCCTGTGTGAATAGGCCCTTCTTCTAGTTCCAGAAGTAGTTTCTGAATTTCAATAAGGAATATTTTTTTTGCTGTAATTATTCATTTAATGTCGATTTAGATTTTTTTAAATATTGCTCTCCTAGTCCTGTTCTTTCCCGGACTGTTCTCCCCTGTCCTCCCAACCACTTATAAGCATCTTTCCATCTCTCAATTTCCATTTAGGCCTGTACACAAGCAGACTCACCCCTCCGGCACCTCCTGCTGGTGACTTACAGGAATTCTCAATTTCCAGCCCAGAGCACCTTCTGCAGGCTGGTGATCCACCTGTCCTCTTGGCCCCCCATGTCCCTCCCTGGACCCCAGTGTCCTTTTAACTGGGATGCTGCCCCCTGGCAGTACCCCACCAATCTGGGTCTCCCCTCCCTAGGGAACCCCCAACCCACTATCCCCCAGTTTTGGCTACTGCCCAGTCTCCATCTAGCCCCCGTTCACTGAGGGAGACTGCAATATCAGCCACTCATCACAGACAAAGGGGTTTGGACTGGCTGCCTTTAAAGACCCTCAGGATGCCCTTCTGCAAGCCCAGTACCTAGATGGGCCTAGAACAAGGCCCTGCAGCCTGGGGCATTGCTAGCCTAGGGCTTCCCAGCCCTACCTCACTCTAAGTCCCCTGGATGACCTCCCCAGCAGCAGACCTCTCTTCCTCTCCAGTCACAGAGAGACTGCTGCTTCAGGCTGCTCTGGCCTTCTTATAAGACCCTGTTGCTCAGTTTGGGACGTGGCCCCAGCTGCTGCCACTTCCCTCAATCAGCCAGGGTTTTACCTTGCCCAGCCCCAGCGCCAGCAGGGCTTTTCTAACTCCTCCAGGGTTGAAGCGGGTGCTCACCCCACTACAAGGCCTTTTTAGCCCGGAACCCAATAGGTACAAGGCTCTTTTAGACTTAACTAGATTCAACAAATTTGAATTGCATTCTCTCTTTAGTTATTTCTTAGTTAGCCCAAACTTTTCAATATGGATGATAAGGCATGATCAGCATGGTTTATAAAGGACAGAACAAACCTTGGCACACATGATGGGAAGGAAGTACAGGTGGTCTTATGCCACTTTCCCCTGCAAGTTAGATAGAACAGCTCTGAGGTTTCTCTTACACTAGTAGATAATAGTTCCATCAGCCCAGATTACTCAAGCTCCATGCCTCCTGCTTCTAACTTGCCCCTGGCATGCTCATCTTCTTCCCCAGAATGACACTGACTCTGAAGGGTGGGGAGGAATTGAGTAGAGCTGGATAGATCAGAATTTGGTCTATGGGATCATATCAAGCCTGAGTCTCACTGCGTATGCTTGGGCAAGTCACTTAGGCCAATATTTTCAAACTAGGGGTCTTCATATGTAGGGCCCAAATAGAAGCAGCCCTATTTTCAAATGGGCAGTTGACACTGAGTTTAAAATGGAACAAGACTGTTGCCTAACAGACATGTGAGTGAACTGAAGGAATCAGAAAATGGAGGAAGCTCTAGTGTGAATTAGCGATGGGCCAGAATCATATCCTTGGTCAGAATATTCCCAAATTTGGGGAACATGAGATGATATCCCAGTTCACTGAAGTCAATGAACGTTTTGCCAATGCCTTCAATGGGGCCAGAGTTTCACCCTTTAGTCTGATTGCTATTTTTGCATTTGCAAAACCAAAACCTTAGATACAACGCTACATCCGTCCTCTCCCCACCTGAACATTTCAAAAGATTGGTGGCCATTTGAACCTCAGTAGTCCAGAGTGCTGCCACCTAAGAAAAATGTTGAGGTTGATTCATGACTGTCTTTTGCTAACCTATTCAATCAGAAACCACATCCTGTTAAAGTTTAAAGGACCTCCTGATAACTTCATAAGAAATATGGAAGCAGTTGTTCCGTGACAGCAGGTTTAACAGTATAGTTTTCAGATTACTTCACATTTCTTTTGTTTGAACTCATGCCTTTTAATTCTTCTGTGGGTGGTCTTGAGTTGTAGACATGGAATCACTTATAATGAGTCTACAATAAATTATGATTCCTGCCCTAGAAAAAAAAAAACAGCCAGGCTAATTTCTCTGCAGCCTATTTAGTATTAATGGGCTACAATGATTCAGCCTCAGGATATCATACATAATAATCTATCATGATCAACAGAATTTATATTCATCTTTGCTACACTCCAGGAACTCAATGCAAGGACAGCAATCTCAAGCAAACAGATTTACAGAAATGTGCAAGAAGCAAAAGTAAAGTCCAAGGGCTCATTTACAGACCCAACATTTGGTTCCATGCAAAGGGTTTATGTATTTGCAAATTACTCTAATGGAAAAACTCTGTTGCAAAATCAGTTGTATTGAGTAAGTGAAGTGGGAATCGGTTCCAGTGATCACCAGCTGCCATGACCCCTGGGCTCTGTGGATCCAAAATTACTTTTTAAAAAGCCATTTCAGTGCTGATGTGTTTACATTACAAATTAAAAATGGTGGAAACTTCTCAGGTATGTCTTTCCAACTCAGGAGCATTTCTTTCAGAAAGGTTTTTAGTGACTTGCTTAGTCTGCTTTTACAGGTCTCAACTGATGGACTCCCACTACATCAGTCAAGGGTCTTCTCTATAGTACACCCCACCACAGTACATTCATTACATCCTAGGTGCAGTTACTCTAGTTATATACCCTTTCACCACCCAAAACAATTCTTCTCACTCCTTGCAGTCAACTCACTTGCACTACACAATTACCAGTTCCCTGAATTGGATTAGCCAAGCCTCATATAGTATGTACAATTGTTTACATTTTCCTCATAAGACTATACTTTCAACCCTTTGACCATTTCCTTTCTTTTGGACTCCTTCTGGTTTGCTAATAAGTTTTTGGTACTAAGGTGCCCTGAGTAGAAAGTTGTATTAACTTTCAAATTACCCCATTGAAATGGGTGATGTTCTGCTAGACACAAGAGTATATTTTATTCATTTTTGGGCCCAATCCTACAGTAATTACACACCCAAGACTCTCATTGGCTCCCATGGAGGCTTTTGCATCCATACAGGTGGCAGAATTAGAATTTGAACTGTGTCTTTTGGTACGATCTATCTATCCCTCATTGCCATGCATCTGAATACTTCCAATTGTTAGTAGAATTTGCACCACTCTGTGAGACTGGTAAATTCTCTTATCCTCATTTTACAAATGGGCAGCTGAGGCACAGGGAGATTAAGGGCCAGGTTTTCAAAAGAATTCAGCACACTGAAATCAGTGGGACTGTGCTCTGTGTATATAAAGGTCCACCCTTGCAGATCAGGGCCTACGTCTTCTAACCTACCCGAGAATGCACCTATACCAGGAGGAGAGAAGGAACTGGCAAATGAGTGGATGGTTCAGGGGATTTGGTATTGTGGGTTGAGTTTGGGAATGTCTCAGTGTGGGAATTTGGGTCAATATTTACAAAGGGCCTAGAAAACACAAATATTTAGTAAAGAATGGCTGAATTCACACCGTTCTTGAATTTATTTTTTAGATTACAAATGTGTTTTTTCCTATGGAATTGTTGAAGTAAAGTGATTACTTCAAATGTTGCCAGGAATTATCGTCTGGGTTCCATTAAGCACAAAGCACTTCTAATTTAGATTTTCTAGCATTCTTCATATACACAGATATGTATCATTGGGGAAACACAGTTGGGATTAAACTAAAAAGACAAAAAACTGAGGGGTGGATTTCAACAATTTGAGTTTTGTTCATATTCAACTATCCTTAATGGCTGCATTATAATCCATCCCCCTTACATTCAAGTCTCCCAGGAAAACAGATTCAGATGTACAATGGACTCCATTATGCTTTAGAAAACAAGAACATTAGCTATAGCTGAAGTGGGCAGTAGCAGCTGGGTACCATATCTTCAACTTGTCTCTTTCAATCACATTACAGTTTGTTTTATATTTGGAATCATAGAAATGTAAGGCTGCAAGGGACCCTGCACACAGAAGACGGAGCACACCTAGATCATTCCTGACAGGTGTTTTTCTAACCTGTTCCTAAAACCCTCCAAAGGTGGGGATTCCACAGTCAGCCTATTTCAGTGCTTAACTATCTTTATAAAATCATAGAACATCAGGGTTGGAAGGGACCTCAGGAGGTCATCTGTCCAACCCCCTGCTCAAAGCAGGGACAATTCCCAACTAAATCATCCCAGCCAGGGCTTGTCAAGCCTGACCTTAAAATCCTCTAAGGAAGGAGATTCCACCACCTCCCTAGGTAACCCATTCCAGTGTTTCACCACTCTCTGAGTGAAAAAGCTTTTCCTATTATCCAACCTAAACCTCCCCCACTGCAACTTGAGACCATTACTCCTTGTTCTGTCATTGGGTGCCATTGAGAACAGTCTAGATCCATCCTCTTTGGAACCCCCTTTCAGGTAGTTGAAAGCAGCTATCAAATCCCCCCTCATTCTTCTCTTCTGCAGACTAAACAATCCCAGTTCCCTCAGCCTCTCCTCATAAGTCATGTGCTCCAGTCCCCTAATCATTTTTGTTGCCCTCCGCTGGACTCTTTCCAATTTTTCCACATCCTTCTTATAGTGTGAGGCCCAAAACTGGACACAGTACTCCAGATGAGGCCTCACCAATGTCAAATAGAGGGGAATAATCACATCCCTCGATCTGCTGGCAATGTCCCTACTTATACAGCCCCAAATGCCATTAGTCTTCTTGGCAACAAGGGCACACTGTTGACTCATATCCAGCTTCTTGTCCACTGTAACCCTTAGGTCCTTTTCTGCAGAACTGCTTCCTAGCCATTTGGTCCCTAGTCTGTAACAGTGAATGGGATTCTTCTGTCCTAAGTGCAGGACTCTGCAGTTGTCCTTGTTGAACCTCATCAGGTTTCTTTTGGCCCAGTCCTCTATTAGGTCCCTCAGTATCCTATCCCTACCCTCCAGCGTATCTACCATTCCTCCAAGTTTAGTGTCATCTGCAAACTTGCTGAGAGTGCAGTCTACGCCTTCCTCTAGATAATTAATGAAGATATTGAACAAAACTGGCCCCAGGACCCACCGTTGGGGCACTCCACTTGAAACCGGCTGCCAACTAGACATGGAGCCATTGATCACTACCCGTTGAGCCCGACGATCTAGCCAGCTTTCTATCTACCTTATAGTCCCCATTTTATGACAGTCCTGTTAACACACCCCATAATGGTAGTAGACTTTTCTGCAACCGTATCACATGCTTGGCCTATATTAAACCTGTGATCCACTATAACACCTAGATCCTTTTCTGCAGTACTAGTGCCTAATTATTCTACATTTTGTAGCTGTACATTTGATTTTTCCTTTCTAGGTGTAGTACTTTGCATTTATCTTTATTGAATTTCATCTTGTTGATTTCAGACCAATTGCCTAATTTGTCAAGGTTGTTTGGGATTCTAATCCTGTCCTCCAACATGCTAGTAACCCTCCCAGGTTGGTATCATCCACACATTTTATCATACTTTCCTCTCTACTATCTAAGTTATTAATGAAAATATTGAATAGTATTGGACCCGGGATGGACCCCTGCAAGACCTCTTTAGGTAGACTCTCCCAGTTTGACAGTGAACAACCAAGAATTGTTCTTGGAGTACAGTCTTTCAACTAGTTGTGCACCCACCTTATAGTAATTTCATCTAGACCACATTTCTCAAGTTTGCTTATGAGAATGTCATGTGGGAATGTGTCAAAAGCCTTACTAAAAATCAAGAAATATCACACCTACAGCTTACTCCTTCCACTAAGTCAGTAACGATTTGTTCTTGGCAAAACCATGTTGGCTAGTCCTTATAATCCTATTACTCTCTAGGTGCTTACAGATTGATTGTTTAATGATCTGTTCCATTATCTTTCCAGGTATTGAAATTAGGCTGACTGGTTAATAATTCCCCAGGTCCTCTTTGTTTCTCACTTTAAAGATATGTATTATGTTTGCCCTTCTCCAGTCCTCAGGGACCTCACCCGTCCTCTACGAGCTCTCAAAGATAGTTGCTAATGGTTCTGAGATTGCCTCATTTAGTTCCCTGAATACTCTTGGGTGAATTTCATCCAGCCCTGCTGACTTGAACACATCTAAATATTATTTAACCTGTTCTTTCCCTACTTTGGCTTGTGCTCTTTCCCCCTTGTTCACATGAATTGTGTTAAGTATCTGTTTACAAGTTCCCTTTTTTGTCAAGACTGAAGCAAAGTAGGCATTAAATACTTCAGCCTTCGTCATATCATGTTATTCGCTCTCCTTCCTTTTCTCTTGCTCCTAGTATATTTATAAAATCTCTTATTGCCTTTTCTGTCCTTGATAGGTATAACTTATTTTGTGCATCAGCTTCTGGTTTTGTCTCCGCATGCTTGTACTATTCTGTTGTACTCATCCTTAGCAATTGGCTCATGTTTCTCCTTTCTGTAGGATTCCTTTCTGGTTTTCAGGTCATTCGAGAGCTCCCAATTGAGCCTATTGCCCTATGACTATTCTTCCTATCTTTCCATTGCATCCAGATAGTTTGCTGTTGTGTCTTTAATAATTTTTCTTTAAGAAACTGCGAGCTCTCAAACTCCTTTTTCCTTTAGGTTCTCTTCCAATACGACCTTACCTATCAGTTTGTTAGTCTTAAAAAAAAAGGGTCAATTTTCCTTATTCAGGTGTTCTTCTCCTACTCCTTTTCCTTAAGATCATGAAATCCATCATTTCACAGTCACTTTCACCCAAATTGCCTTCAGATTTGCAACCAATTCTGCCCTGTAGAGGAGCGGACTCACCTCTGTGGCACCTACTGCTGGTGACTTCCAGGAAGCTCATTCCAGCTCCAGAGTGCCCTCTGCAGGCCGGTGATCCACCTGTCCTCTGGCCCCCGTGTCCCTCCCAGATGCAGTATCCTGTTTCTGGGGCGCTGTCCCTGGCAGAAACCCCTCAGTCTTAGGGTCTCCCCTCCCCAGGGAACCCCCACCTACTAGCTTCACCTTGCCTCAGTACATGGCTACTGACAGTCATTGTCTAGCCCCACACCCTGGGGCAGACTTCAGTATCAGCCTACTCATCACTGGCAAGGGTGGGTTTGGATCTGCTGCCTTGGCCTACCCCTAGGCTGCCCTCTGCAACCCCCAGTACCTGTTAGCCCAATGCTAGGCCACAGCCTAGGGCTTTCCAGGCTGGAACTCCCCAACCCGTCTGTCTTTCCCCAGCCCTGCCCGCCTTTCCCCAGCCCTGCCCCACTCAGGTACCTTGTGTCTAGCTCCCTGCAGCCAGGCCCTTCTCCCTCTACAGAGGAGACTGTTGAGTTCCTGGCTCCTAGCCTCTTTATACAGCCCAGCTATGACCTGATGGGGTGTGGCCCAGGTACAGCCACTTCCCAATCAGCCCAGTTTAGCAGCTCCCAGCCACAACCTTCCCCCAAGGCATTTTAAGCCCTTCAAGGCAGGAGTGGGGTAACCACCCTGCTACATACTCTATTAGTCAGCATCAAGTCTAAAGTGTCTGTCGCACAGATTACTTTCTTCATCTTCTGAAACATGTTGTCCCCAGTACATGAAGAACTTATTCGAAATGTTGTGCTTTGCAATATTACTTTTCCAACCGATGTCTGGGTAGTCCCCCAATACTACCAGGTCTTGTGGTTTAGATTTGTTACTTGTTCTATAAATGCTTCATCTACCTCCTCCTACTGATTTGGTGGTCTAAAATAGACCCCTTGCTATGACATCGCCCCCCTCCCCCCTTCATCTATACCCAGAGACTTTCAACTAATCTGCCTTTCATCCTCTTCTGGACTCAGAATAAATGTATGTGCAGGTATACATACAATGTGCCAGGCATTGTTTGGGTGGGGGCAAATTCCATAAAATATAGAGTTGTTAACATGATACATGGATAATTTAAGTGTCTCTCAGAAGGCTGCTCACCCTCACAGTATACGTGGTAAAGACTTGATTTGGATCCTGCTTCAGTGATCAATATTTTTGAAATGTAAAGTAGAGAGAATCCTGTGGCACCTTACAGACTAACAGACATTTTGGAGCATGAGCTTTCGTGGGTGAATACCCACTTCGTCAGATGCACGTAGTGGAAATTTCCAGGGGCAGGTATATATATGCAAGCAAGCTAGAGATAACGAGGTTAGTTCAGTCAGGGAGGATAAGGCCCTGTTCTAGCAGTTGAGGTGTGAAAACCAAGGGAGGAGAAACTGGTTTTGTAGTTGGCAAGCCATTCACAGTCTTTGTTTAATCCTGAGCTGATGGTGTCAAACTTGCAGATAAACTGAAGCTCAGCAGTTTCTCTTTGAAGTCTGGTCTTGAAGTTTTTTTGCTGCAGGATGGCCACCTTAAGGTCTGCTATAGTGGGGCCAGGGAAGTTGAAGTGCTCTCCTACAGGTTTTTGTATATTGCCATTCCTAATATCTGATTTGTGTCCGTTTATCCTTTTCCGTAGAGACTGTCCAGTTTGGCCGATGTACATAGCAGAGGGGCACTGCTGGCATATGATGGCGTGTATTACATTGGTGGACGTGCAGGTGAATGAACCGGTGATGGTATGGCTGATCTGGTTAGGTCCTGTGATGGTGTTGCTGGTGTAGATATGTGGGCAGAGTTGGCATGTCCACCAATGTAATATATGCCATCATATGCCAGCAATGCCCCTCTGCTACATACATCGGCCAAACTGGACAGCATGAATTCCTCTAAGCTTAATTACCTGCTTAGATCTGATACGCTGCCACCAACCAGGAATTCCAGTGCCTGGTACACTCTGGTCCCCCCAAAACCTTATCTGGGGACCCCCAAGACCCAGACACTCTGGATCTTAACACAAGGAAAGTAAACCCTTTCCCTCACCATTGCCTCTCCCAGGCTTCTTCTCCCTGGGTTACCCTGGAAGATTACTGTGATTCAGACTCCTTGAATCACAGCACAGAGAAATCAGGTTTGTTTCCCCCCCCTTCTCTCACCAATTTAAAATACTTCCAGCAAACTACACATTTGCAAATACAGAAAACAATCAAAAGACTATAACCGCCTTTCCTACTCAATACTCACTATTCTGAATATATAAGACTGTAGCAGGGAGATTGGCAAGAAACCTGGTTGCACGTCTAGTCCCTTTCAAGACCCAGAGAGAACAAAGCAAAACCCAAAAAACACAAAGGCTTCCCTCCACCGAGATTTGAAAGTATCTTGTTTTCTGATTGGTCCTCTGGTCAGGTGTTTTTGATTCCCTGTTTGTTAACCCTTTACAGGTAAAAGAGACATTAACCCTTAACTATCTGTTTATGACACCCTCTGATACGTAAAGTAGAGAGACTTCTGTTTTGCTTGGCCTTTCGGTGCTACCACAATTCAGTGTTAAATAATGTGATCTTTACCTCCAGTAACAACTTTCATCCACAACAGGGAACTAGTCTTAGGAGCAGAGTTAGGATGCCTGTTGAACTGTTCCCTTTAATATATACGTTGTGTAGGCCTGCTGCCAGCCCCATCCAATTTTGGATGCATCTAGCTTTCCTCACTTCCCTTCCGAGACCATTCCATAGAACTGTAGATCTTACTAATTCTTATGATAATAATCATTGCAAAGCCAAAGCAAGGTTAAAGAGATAATCCCCAGCCTAAATCTCATCTTCAGATTTTTTTTTTTTTAGATTCAACCCAAATTTTTCTGTTTAATTTTAAACCAGTTACTCATAGGGCTTTCCCAAAGGGATAGAAGAACTAACAATTGCACCCTCTCCTTTTTGCCCTGAAATGCAATAGAAAAGGGAAACTTCTTTAAAAGTTTGGTATTTAAGGTCATGTTGAATGGTCTTGCACTTAAACATTGATGAGGTGTTGAAGGCATGCAGTCCATTTAATGGAGGTTCTAATTCAGATACTGTGCCCAAACGATGTAGTATTTCCTGGGTAAAACAGGTAGCAGGGGCTTGGAAGCAAATGGATGCAGGATCTGCTAAATGTGTTTAATTGTCTGAGTTTAATATTTGAAAATACAGCCATAGCTGACAAATTTCTCTCACAAGAAGGATAATTGTGCCTGAGTATAGCATAGTCTGAAATTAAATGTGTTAAGTGCTCCAGGGACTAGTATGTACATGCTATGTGAGGGCATTCTTCCTGAGCAGTGTGTTATGCTGAATTCTATACATTCTAACAGCTTCCTATTTATTAGATGCTATAGTACAGAAGGGCCAAATTCTTCATTGTGTTTTACCCCCATCATGACAGGAAGGCAGAGAGGGGTGCTACTCTTTCCATATATCTCTTTTGGGGGCATCCTTTTCAGCTCAGAGCATAAAAAGAATCCCTACTCTTCCTGGTTGCTACCACTTGGGGAAGCAGTGGCTCAGCTGCTGTAGCCTCTGGGCAGCCTATAGATCAAGGATGGTCAATAGGCAGACCGCAGGCCAAATCTGGACCACCAGATGCTTTTGGACAGACCCTGAAATCTTTTCACTTATAATAATTGGGGTTTTTATTTTCTCGGGAGTCTGGACCTTGACCAAGAAATTTAGACCTTTGACAAAAAATAATTGACCTCTGCTATAGACGTTGGTTCTATGCTTCAAGCCCTGCCAGCTCCTTCCCTGAGTCACAGAACTGGGGGGCAAGGAGAGGAGGCAGCTACCCCATAGCTCTTGCTCACCTCCCTTCCAGCATCTGAGGGAGGGAAAGAAGGATTGTCAAGGGCAGATTGGAGTTAGGAGACATGGGGGATGAGGGGTGATGAGACCGTTGTGGAGGTAAGGAGGAACTAGGGAGAAGGGGAAGCAAGGGGGTGGCAAGAGCCCTTGGTCAATCCAGGGAAGCTGTGAGGAGAGGGAGTGAAAGGTGCCTAGGCAGAGAGATGGCACCTGCAGGAAGGTGAGAGAAAGGGGTCACAATATGCAAAGGAAGGAGCGACAAACACTGGATGGGCAGGAGAGGAACAAAGTAGAGCAGGGCAGGGGATGAGAGAGAAGGGGAGAATGCAGAGGGGAGGAATCTATGCCACTTTTAAGGCTCCCATTACTGTAGTACATGAGCCTCTCACACTCTTAATATATTACTAGAAAATGAGGAGGGCTTGGGAGTAGGAAAATGTGCTAGGTGTAGTCTGAAGAGGATGGAGAAGATAGAGGGAACAAGGCCTTTTGCTGGACTTCAGTGAGTATCTATGTGGATATAGGATTGGGGCCTAGTTTAAGGCAAGACGACAACTGTTTGAGAAACCATAGGAGAGCAGATGAGGGCCTCAGTGATAAGGGCATGTGTTTGCATAGGTTAGCGTTGGACCTGATCCAAAGCCCATTAAAGTCAAGGGCAGTCTTTTCCTTGGCTTCCCTCCAATGCTCCATGGACTTCTTAATGTAGATCTGATGGTTCTGCCAGAGGCTTGTCATGGCACCCAAGTGATAAACCATGTGCACCTACAGCAGCTAGCTTCAGTACAGCCTTGATGTTGCATCTGGCTCCTGGATGGTAAAGGCCACAGGCAGGGACTTATTGATACAGGATTAAGCACTTTTATTATAGTTGGGTTTTTCAAGAGAGACTGAGGGAGCTAAGGCCCCCAAATCCCATTTAAAAATAGTGTGACAAGGGCAGAGAAAAGAAGGAGCCAGGACATAGGTGCATCAATACAGTGCCAGAACTGGCAGAAGTCATTTTAAGGATTCATTCTCTCCCACTGAAAGTTAGGCACAGGGGCTAACCAGAGCATGCTTGAGAGCTGAACTCAGCAAGTGGCAGCCATTAGAAGAAGTATTTGCATGCAATTCAGTTTCCTGAACATATGCTGGGCATAGTGTGCTTGGTGGCTAGCCATTCTGTGATATCAGCTTCCCTCCGCATAGTTTGTCCTATTGGATTGTGGGTAAAAAGAGTACCAGTTCAGGAGTGCCACACCAGGCACAGATCATCTCTCACATACATTTCTTCTGCAGTCTGGTAAGAAGAAACCTTTTGAATTGTAATCAAATTAAATATCTGGACAAGAAAGATTCAGTAGCTATTTTTATGTAACTCTTAGGGTATGTCTACACTACCCGCCGGATCAGCAGGTAGTGATCAATCTATCAGGGATCGATTTATCGCGTGCAGTGTAGATGCCATAAATCGATTACCGATCGCTCTCCTGTCGATTGCTGAACTCCAGCTCGGCGAGAGGCGGAAGCAAAGTTGACAGGAGAGCTGAGGTGTGCCGCGAGGACACAAAGTAAGTAATTTTAATTCGATCTAAGATACATCGACTTCAGCTACACTATTCTCATAACTGAAGTTGTGTATCTTAGATTGATTCCCCCCCTAGTGTAGACCAGGCCTTAGCGTAAAGATGAGGAGGAAAGCCCTGCTGGCAAAACCTCTATTGTTTTCTCCAATGTGCCCAAGTTACATCTTGTGACTTCAACCACATAAAAACATTCAAGGCTTCCACTCATTCCAAAACACAGCAGTCACTAATGTGTGTGGTCAGGTGCTTGTAATTGCTTTCTTTCACATACAGAGAATCAGCACTCCAGAAAATTAGAAATGAATGCTACCTACAAAAATAACTGTATAAAAAAATGATTCCACGACTGTATTTCTGAATTAAAACTGGCCTACTGTAGAGGCTAGAGTCCTCCCACAAACAAATCAAAGAAACTCAGTGAAACAAAACAAGCCACATGCCAGAAATAAAAATAAAAAATTAATTTTAAGTCATGGGCAAAAGCTAGCCATGAAATTAAGACATTAGAATGAAGCAAAGGACAGATAGTTTAAACACAAACTTGGCTGTAGAAGAGTGCTTTTCTAGTGATGAGCAAATGTGTACGCAATTACAAGGAAGGAACAAAGGATACTATTAATGGTACAGATTCTGATAGTGGGGATAAGTATGGAAGAGGTACAGAATAGACCCGAAATCCACCATCACAACAAGGGAAAAATGACAGATCTTTGAAACAATGAAGATTTGCAGAAGCAATGCAATCATTAAGACACCTCTACCCCGATATAACATGAATTCGGATATAACGTGGTAAAGCAGTGCTCTGCGGGGGGGGGGGGGGCAGGGCTGCTCACTCCAGTGGATCAAAGGAAGTTCGATATAACGCAGTTTCATCTATAATGCGGTAAGATTTTTTGGCTCCCAAGGACAGCGTTATATCGAGGTAGAGATATATAAGCCTTAAGGAGGAACTACTAGAAATATGGACCTTGCCTTGTACTAAGGACACATTCAGAACTACTTCTAAGAAGAGTTAATAAATGGTTAACACATGTTTGAATAAATAGTTAATCAACTTTCAGATTGCTACAGAATCCAATGGTCAAGAGGTTGCTTATAACTATAGGTTATTATCCATATATCATACTGAAGTGCTTATAATCTAGAACACAATACACATCTAAAATACACTAATTTATTGATCCTTCATAAATGATGTACTTTGTTCTACTTTATAAATTACATATCCTTTATATAAAGTGTGGCCAGAATGTGCCTTTAGAAAGAAATCCATTGTAATAATAATTTATTATTGGTAAAATGAGAGTTGTACAGGAGGAACATACGTTCATTATTAGAGATGTGATAAATACACTTGGGATTTGACAGAATGCTGAATGTTTTAGTTCTGTATTTGCTGAATACCAAATTCACCAATGGCAGCTATAATGAAGACTGGGTCTGCCCAATTAATCCCATCTCAGGTGTGACTTGAGTCTATCTTCTATAGGGGATGAGGAAAGAGTAATGCTTCCCAGGCTACTCTCTCATCATAAATGGGACATTATGATCGTGTAGTCTGACCTCCAGTGTAACACAGGCTAAAGAACCTCACCCAGTAAACTCAGCAAGCCTCTAGCTTCTGTTGAAACTACATAATATATTTTAGCAAGATATCCAGTCTTGATTTAAGTACTTCAGGTGATGCAGAGTCAGCCTACTAGGTTGTTCCAATGGTTGATTAACCTCATTGTTAAAATTCGACCCTTATTTCTACTCTAAATTTGTCTTGCTTCAGCTTCCAGTGTTGGATCTCATTATGCCTTCCTCCTAGATTAAGAACAGTCAATTTCTACTATCAAATCTTTTCCTATGTAGGTATTTTTAGACCAGGGGTCTTAAACATGCGGCCCATGGGCCGCGCCCCCCCGCCCTCAGCGTTTACCTAGAGCGGCTCTGGCCTAGCATGCCCCAGGGGCAGGACAGGCTCCCTTCCTGCCTGCCCTGCCCCTGTGCCGCTCCAGGAAGTGGAAAGAACATGGGGGAAGAGAGGTGCAGGAGTGTGTGTTGATTGTTGCTTCAGGCACTGCCCCCAGCAGCTCCCATTGGCTGCAGTTCCCCGTTCCTGGCCAATAGGAGATGCTAGGAGTGGTGCCTGAAGCAACAGCAACACACATGCCTGTGCCCTTGCTCTCCCACGTTCCAGCCGCTTCCTAGAGTGGAGCGGCGCAGGGACAAGGCAGGCAGGCAGGGAACCTGCCCTGCCCCCACTGTGCGCCAGGCCAGAGTCCGCCCCTCCTGCAGTCAAACCCCCTGACCTGAGCCCCTTGCCACACCCTGCACCCCGACCCCCTGCCGCACCCCAAACCACTGCCCTGAGCCCCCTGCCACACCCTGACCCCCTGCCCTGCCCCCTGCTGCACCCCTCACCCCAACCTACTGCCCTGACCCCCTGCTGCACCCCAACTCCCTGCCCTGACCCCCTGCTGCACCCCTCATCCCTCCTACACCCCACACCCCAACTCTCTGCCCTGAGCCCCTGACACACCCCACACCCCTCCTCCGCCTCCTGGGGGCAGGGAGGGGGTTGAGTTGGGTGGGGATTTCATGGAAGGGGTTGGAATCAGGGCAGGGATGAGGCAGGGCCTCCTGGAAGCAATGGAGTGGGGGCAGGGCAGAGGGCGGTGGGGGGGAGGTGTCAGTAATGCGGCCCTCGGGCCAATGTACTAGTCCTCATGTGGCCCTCGTGGTCATTTGAGTTTGAGACCCCTGTTTTAGACCATGATCAAGTCATTTCTCAGTCTTCTCTTGAATAAAGTAAATAGATGAGTTTCTTAAGTCTCTCACTATAAGGCGGGTTTCCAAGACCAAGAGCTGGTCTACACTGGGGGGTGGGGGAAAATTGATCTAAGATACGCAACTTCAGCTACACTATTCACGTAGCTGAAGTTGAAATATCTTAGTTTGACTTACCTGGCCATCCTCACGGTGCCAAGTGGACTGCTGCAGCTCCCCCGTTGATGCTGCTTACTCCTCCTGCTGAGGTGGAGTATGGGCATCAATTTGCGGATCATCGCGTCTAGACGAGACGTGATAAATTGACCCCCGATAGATTGGTTACTACCCGCCCATCTGGTGGGTAGTACAGACATACTCCATGTCATACTTGTAGCTTTTGTGAATCCTTTTCAGTTTTCCTTACAACATTTTTGAAGTGTTGATACCAGAACTGGATGCAGTATTCTAATAATACTCTCATTAAGGTCATATAGAGAGCTAATACCTCCTTTTACTCCTGCTTACTATTCCCTTGCTTATACGTTCAAGGATCACATTTTCCCTCTTAGCTACAGCACAACTGTGGGAACTCATGTTCCGTTAGTTATCTGTCATTACCCCTATGTCTTTTCCAGTGACATTCCATTCCAAGAGATCATCTTCCATCTTGGAAGTGACAAAGAGTCCTGTGGCACTTTATAGATTAACAGATATATTGGAGCATAAGCTTTCATGGGTGAATACTCACTTTGTCATATTTGCTCCAATACGTCTGCTAGTCTATAAGGTGCCACACGACTCTGTTACTTTTTATAGATTTAGACTAAGACAGCTACCCCTCTGATACTTGACATCTTGGAAGAATAACCTAAATTCTTTGTTCCTTAGATGCATGGTATTGCATTTGGCTGTATGAAAACATTTGTTCAAATGAGCCAAGCTGACCAAGCAATCCAGAAGACCCTTTCAGCTGTAGAACACTTTTCACAAAGCGATCACTCTGTATTTGACCTAGCAGTCCTCATCCTCAAAGGAAGCCTGCACAACGCTTTGAAAAGATGAGCCTGGGAACAGAGCCCACGTCCACACTACAGCTTAAAATCGATATTATTAAAATTGATTTTATAATACAGGGTTTATAAAATCGATTTTACGCGTCCACACTAGGGCACCTTACGTCGGTGGTGTGCGTCCATGGTCCCTGGCATCCATCAATTTCAGGAGCGTTGCACTGTGGGTACCTATCCCACAGTTCCTGCAGTGTTCCCTGACCCTTGGAATGATGAGTTACTATCCCAGTGCCTGATGGGGCAAAAATCACTGTCGTGGGTGGTTCTGGGTACAGCCTCACCCCCTCCCTTCCTGAAAGCAGCAGACAGCCATTTCGCGCGTTTTTTACTGGGTGAAGTGAGCAAACACCATTTTGCAGCAAGCACGGATCCTGGTCTGATCAGTACCTTGATCGTGGACGTTGTAAACAGTTCACGCATTCTTGTGCTGTCTATGCTGAACCATGAGCAGGAAATGCAGGAGAGAATGCTGCAGCGCGGCGACGAGACTGATGAGGACTTGGAGAATGAGTTATCCGAAACCGTGGGCCCCCGCGCTTTGGAGCTCCTGATGGTAATGGGGGAGGTTCTAACCGTTCCTCGCCAATTTTGGGCCCGGGAAACAAGCACAGACTGGTGGGACCGCATAGTTTTGCAGGTGTGGGACGATTCGCAGTGGCTGCGGAACTTTCGCATGCGTAAGAGCACTTTCTTTGAACTTTGTGACTTGCTTTCCCCTGTCCTGAAACGCCATAATACCAGGATGAGAGCAGCCCTCACAGTGGAGAAGCGAGTGGCAATAGCCCTCTGGAAGCTTGCAACGCCAGACAGCTACCGGTCAGTTGGGAATCAATTTGGAGTGGGCAAATCTACTGTGGGGGCTGCTGTGCTGGAAGTAGCCAAAGCAATCATTAAGCTGCTGCTACGAAAGGTTGTGACTCTGGGAAACGTGCAGGTCATAGTGGATGGCTTTGCTGCAATGGGATTCCCTAACTGTGGGGGGGCCATAGATGGAACCCATATCCCTATCTTGGCACCGGAGCACCAGGGCACCCAGTACATAAACTGCAAGGGGTACTTTTCAATGGTGCTGCAAGCACTGGTGGATCACAAGGGACGTTTCACCAACATCCACATGGGATGGCCAGGAAGGGTTCATGACGCTCGTGTCTTCAGAAGCACTACTCTGTTTAAATGGCTTCAGCAAGGGACTTACTTCCCAGACCAGAAAATTACAGTTGGAGATGTTGAAATGCCTGTAGTTATCCTGGGGGACCCAGCCTACCCCTTGATGCCCTGGCTCATGAAGCCATACACAGGCAGCCTGGACAGTGGTCAGGAGTTGTTTAACTACAGGCTGAGCAAGTGCAGAATGGTGGTAGAATGTGCATTTGGCCGTCTCAAAAGGCGCTGGAGAAGCTTACTTACTCGCTCAGACCTCAGCCAAACCAATATCCCCTGTGTTATTGCTGCTTGCTGTGTGCTCCACAATCTCTGTGAGAGTAAGGGGGAGACCTTTATGGCAGGGTGGGAGGCTGAGGCAAATCACCTGGCCGCTGATTATGTGCAGCCAGACACCAGGGCAATTAGAAGATCACACCAGGAAGCGGTGCGCATCAGAGAAGCATTGAAAACGAGTTTCATCATGGGCCAGGGTACGGTGTGACTGCTGTGTTTCTTTCCCCTTCATGCACACCCCCCCCCAAGTATTGACTCCTGCTGCTGCAAGCAAGCTTCCCTCCACCCTTCCATAACAGCTTGCTTATGGAAATAAAGTTATTATCTGTAGAAAACCTTGTATTCTTTATTAAAAGTCAGTCCCTGTAAGCAACCCACCCTCCCTCTTGCTTTTACAAGCATGTGATTAAAAATACATAAGTAGGGGTTTTTGGAGGAGGGAGGGAGGGAGGGAAGGAAGACAAAGGCAATTAAGGAAGCCTTGAAAACGAGTTTCATCGTGGGCCAGGGTACGGTGTGACTGCTGTGTTTCTTTCCCCTTCATGAACCCCCCCACATGTATTGACTCCTGCTGCTGCAAGCAAGCTTCCCTCCACCCTTCCATAACAGCTTGCTTACTATCAGTTACTATCTGTAACCAACCCACCCTCCCACTGCCTTTGAATAGCATGTCCTAAGAGTAAAAGAAATGAAAAGGTACCCCGGGAGTGGTTTGGGAGGAGTATAGGAGGGAAGAAAAATGCCATTAAGGGCATTTCAATGTAATGACAGCCTTTTGGTTGGACTGTCCACGGGGGTGGAGTGGGCAGGTGCAGAAAGCCTTCCCCCACGCGTTCTTACACGTCTGGGTGTGGAAGATATGGGACATGGTGAGTACTGGTGGTTAAACATGGGCTGGAGTGGCACTCTGTGACCCCGCAGTTCTTCCACCAGACTTCGGAGGAGGTCACTCTGATCGCGAAGCAGCTCCAGCGTTGCAGCCTGCCACCGCTGATCTTCCTGCCTACACCTCTGATCTTCCTGCCGCCACATCTCATCTCGAGCGTCCCTCCTGTCTTCACGTTCACTGGCAACGTCCCTGTACTTTGCGACCACGTGTTTCCACTCCCCCAGATGAGCTCTTTCGCTGTGGGTTACTGCCATTATTTCTGTGAACATCTCCTCCCGTGTCCTCTTCTTCCTCAGCCTTCTTATCTGACCTATCCGTCGGACTGGAGTAGGGAGGCTAGAAAAATGTGCAGCTGCAGGTGTGGGGGAAAAGAGTGACAGAAGCATCATAAGAGATACATTTCACAGAACAATGGTTATACTCTTTCACAGTGAACTACACTATTCACCGTACGTAGCACATGTCACTTCACTACAAGGTCGCCTTTGGAATCTTTTAGTATTTAGTGCTTGTGGCTGTGGTGTCAGAGATCAACACAGACGCAGGTCAGGGGATTACAAAAAAGCTTGCTGGCAGACATGGTAAGTCTGATGGCAGTGAACAGTGCAACCTCTTTTATTACCCTGTACCCCTGGCTATTAACAGGTAATATTCATGCTTGGCAGCCAAACTGCTAAAAAGCAAAACTTTTGCTTCTTTTCTTATGCCATCACAAAGGTTCAGCACTAGAGGAAAATTGTGAATGGTTCCCCCCCCCCCCGCATGTCTGCTGTAATGGCAGGTCACTTTACGCCTCCCCCCTCCACTCTCTGCCTTGGCAATTAGCAGCGATAATTCCTGCTGCCCAAATGCTAAAAAGGTCAGCGCCATTAGAGACACCTCCCCGTAGGAACGTGCAGGTTTTTACCATCCCCCACATGGCTAACTGCTAGGAAAGGTTTTTTATTAATGGAGCAGGAAAGCAGAAACGAAGGAATGGTCATCTCTGTCCCCTTAATAAAGTACATGACTTTTTAACAGGTGATCATGAACGATACCACTCTCCTGAGGATAACAGAAAGAGAAAAAGAAATTATGCTTCTTGAATGCCAGCAATTCCCGGGGCCATACGCAGCTAGGCTTTGTCATGCAATGATACCCGATTACGTGCTCCAGGCATGGCGTGGTAAAGTTTCGTACCATGGTGGACGGAATAAGGCTGCCCTGCCCAGAAACCTTCTGCAAAGGCTATTGGGGTACCTCCAGAAGTGCTTCACAGAGATGTCCCTGGAGGATTTCCGCTCCATCCCCAGACATGTTAACAGACTGTTCCAGTAACTTTAATGCCAGCTACTGCATGCAAGCCCTCATGGCAAATCAATCATTAAAAACGGTTGCTTTTAAACTATGGTTTTTATTTAAAAAAGTACACTCACCAGAGGTCGCTTCCACGGCTTCATTGTCTGTGCTACTGGCTTGAGAGGGCTGGGAGGGTACTTCTGTCAGGGTGAGGAAAAGCTCCTGGCTGTTGGGGAAAATGGAGTGCTGTGTGGTCTCTGCCATCTCGTCCTCCTCCTGTTCCTCCTCCACTTCTTCGCCATCTGCAGAATCATCAGCAGTGGCAGAGATTACTACCCCCACCTCTGAATCCACAGACAAGGGGGGGCTTGTCGTGGCGCAGTTACCTAAAATTGCGTGAAGCTCCGCGTAGAAGCGGCATGGTTTTGGGCCAGATCCGGATCTGCCATTTGCTGCTTTGGTCTTCTGGTACGCTTGTCTGAGCTCCTTCACTTTAACTCTACACTGCACCGAGTCTCTGCTATGGCCTCTCTGCATCATGGCATTAGAAATCTTTTCAAAAGTTTTCTCATTTCGTCTACTAGAATGCAGTTCTGATAGCACAGAATCTTCTCCCCATACAGCTATCAGATCCAATATCTCCTGTGTGTTCCACGCTGGAGCTCTTTTCCTATTTTCAGGAGACTGCATTGTTACCTGTGCTGCTGAGAGCTCCACACTGGCCAAACAGGAATTGCAATTCAAAAGTTCCCGGGGCTTTTCCTGTGTACCTGGCCAGCAGTAGAGTTCCTTTACCTGTCCAGAGCGGCCACTGGTGCACTGTGGGATACCTCCCGGAGGCCACTAACTTCGATTTCCGTCCACACTAGCCCAAAATCGATTTTGTAAAATCGATTTTAGGGTTACTCCTTTCGTTTAGCTGGAGTACAGAAATCGATTTTAAGACCCCTTAAAATCGATTTTAAGTGCCTTGTAGTGTGGACGGTTACAGCGTTAAATCGATTTAACGCTGTTTAAATCGATTTAACACTCTAGTGTGGACCTGGCCAAAGATTCATAACTTTGCTAGACACTAAAAAGTCAGTCTTAATAAAGACACTGGATTTATGTCTTATTACAACAATCTGTAGCCCACTAGCCCCCTTTTTGTCCCCATTACTACAGGAGTGTTAATGGACCACTTTACCTTGAATGGTTCTTTAGAGTACATGCTCACTACTTATGCTATGCTAAATTGTCTGATCTTGTATTTAGCTGTGAAACTCTTATTACCTTTCCCAGACATGAGGAAGACCACGGTGTAGCTCAAAAGCTTGTCTTTCTTAACAAGAGACATTGGTCCAATAAAATATATTACCTCATTCACCTTGTGTCTCAGGCAATCCAGGTCAGTTTGTATAATTGATCTGTCTCCCTCATTCTGTACCTACCTATATTTGGTGTCATCTACAAATTTTCCAGCAAGAACTTCATATTTTCTTCCCAGATAATCAATAAATATATTGAAAAGCATAGGTGCTGAGTGCGTTTAGGCACCTATAGGATTCAGTGGGAGTTTTATGTATTGTGACAGAGCCCAAATGGTCACAACCAAAGACTCGGGTGTTTAAGTACCTTTGTGGATCTGGGCCTTTGTCACTGTCACTGGTCATGGGCTACTTAAGGGAAGAAAAACAGGTAACAGATCAGAACTGCATGGCCATATGCAATTGACTCAGATGAGGTGCTGATCTAAGAATGGGAAAAGGTAAAGGCACAATACCTAACTAAGGAGGTGAACTCAAGAGACCAGAAAAGAGAGACATTCAGCTAGCCCCATAACCATGATACCAGCCTTCAGTTTACCAGGTCATCTCATTTATGCTTTTTAAATATTGATACATTATTTTTTCCCCTGGTCTTCTGAAATTTCTCCCATATTCCAAACCATGCTAAAAATCAGCTCTAATGACTCAGAGAGCTACTTTAAGAGTTCTCTTAAGACTTCTGGTGAACATCCT
This sequence comes from Gopherus evgoodei, assembly GCF_007399415.2. Lineage (NCBI taxonomy): Eukaryota > Metazoa > Chordata > Testudines > Testudinidae > Gopherus > Gopherus evgoodei. Next base: position 285,346,563 of record NC_044323.1, on the reverse strand, counting down.
CCCTACTTCTACCTTTTCTGCATCAGAATTTAGATTTTTACTATCCTGACTTAGTAGTGGACCTATTCCATTGGTAGGGTTTCAGGTGTTCCCAATATAAAGAATTATCTTACTGCCCTTACTCACTGGCCATTGATATTTCACTGATAGCAATTAGAATGAATCAGCAGTTAGTTTTAGCTTCCCTTATCAGTTGTCTGCATTACCTATCACTTCACCCATTTTATATTGTTTTTATTTTAATTTCAAAGTTCACCACCCTTATTCTCCAAGACAATCTGTTTATGTGATTGCAGAATTATGTTTGTTTGTTTTTTAAAACTTCTACTCTTTTTTAAACTCCCAATTATCACTCACATTTATAGATTTACATTTCTCTTCCCACTCCATTTCTGATTGTTTTCAGCTGTGGAAGATTGTCCCTTTTAAAGAAAATATATAGATCCCTGGTCAGGGCTCTACTGTTTGCACATACCAAATGAAATTAGATCATAATCATTCGCACCTGGGTAGCCAGCAAATTTCAGTTCAGGAATCATAATCTTTGACACTCAAATGAAGTCTAGTATAGAATTGCCCCAAGTAGCTTACAATAATTGTGTTAGAAGGTTTTCCCCTACAAACTTTAGATGCTTTGAGGATGTTTTACTAGTGGCAGGATGAGACGTCCAGCATATGTCACCCAGATTAAAATCGTCCATGATAAACACTTTTTTTTCATTCTACACATTATAGGCAAATGTTTAAGGAGCTGCTCATCCTGTTCCCTTGTCTGATTAGACTGTCTGTGGCAGACCCTACCAATATCCATTCTTGTGATGTATTGTTAGAACACTCATCTATAAGCATTCCAAGTCCTGCCCTTCTAAAGTGTCAATAACTGAAGCAGGCACTGGGGGACAATGTACAGTGCTACCCTGCCTCCCCTTCTTCCCTAAGTAAAGGTACATGCAATGGTTTTAACATTCCAATCATGTCACCCATATGACTCACCCCATGGCAGCAGGGCCCAGTTGTCTCTCTGCTGGTCATCACTACAGAAGCAGCATTTGAATTCTCCTGCAGTGTGCTGGGTGTGGTCAATGAGAATATTCACAAGAGTAAAGTTAACCATCTGCATAAGTGTTTTCAGGATCAGGGCCGACAGTCCCTAACTGGGAGCTCTAACAGACATATCCTCTGTGGATCAGGCACAGTTAGGAATGATTAATCTACTCTGAACTGTAAGGCCCAGATCCATAAAGAGACTTAGGTTACACCTGCAAGATGGGCTGATGGAAGAATGCAGTTCTAAATATCTCTGGCTCTGTTGCTACATGGTAAAAGCATTTGTGTTGTTTGGCGCTAAAGCCAAACCTTTTAGGTGGAGAAATTTGAAACTTATTTCTAAACTAAATAATCCAATAGTTGAACACAGTCACAAGTCATATGTAACTTTTTTTTAAGAGAGGTGCTTTAGTAATCAGCATTTTCCTCCAAGATTCAATAATTTTTCATCAGGCACTCATCAACAGCATAGAAGTTTTAGTTCAATCCAATTAGTGCAATTTAGTCTGTTCAATGCAAGTCACTGGGTTTTAATTGAATCCAATTAGACACAAATCAAAAGAAGTCAATTCCAACTAATTATCCTCTATATAAATCAATAGCATTCAATTAAAATCAATGAGGATCTTATTTACTCTAATGACTGACCTGTTCCTCCCTTCAGATGGTATGAAAGGAGCCCACACATAGTTCAACTCAATGGCTTTTGGCAAGTGTTGCTCCTTTTAAAGGGGATAATGTACCACCAGAGCCAAACAATATGAAACTGGATAGCATTTTCCTGGGTTACCCTTTAGGATCATTCTATACCAAAGCCCATTTTCTACTTTGGACCTGCAATAAAATCATAATCTTCCATTACACAGAGAGCAATACTCTGTGTGTGCATATGCACATAAGGAGACATTTGAAAACTGAGCTTTGCAGGTGGAGTAGACAAGCTCCTACATTTGCACACTTTCAACTGTTTACTTTTATTTTGAAATTCCCCCTGTTTTAAGGAGGGGTCATACTCTGAAAGTCAATTTAATGTGAGTAGGATTTATTTGTGTGTGTATTTAAATACCATGCTGGATTGAGCTACAGTGCTCATTGCAGGATAGAGCCCATGGATCACAAGATGTTCAGGGCCAGGACTCTCTATTATGAGTTTCTACAGGGCATGAAACAAAGGGAGCCCTGATCTTAGTTAGAGCATCTATGTGCTACTGTAAGATAAATAATAGGTTACAAAGTATGGCTTGCTTTCCCCAAAGGAGTGTAAATGTAATTCTTAGAACCAGGTTTCTGACCCATGATTATGAATTCAGAATCCTCTTTCTATGAATAACCTCCAATATTCATGCAAAGTGTGTTAATATTGCCAGTATCATAGAATATTAGTGTTGGAAGGGACCATGGGAGTTCATCTAGTCCAACCCCCTGTTTAAAGCAGGGCCAATCTCCAGGCAGTTTTTTACCCCAGTTCCCTAAATAGACCCCTCAAGGATTGAACTCACAACCTAGGTTTAGCAGGCCCATGATCAAGCCACTGAGCTATCCTTCCCCCCATATCATATTCTCCAGTGGCTAGTACAGAAATCCAGACCAGGTTTCACCCTTGGTGAAACTATAACCAGCTATAGTCTGCCATTAACTCCTTGCTGTTGCCTTCCTGGACTTCTTCCTGCTTAGCCCCACTGAAGCCTTCCCAGCCTCTGTAGATTAATCCTTCTTTCAGGGCCATGACTCTAAGGGCCCTCCCCTAGAATCCCCCAACAGACACTCAGCCCATAAAATATAAACATAAATCTATCCACCCTCCAGAGGCTTGACGTGACATCTGTATCATTTTTACCCTACTCTGTTCCATAGTTCAATGCCTCCCAGGGACTCCCTCTGCCTTTTGCCAGAGTTTCCCAACACAGCCTACTCCACTCTAGTGGCTGCTCTGTCTTTCTTAGACTTCTGCCAGATTTCTGTATTCAGGAGAGGATTCCAAGGTTCTCTCCCCCTGGGCTTCCCCCTTGACCCTCCTGGTTGCTTAACTCACAAATCCCAGAGAGTGACTGCAGAATTCATTCCTCTCCTTACAGCCATTTTCTGTGCTAGATTTTCTGCCTTTAAAATAGCCACCCAGCTCCTCTCTCAGCTGGGATTCACCTTTTAACCAACCCTGGCTCACCTTCCAAGTGCACCCAGATGTCTAATTCACCTGTCAGGCCACATTAACCCATTTAGAGCCTGTGTGGGCTATACATCCCATTGCATTAGGAATTAAAAGTCTAGCCTTTTTCACTGATATCAAGCTTGGCAACCTCAAATACTCTACTGGATTTGAGTGAGATTCACAGTATAGTCTCTGAATATTTATCTGAAAAGGTGCATTCTAGTGACAATTCTCATCTGGAATCATTTGCTTGCTTGATGTAAATAAATAATTATAAGGTTAAAAAAATAACTAACAATAATAATGCCTATTATATAGCGAGTGAAGAGGAGGCAGTCTTTCCCAGCATGTGAAGCAACTAGTCTGCAAGATTGCTGCTCATTGCAGAAAACCATATGTTTAGCTTTCCAAAATGGAACTCAGGCTCAGATTTTGGTAGGGTACATAGACGGAGGGTTTATATACATGGGGTATTATTATGGAATAGTTATTCCTGATTAACTCCCTGCATGGATGTTTTTATTCCAGAATAAGAAATTCTTATTCTGGAATAAGGGAGCCCATACACGGAGTTAATCAGGAACAGTTAATCCACTTTATATTTATACACAACCTTACTCTGGATTAATTTTCCTGTGGAGGCAAGCCTACAGTTTTAAAAATCTGCTGGCCATTCAGATTTTAACATATGTACATATTTTGGTAATGTGCCATTTTCTGAAATCACACTGAGTGCAGCTTATGTATAGCTAGCTGCCTTTATGCACTTCTCTAATGACCTTTCACAAAGATGCACTTAAATATGGAGTGATGGCACAATCCAAAATGAAATGGTCTCTGGCTACAAAACCCCCCCAAAAAAACTAGAAGAGCAAAGCTGCTCGATTCATTGTAGAAAACAAAGGTTCTGCTAACTTTGGCATTTATTGTTGTAACCAATCCATTATATTTTCATGTTTTCAGTTGGAAACCACTACAATTTTTTGTTCTTGAGCAAGGGGAAAAACAATAGAAGACAGCTGGCAGTTTTTCAGAGCAAACTATCCCACTGTGTAGGAAAGATAGGAAGTATGGCAAGAAACCACCCTGGCTTAACCAAAAGATCTTCAATTATCTAAAAATCAATAAAGAGTTCTACCAAAAGTGGAAACTAGATCAAATTACAAAGGATGAATATAAACAAAAAACACAAGTATGTAGGGAGAAAATAAAAAGGCAAATGCACAAAAGGAGATCAAACTAGCTAGAGACATAAAGGGTAACAAGAAAACATTCTACAAATAGATTAGAAGCAAGAAAAGGACCAAGGACAGGGTAGGCCCGTTACTCAATGGGGGGGGGGAAATAATAACAGAAAATGTGGAAATGGCAGAGGTGCTTAATGACTTCTTTGTTTCAGTTTTCACTAAGGAAGTTGATGGTGATTGGACATCTAACATAGTGAATGCCAGTGAAAATAAGGTAGGGTCAGAAGAGGATAAAATAGGAAAAGAACAAAGTTAAAAATTACTTAGACAAGTTAGATATCTTCAAGTCACCAGGACCTGATGAAATGAATCCTAAAATACTCAAAGAGCTGACTGAGGAGATATCTGAGCCATTACCGATTATTTTTGAAAAGTCATGGAAAATGGGAGAGATTCTAGAAGACCGGAAAAGGGAAAATACAGTGTCAATCTATAAAAAGTAAAATAAGGACAACCCGGGGAATTACAGACCAGTCAGATTAACTTCAGTACCTGGAAAGATAATGGAACAAATAATTAAGGAATCAATTTGCTAACATCTAGAAGATAATAAGGTGATAAGCATAGATTTGTCAAAAACAAATCGTGTCAAACCATCATGATAGCTTTCTTTGACAGGGTAACAAGCCTTGTGGATAGGGGGGAAGTGGTAGACGTGGTATATCTTGATGTTAGTAAAGCTTTTGATACTGTCTCGCATGACCTTCTCATAAACAAATTAGGGAAATACAACCTAGATGGAGCTACTATAACATGGATGCAAAAATTTTTGGAAAACCATTCCCAGAGAATAGTTATCAGTGGTTCAGTGTCATGCTGGGAGGACATAATGAGTGGGATCCCATAGGGATCAGTTCTAGGTCAGTTTTTTCAATATCTTCATAAATGATTTAGATAATGGAATAGAGAGTACACTTAGAAAGTTTGTGAGCAATACCAAGCCGGGAGAGATTGCAAGTGCATTGGAGGATAGGATTAAAAATCAAAATGATCTGGAGAAACTGGAGAAATGGTCTAAAGTAAATAGGATAAAATTCAATAAGGACAAATGCAAAATACTCCATTTAGGAAGAAACAATGAGTTGCACATATACAAAATGAGAAATGACTGCCTAGGAAGGAGCACCGCAGAAAGGAACCTGGGAGTCATAGTGGACCACAAGCTAAATGAGTCAACAGTGTAACGCTATTGTAAAAACAAACCAACAAACCTAACCCACAAACAAACACATAATTCTGGGATGTACTAGAGGGAGTGCTGTAAGCAAGACACGAGAACTAATTCCGCTCAACTCTACTCTGATTAGGACTCAACTGGAGTATTGTGCCCAGTTCTGGGTACCACATTTCAGGAAGGACATGAACAAATTGGAGAGAGCTCAGAGAAGAGTGACAAAAATGAATAAAGGTCTAGAAAACATGACTTTTGAGGGAAGATTGAAAAAATTGGGTTTGTTTAATCTGGAAAAGAGAAGACTCATAGGGGACAAAAGTGGTTTAGGTTGGACATTAGGAAAAGCTTCCTAACTGTCAGGGTGGATAAGCACTGGAATAAATTGCCTAGGGAAGTTTTGCTGTCTCCATCCTTGGAGATTTTAAAGAGCAGGTTAGACAAACACCTGTCAGAGATAGTCTAGATAATACTTAGTCTTGCCATGAGTGCAAGGGACTGGACTAGATGGACTCTTGAGGTCCCTTCCTGTTCTATGATTGTTAGGGTCAGATCATTGTAGCCTTACCTATGCTGAGTAGCTTCCTACTCCATGAGTAGTCCCATTAAAATGAGTGAGGCTGTTTAGGAATTAAGGCCTGAATGCATAAAAGCTGTCAGGTGCCTAACTCCCAGATTTGGGGCCATGATAATGCACAAAACTTCCTCTGACCCCTGTAGGCATCTAAACTCACTTAGCACCTAAATTTTTGCAGTAAAAGCTCCCTATGCACCTATGTTTCCGCTTTCCAACATGTAAATTTAGAACTCACTATGAAATGAAGAGGAGTCCAAGGCCTTTTCTAACAACGGATACAGACCCCTTTTTTGAGATCCCATTGAGGAGGCTTATTTATTAAGAAAGCAGGACTCATACTCAACTTCCAGTGAATACGCAATACAATACAAGAGATACGGTCAACCTTAAATGTCAAAAATGTTTCTCCTTTTCAAGCGTAGGCAAGATTGATAAGAATTTACTACCAGCCTGCAATGTGCTTGTTAGAGAGGACAGCGGGATGCATAGCCCAATGCAGATAAATGGACTCAGAGGAAAAAAATGTCTTTCCTAAACATTGTCAATAAGGAACATAATTTAAAATGACAGCTGGGCTAAAAACAAATAAAACATATTATCCCTGAATACTTTATCCACAACATGCATATGTATTTCCAAATAGATTTGTGTAACAGATAAGCAAATAATGGGGAAAATCATGCCAATCATAATTTATTAGAATTCCAAATTAATCAAATAAATTATGAGCATTAAAGTATCTACTAGCAGCCTCAACCAAGAAAAGGCTCCTTTGCATTTGGTGCTGGGCACACTCTTAATAAGAGAAAGCCCACATGGGGTGGAAGATGAAACCAAAGTTAAGTGACTTGCCCAGAGTCACCCAGCAGTTCAGCGGCAGAGCCAGGAATGCAACCCAGGTGTCCTCGGTCTCAAGCGTGACCAAATCCCCTGGATTATACTACATTTAATACAAATTATTTGAAAATTATCTGCTGTAGATAGTGGATCCTCTGACACATTTTATACATCTCCTATAGGAGAGTGGAAAGAACTAATGGAGAAATAATCAGATGGAAAATGATGATTTTCTTTATCCTACCAAGCTCTTCTTTCATACCCTCACACAACAGACACTCTGGCACAGGCAGATCAAAATAGGTCTTTTGACCTTTTCATCTCACTCTCTCTGCATGATTGGATGTCATCACTAAACTCAATCATAGGATACTAGGGTAAAGTTCAGATTATGCAAAGGGCCTGTGCACCATTTAACCCCTCAGATTAGATGGTCTTTTTTCTGGCCCTCTGTACACAATTTCACCTGCTGCTGCACTTACTGGGTGCATATAGTTGGGCTGATCTTTCATTATCTAGGAACATAGGATAGAATATTAGGGTCAGAAGGGACCTCAGAAGATCATCTAGTCCAACCCCTGCTCAAAGCAGGACCAATCCCCAGATTTTTACCCCAGTTTCCCAAATGCCCCTGAGGATTGAACTCATAAGCCTGGATTTAGCAAGCCAATGTTCAGACCACTGAGCTATCCCTCCTGCCCCCATAAGAATATCAGAGCAGCCACAGTGGGTCACACCAGTGGTCCACATAGCCCAATATCCTATCTCTGACATGGCCAATTCCAGATGCTTCAGTTTGGTCTCCACTAGAAAAGTAGGTTGATTTAACTACGTTGGTCATGAGTGTGAAAAATCCACACTTTTAAGCAGCGTTGTTAAATTGACTTAAGTCCCCATGTGTACAGTACTAGGTGGATGGAAGAATTCTTCGGTTGGCCTTTGTACAGCCTCTTGGGGACGTGGATTACCTACGTAGATGGGAGAATCCCTTCTATTGGCATAGGCAGTGTCTATGCTGAAGAACTAGAGAGGTGCAGCTGCAGTGGTACCGCTGAGTGTTATAAGTGTTGACAAGCTCTTCAGAGGGAACAAAACAGGGTAATTTCAAGTGATCCATCCCCTGTCATCCAGTTCCAGCTTCTGGCAGTTGGAGCTTTAGGGACACCCAGAACATGGGTTTGCATTCCTGACATCTTGGCTGATAGCCTCCATGAATTTAGCTAATTATTTTTTGAACCCAATGGCCATCACAAACTCGCCTGGCAACAAGTTCTACAGGGCAACCGTATGCTGTGTGAAATACTACTTTCTTGTGTTTGTTTTAGCCCCAATGTCTATTAATTTCATTGGATGAGAGCCTAGTTCTTGTGTTATGTGAAAGGGTAGATAACACTTCCCTATTTCTTTCTCCATACCCTTCATGATTTTGCAGACCTCTATCATATCCCCTACTTGGTCACCTCTTTTCTAACATGAAGAGTCCCGTTTTTTTAAATCTCTCCTATTAAAGCTGTTCCATATCCCTAATGATTTTTGTTGAACTTCTCTGTAGCTTTTCCAGTTCTAATGTATTTCTCTAAATGGGGCAACCAGAATTGCTAACAGTTTTCTAGGTGTGGGCATACCAGGGATTTATATAGGAGCATTATAATATTTTTGTCTTATTATCTATCCCTTTCCTAATGGTTCCCAACATTCTGTTCACTTTTTTAACTGCTGCTGCACATTCAGAGGATGTTTTCAGAGAACTATCCACAATAACGTCCAGATCTCTTTCTTGAGTGGTAACAGCTAATTTAGATCCCGTCATTGTGTATGTGTAATTGGGGTTATGTTTTCCAGTGTGCATTATTTTGCATTTACCAACATTGAATTTAATCTGCCATTTTGTTGCCCAGTCTCCCAGTTTTCTGAGATCCTGTGATGGTGCACACTCACCTCTTATAAGCACTTCCTGTCAGCTGGGTGTGATCCTGCACACATTCCTTTCCTTACTGCCCCCTGCCAGCTGTTGTTGTGGGTCTTTTCTGGGTCTGCACTTTGGCTAAGTTACACAGCCAAACACATGAATGAACCTCTTCCAGGGCAAAAGGTCCTACAGGGCCTTTCCCTGTGCCCTTGTTGGTGTCTGAAGCCCTGTCTCTGGGCTCAGTTCTCACCCCCTTTGGGGCTAGCTTTAAGTCTGTCCCTGCCCTGGTGTGGAACAGTGCCCCTAGGTTTTTCTTTCTTTGTCTTTAGCAGTTCTCTGGAGTCTCTTTAAGTCCTGCCCTTCATTTGGGCACTCTGAGGAAGCCTTATACCTGTCTCACGGCTTACTCCACACTCCCAGTGGTTGGTGGGGGACCTGGGCCCACCCACTACTCTGGGTCCCAAACCAAGGACCCTACAAATAGCAGCCATGTGCTGCTTCATTTAACTCTGCTGCTGCTGCTGCTATTCCCTGGGCCACTTCCCACATAGCCCATTCCTCTTTACCTGAGGGTTCTCTATCTGTTCCCTGATTTAGCAGGGTCTGTTCCAGGCCTCCTTACCTGGAGAGTTTTACAGTCTTCCAGTCCTTTCTTCCCCTTATGTTCCCAGCCAGCAACTGACCTGCTCAGCCCCTGCAGCTCCTTTTAGATGAGCCTTCTGTGCTCTGATTGGCTGTTTCCCTGCAGCCTTTCTAGGCAGGCCTGGAGGATCCACTTTTACTGCGCCTTTTAAGGTGGTGGGGTGTGGTAGGACCACGAGGCCTCCAGCAGAGGGCCTCAAATGGCCTGGTACACTCCCTCACAGATCCCTTTGTAACTCTTCACAGTGTGCTTTGGATTTAACTATTTTGAGTAATTTTGTGTCATCTGCAAACGTTGCCACCTCAGTGTTTTCCCCTTTTCCAGATGATCTGAATATATTGAACAGCACAGGTCCCAAAACAGATCCTTGGGGGACCCCACCTTTTCCCTCTTTCCATTGTGAAACCTGTCCATCTATTTTTATCCTTTTGTTTCCTATCTTTTAGACAAATACTGATCAATGAGAGGACCTTCCCTCTTCTCCCATGACTGCTCACTTCGCTTAAGTTCCTATGGTGTGGGACCTTGCGAAAGGCTTTTCTGAAACTCCAAGTACACTGTATTGAGTGGATCCCCTTGGGTGACAAAACTTCCATATTCATGTTAGGCTTCCGTTCAAGAATTCTGAGGAATTGCTTCATCCACAGATCTGCTACTCCTTCCTCTGCTGGAGGGCTCATAAAGCATGTAAAGGGATGCTACCCAATCCGATAGGGGAATGAGAGAGAAAAATGGGGTCGGTTTCCTTTGTGCTCTGGAGATGCAAAATAAGGAATATTTAAATACGATTTATTTGTCATTTGTGACACACACAAGAGAAAGGATCATGGTTGAAATCCATTACTCTGCAGAAGGTCAGCTCTAAGCAGAGGCAGCATCTAGGTCTGTTTAAGCAATGCTTTGAGGACTTCAGTGGGACTCAAGTGGAGCTTAGCCTTTTCCTGTCTATCTGGACAGCAGCGTCCTTCACCCTCTTTGAGTAGGAGGTGAAATCCTGACCCCTTGACATCAATGGCACAACTCCCATTCATTTCAATGGAGCCTGCATCTCACCCTACTCATTAAAGGGAATGTGCACATAATCTTTGGAAGTAGAAAAGAGTGCAGCTGCCACCCAGAGTCTGCTAACCCCACTCCTCCCTAATGAAAATAAGATGATTACTAGATATCTCATTAATTTTCCTGACACATCCCTGAGAACCCTGAAAATGAACGGGGAAAGAGAAAGAACCTTATAGGGCTACCTAAACCTGCAGACCAATGTGCCATCACATCTGACCTCACTGGAACTAAACTAAGAAACAAATAGTATCTTTTCTAAATCCTTCTGTGACACAGGGTGTAACAGGGCTCACTGCTCACCACTGGCACACCTCCTTATTGCTCATCTGGGGAATTAGCTTGCCCCTTGTCAGACAGCCCTTCCTGCAGTTGTTCAGCTCATTATCTCAATTTCATCATCCAGGACTCAAAGTAGCCTTCACCTTTGAGACACAGCTGCTCTCTCTTCATGACTTGACCCTCCAGACAGGTCACTTATTCCCCTTCCAGGGTCTGCCAAAATCTTTCAGGATGAGAGGTCCCTCTGCCATTTAAGGCAGTGCTCCATTCTGCACTGATAGGCTCTGCCACTTGCTGAGTGGCTGGTAGGGGAACCTGGGCCCACCCAGGGCCAGCGCTTCCATTTAGGCAGCCTAGGCAATCGCCTAGGGCGCCAGAATAATTGGTGGGCGCCGTTTTGCCAAAGGAGGTGGCAGGCGGCTCCGGTAGAGCTGCCACACTGGTGCCTGCGGAGGGTCCACTGATCCCGCGGCTCGGGTGGAGCTGCCTCAGTCGTGCCTGTGGACGGTCGGCTGCTCGCGCGGCTCCGGTGGACCTCCCGCAGGCACCACTGTGGCAGCTCCACCGGAGCCGCGGAGCACCGGACCCTCCACAGGCACCACTGCAGCAGCTCCACCGGAGCCACGGAGTGCCAGACCCTCTGCAGGCACATCTGCGGCAGCTCCACCAGAGCCGCGGAGCGCCGAACCTTCTGCGGGCACCACTGCGGCAGCTCCACCAGAGCCGTGGGACCAGCACGCGGGGTGGCTAAATTGCTGTCTGCCTAGGGCGCTCAAACCCCTAGCGCCGATCCTGGGCCCACCCTCTGCTCCTGGTTCCAGTCCAGGGATCTTATGCTCCACAGTTATGGTCTACTTATTCCGAGTCTTGGTTGCTACTTCTCTGGGTGCTGTCCTACTCCCTCCCTCTATCTTCTGGCACCTCTGGCTTTACCACCCATCTGAGCTTCCTCTGCCCCTATGGCTACTTCCCCCTTTGGCTTCTTGCCAGGTCCTATAATATCCAACACACTCCTTCCCATCAGGGAGTGACTGCAAACTACTTTCCTTGGTGTCCCCCATATGTTCTGAGCTTCCTAGCTTTATAGAACTCTGCTTGTTCCTGCCCAGATGAGCTTCATCCTTAATTAAGCGTCACTGATCCCTGGCTCCTCTCCAGGTGTAGCCTATGCAGTTAATTGTCCCATCTAACATATCTTAACCTCTTCAGGACTGGTGTGATATAAATACCCCATCACACAGAGTTGGTGGCTTTTTTTCTCCTGAGAACAATTGAAAAGCCAGTTAAACTTCAACTCAGTGCCTTTGTGGTATTTCCAACTACCCTCTCTAAAGAGTTCTGTAGTTTTCTTGCTGAGATTTTTCTGATGTATCTTATCTTCTATCCTAATTCCCATTGGAGTTAAAGATTGTTGTACCTACAGTTCGTACGTAGTCTACATTCGAGACGTGGGACTGAAATCAGAGCATATGTCTGTGAGTGGTAGGTGGAAGGTGGTAAGATAGTTAGAGATGGAGGGAGAAGCGAAGAGCTCAGTATATGCTACTGGAGAAAAATGTCACTAGGTATTAGAGGTGTATGCAGAGGGAGCAGTGTCTGCAGAGGCTCCTAAGAAGATGCAGGGAGACAACCTAGTGGAGCAGCTGTAGGTTGCATTACTTGAGTACAGGGAGAAAATTACAAAAAGTTAATGTTCATGATAGAGCCAAAAAGGTAGAAAAATGTTGAGTGAACTACAGAGAATGTTTAGCATAGCAGGAAATTCAGCAGCTCTTCACTCTATTATGCTAGGCTGCAAACTGAAACTAGGCCATATCTCACATTAGTTAGACCTGTCAATCAGTTTGCAGTTGTGATAATGTACCAGACCTGTGATGGATCACAAATGACCACCACTAGAATCATGCTTGCCTTAAGGTTATTCGGTCACCAAAGGGAAGGCTGTGGCATGAACACCCAGATACAGAGGATCCAATCCTAATGTATAGCACAAATGGCAGTGGTGCAATGCAAGTGGTTCTATACCCACTGTATACACCCCCTCCAATCCTTGTGTGGGCAGTGAGGCTGGCTCAGCTCCTGGTATAGGTTATATCAGCCTCAGAACACTTGCATTCCCCTTCTTTCTCCGACATGGGCATGTCTCCAACATGCCCCATACATTGGGGAGCTGGAGATGTAGAGTTGGAGGCTCCTCAAGGGTGACCACTCATCCTGAATTGGGTGGGAAAGACCAGAAATGCACAGTTCAAATCCTGGTCATGGGAATGACTCCAAGACAGCATTTGCCCTGGATTACCTGCAGGGCTGATCCACACCTGCCCAAGGCTTGGGGTGGTGCTAGACTCTTCTGGAGGCAGGCAGGGTGGCTGACGTGGGCCTTAGCTGTCTCCATGCCACTAGGTCCCTCCTCCTTTTCCCAAGAGTCCCGCTCCCTGGCCAGGCCAGAGGGTGGAGCTGGGCAGTAATGCCCAGGGACCCTGATCTGTTGTGGGGAGCCTCGGACACTCAAACTGCCTTCAGTAGACACGGGCTGCGGACTGCTTGAGCACCCAGGCCCCCTGCCCAGGGCAGGTGGAAGGTCTGGGGAAACCTAGGCTCCAGATGTTTTCAAGTCACCAGGGTCTAATGAAATACATCCTACAATACTCATGGAGCTCACTGAGGAGATATTTGAGGCATTAGCAATTATCTTCAAAAAGTCATGGAAGACAGAAGAGATTTCAGAGGACAGGAAAAGGGCAAATATAGTGCCCATCTATAAAAAGGGAAATAATTATAACCTGGGGAATTATACACCAGTCAGCTTAATTTCAGTACTGGGAAAGATAATGGAGCAAATAATTAAGCAATCAGTTTGCAGGCGCCTAGAAGATAATAAGGTGATACATAATAGTCAGCATTGATTTGTCAAGAACAAATTCTGTCTAACTAATCTAACAGCTTTCTTTGAAAGGGTGACAAGCCTTGTGGATAGGAGGGAAGTGGTAGACGTATTATATCTTGATTTTAGTATGGCTTTTGATAGTGTTACATGACCTCATAAACAAACTAGGGAAATACAACCTATCGAGAGCTACTATAAAGTGGGTGCACAACTGGTTAGAAAACCATTTCCAGAGAGTAATTATCAGTGGTTCACAGTCATGCTGGAAGGGCATAACGATTGGGGTTCCATAGGGATCAGTCCTGGGTCCGGTTCTCTGTTCAATAGCTTCATCAATGATTTAGATAATGTCATAGAGAGTACACTTATAAAGTTTGCAGATGATACCAAGCTTGGAGTGGTTGCAAGTGCTTTGGAGGATAGTATTAAAATTCAAAATAATCTAGACAATCTGGAGGAATGGTCTGCAGTTAATAGGATGAAATTCAGCAAGAACAAATGCAAAGTGCTCCATTTTGCAAGGAACAATCAGTTGCACACATACAAAATAGGAAATGACTGCCTAGGAAGGAGCACTGCAGAAAAGGATCTGGGGGTCACAACAGACCACAAGCTAAATATGAGTCAACAGTGTAACACCATTGCAAAAAAAGCAAACATCATTCTGAGATATATTAGAAGGAGTGTTGTAAATAAGACATGAGAAGTAAATCTTCTGCTCTACTCCGAACTGATTTGGCCTCAACAGGAATATTGTGTCCAGTTCTGGGTGCCACATTCCAGGAAAGATATGGACAAATTGGAGAAATCCAGAGAAGAGGAACAAAAACAATTAAAGATCTAGAAAACATGACCTGTGAGGGAAGATTGAAAACATTGGGTTTGTTTAGTCTAGAGAAGAGAAGACTGAGAGGGGACATAATAACAGTTTTCAAGTACATAAAAGGTTGTTACAAATAGTAGGCAGAAAAATTGCTCTCTTTAACCTCTGAGACAGGAAAGAAACAATGGGCTTAAATTGCAGCAAGGGTGGTTTAAGTTGGACATAGGAAAAACTTCATAATTGTCAGGGTAGTTAAGTGCTGGAATAAATTCCCCAGGGAGATTGTGGAATCTGCATTACTGGAGATTTTTAAGAGCAGATTAGGCAAACATCTGTCAGGAATGGTCTAAATAATAATTAGTCCTGCTGTGAGTGCAAGGGACTGGACTAGACGACCTCTTGAGATCCCTTACAGTCCTATGATTCAATGGTTCTATGATTCTTACCATAGGCCAGCTCTGGCTTCCAACCTGACAATGGGGCAGGGTCTGGTGGAGAATAGGCAGAGCAAGGAGTGGGTGCTGGGGGAAGATGAGAGACAGGGCAGGACTATGGAGCGAGTGGGACTCCTGCATGTGTCCCAGGCTTGGCTTTGAAAAGATGGTCATCCTAGTCTCCTCACCTAACTAACGAGGCTGTTTTATGGCTCCTTTCTGAAGCCAGAATGTCACAAAGGGGGTGTATTGTGGGTGAGGATTGTCTTGTAGAAGGAGCTAAAAAAGAATACATATTTTTGTAAATTCTGCTATTGGCAAATGGCACTGGAGGCCTGGATACACATGGCTCAGTGCTTTAAGTGGTTTCATAATAAAGCCAACAGGGAACCTGCAAGTGGCTAGTATCAGTGCCAACGGTGGTGACCATGCCAGCACGGTCTAAGAGCAGCTAATTTTCCTTCCCTTCAGTGTCATATTGAATCCGAGGGCCTCATTTCATTTTCTTTATGCTTTATTTCAAAGCTAAATGGGCTGTACACATTAGTGGTCTTAATCCTTCATGGAGCTAGTGCAAATTGACATTTTCCACATCCCAGGGTGAGACAAAGATTAATTAAAAGCCTCACGCTGCCCTATTATCCTCCTTCCTGATTTTTTTTGCCTGTTCCTATGAATTTTAGGCAATTTAAAAACAATGCTATTTCCAAATGTGAATAAATCCCCGTGTCAGACTCCTGAACAGGAGACATGCACATGTCTTCAAGGCACATGTCCAAATGCGTGGAGCAGCAAGACTAGGAGAGCTCATGAAAGGGCCAATTCTCTGATGATTCCTCATCCAGTGTCGCAGACTCTGGATAAAATACAGATAAGCATCCAAGCTTCTAACTGCTCATCCAAACCTTTTAAGGCCTGCCTGTCACTAGCTTGTACCTTCTAAGATCTAGAGATTAGGCATTAATTTCCAGGCTGTGATAGGCCCCATGCAGGAGAGCAGTGCACAACAGGTGACAGAATGACAGTCTAGCCAGGGCTTTCCCCCCTCTGGTCCCTCATGGAGGTTGGAAGAGTTAGGGAGGAGACACATCAATTGTCCTGCCACTCCTCCTTCTGCAAAGTGGAACAGAGTTAGCAGGTAATACTCTGCAGGGAGAGAAAAAGGGTTAAGCATGTTGCACCCCTCTAAGATGCAGCTTCATATCATCCCCAGCGTGTGTCACAGCTTCAGCACAGAAAAATACAGGCTTCCAATGCTGTTTGTAAGATTCAATTTTTCTTATTGTGAATGAGCTGATAAAGAAACACTCAAATGGAAACCAGCTTGAGAACTCAAATTCTAGATCCAAACACCTTCAAAGCTTGGGGGAGTTTGAAATCCCACCTTAAATCCTAGTTAGAATTTTGTGCATGGCCCCGTTTTTTTATAAGGGACCAAACTAATCATCACTAAGCACTAGGGTGTTGGAAACTCGATCCAGATCTAAATGTGGTGACTTGATTCCTTCTCTCCTGGTTAATAGAAATTACAAATACAAATAGGTTAATAGAAATTACAAACCTGCATTCGGTTGTGAAAATCAATGGGCAACTTAAAAATATCATCACATTTAAAAAACATGGGTAAGCAATGAGAGATGGGTCCGGATAATCATTTTTTTCTTTAATTCTTCCTGTTCTACCATATTGCTTTTGCCCGCATGAGTGGCCTGTCATCTCGGGGTATTACTACATTGTGAAGATATTAAAAAACTAGAAATATTATAATTAGTTTACAACAGAGAATGGAAGATGTAATTTTGATCACACACATATTCCTCTTGTTGTAAAACTATGTGCCAAACTAGATAGAATAATATAATTATCCCAGATTTGCAACCATGTAATTATCCTCTCTTCACCAAAGTCAATTTTATACATCAATTTGTAGTGTTTGAAAAAGAGTTTTAAAACAAATTGTTTCATTTAAAAAAATCACCACAATAAGAAAGTCACGACTGAGGCAGAGAAAGTGAACTGAATAGTTTTTTTGTTTTCTCTCTCATCTATTTTCTCTTCCTTTGTGTCCCACAAAGCATAACATTCACCCCTGTGAATTATTCTTTATTCTTCAGGTTCCTATAGCACCCTCATTACCATAGTACTGAAGCGCCTTCCAGAAGTGTATTAAGAAGTGTGCCAAGACTATTACAGGGTTCAAAAAAGAATTAGATAAGTTCCTGAAGGATAGGTCCATCAATGGCTATTATCCAGGATGGGCAGGGATGATGTCCCTAGCCTCTGTTTGCCAGAAGCTGGGAATGGGCAACAGAAGATAGATCACTTGATGAATACCTGTTCTGTTCATTCCCCCGGGGCACTTGGGATTGGACACTGTCAGAAGACAAGATATTGGGTTAGATGGACCTTAGGTCTGTCTCAGTATGGTGGTTCTTATATTCTGATGTTTATGTTCTTAAACAAAGTAATTAGTGTTTGCAATGTGTGATTCTGCCCCATTTTCTCCCCAGTGGAACATCATATGAGGGTATTTGTTAATTTATTTATGTTATGTCTGCTGTGTATGCATGTTTAATACTGAAGACAAGGTCAAAGGTGGGAGGAGAGGTACATGTGCTGGAGGGTAGAGATAGGGTTCAGAGTGACTGTAGGGGTCCCTCGCTCTCCTGCTCGGAGGGAGGCCACTCTGACTGGCCCAGTCTGGTTCTGAACCAGAGTCTGCAGAGTAGCTGGGGCCCACAATAGGACTGGGTGATCAACTGTCGCTACCAGGCTTCAGCCTTGGCTGGGGTAGCTCAAGCGGTCAGCCTCTCAACAGTCTATCAGGGGTGGCTCTGGCCTGGGCAGGGCCCAAGCAGCCCACAAATAACCAGTCTTCAAGGGCGAGCCCTGGCCTTGGAGGAATCCAGGCAGTCAGTGAGCAAATAATCTTTACAGGGCTGGCTTTAGCCTGAGTAGGGCTCAGGCAGCCAGCAAACAAACGGTCTTTACAAGTGAGTGATAAGGGAGCTCTTGTCCTGGGCTGGAGCGTCCTTGCACCATGTAGGGGGTCAGCCACTTGGGGTGGGATGGCAGGGGGATGCAGGCCCACCCTACTCCACTGCATCCCAGCCTAGGGCCCTGGCAGGGGCAGGATTGGCTTCCCCTGCATTGACGGGGATCCAGCCACAACACGCCGACTAAGCCACACCAGGCTGTGCTGGGGCTGCCCCTAGGCTACTTTCTGCCTCCCCAGGGTTTAGTACCTGCGGCCTATTCCAGCTCATCTGGGTTAACTGCAGTGGGTACTCTGGGCCAGTCCTCGTCCACACCTGGGGATCGGGAACAGCCAGGTGCAGGTTCCTCTTGGGACCTCTGGAGAACAGGCCGAGTGTCCTTCTCCATTGCAGACTCTCCCCCAGCTGTGCTGCAGGACCAGCCTTTATACTTCTGGCAATGCCCCGGTCCTTCCGGCAAGGGGGGCGGGATGATCTAGCTCCGCCTTCCAAGAGGTGTGTAGGGGTCCCTCGCTCTCCTGCTCAGAGGGAGGCCACTCAGCCTCACTACAGTGACCTAAACAAATTGGAGGACTGGACCAAAAGAAGTCTAATGAGGTTCAACAAGGACAATTGCAGAATCTTGCACATAGGACAGAAGAATCCATGCACTGCTACAGGCTGGGGACCGACTGGCTAAGCAGCAGTTTGGCAGACAGGGACCTGGGGATTACAGTGGACAAGAAGCTGGATATGAGTCAACCATTTGCCCTTGTTGCCAAGAAGGCTAACGGCATATTGGGCTGCATCAGTAGGAGCATCGCCAGCAGATCGAGGGAAGTGATTATTCGGCACTAGTGAGGCCACATCTGGAGTATTGTGTCCAGTTTTGGGCCCCCCACCACATAAAGGATGTGGACAAATTGGAGAGTCCAGTGGAAGGCAATGAAAATTATTAGGGGTCTGGGGCACATGACTTATGAGGAGAGGCTGAGGGAACTGGGCTAATTTAGTCAGTAGAAGAGAAGAGTGAGGGAAGGATTTGATAGCAGCCTTCAACTACCTGAAGGGGGGTTCCAAAGAGGACGGATCTAGGTTGTTCTCAGTGGTGGCAGATGACAGAACAAGGAGCAATGGCCTCAACTTGCAGTTGGGGAAGTCTAGGTCGGATATTAGGAAACACTATTTCACTAGGACAGTGGTGAAGCACTGGAATGGGTTACCTAGGGAGGTGGTGGAATCTCCATCCTTAAAGGTTTTTAAGGCCTGGCTTGACAAAGCCCTGTCTGGGATGACTTAATTGGGATTGGTCCTGCTTTGAGCAGGGGGTTGGACTAGATGACCTCCTGAGGTCCCTTTGAACCCTAACCTTCTATGAGTCTATTAAATTGTGCACCTTGCATCTGGAATGGAAAGTGGTGATGTTTGAGGGGGTTCTGAGGTCCTATGGGCCTTTGTGCCACAACCCTGGACCAGCTGTCTGAGAAACTTACATCCTACTTAAGCTTTTGAATGCTCAGGGACCAAACACCACTGCCATGACTGTTCAGAGGTCCAGCTGCAGGCTTATGAGAAACTTAATTGGCTGTTGGTGTTGTGCTGAGCCTGTGTATAGAATTTCTCCCAGGGATTAACTGGAAAAGGTAGGGATCACAGAAAAAAGTGTTCTCTTCCCATGCATCATAGTAAAACTCTTCTGATATATATTGCAGGAGGTCTGCAAGGGATTAGGAGTAAGCTGGGAGCATGGGTGCAATGGACTTATACTGATTGCAATTTTGTGGCATTGTAAATGTATGCATATGGTATTTTTCAATGTTTTAGATCTTCCAGCACAAAACTGCTTCCTAAAATGCCACCCCCTCTTTCTCAACAGGTGGGGGGACTTGATGGGGCCAGCCATGAAAGGGGACAGTCCTGGCAGCAAAAGAAGGAGGTACTTGCTGAGGGACACCAGGTAGCTCCTCCACACGTGGAATCTCTGGCACCTATTGGCCAGCTGTGGAGGAAGAGGGCTGATTGGCCAGCATTCCCCAGCTCCCAGGATTTAACCTGGAATGGGAGACAAGTGGCACCTCTTTCAGTTCCATTCCAGCAGCCCCACCCTGAAGTAGGAACAAGAATCTGGCCTGACAGATCACCTGTGTAGGGGTTGGGAAAGAATATTTTCTGTCATGGGCATGGGCAGAGGACCAGGGAGCTTTTCTCCTTCCTTGCCACAGCTTCAGACCTTTGTGGGTTAAGTAGGAAGGTGTTTGGTACCTAAGTAAGATCTCTGGTGGAATTATTAATTCATCCCTCTTTGCAGCCAGTTTCCAGGGCTGTTAAATAGATAAAATGAATGGTTCCCAGAGGCAGAAGACCTGGGTTTTTAGTGATGGATCAGGGGCTCATGGGATACGTTCAGACCTTGTGACTTTCATGAGCCAGGGTCAGAACTTTTGGCATTCATGGCCAAGGTCCTTACCCTTTGCACTTTCTGAGCCCCTGGCAGGGAGGGTGGCTGTAGGACTGAGAACAGTGAGTTGGGACCTTGGGGATAGGCTGAGGAGAACCTACTCTGAGTTACTGGTTATATAGTAGGAGCCCTGCAACCTTGCCCTGGAACCAGCTAAATGCCTGGTATAGGAGAGTATGGGTGATTGGTACGTCGCACCTCTTTCCAGTGCAGTGAGCAAGCAAGACCCCACATGCCCCTCCCATTTTGCTGCTTGGCTTGTACTGAGCATGCTCACACTGATTAAACATGTGCGGTAACATCTGCTGAAGCCACTGCCCTCACTCTGTCCCCTCCCCGCCATTGGCTGGTACTGGTCGTCTCTGCCTCAGTATTAATGTTGAATAAAAGTTGTGGCTGCCACTTAAAATCCATCCATGAGCTTGTCCTCATTTTGCTACTCTGTCCAGAGCAAATCCCCAATTCTCCTGACCTGCCATCTCATCTTCTTGGAGAGAGGGCCTGACACGTTGTGCATACCCTCCAGTGTTTAAATTAGTAATCCTTTAGAAGCTACTCTCAAGACACTGTAGGATTTACCTGTCCATGTAAATTTTAGGGCTGAATATAAAGAACAGAAGAATAATATCATTTGGGTGCTGCTGCTGCTGTGAATAAAGATGGCATTGCCAAGAACAACATTGATAAAATTAAAAGCATCACTATTAATCAGTTGACCTGCCTGTTAATAACTGCAAGTCACTTGTGAACTGTATAATCTGAGCAAATATTAAAGCATGATTGTGAATTTCACTAATGCCTCATTCTACACATCATTATCTTAGACACAGTCACCCTTTGGTCCTTGAATGCCTTTTATATCTAAGTGCTGAAACTCTCTGTATATGGATTATTTTAATAACTACAAGATGAGGGAAGCCTTTCAGGCAATACTGAGCTTCTGTTTTCAGTTATTCCTTGCTTAGCTTGGGGAATATGTATATACTTTACTAAAATAAACAAGATATGTTACAATATCAAAATTGTATGGATGAGGCAGTGTTCTCTAGTGGGTAAGATTCTGGACTAGGGGACACGTAAGTAAATTTTGTTCCCAACTCTGCCACTGATCTGTCGTGTGACTGAGCAAGTCACTTCATCACTCTGGGGCTCTTTTCCCCTTCTCACGCTTTGCCTCTCTTGAGTGTTAAATTTGTGAGCTCTTTGAGATTGTGCCAACCTCTCATTGTGTGTAAATAACTTAAGAACTAATGTGAAAATATTCCCAAAGGTAAGGTTGCAAACACTCTTAACTCCACCCCCTCATGAATAGATCTTAAAATATAACTTTTAACTATGCGATCACAAGCGATTTCTCAACTACAGCAGTATATCAGGACCTTTTTTTGCAGCTTTAGATAAATGTGCAGTATTTTGTATTGCACTTTTAAAAATTCTTGTATTTTTTGATTATTTTCATTGTCCCAGTGGTCCAATGTATCTTGGAGGGAAATTCCTCTCCCAACAGGAGAGAGCCAGCATGGGGGGGAAGGAGAGGAGCAATGCCTCATTTATGTTCCCCCAAGGGCACTTCAGAGAGGCATTGACCTTTGGCTGGCCCTCTGCATGGAAGTGAATGTCACCCTTCGACTTTTTAAACAATAAGCTCTCTTTGACGCATCTCACAGCCTTCCATAACTGTAGCGGTCATGGTCACTTCTGCTACAGTGAAGAGAAATAACAACATCAGGGAGAGCTAAATTTTGCCCAGCAGTGGTCAACTTGGCAGTTTGCTAGGTGGGCAAACATTTTATTATCGTATTGTTACTCAAAGGGGATGACTTCTCAAAAAAAAGAAATGGATTTTTCACTAGCAGATTAGAGATGCAGAAATGGTGTTAGCCCAGCATTGTGAATCTTCACTTGTGGGATTTACCAACTCATGTTCAAATACTTGTACATCTAAATAATTCTGAAAATGTAACTTACAAACAGTCTTGAACAAGTAGATTTTGGACACTTCCTAGAGAACTATAGACTGGAATATATTACTCTTTATAGAGCGACTTCCTACATCAGCAGATAAAAAGTCTAGCCCAAATCTATCTTTCTGGTAACCTCACTGATTTCAGTGGTGTTACCTCCGAGATGAATTTAGCCAATTGCCTAAGGGTAGAGAGTTACTAATCCATTGCATTTGATAGAAATCATCCCTACAGGAGAATTACTCCGGTTATGGGAAAGTTCAGATTTACAAGCATTTGATCATGAGGCAGTAAATATGACAAAATAGATTTTCTGCGAGACATTATGATAGATCAATGCGAAAAAAGTGTTTTCTTTATAGATGTCAAAAATGTTCATCTACAGATTTTATTAAAACTATCTAGCTGAAAACAAATAAGGTGACATAGTCTTAGTGGATTTCACAACTACATTTTCCTGGAAGACTGAAGTAGTTAAGAAGATTAGAATATAGATAATGTTATTGGCTTCTGACAAATCCTAAACTTCAGCATTCACTAGGGTGGATTTTCATGTAGAAGTGCTACTGATTTAGGAGCCTTAACCCTATATAATTTTATTGATCTATTAAAGCTATGGTCATCCTAATGATCAATCAGCATAGGTTATTGTATACATGGGAGGGACGTACAGGTCTCTACTAAGCCTCCATAACTGGGGAATGAATCAGGACAGGGCATCTGTTTTCTGTGCTGCAGACTGGAGCAAAGGTGGGAACAGTGCAGCAGAAGGACGGAGTGCTAAGCACACAGTCCACCTCTGATGTCTACAGGAGACTCTCTGTGGGAATAGCACGCAGGTGGAGTTCTGCAGAATCAGTGGGAGAAGTGGCCTGCTTGCTTCACTTTGCCTGGCACACTGCCTTCCAAATTGAGCAGATTTGCACTTGGAAATTTGCATGGGAGTGGAAGACATTTGGAAGAGCATTACCTAACCCTCCAGCCTCCGCCCCTCAGATTGGGATACAGATGTTATAAATGAGATTAATGCACACAGCAACTCACAAGCCTTCAATAAAGTCTAAACGCTGAACGCATTCTTGTAATTCTAATACCCATTTTAACCATACCAACACACAAGTGAGCCAAACAGATCCCAGCTATGTATTTGTCAGGGTTCCATTGAGGCATGGGGACCTTGGCATGAGCTGGCACCTGGTCTGCCAGCATCACAGCCTGCAAGGCCCCTATCCTTATACTTGCTCTAAGGATAGACAAAGAAGTTTAATTACCTGGGCTGAGCACGTGGCACTAAATGTACACAAACAAATAAAGGACCCCAAACGACTGTAACTGATATCTGCTGGCTAATGTCTCAATAACTATGCATGTGTTTTAAGGTGCAAATAAATCCAACCTCCACCTGTGCAGCTGGGGGGAGTCCTCATGCTGCGGAACTGATGTGATTCTGCTGCACAAATGGTAGCTGGATGTGGGGAAAATTGCTATGTAACCTGAAAGCACTGCTCCATGCCAGCCCCTCTGCAATAGCACATAGGGTACAGAAAGGATAGGACATGGCTCTTTCTGTCCTTAGCCTCTGTGGTCATACAGGGCTATTTAAGTGTCTGCAGAACACATTCTAGAAAGTGAGAACCAGCATTTTCATTGCATTTTTGTAGCTGGCATTGAAAGGGATTTTCGTGCCATTTTTGCTAAATATTCGTATGCCCCATCATGCTTTGGCCACCATTCCAAAGGACATACTTCCAGGCTGAAAACACTTGTTAAAAAAATTATGTGTTAATTAAATTTGTGCCTAAACTCCTTGGAGAGAGAAGTGCATGTCCCCTGCTCTGTGTTTTACCTGCATTCTGCCATATATTTCATGTTATAAAAGTCTCGGATGGTGACGCAGCACATGTTGTTCATTTTAAGAACACTTCCACTGCAAATTTGACAAAACGCATAAAAGGTCAATATAAGATTTCTAAATATGCTATGGTATTCGACCCAAGGCTTAAAGATCTGAAGTGCCTTCCAAAATCTGAGAGAGATGAGATGTGGACCAGACTGTAAGAAGTCTTAAAAGAGCAACACTATAATGGAGAAACTACGGAACCTGAACCGCTAAAGAAGAAAACCAAACCTTCTGTTGGTGTAGGGTGCCAACTTTCTACTTGCACAAAACCAAACACTCTTGCACCACCACTGCCCCCACTGAGGCCCCTCCCATATCCCACCCCTTGTCCGAGGCCCCGCCACCACTCACTCCATTCCCCCTCCCTCTGTCACTCACTCTCCCGACCCTCACTCACTCGCTCATTTTCACCGGTCTGGCTAAGGGGACTGGAGTGTGGGAGCAAGTGAGGGTTCCGGCTGCGGGTGTGGGCTCCGGGGGGTGGAGGAGCCAGAAATTAGGAGTTCAGAGGTGGAAAGGGGCTCCAGGCTGAATCGGTGGATTGGGATGTGAGATGGGGGTGAGGGCTCCAGCTGAGGGTGTGGGCTCTGGGCTGGGGTCTAGGATGAGGGGTTTAGGATGAAGGAGGGGGCTCCAGGCTGGGGGGTGCAGCTGAGGGGTCAGAGTGCTGGAGGGGGCTCTGGGCTGAGGCAGGACATTTGGGTGTGGGAGTGAGGGCTCTGTTTGAGGGTGCAGACTCTGCGGTGGGACTGGGGATGAGGAATTTGGGGTGTAAGAGGTTGCTCTGGGTTGGGACCAAAGGGTTCGGAGGGCAAGAGGGGGATCAAGGCTGGAGCAGGGGGTTGGTGTGTGGGGGCAGGGGGAGGGCTACGGCTGGGGGTGCAGGCTTTGTAGTGGGGCTGCAGATGAGGGGCTTGGGGTGCAGGGGGGTGCTCCAGGCTGGGATTGAGGGGTTTGGAGGGCAGGAGGGGATTCAGGGCCGGGGCAGGGGGTTGGTGCATGGAGGCAGGGCTCTGGCTGGGAGGTGCAGGCTCTGGGGTGGGGCTGGGGATGAGGAGTTGGGGTGCATGAGGGTGCTCTGGACTGGGATAGAGAGGTATGGAGGGTGGGAAGGGGACCGTGTCTGGGGCAGAGGATTGGGGAGTGGAGGTGGGCTCAGGGGTTCAGGGTCTGGGTGATGCTTACCTCAAGCAGCTCCTGGAAACAACAGCATGTCCCCGCTTTGGCTCCTACATGGAGGTGCGACCAGATGGCTCTGCATGCTGCCCTGTCTGCAGGTGCTGCGGTTCCCAGCCAATGGGAGCTGCAAGGCTGGCACTTGGGGTAGGGGCAGTGTTTGGAACCCCCTGTCTGACCCTATGCGTAGGAGCCGGAGGGGGGACATGCCAGCTGCTTCCCGGGAGCTGTGCAGCACGGAGTCTAACAGGGAGCCTGCCAGCCCCACTGCTCGGTGCCACCAAAGCCACCAATCAACTGCCCAGTTAGCAGTGCTGATCGGAGCTGCCAGGACCCTTTTTCGACTGGGTGCTCTGTTTGCACACCGGACACCTGGTCACCCTATGTTGGTGGCATCTGACTCAGATGATGAAAATTAAAGTGTGTCAGGATGCATTGCTTTGGATTCTTATCGAGCAGAACCATCATCAGCATGGTTTCTTGTGTGAGCCCTATGCACACAGTTTTAACACTACTTTGGCAACTCACGCCAAGCATAGGTCTGGATTTGGGCCTAAAATATTTTTCTTTATTACTCAATGGGTCTATTAATTGTGAAGTGTGTAGGTCATTTTTTATACGTATTGTTGCTTGGATTTCTGAAGGAATATATTCTACTTCTGATGGATGGTCATCTAATTTTATCTTTTCCCTGCATCCTGAAGTCGCTTGAGTGGTATACTTTGTTTAAATGTCATCACTGATTACAATTCAGGAAGATATGCAGTGCATGAAGACCTATTCATATCAGTACTTGAAGAATTAATTATGCTGGTAATTCCCATGATTAGAAGCAGATTTAGTACTGAGGACTTTTGCTAAGGCTATGCAGTAATTTAAAGTGTGCAAAAGTTACCATAAAATGCATAGTGTTTGTACTGATTTGCCTAATTGTTTGCATAAAAAAAAAATCTGAAAAAGGTGAACTTGTTTCTACATTTTTAAATGAAATGTTTCAGTTTTTTATTCAAAATTTCCTCCAATTTTATTTCTATACAATTGCAAAAAACAAACCAAAAAACCCTCAAACAACTTAAAAATGCTTTACATTTACAAAGCATATAATTTTGGGTCAAACAAAACATTTAATTCAACCCTATATATGTGTGTGTGTGTAAATATATATATACTTTTCTGTTCACCCCAAAATCCTACAGTTTTCATTTTCAGTTTGACCCTAAACAATTCCCACCCCCACAATTTCTCAGACTTGTCAGTGAACCAAAGAAATCAGTTACTTGCACAGCTCTCCTTATGCATGACATTCTGATACTGTTATTCACATTCAGCCCTATCTTGCAACAGAAGTAGCCCAACCGATTACAGCGAGGGTACGTGTGGAATAAAGTGCTACTTAGGCTCTATCCACATTTGAAGCCAGGGTGTGATTCCTGCCTCTCGTAGACACACTTGTGCTAGCTTTCATCGCATGTAGCCTCACTAGCACAGGCAGTGGCAGCAGAATCAGAGATTACACACCTGCCTGGGCCCTGTGGACATGTTCTCAGCACGCCTAACCCATGCCACCACTCACCGCTACTATTTTTAGCACACTAGCTTCATGAGAGTTAGTGTGTACATGTGTATGCGAGTTGCAAATCACACCCTCAGCTCCAAGTATAGTCATAGTCCTAGGGCTCGTCCAGACTAGGGTAGGAAAATCGATCTTAGATACGCAACTGCAGTCGAATATCTAAGATTGAATTACTCACCCATCCAGATGGCGCGGGATCGATGTCTGCGGCTCTCCGTGTCGATTCTGGAACTCCGTTGGGGTTGATGGAGTTCCGGAATCGATATAAGCGTGCTCGGGGATCAATATATCGCGTCTAGATTAGATGCGATATATCGATCCCCGAGCAATCGATTTTAACCCGCCGATACGGCAGGGTAGTCTGGACGTGGGCCTAGTGACAGTAAGGGAATTGGAATCTGACCTTTAGTGAATGTCATTACGTCTGAAACTTGGTGGCATGTTGCTCTTTATTGTGTTAGATAATAATGCTGTGCTTTACTATCATAGCTTAATGTCATCAGCATTTCACTTATGCATAGTACAGCTGCCAGAGCCTTTTAAGGAGCTGTACAATTTCCATGCCAAATCAGTCCTTGACCTCTCTGCTCACACTGCCATCAGTGATGCTAATTAACACCACTCACTGTGGTGGGTTTTGCAATAAGTACCCTGTTAAAAGTATTCTTAATGGGTCATCATTTTCCAAGACTTAAAGCCATCCAACTTTATAAGGGACCTTGATTTTAAATGACCATCTGAAAACTTATTTCCTCTTCTCTGGTACCAATGGGATCAGATCCAGGTAGTACAACTCCATTACAATTGTTTATAATAATAATCATGTCACTTTCATGTAATTAGAACCCTCCAATTTGATTTTTATAATGAGCCACAAAGAAGGCAATTTGGCTGCGCATCACTGCCTCAGCTCCCTACTTGGTTGTATATTATTTCAATATCATGGTGAAGAAAATCATCTATGCTGCTCCAATCGTCTACTATCAGCTGCCAGCCTTTTATTACCCATCAATCTTAATTTTTTATTTTCCAGCAAAGCAAAATTATAAAGTGGTGTCTCCCCGTGACCACACCCACGCCCACATGCAGTTGTTGTAAAGACACAGCATCATAAGAAATATAAGAAACATAAGAATGGCCATACTAGATCAGACCAATGGTCCATCTAGCCCAGTATCCTGTTTTCCAACAGTAGCCATTGCCAGATGCTTCAGAGTGTATAAACAGAACAGGGCAATTATCGAGTGGTCCATCGCTTGTCCAGGTCCAGCATCTGGCAGTTAGAGTCTTAGCCATCATGGCTAACAGCCATTGATGAACCCATCCTCCCTGAACTTAGCTAATTCTTTTCTGAACCCAGTTCTATTTTTGGCCTTCACAACATCCCCTGGCAATGAGTTCCACAGATTGACTATGTGTTGCATGAAGAAGTACTTTTTGTTCGTTTGTTATAAACCTGCTTCCTATTAATTTCATCAGGTGACCAATGGTTCTTTTGTCATGTGAATAGGTAATAACTCTTGCTTATTCACTTTTTCCACACCATTCATGATTTTATAAACCTCTGTGATATCCCCCCTTAGTCACCTCTTTTCCAAGATGAACAGTCCCAGTCTATTTAATCTCTCCTCATATGAAATCTGTTCCCTAGCCTGGATCAATTTTGTTGCCATTTTTTGTACCTGTTACAATTCTAATTTAACTTATTTGAGATGAGGCAATGAGAACTGGATTGAGTATTCTAGGTGTGGGCCTACCATGGATTTATGTAGCAGCGTTATGATATTTACAGTCTTATTATCTGGCCTTTTCCTAATGTTTCCTAACATTCTTTTAGCTTTTTTGATGGCTGCTGCACATTGAGCAGATGTTTTGGAAAAAAAAACAAAAAACTATCCGCAATGACACCCAGCTCTTCTTCTTACTTGTTAACAGCTAATTTAAACCCCATCATTTTGTATGTATAGTAGAATTATGTTTCCCAGTGTGCATTTCTTTGCATTTATCAACACAGAATTTCATCTGCCATTTTGTTTCCCAGTCACACAATTTTGTGAGTTCCTTTGTAATTCTTCACAGTTTGCTTTAGACTTAAATATCTTGAGTAATTTTTTTATTGTCTGTAAACTTGGCCACTTCACTGTTTACCCCCTTTTCTAGATAATTTATAAATATGTTGAACAGCCCTTGTCCCAGTACAGAACCCTAGGTGATTCTGCTATTTATCTGTTTCCATTGGGAAAACTGACCATTTATTCCTAACCTTTGTTTCCTATATTTTAAGAGGTTACTGATCCATGAGAGGATCTTACCCCATAACAGCTTACTTTGCTTAAGATCCATTGGCATGGGACCTTGCAAAGGCTTTCTGAAAGTACAAGTGCACTATATCAACTTGATCACCCATGTCCATGTGTTTTTTTGAACCCTCAGAGGATTCTAATAGATTGGTGAGGCATGATTTCCCTTTACAAAAGCCATGTTAACTCTTCCCCAACAAATTGTGTTCATGTATGTGTCTGATAATTCTGTTCTTTGCTATTGATTCAACCAATTTGCCTGGTACTTAAATTGGACTTATTGGCCTGTAATTGCCAGGATTGCCTCTGGATCTTTTTAAAAACAAACAAACTGGTGTTACATTAGCTATCCTCCAGTTATCCAGTACAAAAGCTGGTTTAAATGATAGGTTACATACCACAGTTAGTAGTGCTGCAATTTCATATTTGAGTTCCTTCAAAACTCTTGGGAAAATACCATCTTATCTTTGTGACTTATTTGTGTCTAACTTATCAATTTGTTCCCAAGCCTCCTTTACTTACACCTCAATCTGGGACAGTTCCTCAGATTTGTCACCTAAAAGAATGACTCCAGTGTGGGAATCTCCCTCACATCCTCTGCAGTGAAGACCAAGGCAAAGAATTCATTTAGCTTCTCAGCTACATCCTTGTCTTCACTGAGTGCTCCTTTAGCATCTTGATTGTTCAGCACCCTGCTGATTGCTTGGCAGTGTCATGGGGTGCCTGCCCCTCACTGGTAGGTAACGGCCACTTCCTGGATACCAACAGGACTGGTAGGTAAGGGGCTAAAGTCACCCTGGGCAGACTGCACAGGAGGCAGCCATTGAGGAAAAGGCTTATAGTGCCAGCCAGTCAGCAGAAGCTTTATTGTAAAAGCCAGTCAGGGCCAGGCTGGTCCATATAAGAAGTGGCTGCTGAGCAGAGGAATAAGCAGTCACTCCCTGAAGGGTGAGGGAGGAGAGCTGGCTGCTTAGAGGGCTGGTGCCCCACGGACATAGTGCTGGGCAGAGTCAGCAGAGTAGGAGAAAGCTCCAGGCTGAAGGCTGCCAGACTGAGGCCCTGATGCAAGGATAGAGAAGATGCTAGGGCTGAGGGGAAGTGACCCAGGGAAGAAGACAGCAGAGTTAGAGGAGGGGCAATAGGTGGCTGCCAGCTATAGGGTCCCTGGGTTGGGACCTGGAGTAGTGGGTGGGCCTGGGTCCCCCCCCTCCTTGCCCCCACTTGCCATTGAGGGGAGTGGCTGGTGAATGGACTGCAGTTTGCCACTGAAATGCGTGGCTAGAATCAGGACTGAAGTTTGCTACTGAGGCAAGTGGTTGGACAAAGGATTGTCTGTCCCTCAGGAGACGGAAAAGGGCTGACTGTAACACTGCTGGAGGGCTGTGTCCCAAAGAGGATGATGCATTCTAGGGAGTGATGTGGGTCCTGGAGGTAGAGACAGATGAGATGACGAGTGAGACACCACCCAAGAAGGGCGTACTGGGAACTCCCGAGCTAATTCCCAGGATGGCTAGCAGGAGGTGCTATGGTGGTGAGTTGTGCCCCCTTACAGGCAGACTTCCTGCTTCTGATGCACTTTTTTATTTTTTGCTGTTATTTTATCTTGCATGTTATATTGTTACATTCCGTGGAAGATATTCTCCACTGCTTGCCTGATTTAGGCAACTGACATATCTCTGGCATTTCGGGCTACTGTTTTTCAGGAAGATCATCAAACAGTAACAACATCAAAAGCAACAACACAAGGGAACTAAGTGAAATCCATTGCCTTTTTTGGGGTATTTTTCTACAGACCTCCTGTGCTACTCTCTAGGTTTCCTGTAGAGGTGGTCTTTTCCAGTCCATGGGAAATCCTGCCTTTTTGAAATTTGTTTTTATTCTGAACCAGAAACGAATAACGTTGAAATGTGTTGTTAAATGAGTCTATGGACTCATTTTGTTTTGACAGTCCCTAAATGTTTTGTTCAGCTTTTGAATTTTTTTCTGATATTATATAATATAATATAATATATAAGTTTAATAATTTATAATTTAAATTAAATTCCAAAACAGGGTCATTTCAAAATGAAAATGTTTCATTTTTTTCAAAATAAAATGTTATCAAAATAAACATGGTCTCACAAAAAAGTTTTGATTATGAGGAAATAGTATTTTCTGAAAGAAAAATGTTCTGCTGGAAAAAAATTGACTAGTTCTAGTGTGTGTGTGTGTGTGTGTGTGTGTGTGTGTGTGTGTGTGTGTGTGTGTGTGTAAGAGGGTTATCACCTTCCTATGAAACCATACATAAAAATATAAAAAAGGAGAGATTTGGGATTTTCAGACATCAACATGCTCCTGCCTCTGTCTATCTCTTAATGGTGCTTATAATTAATAAAATCATGTTATTGCCTAGTTCTCAGCTGCTCCACCAGACAGCACCAGTACAGTGTGTTTTGTAGGCAGTTATGTTTATGGTTAATTTAACTGCACTACGCTACAAAAAGCACTTCATTATCATTTTGAGAGACATCTAGTGCTTGACCCTGTGGTTGTTCTGAAAGCATGATGCTTATTGACATCAATATGAATTCTGTGTGCAGAAATACCCATGTCTCCTCCCTCAAACACCTTTCTGTCTCCTTAACAAGACACCTCTGCTATGAAGCCTTCAAACACACTGTAAGCTGGCAATGGCTAGAAGAACAGCATAGCATTGTACTGTGAGCTCATCCACATGCTACGTCCGACCCTTTTGTCAGTTTCTCCCAGCTGTTGAGTCTTGTCCTAGGTTAGGTGAGCCCTCTGATGCATATGTAACCCACACACCTCTTGGGTGTGGTGTTCTGTTCCATCTAGTGGCACCGAGACTACAGAGACAGAGAATGAGTCTACTCTACAGTCTTAGCTAACAGGCACTTGGCTTTTAGCTCATGTGGTAGAGGCTCATGCACTCAGCTCCAGAGGTCCCCAAGCTGATCCCACCTGCCAGTGACCGGGGTCCATCGACGTTACACACAGTTTGTTTATTTAGTTTTTGGACGTACAGCATTTAGCACTGTAGGGCCCCAATCCTGATTAGGCCTCTAGGTGTTACTGCAATAAAAATGTAGACACCCTTTACTAGAGGGGCCTCTGAACTTAATTCAGAGTGTTTCAGTTGGGAAGAACCTGAGTGCAGCCATCCAGCCTTGCAGAGTACAGCTCCCATGATGTCTTGGGGAAGAGAACGAGGTTTCTTCTCCAAGGGAGGGGGTGCAGGGACAGCAAGAAGGGAGCTCCCTTTTGGGACAGGAGCTGAGATTGCTTGTGAGGAGCTTTGTCCAAAGCAGGAGTTGCTGCTAGGAAACCAGACGTTGCTGCTACTGAGAGCCTGCTGGGGCTTTGATAGAGCAGGGAGCCTCAGAAGTGGTTGGTAGCTTCACTGGAACCAGGGCAGGGACTGTTGTGCCTAGAGTTGACTGCGTTGGGCCTGCAACGAAGGCAAGGTGTGTAACCTCCACTCTTGTTTGGGAATGTACTTGCAAGGGAAGGGGGACAGCAAAGAGACTAAGACTTTGTTTGAGTCTGAGAAGTGGCAGAGTTGTCTTCTCATCGAATCAGAACCCAGGCTTGCTGACGTCAAAACAACTTCAATCTTCAGAGGGGTTGTGCAGCTTGTTGCCTTGGCTGGATTAATTCACTGGACCAATGGGGTTCTGACTCCAGCTTCAAGATCTTCATGCACGTCCATGCATGCCAGTGTTTAGAGCTCCGGAATCCAGCACACTGCACACTCTGGGGTGGGGTACATGATGGCAGTGTAAATGCAAGTTAGATATGTTTCATTTACTACTGTAAACTGTGAAATGCCCCCTGCTGATTTAAATTCATGATGATCTTTCATCTCAGTCTGTTATATCATGTTTTCTCCAATTCTTAAGTAAAGGTGTGTTCACTGTGATCTAAGTGGATATTAGGGGGATACAGTTTGTAATTAGTATTTAGGAGTTACGCCCATTGCACAGATTAGTTTACGTTTATTCCTGCAGGCTCCCAAGGCTCCCCATTGAGTGTGTACAGGGCTCAGCCAGATGGGGATATACCAATTTTAATTTTCTTTACAAGAAAAAAGACTGCAGCAGAAAGGTGGAGAGAGAATTCCCACCTACCCGACATCACCACTGGAATATTCAGGATCTCCTTTCCTGTCAACAACATCAGGAGCCCAGGGGTACAGGTGAGCGTTGCCTGCTCCCAAGCAACCCCAGGGAGGAAAGGGGAGTTACATAAATAATTATTAGCAATAACAAATACTAGCAATAAAGGAACAGGTTTTCAGAACCATCACCAACACAAAGCTCACATTGGAGGAAGTGGCCCTTCCATGTACAAAGAACACACAGGAGCTGAAACAGAAAGCCTCCTAAAATCAAATGTGCTCCCCACCCCCTTTGTGCTGTTTAGTGATTGTACTTCATGTGCAGTGAGGTTGAGATTTTTCAGATGCACATACCTGTATTTCACCTCTGTGTGTGCCAACACAGAGCAAACCCCACTACTGACACTTCAGTTCAGGCTTGCTTTCAGGGTCTAGTAACAGACTGGTGTTGCAATTTGACAGTGTAACCCACACACCTCTGGGGTGGGGTGTTTGGGCCCATCTCGTGGCACTGAGACCACTTAAAGAGAGAGATAAAATGAGTCACTTCTACAGCCTTAGCTAACAGATGATTGACTTTTACCTCATACACTAAGCTCCAGAGGTCCCAGGTTCGATCCCGCCTGCCGACGGTTCTCGGTGTTACACGTGCAGGGTTAAACAGTCCTCCACAAACATTAAAACAAATACATCTTGAAAATGTTGCTTTGATAACCCCCGCCCCCCCCCCCAAAAACCCTTCTGCACTTAGATTTAGTTAACCCTTTCCCCCTTAACTGCTATATTCCATTTGGAAAATATCCCCTCACCATAACCTCTGTTGGTAGTTGGTTTAAGATAAGGTGGAGAAGAGAGAGCCAGATCTCTGCATCCTAAAATGTTTAATGTAAAGTTTTCAATATGACTGTCTTTTTGAGGTGCAGATGGTTGGAAAAACCCCAGTCAGTGGGTAATTAGGGGGAGGCGAACTGAAGAGACAGTGTGCCCTACCGACTAGATTCTGGTCTCTTTTGCTAATCTGGTATGTGCCTCTAGCCAGTTTCTCATTGTGTTTATGTATAGACTGTAGTATAATGGGGCCCTGATCTCAGTCCCTAGGCACTCCTGTAATATAAGTAATAGTAATAAAGTTAATAGAGAGGTTGGGTGCATGGGGAATTCAGGGCTGGGTCTAAGTGTGTTCCTTTCTTTCTCAGCTCATGCTGCAATATTAATAAAGTATATCTGACAGAAAGATCTACAGGAGACAGGTACAATGTAACCTTCACGTTCACTGGCTCTTAGCAGCAGAATGCATGATTTAGCAAGGCAACAATTTCTATATTTGTTTTATGATTGATATGAGCCTCATGATGGACAGCTCTAGTTTGTTAATAATTTCTCTTGGCTGAAGTAATATGTTATAGCATACAGGACCAAAGTTGTCCCTATTCTTAAAAGAAAAAAAAGCCATCTTTTTTTTCCTTTATGATTTGCTAAAGATTACGCCATTTGCCATTATGAAGAAAATAGTTTCTGTGTGCGTGTAATTTATTGACCCAGAACAGTTCAGCTGAGATGCTGCAGCTGGTTGTTCAATGAAGTCTTGCATTTTACCCAATTTTCCAGCTGGGTTGACTAGAAAATATAAATCTAAACTTGATAGATACCAACCACTGTTCCTATGTCTGAGAAATTAATTTCCAAATTCCATTGTGAGATTGCATAGCAATCAAACACACACAAGCAGCAAAAATAATATTGGTTCACAGTATTATACTTGCAGCAAGCAGCTCTCACCTCTAACTGTTCTGCCTAGGATTTCATCTGAGGAATATGCAAATATGAGGTTGTTAAAGTAACTGATTGCAGAAATATGTAATCAGTAGGTGTGTTAGCCTTGGTGTCCTGGCTAAATTACAGTTGAGTTAATTACTTTGTACCTACTTAAATTCCTCTGTTTAGTTGGACTATATTCTTTTTCACTTCTACTTAAACTATTGTGTAGAGTTATTGGTGCCATTATAATGGTTGTTACTAGCATGAATAGCAAGGCAAATTCTTCACAGACATTCAGTGACTTCTTTATTCCCTTTTGGCGAAAAGTAGTGGAAGTTAAGTGTTGTTCAAATGAACATTTACCAAGAGTCAATCATTTCACCCAAAAATTATTTTTTGGCCAAAAGAGGAAAAAAACTTGTTTTGGTTAGAAGCAATTTATAGAACTTAAGTCACCCAATCAGATAACAGGAACAATTGTCATGTGACAAAAGTAACCAGTCACCAGACTTGAATGTTGAAATGAGGTTATTGGAGACTCAGGTTCAACTTCCCCCTCTGTATGATGGGGAGCAGGGATTTGACCATTAATCTTTCACTCCTCAGGCAAGTGCCCTAACCACTAGGCTGCAGTACTCTCAATCTCATGTTGAAGCTGCTTCATTGTGTATAAATAAATATTCAGTGGTACAGGGATTTGGAATTCCCACATCCCAAGCGAGTGCCCTGCTCACTGGGCTATGGAGTCATTCTAACACTCTTTCCAACCCAGTGCTGGATGAGAGGTTGGGCAGAGGAGATTCAGAGCTCTCTACCTTTTAGGCCCTGGAGGTGCAAGATTGGTGGGAAAGCTGAGCACCCCTGCCCCTCCAGCAGGCAGGCCAAAAGGCTCTTGTCAGCTTCACAAGTGAAATTGCTAAAAGTATATGAATCTTTTACCAATTAGCTTTAGTTTCCATATTTCATACATCATTTTCATGTTACATTTTTTCTTCATTTTTTCATTGCACTAATCAGAGAAAATACAATAAAACCAGACCTGAGTTTTTGAGCTTGAGCAAGGTTCCAATAAAACCTATTTTCTGTGGCCTCGTTTTTAATTACCAAAGCAATCAGCTCTTTTATCCCTGGTAGATATTTTACAGTTGACTTACTTAACCTCTAGACCTCCTAATTCCAACAAAATCAACTTTTCACATTAGAATATAGAACTGCAATAAATATGAGAGCTAATTGGCTTGAAAGACTGTATTAGGAATATACTGTCGGGTCATTAATCGGTGCCTGAGTTACTAGGAATGCAAAAATACTCGACTGACTTGTAAACCACATATGAATAATAAATAGAGTCTTGGCTCTGCTAGGATAAAACTATCATGCACTAGCCAACCTGACATTTAAAGAATGTCAACAATTTAAAAGCTTCCCATATAACAATGAGAGATTTATTCCTTCATGAGAATATTATAATCTAAGATGCTGACACATTTTTTATTATGCTAGTCTTTCTGCAGGTTGCAGTTTCCTGTTTATTAATCACTTTCGAGCAAAATAAGCCTGTTCTTTGCATGCATCAAGACCCTGCATTTTATTATTGGGTAGCCCGTATTTTAAGATTTGGAACCGCTAAATCTGTCAGGTTTTTGGTAATCTTTCTTTTGTCTTCCAACAAAAATTATCGTAAAAGAGGATTAGGAGATTCTGTTATTTTTCAAAGTTGGTTGTATTTGGTTTGCTTGTCAAATGTGGGTGACCCAATACCCCTAACCAGTAGGTAGATGGATATGTTTTCACCATCTCACTGTGTATTTTAAATGTCCAACTTTTAGGAACAGAATAGGACTCGCAGACTGAATTTTATCATTTGGAAAATGTACAGCTCAGCATACAGCCAGCCATGTTGTAATGTCCTGGCTAGTGCTGGGCAACAGGGCTGGCTTTAGGCTAATTCGCCCAATTCCCCGGAATTGGGCCCCGTGCCTAAGAAGGCCTCGTGCTGGCACCTTTTTAATTTTTACTCACCCGATGGCGCTCCAGCGGAGAGTCTTCGGCAGCATTTCAGCGGCAGACCCTTCACTCGCTTCAGCTTTTCGGTAGCATTTCAGCAGCGGACCCTTGAGTGCTGCCGAAGACCCGGAGCGAGTGAAGGACCTGCTGCTGAAGTGCCGCTGAAGACCCAGTAGGGAACCACCTGGTGAGTACGAATCGGGCCCCGCACTTGCCAAAGCCGGCCCTGCTGGGCAAGCTACTTGTTCAGTTCATTTAGCTGTTTCCCACCCCCCTCCACTGCTGTTCTTGAGCTACATGTGTACATTTTTTGTTTGTACCTGTTTGCCAGAAAATTCACTTTTGTTTTGTTTTTTAAATTTTTGTCAAGTCTGGAGTCCTTTTAATTATGGCTACAAACCCAAAGGAACACATAACATAAATGTGAACATATTTCAGCCTGTGTTAACTTCCACTGTGTACTTAACATTACTTCAGCTCAGGGGGGCTGGACAAGATGACCTGTTCAGGACCCTTCCAGCCCTACCTTTCTATGATTCTGTGTTTTGGACTATTCTCTGTACAGGGTGTGTAACTGTTATTTATATTAATGGTTTTTTTTGTACACTGTGGACAACTCTTGCGATTTTATCATGAATCTCATGATTCTGGGATGTTTTTTCTTAAAGTCAAAGTCACAGCTGCTGGAATCAGTTGATTATCAGAGAATCTCAGCTTCTGTTAAATAAAAAAGGAAGTTTCTAGCCCCCATGGTTGCAGATAAAGGTGTATAAGCATGAAACTTAAAGGCCCCCAAACCATAAACTAAATGGAAAAAAAAAAAAAAGACGCCAGGTGTATTATGTGTAAAGTATCGTGGTTTGAGGAGGCCTGAATCATGATTTTTGAATCTTTGGCGATAGACTGGAGGCCCTGGCTAATACAAGAGACCCTTTGTGTTGGGTGTTATATAAAACACAAGGGAAGAGGTTCCTGTCACAAAGATCAAACTGACAAAGGGTGGGAGCAGAAACAGAGGCTCAGAGAGAGAGTAAATGGACGTGCCCAAAGGCACACAGCAGGTTAATGACAGAACCAGGAATTGAATCCATCTGATTCCTGACTCCCATGCCATGGCACTGGCCACTCAAGCAAGTGACTTATTACTTAGAAATCACATGGCATTCTTTCTGTTTCCAAAAGGAATGGCTAAAACTCTGTAATTGGGGTAAGCAATACTTTCATGGATAGCACTTCCATCATTTATGTGCAAATGCCCTTGGCAGCGTGTGAATACCGGCATTTGCACAAAACCCAGCCATTCAGTAATACTGGCATGAAAGGACAAATTCAATGGGGCTATTGTTCTTGGAAAATTACTATTATTTACTTGTATTGTGGTGGCCCCAACAATGTGCTAATCGCATACAAAACATATAATAAAACAGTCTGCGTGCCAGACAGCTTGTAGTCTGGGAAGACAATAAACATATGAAGTGTTGGGGAAAAGGATAAAACGTACATTCAGTTATGTTATAAAGTTAATGTTACCTGTCCTCCCTGGCTTTCTGCCTAACCATTATTGGCAATTTCTTGGAGCCATCACACCTGAAGTGGGGCTTTGGTAAAGGCAGGATTAGTTCAGAGAACTTTTTCCATGTTTTCAGAGGAAGTGGGCGAGAAAGCCAAATGGGAGAAGTGGACAAACTAATACTCAAGGCTGGCATCCCTGGTGGAATAGAAGAGGCAAGGAATAGCACACCAAGGGATTGATCCAGTGCATACTGCAGTAAGTGACAGTGGGTTTGGATCAGGCTATAGGAGACAAGACTGGATAGCTGGGGACAGTGGGATTTGGATCAGGTTGTAGGAGACAGCTGGATAGCTGGGGACAGAGAGTGAGAACAAGAAAGGGTCTATAAGACAGTGATACTCAGACGTCGGTGGGTCAGGAGCCAAATTAGTGATCAACATTATCTAAAAGAACGACAATAAGGTGAATTCATTGTTTCATTCACTATAGTGCTCTAGATCATATTTAAACAGCATAATGGGGAAATATATATAATTCTCACAGCAAAATGACTGACCAAGTATTATTATTTTATCAACTACATTTGGTTAATACCATAGTGAATAGTAAAAACATTGTGATTGGTTAATAACTTAGCCTGGTTAATAATTAAATCACACAGTGTTTTAATATCATGTGCTGCAAAGAGCCACAGAAGACCCATTAAAGAGCCATTGCAGCTCAAGAGGTACAGTCTGGGTATCACAGCTCTAGGAGTATTATTACCTAGGATTAGTAAACTACCTTAAATCGATGTGTGACAGTAAAAGGGTAGGGCCAGGTTAAAATTATGAATGAAGTGTGATAATAGTGGGGTTTTTACTCGTACACTTTCCTTCCCTGGGGGTTGGTAAAGCACTTTCTGTACAAACTCTGATCCTGATCCCGCTCACCGTACTCACACAAAGTCCCACTGAAGTCATGCCCTATATATGTATAACCCCATATGCAGGGAGCACAGCCACCAGCATTGCAGGAAGAGGAAATTTCAGACAATGTTGCTGGTATGGCAACACCCATTTTTTCATGTTCTCTGTGTATATATATCTTCCTACTGTATTTTCCACTGCATGCATCTGATGAAGTGGGTTTTAGCCCACGAAAACGTGTGTCCAAATAAATGTGTTAGTCTTTAAGGTGCCACAAATACTCCTGTTCTTTTTGCTGATACAGACTAACATGGCTGCTACTCTGAAACCTGTCATACTGGAGAGTTCTTTGAATTGTTAATGGTTCACATCCAGCACCACTGGGGCTGATATTCAGCAGGTGTAAATGGGTGTAGCTCCACTGAAGTCAATGTAATCCCATTAGTTTACACCAGCTAAAGAGCTGGCGCTTCATCTTGAAAGGGGTCTTATCCTCTTTTTACACCAATAGAACTCAACTGACTTCAAACTAATTGCTGTTTTGTACAAATGTATGTGGGGGGTGGCGGCGGGGGGGAGTTAGGTCCAAGTATTTCTTTATACTAACCTACATTCAGCTTAAACAACTTACCACAGGAGGAGAAAGGACTGGTTTGGACTCTGCCAGAATTTGAACCAGGGCTTCCGTAGAATCAGGCGGGCAAATGCTGCTCTTCTTGACTCTGCTGTAAACCCAGAGTGGCTGTGTTGGGTCTGGTCCTGTTACTTCAGATCTAGACTGCTGCAAATCAGAGAAGATTTTGGTCTTAAGTATTTCATGTCAAAACTGACATATAAATCACTGACTCAGGCTCTGTAAAGTACATAGAGAATAAACACAAGTGATAAAATAAACCAAAAGCCTTAGCAGTTTAATGAACAGTCTAAATTAAGGTCTGGAGCTCCCTTCCTAAACCTGAATCTATTTTTCAGCTGAGAAATTCTCTAGAGTGAGGCAGGTCATCCATCACTGAAAAACTCATCCGACATAAAGCAATTAGAGAGTGGCTGTTGTCCTGAAATAATGAAGGAGACAGCAGGACTGATCATATGCATCCATAGCTGAATAATGAAATATAAATGGCTAAGGTGCTGGAAAGAAAGTTGAATGATGAAGAAAAGAGCTTCCTGGCACAGCTCAAAGCAAAGGTAGTTGGCACATGGGCTCTTGCTGAATAAAAGCTACATGAAATTGTGAGTCACTGTATCTTTGTGTTCTTGGCCCCCAGGCCAGAGGAAACCTGTATTCATAGATGTATTTGTTATAGGCAATGCAGATAGCTTCTGCCCTTTAGATCCTGGGAACTAAATGAGGCATGGGTCACGTGCAAAAAAATGATATGTGATTATGTATTTCAGATTGTGTTATACAGACGCTCCATGGGTTATGCAAGACCCGACTTACGCACGTACGGAAAAAGTTCCATAAGCCAGAAATAAGATTTTCGAGTTGCAGAAATTTTTGTGTAACGTATCGGTATACTTTTCCAACTGATGCAAAACTCGAGTTACACAAGGCTTTCTGGAACAGAATGATTGCATAAGTCGGGGCGCGTCTGTAATGCATATGCAAAAGGGGGCTGAATTAAGGTGGTACAGACAACCTTAATTCTGGCACTTTGTAACTTTGTAAAGCTTCACGTTGCATCCTTAATGTTCTTTTAACATAGGATTGTGGGGACAAGGGTTGGTTTGGGTTTTTTGGGTGTGTAATTAATAATGCATTGAAGTCATGTAAGACTTTTCACCATGAAGGCTTCTGAAGCACATTACAAACTTGTATATCTACTGGAATCACTTGACCC
The DNA here is from genome assembly GCF_007399415.2 of Gopherus evgoodei. Lineage (NCBI taxonomy): Eukaryota > Metazoa > Chordata > Testudines > Testudinidae > Gopherus > Gopherus evgoodei. The sequence continues at coordinate 285,305,005 of NC_044323.1, read as the reverse complement.
ACCACTAACATGCTGCCACTTCTGAAAGGGAACAAAGTAGCTGTTGAACAGCAAAACAATAAGAAGAAGAAGAACATTTAGAGAGCCTTTTCCTATAAAATGTCCAGCCCACTTCGAGACCAGAGGACTCCAGATATATTTGGGTGCTTAGGAAAATTGATTCTCCAAATGTTTAGAGGTCTGGCCAGGCATCACTATTGATTAGACCCTTGATTTTTTGTGATAATATATGAGGGGTAGGGGAAAAATTGTGAGGTGGATGTAGAATACTTACGGTAGTCATTAAAACACAAATGATGTGAGGAGTGGGGACAAGAATGATGGTCATCAACTTGTAGAAGGTTTGATTCTAATGACTGGCTTAAGAAAAAAAACTGTGTGTAAGGATCGATTTAAATTTGAGGGCAGATCTTCAGCTGGTGCAAAGTGACTTCAGTTTGTACTAGCTTGCCCCAAGAAATTGTGCATTACATATGTCTGTGTTGCACATGCAGTGCTTTGTATGCACTCTTGGAGCTTAACAATAAATAACAATAATGATAATATGTTGTTGGTTTATACTAGAATGTATCTACTTGGAAGCAAGGGCCCATCTGTGGTTTCTACATGGCATTAGTTACTGATGGTATTCGGTAAATAATAAAGGGCTGCTTCCTTCCGACATGTGTGATTATAGTATGGAAGGATAGGCATTGTCTGGCGGACAAAGAAAATTGACCATATGTTCCAATATTAGGAAGCTGTTGCGATTTTCAAGCACTGCAGTGGCCACCTGCTTTGTTAGTTTTAAAATGCAATGATTTTATTCTCACACAAGGCCACTGGGCTTTTACCCAACCCCATCTAGCATGGTCTGGTGAGCGTGTTCTCTTTGGTACACACTCTGTAGAGTGGAATATTCCGCAATTAAGCTCCTCTGAGTCATCTTCCTTGGGGAAGACTCATCAAGGCCCCAATCCTGTACACTGCAGCCCGAGCCCAAACAGCTACACCACAGTTGAACAGCCTGACCCCTGCAAGCCCGAGTCAGCTGCGGGTTTTTGATTGCAGTGTGGACATATCCTTGATGACGGTACTCAACAGTACCCAGAGAGGTGGCAGATTTGTTATCCTATTGCAGGCAACGAAACCATCGGGCACAGAAACTCATTTCTCCTCCTATCCCCAAACATCTTCCCCTGCTTGGTTGATCAAGATCATTTTCCTCTGAGAAAACTGAGAGCTTTGGAGAAGTGAAAACATTGATTTCCTTATCTGCCTTTCTCTTGGTCCCTAGCTCTATATGGTCAATTTCGATTGAGCATCCACTAAAGAGGAAATGATCAGTTAAAAAGAAATCTTGCTTCCCCTTCCCTCTCCCCACCCCCGCCACAGAGCTGCCTGTTTAATTTCTAGACCTAGTAAGCAGGAACCACTCATTTCCTTTTTGGAAACATTATGGTTTTGTTGGTACAAGCTATCACGGAGAGGCCTAATCCTGATGACCTTGCTCAGTCAAAACTTTCAATTTTACATTTGAGTGGTAAACTACCAAGGAAGTTAAATGGCAAATTCATTGTTGGTTCCCCCTGGGTTACATGCACCTTTACTGCTCTTTCCATTTGGGATGTTTTTCTCCTTCTCCATGAGTTTGCATATCCCCAAACTCAGAACAAAACTCATCCCAAACCACTTCATTTCTCCTAGTTTGTTATACAAAACAACAGGGCAGGTGAAGTTCACTCAACTCTTTCAACGAACCTGGTCTGACCTGCCGGGTGCTAGACTGTGCTGAGTCTATATGAGGCGCAGCACAGAACTCACAGCCCAGGGTGAGGTAAAACTATGGTTGTTTAAGCCATTGTTGAGCCCTCCCCCTCTGGGCTGCTCTGAAGGATAGAAAGGCCCCCAGCATAACCTGGCTAGCCCTGGGAACCTAAGTTGTAGCAGCTTCCCCAGTCTGGCCTGTGGGCTGCAGCCCTGCCTGGAATCTCTGCACTGACTCTGCCTCCGCTACCAGCTCTGGCCTTCACACACTCACTTATGCAAGGATTTCTGAGGTGCTCCTCACAACACAGCTTGACAGCTGTTTTGTTTTTTGTAGTGCCTGTCCCTGGAAAATTCTCCCCCAGCAAGAACAGGGACTTAAAACCCTTGTAGGCTGCTTTGATCCTTTTATGTGCTGGAAAGGAGCCAGAGAGAGGGATGAAGATTGATCACCCTAAATATGTAACTAAAAAATCATATGATTCCCCTACTGAGCCAGACTGGTAGCACTTTTAGCCCGCTTTGCACTAGGCGAGGTGACTGACTAGTCAGTGAAGCGTCAGTTTGAGCAAGCTTTACAGAGCAACTTTTCACACAGCTCTCCCAGGTAGTCAATGGAGGCGCCTGAAACAGGATACAGAAGTCTGTACCCTCACATCCTTGTTCCTTGACAACAGAAGTAGTATTGATATCGCCTAAAATGTCATAACATACTAGAGCTGAGCAAATAGCTCATGATTTATCTGATGAAGTTTGATGTTTTTTCTTTGCCATCTATGTCTAATGATATAGCAACCAAATATACAATAATAGATATTTTGGTGGTACTTTTGTATACATTAAAATAACTTAAGTGTGTTTTTCAACCTTTCACGTAGAGAATATTGTGATTCTGAACTGAAATCTTCCTGGGTAAAATTGCATCTCTCTCTCTCTCTCTCTTTTTTAAGGTGTTGATGACTAGAATGTTAATACAATAATTTACAGTTGCATTATCTTTATGGTTGTATATTATAATAAGTTAATGGAGCAGAAATGCATCACCTGATGGACAGATAAAGGCTGTCTGTGAAAATTAGATGGAGTAGAAGTAGAATCTTTTGGTGTAAAGAATGTGCTGTGCTGAAAGTTTGATAGGATATTATGATAGGATAAGATTTGTTTTTCTTTCTATAGAATCTTTTATATTCCAGTTATCTCAAAATGCTTTACAAAGGCATAGGTTAGATACAGGCAATGCAGTGACTGAAGGAAAATGCAGCGATCATTATACACTCAGCAGTAGCTCACTCAAAGTCTTAGCTATTAGCACCTGTTTTAATAAGAGACAGAACATTCACCAGGACATCAGCATTACCCATCTTTTTTTTTCAAAAAGGGCCACTGGATCTTTAACTTCCACAAGGGAAGCAGGTAGAATGTCACTTGAATGTTCATTTGAAAAGATGACACAGAGCAGAATACTGTGTTCCATTCTGGGCACCGCTATACTGAAACAGTATGAGCAAAATGGAGAGTTTGGGGAACCCAATATGACCAGTGGGATGTAGAGATTAATTTATGAAAGAAGACAATACTCTATCCTATTATGGTTTGTAGTACAGTCACTCTTACAAGCCCCAGTCAAGAATGGGGCCCCGCTGAGCAAGGCCCCATATATACAAAGTAAGAGACTGTCCCTGTCACAAAGAGCTTCTATGCTAAATGGATAAGACAGAAAAAGGGGAAAGAGGGGCACTGAGAGGTAAAGTGACTTACTCTAGGTCGCATTACAGGCCAGTGGCCAAACCGGGAAAAGAACGCAGGTCTCCTAAGTCCCAGTCCGGTGTCCTATTCACAGAAGACAATTGCCTGTCAATGCTTCCATCTTAACCAAAACCTTCTAAAAAACTATGACCTCCGGCCTTCACATCCATTTGTTGCCTTCTCCAATTCATGTCTCCATTAATTTTTCCATGCTGCCCTTATGTTTGGCGTGGCCTCCCAATTCATTTTCACCAAGCCGCTAAGCGCTGTTCATTCCAATACCTGCTCAAAACCAACTTCGCCTTGGCCTACAATAAGCTGTAAAACATTTAAGCCAAACTCCAGCAGCAACAGCATAAACAACTGTATGGTGTTTCCTTCTCAGAAACTGCTTGGTGCAACAGGTCTCCTATCGTATGTGCCAAATTCTGCCCTGGCATAAAGTGATAAGACAATCTTCTTCCTTTGAGATCAGTGGGAGTTGTGCAGGACAGAATGTGGGCCTTTGTGTCTGTTCCTTTGACTGTAAACTCTTTGGAGCAAGTGTTAGAAGGCTTTCCCTTCACTCTCTCCCCTGGTTCTTGTCACACAGACAGAAAGCAGAAGACCAGAAGTCCGAGGTGCAGGCAATGTGATGTTTGTTGGGGTTAGTTTCCAGCAAGCATGTCCATAACTCTGACGCCACAGAGTCTTGTTTCCCAGTGTCTCGTTCTCCCCACTCCATAGCAGACATAATCATACCTGAAATGCATGCCCCCGGAGCCACCCCTTACAATTTAGGGTCATGTTTCATTTTGGAGGGTCATTAGTCTGCGGTCTTCATCCCACCTCTTTTGTCTCCCATAGGAGGGGTAAGGAATGAGTTTGTGCTACAGTCAGGGATAGGCATTTCTTTGGCCTTTTACTGTTTCCTATACCTTCCCCGCTTCTCCCCCTACCCCCGCCCCTTCCTAACTGCTTGCTTGACCTTGCCTTGTGATAGGAGTTGAGGCAGTCTTTATATTACACTCCTACCATGCCCGGAAACACTTTGACTGTAATCATCTGTTCTACACTTTAACTGTTCTCATCTGTTCCCATTATACTAACAAACCCATCTGGATAGGCAAAAACAACATACACAGTGTCTTTGTCCTTTGTTCACACATATTAGTTTGGATCCCTTTGTTCAAGCATATTAGTAAGAATATAAGTGTAACGAGAATCAAACGGGCAAACAAGACCCAAAATTCTCTCTATTTTATCAGGCGAAAATACAAGCCTGAATCCTACATTATCACTAGCACTCCTAACAGCAAGTATTGATGTTTGCTTTGGTGTATTGTACAGCAGCAAACACACTGTTAATAATGATAAACAAGTAATTGCTATTGCTACCAGTAATACAGCAGACTGTAAATGTGCATACAAACATCCAGAAAAACTAGAAGCATGTACAGTCTCATTTTAATTATATTGCAATCAAACTCCATTGTTAGATGATACAGTATATGTGGTATGGACATGGAGGCTATTAGACATTTCTATTCTTTTTTTTATAGTTACAAATCCAAAGAAGTTGAGAGATGAGAATGTCTGAAAATGTCAAAAGGAAATGTGGAAAAGTTAAGACATTTTCAACAACTCTGAATTGGTTGATTTAGAAACACTAATACTCAATAAACTCTTGTATAGCGCACATCATCCATACAGCTCAAAGTTTATGGATTTTACAAAGGAAAGAAAGTATCATTCCCATTTTACAGATAGGAAAGTTGAGATGCCCACATTCACACAGTAGAATATGGAATTGAACTCAGGTCTAAACATTCCTAGTTCTCCGTTGGAAAAGCAATTTTTTTGGGGGGAGGAGGCATCTTTCCCTACTTAACTTTGCAAAAATGTTTGTTCTGTGAGCCCAAGAAAATAAATGGATTAATCCAAACATGCCATTCACCAACCAACCAACCAACCAAAAAAAGTCATATAACAATTCTCAAACTTGAATAGGATGTAAATAGAAGTTTGAGAAATATGAACATTCATATATTGTTATGCTGAAAGGTGCTAATGGCTCATCATCTCATCATCAGAGATTTTGGATGCAAGACTGTGATGGAGTACGTAGCCCACATTGAACTGGATGCTCAATGGAGCCAGAGTAGGTTGAATTATAAAGCCAGAGAGTTTGCAGCAGAAAGAGGCTGCAGAGAAAGTGCCTGCAGTCACTCTCTGGGAGTGGAGTTGAGAGAAGAGGAGAGGAGGTGAAAACCTGAGACGAAGAATAAGCTCCAGGGTTCTAGTCTTAGTAGAAGGGTCAACCCTGGAGGCATAGTGTAAAAAAGGAAGCCTGAGAGGGCTAGATAAGAAGAAACACAGGAAAGCAACAGCTGCTTATTATTGGGTCCTTGGGGTGGAACCCAGGGTAGAGGGTGGGCCTAGGTTCCCCTACCAGCTACTGGGAAGTGGCACAGGAGCATTAGAGAGGCCAACCACAAAGCTGGTCTGGAGAGACTTTGATACCCTGGAAGTGGATGACTATAGTGATGTGACAGGAGGACTGAATCAGGAAGAAGCACCCTGAGTCCTGGAGTGAGAGAGGGGGGCCAGGCTGTGAGAAAGGGGGCTCTGACCTGAGTGGGGCTAATCCTCAGATGTGGCCACAAGGATGCACCCTAAAAGTCAGTGAACCCCATGACAAAAACAATCACAGACTGCCTTAAAATGAATGTGTGTCCGGAGAGGTGGGTGAGGTAATATCTTTTATGGGACCAACTTCTGTTGGCGAGAGAGACGAGCTTTTGAGCTCAAACAGGGCTCTTCATGGAAACGTACGCAGGGTGTCACAGCTAAATGTAAGGTGGAACAGACTGTGTACTATAAGCAATTAACATATATTTCAAGGGACCATTCAAGCCGAAGCATCCTGTTAACATCCCTGTAGTCATGGAGGTGGGGGAAGGAGGAAGGCAGCTGGGCGGAGAGGGGGGTTAATGCGTTACAGATTCTTGTAAGAAGCCATACATCCAGTGTCTCTGTTCAGTCCGTGATTTTTAGTGTGTGCCAAAACATTCTCCTTTGTGCCTAACAGTAGGGGGAGCCGAGACTCTTTTGTAGAGTTGCAAAACAGCAGGACACAAAGGAAGGAGCTGATGCTAGAAGCCAAGCCCATGAGGCAAGGTTAGTGTGAAGCTAATTGCTCTTAGATTCCAAATGCAGGGACTAGGAGTTGGTTCCAGGCTCTGTGAGTGTGAGCAGAGGCAGCTTATATAACCCTGCAAAGAAACACAGGCAGAGAAAGGCACTTTTTGTGGCCAGGGCTGAAGTGTCTTGCTTGGGTTTTCTGCAAATGCTTATTGCTGTATGTTCTTACTGATTTTCAGGGAAGCAGGACTTGAGAGTGTTTCTGTAAATAAACCAATTACACCAAGAATGACCTTGACTCTGCGTTACCATTTCTCATCTAAACAGAAGCACTGCCCAAGGCCTCAGCTTCCAGCAATCTGCTTGGCCAGAGAGGAAACTACCTAGACATTTAGCTATTGATATATGTGTATTCTTAGAATTATACCTTGTGAGAGAGTCTGGGGCATCTAGATTTAGCTCATCTAAGTCATGAGAGGAATGAGTAAAATGAGGTGAATTTAGTACTTAGTGACAAGACTGTTTTTTAAATGTGAAAAAAATTCCTCTCTGAATGCACATGAAACTCTCCCACAGTGAACCTGGGGCCAGGAATCAGAAAATGCAGTAGATTTCCCAATAGACCAGCATAAAGTGTCAAAAAGCAGCAATCTCCTGGGCAAAGCAGGTCTTTTACACTTTTAATTTGGAAGTATCCAGAACCATTGTACCATTCTGGTAGACAGACTTATCTACTCCCAGCACTGAGGCTTGGTCTACTACACTACATACTTACCTCGGTATAACTACAATGCTCAGGGGTGTGAAATATTTACACCTAGCTACCTCCTCTTGCCAAGCTCTCTCCCAACAGCTTACAGCGTCTTCACTGGATGTGCTACAGTGGCGCAGCCGCATCGGTGCAGATGCACCAATGTAAATTTCTAGAGTAGACCTGTCCTGAGATTTTTCAGCTTTTGAGACGAAATGCAGGAGCACTTTTAAGATCATACAGCAATCAACATTTTAGGGGAGGGTTTGGAGACAAGCCCTCTAAGAAACACATGGTTGCTTGCTTGACGATGTCCTTGCAGTTCAGTAGATGCCAGTAAAATGTATCGATGTGTTGCAAACAGACCCAATAACTAGATAACACTCACAAGCTTGTGGGCCTGGCACTAGGACCCTGCCTCATTCTTCAGCTCCATAACTACAGGCCTCTTGAGCTATAGGAAAGTAGATCACTCTTAGCCAGTGGATTAGTATCACACCTCTGCTGCTGTGAGTAGGAAATAAGTGTCAGGGCCAGGTTGTGGGTGGCCTGTGGGCACGGAACACTGCTCAGTATTGGGTCTGGAGGTCAGAGATCAATCCAGGCCCAGGCCAGGTCAAAACTGCAAAGTCAGAGTCCATTACCAAATTGAGAGCATCAAGTGAGAATTGGGGTTGGGCTGGGCCGGTCTTTCACCATGGTCAGCAGTGGCCTTAAGCCAATGACAATAAACCAAGATCATGGTTGGGAGGTGAGTCTAGATCTAGAGCTGGGAGTCTGGGATCAAAGCGAGTGACAGCAAGAAGTAGCAAGCGGAGTATAAGGCAGAAGCACATAGGGGTGATGGGGGGCTGTGTTGCTCAGACAACCTCCAGAAATGGGTTCCTGATTTATATGGGGAGGGCCAGCCAGTCGGGGAATCACAGAGAGCTGTCACTCATGGCCCTGAGGGCAGGACTTCCTGTAGGGCTTAGCCCCTCAGTTCCTCTAGGAGGTAATCCTTCCTGGCCCCCTGGCAACGATGAAAAAGCAGCTCCTGTCTCAGACCCTGGTTCTAGGCCCATAAGTTCTTACAATAGTGCAGTCACGTTAAGTACTTGCAGGCATTTGTAAAGGTTTCAGTGCTGACGGCTGAAAAACGTGTGCGCTTCACAGGGACAGATCTGTGTTAGATCTAACTAATTAATGTTTGTGAAGTGCTTTGAAGTGCACCTGGGAGCAAATATGAACCAGTGCTGACTCCACAGCAAGAATGTAATATGCTTCCAGGAAGAGGCACCACCAACATGCGGGCTACCACATTCTTCACCAGCTAACATTGTCAAGGGACCTATAGGTGACTCTCCAAGGAAGAGCACCCTGGCACAGATCCCCTTATTCCACCAGCCAATTATCACGACCTATTTGCTTTTTGGATAGGGTTTCTGCCAGGCTTCTTAGAGGACAGGGAAGATAGGGCTGATCTGAGGAAATTCAAAAATAGGGAGGATGGAGATGATGCCTGGGAAAGTATAGCTAGCAGGCTCTGTACTTTTGAGATTTTGCTTGGATATTACTTTTTATCTGCCTATCTCTGTTTGCCTGCTTAGATAGTAAGCTCTCTTACCCTGTTTCCTGGTATGTCTGATTTTCCTTGGGCTGAGAGGAGGGTTTGAACTGAAGACCTACTGAGCTAAAGAGCATAAGCCTCTTCTTCTTGAAAACCAAGTCCCTTAGTTGGAAGCAATAGCTGAGTAGCAGATAAATAAGCCTCTTATGTGCACCAGCCACTAGAGTGAGACAAAGAGCCACATCAGTCCAGTGTGGGTTACAGTAACACAATCAGGCCCTGATCCAGATGGGCCTCTAGGTGGTACTGTAATAGGAATAAATAGTAATAATCCAGTTTTCCAGTAGAGTCTATCGGGACTCAATTCAGGCAAAAGTTTGGCCCTGCCCTGACTTTCAGTAGCCAGAAATCCCCTTTTCTCTTTGTTTCTAGTGGCTCCAGGAAACAATTTGCCAGTTCTTTAATGGCTAATAAGTAAATCACTTTATCTAGTTCACATAAAGTGATCTTTGTTAAGTGGGATTTTCATGTAGTACTGTAGGCTCTTATGCTTTGTTCTACTATGCTATTGATGGTGGTATGGGGTCCTACAGCTGATTTAACTATTTCTGGTAGAATATAAGGATGCAGCATGAGAGTGTAGATTGGCTAGCCTGTGGAGCAGGAAGAATAAATGTTGGCTTTGTGGAAACAGCTGGATATTTCTGTTACAAAGCAGACTTTGGCACTGTTATTTATTTGTATTACGGTAGCACCTAGAGGCCCCAAATGAGACTGAATCCCAAAAGTACAAGCAATGCAAGAGCCAGTTCCTTACTCCAAAAGCTCAGAACCTGAATAGACAGATAGACAAAAAGGGGGAAACCAAAGTACTTTTCTCCCCATTTTGCAAGTGAGGGATAGAGAGACTATGTGACCTGCCAATGGTCACACAAGAAATCTGTGACTGAGCTAGAAATATAGTGCTTGCGAATCCCAGTCCAGTACCTTTATCACAGGAACATCTTTCTGGAAGTGTTCTGAATAAAAAATGATGTGTTCTGCACTTGGCCGTAGTGTTTTTAAAGGATGTGAGAGAACTGGCAACACAAAATAGAAGCTTTGGCTCTTAAATAATTGACTATTAAAATGTCTATTAATATTTGTTATTTTTTAAATTAAAGGCATTTACTTTTTTACTGTGTAAAAGTTTGCCAGGGTGGACATTTTATCTACTGAAGAAGAACAAAGAACCTACAAGGATTTCCTTAAGAAACACACAACCTTTATTTAAGCACAGAATGAAGACTCCAAAGAGCTTGAAGTTTAAAATACTGAGTCTCACCAGCTTCCAGCTTCCACTATTCTTTCTGTGAAATCACAGAGGGCTAGAACAGCTATTGCAATAATATAGCAAATTATCTCCAGCACTTCCATCCAATAGGAACGTATGCGGCACACAGTCATCTAGATAGCAATAGCCTGAAAGACAGTGACTTGTTTAGATACCAGTGTCACAGTCCTGGCTGCGTCCCAGTGCCTAGAGGATGGTCACCAGCGTGCAGACACTATTTCTAACTCTGGCCCTCCAAGACACACTGCCCGTTGCAAACTTCCTGTCTGGACCCCTTCCTTACAAAGTGGGATTCTGCAGTCCAACCGCCCTGGGCCCTGAAACCATTGCTTTGATCTCCTAACCCTCCCCCATCATTTATGCACACTCCCCTAAATCCACCTCCCTGGGTGCTCTGGATTATAGTTTAATTCTTCAGGGATACATGGCAAGTAAATTGAAGAACATAGGCTTTGCAAAGGAACTTTATAAACCCCCATACACCTTATTCTCGGACAACAAGGGAGAATGACAGGCAAAATAATAAACATCTGAATGCAATGTCCCCCTTCCCCTCTTAGAGTCTTTGACTCTCCTGCAAGTACTTGGGTTTTGCCACTGTTCTTGGAGAAGGCAAAGCCCCTCTTGGTCCCACTCCTCTATCTGCATCTTCTGTTTCTGGTGATGGATTGGCTCCTTTTGCTTAGAGAGCATGCCACTGTGAAAGTAGTCTCTGACAACTTCCCCTCCCCCTGCCGCCCTGTTCTTGTGGAGGGGTTTGCCCATCAGTTGCTGAGCAGACAGTCATTACTAGTCAACTGCTCTGCCTTTAGCATTCCCATTGCCCGCTCCAGGATAGAACCATTTAAAGCTGATAGCCCTGTAATGGCCCTGTTTCAGCTTCAGAGATGTAGTCTGTTCCTGCTACAAAATGGGTTTTAATGCACACTCAAGGTTACAATCGTGAATGACATTTCACAAAATGAGTTGACATGGACATATCCCCAACTAGTGCAAGAGAAAACAGAATTCAGAGCATATGTACTCCTGCTCGGCCTTTACATCTACTCCTCTCCTACAGAGATTTTCAATGAATTAGCCCTGAGTTCCTGTACAGAAGACATTCCCTTTAGGCGGCAATCATTTTAAAGTCACGGGACCCTTTGCAGGAAGGAAACTGCTAGCAGAACAAAGATGAAGATTTACTAACAAAGCAAATTTAGAGAGACAAGGTGGATCTTTTATTGGACGCACTTGTGCTGGTGAAAGAACCAAGCGTTCGAGCTACACAGAGCTCTTCTTCAGACCTGCCTCTGAAGGCTGGTCTCTTTCACCAGCAGAAGTTTGTACTGTAAAAGATATGACCTCACCCACCTTGTCTCTCTAATATCCTGGGACCAACCTGGCTTAACAATACTGCAAATAGCAAAGTGAATGGCTCTCTCTTTCTGATTTCTTTTCTCTACTTTGTCACAGTGTGAACATTTCTCCTAAGAGGCATGTAGGTTAGCAGGACCTTCAAAGGAGTCTCAATTCCTCCAGCTCCTGAACATACACAGTGAGAGATCCACTCAGCCCTGCAATCGGCTAGTATTTGGCTACATCGCTCATCTGATTTTCAGTCTCTTTCTACGATCCACTTGTGGGATATAAGCTGGAGTTAGTTCTTCACTGGAAGCAGCCTGGCTTTTAATGTCTCTCTCTCAAAGGTGTGTACATGCCTGGAAGCTTGGCAGGGATCCAGTGAAAAACATGTTCCCATCAGAAAACATAATCACACTATTAAACTATTTGGGAGCGAACGCTACAGATGTTTTCACACTCTTCCAGTCCAGAAATCCCTATACTGGGAATCCTTTATTTTAATAACTACATGGCAGGCATTAAGCCACTGAAAGACTGAACCCTTTCTGTGACATTGAAATTCTGCAGTACTGAGGAGACAGGAGTACAGAACAATAATTATATGCTGTTTCTTGATCCTGTATTTTATTTACAATTTACCTAAATGAATTTTAATCTCCCATCTGCTGATTTCATAACATTTCAGAACTTCTTTAGCTTGGAGAGGTGAATTTTGAACCTCCGCCTGGAAGAGCAGATAGAGAATAGAAAAAAGAAAGGATCAGAGGAATGAAAGGAGGGTGAACATACGTTTTCAGCTCTCCTTTGTGCCTCTTCCTACTGCAGCTTGGGCTTGGGGATGGGAACTAGGAGCAGTGCTGCTTTAAAAGCCATAACCTTTGGAATTAAAATGAGCTCCCAGCACAAACTGAGCAATAAAAAAGTAATCATATCACTGGGCTGGTGGACCTTATTATTTTAACATCAGTATGATGGGCTTTAAAAAGCTTTTCGACATGCTGAGAAAGTTAAATACTCGTGTTGCATTTAAAAATTGACCAGCATTTAAATACGGAGGCACCTGCCACTACAAGCAATCAAGGGATTGCGCTTTCCATTTATAAATGGAATAAACCAGCTCAGTAGAATGGCATGACATCTGGGTGGATATTTGTTTAGTTGCGTGTGGTGTACTTAATGTAAGGGATTTAGAGTATTAGGTTCAGACGGTACACTGCAGCCTGCACTTCCCCATGGTGACTTGTTTATTGAAGGCAAGATTTGAGTAGTTGAACAAAGTGAACATTTTGTCTGGGAAAATATAAAAGGCGAGTGTGTGGGGAGAGGTGGCTCATATTCCGGTTTTCCGTTACTGCGAGGAATCCATTAGCTCTGCTAGAGGCAGAAGCAGTGCTATGCATCTACCTCCTAAAACCTCGGAGTATTTCCCCAGAAAATTATTATGAGTTGTTGCCTCATAAAACACTTTTTTACTGATATCACTGTCCTCTTCTTCCATACTCTGCTTCTGCCTTTCTGCCCCTTCAACAGAACTATTGCACCCAGCTCTGTGGAATGTGCTTTCTCAGCCTGTCCTTCATTTCCAGGGGCATCATTAATTTCAGTCCCAAAGGTGCCATGTCTCCCACTCCCCAATTATTTACAGCAAAAACAAACCAGGACACTGTGGTGAAAGTCATTTACAGTAAAGGAAGAGTCTCGTGATGGCTCTGAAGGGTGGTGACCTCACCGGGGGCAGTTTCTTGTCTGATCAGGTCCAATGAGAGGAGGAATCCATCAATGGACTTTATTAATTTGGAGAAAGCTTTATGCTAGGTTGGGATCTTATGCACTCAAGCAAACTCCAAGTCCATAAGATTGCTGGAAGTCCTTGACTCCATTAGCACTTCCAGGTGGACCTTTGACATGGCGTAGGTGGAGCGGAAGCTGGAGATGCATCAGGCACTGGTTAGATACCACCAGAGTATAAATGGATAAATGCAGGTGTCACGGGCAAGAGGAAGGAGAGGAATGCCAGCCCAGCCTCGACCCCTCTAGCAGGGCTGGGGGCTGGCATTTCCCAGCTGAGATGCAGACTGGGCCTTCAGAGGTTAGCCTGAGTTGACTTATCCAGTTTTCTTGCACTATCCACATAGACCTGATGCCCAATGCTGGTTCTTCTCTGTGTCAGAGAGACAGGCCCAGGCCATGCTGAGCTGTATGGGTTCAGGCTGTAGGATGGATGCGAGAAGTTGTTTGGCTGGTGCTGTTAGGCCAGGCGGGGGTCTGGAAGCCATCCTCCTTTCTTGGCAGCATTCCAACAGGTGGTCATCGAGCTTCATACACGGCTCAATCAAGGAATATGGACCAGTTGGGGGCTCCACCTGTGTCAGCTCATCTTTGACCTTGTCACTTAAGCCAAGCCAGAGGTGACAGCATTGACTCATTCCATTTAGTGTCTGGCACCAGATGCCGAAATTCAGTGGTATGGTTAGGACAGGACAATTTCTCTGCCTCAGTGGTTGTACGTGGCTTCTGCCACATGCATACGACTTGGGTTGTTAAAAATCTGAACTGGTTGGTGGGAAATGTCTGCACGTCCAACAAGAACAGGAGACTGTTAGTTTCCAAACCCACCGAACTTCTTCTTGTCCCATTCGAATGTGTCAAGCAAAGGTTCTTTGGTTCTTGATGAGCCTGGCTCACGGGCAGCATGGCTTGTGCCTGCAGTCTTACATTCTGCATCTGCCAGGCTCTGAGCTGGGTCTGCAGGTTCTGCCAGGTGCCCACTAACGACAGTAAGGAGATATTAGCCTTAGTGAGATACACCCAATAGTAGAACTTGTCCCTTCTCTTGTTATTTTGGTTGGCTGCTCAAACAATCAGCAACAGGGACACAGGTCTCTATTTTCATCATTTTAAAGTGTACTCGGCTTAGTGGAGCATTTGGGGCCCATTTTCTTGCCTGGCTGTTTTGTGTGTGTTGTAGACAGTGTATTGTGTAGGGTTCTTTTGGACAAGACTCTAAACCCATAGCGCTGTCTTCTATGAATGGACATTAAAGATCCCATGATCCTTTTTGTTTGTTTGTTAGAGACAAAGTTTGCCCCAATGTCTGCCTATGGCAAAATTTCTCATTCTAGTGTGGTGTCCTGCTTGTCCAATTTGCACTCTCCACCAGAGAGTGAAGGTGGGGTATACAGAGATGGAGATAACTGCCGTTTGGTGCTGTCTGGAGTGATTGCTTTATGAACAGCATGTTCCTTTTAAAGTGCTTTGGGATCCTTTTGATTGAAAGGCCCAGCATGTTTGTCAGATAAGGATGTTTTTACAGCTGCATGTATAGTCTGTGTTAAAACTTCTTAAAATTCATACAGAGAAAAAATGTCCCAGAACAGAAAACAGAGCAGTGTGAAAAGCTTCACAATCAATGGGTCTGACTGAACAGTAACTGAAATGTATGGAAAGACTCCCATTGCCTTCAATGGGTATTGAATCAGCTCTAACCTTGTCAATGGCTAAGAAGCGTCCCAAAAGCTGCCAGCACAGCTGCATGAGTAGCACACAAAAGCAGATATGGCTGATGAAGAAAAAGCCTTTTCAGCTTGGCACCTGGGTCCTTTGACTGTCTTTACTAAAGGAGAGGGAGGAGTACTGCAAAGTGCCATGGCAATTGACATCTTCTTCCCCCATTACAGTGCTTTTAAGATAAATGGTACTCAGATATCCCTCCTCCACCCCTCACCCCCACCGCCAAATGAGTACATGAGGCATTAGGATATAACTCAGGACATTTGGATGAAGAAACACAGGCCTCAAGCCAGCGAGTAAAGCAACAGGTCTACTAACTCAGTCAGTTTAGGAAAATGAAATACAAATGAACAAGTCTGCTATTGGAGTTGGAAAAGGTTCAGAAAAGGGCAACAAAAATTATTGTGGGTATGGAATGGCTTCTGTAAGAAGAGAGGTTAATAAGATTGGGACTTTTCAGCTTAGAAAAGAGGCGACTAAGGGGAGATATGATAGAGGTCTATAAAATCATGAGTGGTACAGAGAAAGTAAATAAGGAAGTGTTATTTACTTCTTCTCATAATACAAGAACAAGGGGCCACCACATGAAATTAATAGGTAGCAGGTTTAAAAGAAACACAAGAAGGTATTTTTCACACAATGCACTGTGAACCTCTGGAACTCCTTGCCAGAGGGTGTTGTGAAGATCAATACTAGAACAGGGTTCAAAAAGAAGCTAGCTAGATTCATGGAAGATAGGTCCATCAATGGCTATTAGCCAGTCTGGGCAGGAATGGTGTCCCTAGCCTCTGTTTGCCAGAAGCTGGAACTGGGTGACAGGGCAGGGATCACTTGATGATAACCTGTCTGTTCATTCCCTTTGGGGCACCTGCCATTGGCCACTGTCATAGGACAGGATACTGGGCTTGATGGACCTTTGGTCTGACCCAGTATGGTCGTTCTTATGTTTTTATGTTCCATAAAGCACATGGCACAAAATAAGTACAAGCAAAGACCAGATCAGCATAGGAGCCTATTGTCTTGGCCATAACCTTCCTTTAAGATCAGTTGCTAGATTATAGGCCATAAATGCACTAATTTCTCATCCCTACAGAAACTGGATAAGTATCTCTGTCAACTGGATATATCTGCTCTACTGTCTGCCCACCAGTAGGCACCCCAGAGAGGACCATGGTTCAAAACCATACAAACTAGTCTTCCAGGGATTCTCTACCCCTTAATTAATGCAGAACATCTGGAAAACAATCTGACAGCTGGGCACCTATGTTCCAACTATAAAGTTCACAGTAGGTGTGCTGTAATTCTATTATCTTAAAAATGTGATTGTAACATCTGATTAAATTAGTGAATCTGACTTCTGCAATTAAAATGTACAGTGTTTTCAACTAAACTGCAAAACTGGATGGTGGAAAGTTGGATGGCTCAGGGATAATGCGATATGGAGCCTTTCACTTCTCTGGTAAATTCTTCTTTGAATCCAGCGTGTGTTAATGGTGTCTGGGAAGCTATCATCTGATGGATTTTTCACATCCTCTGTGAAATAATTCAGAGATTTTGAATCATTTCTGAATGGAGAACTGTCAAGATCACACCAAAGCCACTACAACTGGCACCTCTGGGAATCTTAGTTGGTAAAGAGATCTGCTTGAATTGTAAATTATTTGAGGCGGGGCCATTCTCTTACTAAATGCTTGTACAGCACCTCACCTTTGTACAGGATCTCAGCTGGAGTTTCTAGGTGCTCCTGTAATGACAAACAGACCAAGTTTTGAACTGCCATGGAAAGTGAAATATGCTCCCACTCCAAGTGGGCAGCCTTCCCCTATATCACACTGTTAACATGTCTCAGTCTTGACCAAAAGGTACTGTTTCTATAGGATGAAGAAGTTATTCTGTCTTCATGCTCTGTCAGTCCCCTCTCTGTATAGAGTGCTAACCAGTGTGCCAGCTGTGAGGGTAGGTTCTGGTGGATATTGTAGGATGTGTGAAAGTTGATATAAAATTAAGGAATCTTTAAAAATGGAATAGACGTGAAATCTGAAAGGGGAAACCAGGGGCTTACAGAACACGCGATCATTTCAAATGATTTGCATGAATAATAAATATCATTAGCACATTTTCCATGTGCAACACCCTCCAAGCTGTTCAATTGCTATTTCTCCTTCATCTGCTTGGAGGGACGGAAGAGAATGGTGCTAATTAGTTCATATTTTATTAATGCTCTTAATTCTTAAGAGACTCCATTAATGCCATGTGAACATGCCTGAAGAGTCGTAATGAACATCCTAGGACCAATGTGCGTCCTTTGGAGTCAATTTGATCTAAGCTTTTTTATATGCAAATAGCAATTATGCAAATTAAATCAAACACTCCACTCCCACTGCCAGTGCTTGCTACTACTACGACTTCAATTGCTTAAAAGTACCTAATACCCAATAGAGTAAATCTATTCAGCCCGACGCTCAGAACGATGGATGTGGGATGTAGGGTCGCACTCTCGTTACCATTTCTTTAGATCAGCAGGGCCTGTTTACCTAAACTGCTCTTTAGTTTTCTCCTCATCATTACCAGCAACTCTGTTCCTCTTATAGTCCCTCCCTCACCCACGGCTGGCCTGAATCCCCTCCCGCCTTCTCTTTCACATCAGCATAATTTCACAAAATTACACCCATGTAAGTGGAGAATCAGCTCTTTTGTGAAATGGTGATAATATGCAATACAGCCCCTTTCCCAGACACCGTTTCATTAGGACTACCTCAGCCTTACTAATCCACTTCCCCTCAGGGCTGTCTTTATATAGGAACTTTCCCTATAGCAAAAAGAACAAGAGTACTTGTGGCACCTTAGAGATTAACGAATTTATTTGGGCATAAGCTTTCATGGCCTAAAACCCACTTCATCAAATGCATGCAGTGGAAAATACAGTAGGAAGATATATATACACAGAGAACATGAAAAAATGCATGTTGCCCTACCAACTCTAACAAGACTAATCAACTAAGTGAGAGTGATTAACCATTAGAACTAACCACAAAGAGAACTGGTGGATTTTTCATCTCTAGAAATCAAGATTTTGATGTCTTTCTGGGAGGTAAGTTTTAGCCAAAAAAAAGTTATTGGGCTCAATACAGCAGCAGCTGGTTGAAATATACTGGCTTATGATGACAGACAGAGATGAACACCTACAAGAGCTCTATTAAGCGTTCTTAAAACTACACTACCTACCTGTTGAAGTGAAGAAATAGATTGACAGAGCCAGAAGAATACCCAGAAGTCAAAGAAAGTAACATAACGCCACTAGCCATCACCTTCAGCCCCCAACTAAAATCTTTCCAGCGCATCGTGAAAGATCTACAACCTATCCTGAAGGACGATCCCTCACTGTCACAGATCTTGGCAGACAGGACATTCCTCACTTACAGACATCCCCTCAACCTGAAGCAAATACTCACCAGTAGCCACACACCACACAACAAAAACACTAAGCCAGGGACCTATCCTTGCAACAAAGCCTGTTGCCATCTCTGTCCACGTATATATTCAAGGGACACCATCATAGGACCTAATCACATTAGCCACATCATCAAGGGCTCGTTCACCTGCACATCTACCAATGTGATATATGCCATCATGTGCCAGCAATGCCACTCTGCCATGTACATTGGTCAAACCGGACAGTCTCTACGCAAAAGAATAAATGGACACAATTATAACATTCAAAAATCAGCTGGAGAACACTTCAATGTCCCAGGTCACTCAATTACAGACCTAAAAGTCACAATTTTTCAACAAAAAAACCTTCAAAAACAGACTCCTGTTACCCGGGGTTCTTTCAACCAAAAGCTCTTGGTAGTTTTTACTCTATGCGAGATGGTGTCTGGAAATAAATCAGGGGAGACACAGCTGTCTGACCGATAGATGGCTGGCACAAACAGGACAACATGAGAGTATTTTCACTTAAAGCTAAACTTTACTAGTCTCAAGCACTTACACATGTTCCCAACAAGTTAGTAAAACAACCCCAACCCTTGATAATTGCTGAAGCTGAGTGTGATTCTCGAGTGGCAAACCAGCAGCCCATGTGCTGGTGGGAAACACAAGATGCATCCAGAGGGAGAGCCTAGTCCTGAAGAGTCCCACTACCTCAAACATTTCCCCCTTATTTATACATTAGTAATAGAATGCCATGTCCCTTAAAGAAAACTTGTTAAGCAAGCAGTTTCAATGGTCAAGCAAGAGGTTCCTTCTGATTATTGATTAACCAGGTGTGGGGTTTTCCCAGAGTTTGCAGCCTTGAGGCCCCAATAGACATTCCTGCTCTTCTAAAATGCATGTATCAGCAACTTCAACAAAATTCTTATCAGGAAGGATGCGGGGTCAGGCTGCTCTTTTGGTGGCACCCAAAACACTCTCTCCTCCTCCCTTGGTCAAACTGAGTTTGCTACATGGCCACTTTAAGGCTGACTTGACTGCTTTTAGCAATAAGACAGAGGTTTCAGGCACTTCACTTGTTTGCCAAAATCTCCCCATACAACTCCAATGAGAAACTGCAGAACTGGAATTAATTTGCAAAATGGACATCATTGAATTAGACTTGAATAAGGACTGGGAGTGGATGGGTCATTACATAAAGTAAAATTATTTTCCCATGCTATTTTTCTCTTACTGTTACTCACACCTTCTTGTCAACTGTTTGAAATGGGTCATCCTGATTATTACTACAAAATTTTTTTTCTCCTGCTGAAAATAGCCCACCTTAATTGATTAGTCTCATTAGAGTTGGTATGGCAACGCCCATTTTTTCATGTTCTCTGTGTATATATATCTTCCCACTGTATTTTCCATCACATGCATCTGATGAAGTGGGTTTTAGCCCACAAAAGCTTATGCCCGAATAAATGTGTTAGTCTCTAAGGTGTACTTAAGCTGCAGCAGGGAAGATTTAGGTTAGATATTAGAAAAAACTTTCTAACTATTGGGTTAGTTAAACTCTGGAATAGGCTTCCCAGGGAGCTCGGAGAGTCCCCTTCATTGGAAGCTTTTAAAAACATGTTGGACAAACACCTGTCAGGGATGGTCTAGGTTTACTTGACCCTGTCACAGTGCAGGGGGCTGGATTTGCTGATTTCTTGAGGTCCCTTCCAGCCCTACATGTCTGTGGTTCTATGAACACCTCTCACCTCAGAGCCTGGCCACTGAGTAGGAATAAAAGGATCAGCAAACAAGGCTTTTAAAAAGCAGCCTTCAGGCTGCTAGGAAATTACATGCAGAAAAGTTTTCAACATTCATTTTGTCTGGAATGAGGGAGGAGGGCTGGACAATAGTTTCTATGATTTCTTTTAACCTTGAACTCAGCAGTGTATAAATACCATGAGTCATTCCTGTCTGTGTGAGGTGGGTGTGTGAAGATTTTCGCGCTGAGTTCATAAATACATATACACTTCTCGATGGAAAGTTGTGTTTGAAATGCTTTGGCATGCAGCAAGCACTGCTCCATGTTACTGCAGGGGGGACATATTGGAATGTGGGTAGAGAGTGGAAGGGATTTACTGTTGTCTTCTATTCCAAAGTGGGCATTGCAAAGTCCTGTTCTTCTGTGCATCTTTCATTTGTGGAGCTTTTTTCTCTTCTGGGTGTGTTAAGTTTGTATTTTTCAAGCAAAAAGCTCAGTGAAAAAATCCTTGTCTCTGAGTATATTCTAAGTAAATGGACCCTGCAGCAGAACGCTCTCTGAGAGGTTGGAGGAGGAGGGGATTCTGACAGTAGACTAGCCCACTGCACCTCACCCCAGGTTTGCAGAGAGAATTGCTTGTTGGATCCCTGCTGCCGCCTTTCCCTGTTCTGCTCTTGAGCCCTCCCTGTCCCTTTTGTAGTACTGTGAATGGAAAGTCTCAGGCCAGTGGTGTGGCTGTCCCCTGCCTTTATTCAGCAGAGCTCCAACTCTTTTGTTCCATTCAGGGCCTTCTGCAGCCCTTGCATGGACCAGAAGATTTTTGCTCAGTTATGATTTACTCAAGTTGTTACCCGGGGTTCTTTCAACCCAAAGCTCTTGGTAACTTTTACTCTGTGCGAGGTGGTGTCAGGAAATAAATCAGGGGAGACATGGCCGATAGATGGCTGGCACAAACAGGATAATACAAGAGTGCTTTCACTTAAAGCTAAACTTTACTTATTCTCAAGCACTTACACATATTTGCAACAAGATTAGTAAAACACCCTCAACCCTTGATAATTACCAAAGCTGAGTGTGGCTTTCAAGTGACACAGCGGCAGGCTTCCAGTGGCGAAATCTTCCATCTGCCGGTGGGGACCGCAAGGTGTATCCAAAGGGAGAGTCCAAAAGAGTACCACTATCTCAAGCTTTTTCCCCATTTTTATGCATTAGTAATAGAATGACATGTCTCTTAAAGAAAACTTGTTACGCAAGCAGTTCCAATGGTCAAGCAAGAGGCTCCTTCTGATTATTGATTAACCGGGTGTGGATTTTTCCAGAGTTTTCAGCCTTGAGACCCCAAGAGACATTCCTGGGGCACATTCTGCTCTTCTAAAATTTATCAGCAACTTCAACACAATTCTTATCAGGAAAGACGTGGGGCCAAGCTGCCTTTTCTGTGGCATCCCAAGCCCCCTCCCCTCCTGCCTTGGTCAAGCCGAGACTGCTGAATGGCCAATTTACAGCTTGCTAACTTGGCTGCCTTTAACAATAAGCCATAGTGGTTTCAAGCACTTTACTGGTTTGGCAAAGTCTCCCCATACAAAGTGAGGATTTCTTGACACGTGGTGATGACCTACGTGGCCTACTCTTATAACTAGATGCCTGGGATTTGGGAGACAAGTCCCAAAGGAAAACCAGCTGCAGTGGAAATGATTGCTCTGAGGGTATTCTGGTTTGTGGGTTATTGATGATGCTGAAAGAGTCTAGACTTTATGGACTATTTTAAGGACTGGATCTGTCATTTCATTCAGAGCAGGTGGAAAGTCATGGGCACAACTCCTAGAGTTCGGGTTGCTGTATCCAGCACACTCTAAATTAGGTCCTGGTTCTGCAGCCCTCACTCACATGGGTAGTCCCATTAAGTGCTGTGCATCACGTCTAACGGATGCAGAATTGGATCTGGGACAATTACACATCACTCATTGGGTGCCACAAAGAAGGCAGTACTTCCCCTCTCACAAGCACAGAGTCTGAATGTAACAAAACTTTTAATAAAAGGAGGGAAATAACTCAACATTAATTTGGGAAAACACCACAACTAAGGTTCATAAACACAAACCATGAGCAAAAGACTTACCCCCAAGTAAGTTGGGCAGTGTCCTTTTCACCTCAGGTTCTTAAGTCCAGCAACCCAAAAGTCCCTTTAACGTGCCCATCCCTTCTCTGTACCTCACTCACAGTTGCTATCCTTGGCCAGTGCAGCTCCAGAGTTCAGAGGTTCATCTGCAGATCAAGATAAATGTAATCATAAATTAATATAAATGTGAGTCACAGCTGAGGAATGTTCTGAATTACCCATGTTGGTTCAACTGGCAAATGCATCTTGTGCAGCTCCTGGAGTCTACAAAAGTGCTGTAAAATTCTCTGGATCTCAGTGCAGAACTGGGAACGTGGTGGGAAAATGATTCAGATCACAACAGGAAGACACAGCTTATACGTGCTGGAATCCCAAGCTGGAACAATGCAATGTAGGGTGTTCCAGTATATCTACCGGGCATGCTCACAGTATCACCATATAGATCTTCTACAATCAAACACGTATTTGAAATTTAGTGAGGGGATTAGCAAAGACACAAAGGGCAGTTAGGAACCCAGTTCTCCTGGACTTTCCATGGGAGTTTGGAACTTAACTGACTGCCTCTTGTGCCATTGATAGTCTCCCGCTTACTGAATGATAAAGAACATGGTAATCCTTACAAGGCTTCCACATCAGCCCCATTGTCCATGTGCGAATTTCCAGATCATACAGCTCCCTGTGCAGTATCCTGAGACAGAGAGATTGTAACCCTTTGAGCAGGGACCATCTTTTTATTCTGTGTTTGTGCAATCGGGTCCTGATCCATGATAAGGACTTCTTTGTGTTACCGCAATAGAAATAATAATAAAAAGAGAGGATAGTGCCATGGAGAACAAATGCAGGGCAAATGATGTGCATTTACCTAGCATCCCAGAATATACAGTACCTGAGTATTCATGCTGAACACAGATCTGGCTGCTGAGAGCAGGAGGTTAGACAATAAGATGGATCTATAATCTTCCCTCCTCAAAATGTTTTGTACATTATCTCAAATCTATTTGCTCATGACAAATAATGAAAATTGAATTTTTGATATGATTTGAGATGTTAAATAAAATACTTGAATCTTAAAACAAATCTTCTTTGTAATCAGACTGTAGGAGGATTACTTTAGCAAGTACTTTAGCTATTTAGGAAATGAGAAAAATGTTTGTTTTTCTTTAAAAAAACAAAAATGTGAATTATTTATTCAAAGTGCAACTTCCTAATGAATAGCTATGGTTGAAAACTGATACCACTATACAACAGGCACATTCATGGATACTATTTTTGTTTTTATTTGCAAATTATACAGTCTAAATTATGCATTCACAGACATACAGCATTTTAAAAAGACAGATTGCATGACAGACAACAACTTTTCAAATAACACTGTAAGCAAAATCACCTTTTTTTGTGTGTATTTCCTAATTTTGTGTGATATTCTGTACCTTTTAAAATGATATATTGCTGTGCACATATCTGTACAGAGAAAAATATATACAGCAGGAATGCAGATAGAAACCGCAGTAAGATGTCAAAGTGACTTCTTGGGGTGCACTTTATTCACACACATAGAGAGATCTTTTTTTGAAACTCTGAAAACTCCCATTGGGAATTTTACCACTGATTTACTAGACCCCATTAGGAGAGCTAACAGATCTCCAAATTAACACGTTCATGTCAGAAATTTTTTAAAAAGTGAGAACTAAGCACAAAGAGAACTGGTGGATTCTTCATCTCTTGAAATCAAGATATTGATGCCTTTCTGGGAGGCAAGTTTTAGCCAAAAAAAAAAGTTATTGGGCTCAATGCAGCAGCAGCTAGGTGAAATGAACTGGCCTATGGTAAACCGGATGTCAGAATAGATGATACAATATTCCTTCTGGCCTTAAAAATCTATGAATCTCCCAGGAAATTGAAATGAAGTAGTGAGAAAGAAGACAGGAGATGAGAGGAAATGGAGGTCTGAAATCTATTTGTTAGTCAACTGCAAAAACACATTCACATCCTTCCCTGTTATACAATATGCTATTTAGTTTAAAAAGGAGGTTCACCAAACCACGTAGGTGATTAAAACAAGAGTGTATCTGGTCATGTATCTATTGTGGCAAGGCATCTTCTCAATCTCCCCAGTCTCTGCTGCTTTTAGCCCTGGTGAGACAGGCTCAGGTAATGCAGTCCCTCTTGGGACACAGGGGAAGTTTTCTCCCCCTATTTCCACCAGTCCTGGTTAGCGAATTCTTACCCCCGTGTGGGAGAAAGTACTTCCTCTCCTCCTAGAGGGTCTCGCTGTTTTACTGCTCCTGCATTCCTGGCAGCAGGGCTCCTTCTCTCTCTGCATTTTTTCCTTCCTTCCACAGGGAAGGGTTTAAAACGGTCTCAGGCAGCCCCAAGCTGGAATCAGCTGATCCCAATTAACCTCAGGTAGCTCCCCCTTCAGCTGATTCTAATTTGCTACCTTGGGAACCTTTCACAGCTGAACCTGATTGACCTGTGGTTGCCTCCCAGTTGATAAGGAGGAGGGCCTTTTAACCTTCTAGTACTGATTCCTACCCCTCCCTTGCAGCTGTATGTCCTGAGTTTATCACACTATTCAAAGTAAACCTTGCTAATTATACTGAGAATTATTTGCAATTTTACAGCATCTTTCATCTGAGGAGTTCAAAGATTTAATCCCGGTCAGGTAATGAGATGTACTATGAACTAAGCTGTAATTGCAATGGGGAATACCTGCCCATGTGGGTAATATCTTGTCTACTAGTGAAAAGATAAGAGAAAAAGCCTTAAGCTGCACTCATTATTGTTGCCTCTGGAGTGGGAAACAGCACACAGCAGCATTGCAAAATGGTGTACATAGGAAGTGAAGAACAATACCACATCCAATAGAAACTACAAGGGGAAATTAGATAAAGTAGAATATATTTTAATGAGATGAGAGTCTGGAGTTTTCTCTCTTACTCTTAAAAATGCCATAAAATGTTGAATGACCACGAGGCAGGACTTTGATGTCTCATCTCATACAAAGGATGGCACCTCCAGGAGTACAATGTCCCATATACCTTACTGAGGCATTGGTTCAGAGCTTTCTCAGAGAGAAGAGTGGCACTTATTTCATCAGCATCATGGCTGTCTACAGCACATTGGTGATCCTTGGAGTTCCATTGTTCCACCCTGCTAAGCATGTGAGGACTGAGAAGACCACACACACACTCAGATATGAGCAAGACACACTCTATACGTATCTAGATGCATTAGATAGCACAAAGCAGTAGGGATACAGATGTTTTAAACCCCAGAGACACCAGTTCTAATTTTATTTCAGATCACAACTACATGGGGAAATCAGTTCAGAAATATGAAATGCACTGTCCTCCTCCCAACTAAAATTATCTCCCAGAGCATGACCTACTATTTAGAATCAAACCTGCTTAAAAGTTCTGTAGATCCTAGGTGGTTTGTGGCCTGAAAAGGAAATGCCAAAACAGTACAAAAAAGGCAGTTTCTGCAAAATCAAGCTGGAAATCTTGCAAGATGTAAGTGAATGGCTTGTTTGGCTAGCTATCCAAACAAGTGAATTCTTTTCTGAACCCAGCCTGAACTCCAACCCTTCACTGCTCACTCCTCTGGGGGTGTCTTTTGTACTCCTCACAATACACTCACGCGGACTGCAATAATTCAGCATGACTGGCATTTAAGAGAGGTTCAGGATAAGTTCAGGACTAGAACAGCAGGTCAGGATTCAGGTACATTAGTGAAGCTCTGTCAGGAAGTTGGCAGAGTGGTGATTTTCTCTGCGTGGTGCTCTTACCAATTGCCTTAATCTCTCACTTTCATAAGCACTAAATTTATTCTAACTTTACATTTCAAAAATTGAGAAATAAAACCTGTAAATCATCTTGCTGTAAGTGACTGTCCTGAGGAAGGTGACTAATTCTCAATTCTCCCTGCCAATCCACTTCTTTGGGGCCAAAAATATTTTAAAAGAAAGAAAATGGACATACTAAAACAGAAAATCAAGCCACACCATACACACATTCAGCCAGAAAGTTGGTGGACAATGAGATTATTTTCATGTACAGAATTCTGCTACAGACTGTTCACACCTGATTGTATGTACTAGACTAGACACAATACCAGGATTCAAAACTCCTTAAATTCATGGGATTTTGAAAATTCAGATCCAAAAACAAACAAATATCAAGTCATGTTCAAGGTCTCAGCCCTTGACTTCAAAGTGCTCAAGGGTCTGGGTCCAGGACCTCTGAAAGATCAGCTAAAGTTCCAGGATGAGGACTGTGGTTGACAACTCTTCTCCTTGGGCATAACTGAGCTTCTACCACACAGGTAAAGCTCACCTATGCAGGTGACAGAGCTTTCTTGGGGTCCAGTCACAGATTGTGGAGTGAACTCCACCAGGAAGTAAGGACCATCACAAGCCACAGCACTTTATGTTCCAAGTGCAATGAGCACATCTTTGACTTGCCTTCACTAACATAAACACAGAGCACTGTAAACATAAGATATAATTTATTTAAAAAAAAAAAACACCAAAGGAAAAACACTCTGCTACACACATTTTCCCCATGAAGAGTGTCTGAGAAAAAGAACCACTCCAGATGTTAGTCATATCAGTTACAACACTACTGGGAAGGGCTTAGATATTAGGGTGGTAATATAGGAACCTGTATAACTATTATTTATGTGTATAAAAGTAGCACCTACAGGCTGCAAACAAAATCAGAACACTGTACAAACACTGTTAGAGTCAGTGCCTACCCTGAAAAGCTTCCAATCTGAAGGCAAGATAGACTGGGAAAAGAAAACAGGTCTGAAGTGATTTGCGTAAGGTCACACAGCAGGCCAATGGCTGAGCCAATAATAGAACCCCACTTCTTTGAGTCACACTTCAGTGCCCAATCCACTGGTCCATGCTGCAATAGCTGGAATTGACTCTATATCTGCTCATAATAAATCCAAACCTTGTTCTGATTTGTCCTTAAACTGAGCCAAAGCCTAGATTTAAGAAATCCAGATATACACTACTGAAGTTTTACACCATCTCCAATTTATTTAGGACACTTAAATGTAGATTGATTATGATCTAGTTTTATCTAATGGTTTATCGACACTGATGGGCTATTTAATTATGTATTTGCAATACAGCCTCACATACTTAAGATAACCAGATATGGTTATATTTAGATTTGTTTTTTCTCTCATAGTCTTTCTCAATAACATGTATTTCAGTGCAATTCCTTTGATACTGGGAGTATTTCTGAGAAATGCAAGTACCATGCTTTCATCTTTAACATTAAAATACAATAATCTTAATACTTTATTAACAGGCTGATATTGAGGCACCAGGGACTTTCCCTTATTAAACTAGATCTGAATATGTTTTAAATAAATACTTAAACAAACCCAGGCTCCATCACGGGCTAGTTATTCAATAATATATCCAGGGTTGCTCAGTAATGCATATAATGTCATGGCTAGTAACATTTCTGTCTTCATTAATCCCCCACACTTATTGTTTATTATTATTTTTGGGTAGTGCCCACCAGAGATCAGGGCCCCATTGTGCTAGGCTTTGTACAAACAGGGCAGCCAAACACGTGTCAGGGAAGGTCTAGATATACTTGGCCCTGCCTCAGCACAAGAAGCTGGACTAGATAAACTCTTGAGGTCCCTTCCAGCCCTATATTTCTGTGATTCTTTGAAACGTAAAGAGTGAGACAGCCCCTATCCTCAAGGTTTTTATCTAAGCATTCAAGATGAATGACAGGTGGGAGAAAATAGTTTTTTTTTATCCACTACAGATGGCACAGAACCAAGGTTGCTCAAGGCCCCATGAAATGCCTTAACCACAATACTAGACTGCCCGTCAGAGTTACTGAGGAACCTGTTTTGCTGAAGATTGTATCATAATAACTAGCCTTGTACCTATGTCACTTTGTGGATCAGCTAGAAGTCAACGCATCAAAAGGTAGATACAAACATGTTTTATTTATTTCTGTTTTTATAAATGAAGACCTTTATTTTTAGCAATTCAATAGTTTCAAGGTCAATACAATGGCTATACTAGCCACGGATTCAATGATTACATTACATTTATATATTAGCACTTTGCCTAGTAAGAAACAGGCTTATGCAATATCTTTGAGGAACAATAGAGAGATCCTTTTGTGGTCAGGCAATGAGTTTGAGATCCCTGTCCATTTCCTCATGGGAAAGGAAATGTCCAGCAGAGGATAACACTGAAATTTACATCACATATTCCAGATTAATGTTACACAAACTGCACATGTGGCAGAGTGGATTAGCATAAAGCAGAAGGGATAAGACAAATGCACATGTAAACATGTTATTTGGGAGATGAGATTGCATCTGATAGATTAATTCATGGGCTGGGTTGTTCTTGCATTGTGAGAGGGCAAGACAACCTTTAGACAACACCTGTGGACCAAAATAGTGGATGGACCCACCTGCTTTATATATCAGCAAAATATCCACGGGTAACACAGGATGCTGAAATTTTTGAAAGCTGCTTTCATCTAAAGAGCTAAAACCAGGCATCAGCTCAAGTATGGGATATGCAACCTACAGAGCACCCTCTAATCCAGGGCCCAGTGGGGGTTTGGGTCAGGATAGTGCTGTGCTGTAAATAATGCAGATGTTGTGGCCTGGCTGGTGGCTCTGGAGCTGTACAGCTCCCTTGGTCAGCCCTCTAACATCAAAGGAGGAATGTGGGTTCTAGAAGCAACAGTAATATCTACTGCAGTGCCATGGTCGCACAGGAAGTCTGGGGCATTGTTGCTCAGTGGGGAGGATTTAGTCCCCTTTGTCAAACCTTAGTCCCAGATTTGGACCTTAGCGTCCAAAATATGGGGGTTAGCATGAAAACCTCCAAGCTTAGTTACCAGCTTGGAGTTGGTACTGCTGCCACCACCCAAAAAATTAGAGTGTTTTGGGGCACTCTGGTCCCCCTGAAAAACCTTCCCTGGGGACCCCAAGACCCAAATCCCTTGAGTCTCACAACAAAGGGAAATAATCCTTTTTCCCTTCCCCCCTCCAGGTGCTCCTGGAGAGATACACAGAAGCAACCTCCGTGAATCTAAGCAGAAGGAGTCCACCCTCTGTAATTCCAATCCTGGAAACAAAAGCACTTTCCTCTTCACCCAGAGGGAATGCAAAATCAGACTAGTAAATCTAACACACACAGATCTCCTACTGACTTCTTCCTCCCACCAATTCCTTGGTGAGTACAGACTCAATTTCCCTGAAGTTTTCCAGTAAAGAAAAAACTCCAACAGGTCTCAAAAAGAAAGCTTTATATAAAAAAAGAAAGAAAAATACATACAAACGGTCTCTCTGTATTAAGGTGACAAATACAGGGTCAATTGCTTAAAAGAATATTGAATAAACAGCCTTATTCAAAAAGAATACAATTCAAAGCACTCCAGCAACTATAGACATGTAAATACATGATCTGTGTACTCACAACTTGGAAACAGAAGATTAGGGAGCAGGAAATAGAAATCACTCTTCATAGCTGAGAGAAAAGCAGGCAGACAGACAAAGACTCAGACACAAACTTCCCTCCACCCAGAGTTGAAAAAAAATCCTGTTTCCTGATTGGTCCTCTGGTCAGGTGCTTCAGGTGAAAGAGACATTAACCCTTAGCTATCTGTTTATGACACCCTTCCATTTTGGTACCCAGATGTTGCTGAAACACGTGTGCATACAGCACACCCCATTTTGGTTTGCTGTGAGGTCCATCCTTGTGCCTATGCGATTAATTTTTTTATGAGGTTCGTAGCCCACTGGAGACAAGGTCAACTGGTGAGATATGTCCAAGAGTTCAGTCGAGTGCTGGATGAGGGTCTTCTTTTGGTTTAGAGGAGGATCCAGAAGCAAGGGAGGAAGTTTTGCCTCCGAGAGGGAATGAAGATTTACTTAGATTGTAAACCTTTCAGGCCTGAGGCCATATTGATATCACATGTCTGCACAGTGCCCAGCACAATAGGGCCCTAGACCCTAATGGGAACCTCTGGGTGCTACTGTAATACCAATAATTATTATTAATCATAATGATAACATGAATGTTAAAAACAAAACAACCCCCCCAGAGTAAAATTATCAAGGATTAAAGAATAATGACTCAAAGATGAGAGTAAAAGGCATTACAATACGAATGAAAATGGATTACAGGGCTAAGGCCTCTCAAGTACTTTCCTCCATCCTCCCACCCCTGCTTTCTATTGTTTGTTTGGTGGCAGATTTTTTTCAAGCCCTACATATGTGTTCATGATGGGGGGAGTAGAGCGTGGAATGAATCCCTCCTTCTCTGTGTAGATCCCGGGCAAGACCCTGTCATAGTTGCACTCAAAGAAATTAAGTTATAGCTCACCCGTGCACGTCAACAGGGACAGGAAGAATTGGGGCTTTAGTACTGCCTGACCCATGGGCCTCACAAGGTCAAACATAAATTATTTTGGGGACATTATCTGTCCTGGGCTGTATAGGAGGTCAGACTAGATGATCCCAATAGTCTCTTCTGGCCTTGGAATCTATGAATAGTAAACCAGGGCATAAAGTAGGAGCAGGAGTGGTGAAACCTGAATAGGCAGGGCTGGATTAAGGTATAGGCACCACAGTCCTCAGGTTATCGAGTCTCAGTTTTTCATTAAAATAAAACAAAATTAAGTTTCTGGACTTCCTGGTTGGGAAGAAAAGTTTGAAAATGTGAGTCAAGTGTAACCAACGTAAAGTTGTCTGTTCAAGTCTGTGGACAGCCTGAAATTATGCTCTGAACAGTGCATGATCTCTGTGGGGCATAAAAGTCCTAGACCAACTACTGTCTGGGGCCCTGCCAACACTATCTTAGTAGAGGATGTGTGTGCAGAGAAGACTATGTCAGGCCTGCCCAGTTTATCCAAGTAGATACTCTGGTTCCTGGGCTAAATGTGTGTGTTGGGGGAGAGGGGGCACGCTTTCTGCCAGGTTATCCTCTGTGGGGGTTGGGAAGGGACCCTTGCTGCCACCCCTGAGGGGTATGGGGTCCTGCTGCCATTCCTAGGAGAGAAAAGTAGGGAGCCATATTGCTGCCTGTGCCTCTGTGGAGTGAGAAGAGGGACACTTCCACTATCACTCCATGTAAGGGGAGGAGACATGGAGGGTGGACAGATTCTTTTAATCATGATTCTCTTAGTCACTCTCTGTGCACTTTGCAACTTGAGGGACTGTCCCTCACCAAGTATCCCATGGGAGGGCTAAACTAGTCTCCATCCTCTGCATAAATCAGTGGCCCAGATTCTTATAGGTATTTTGGCTGCTAACTTCTATTGATTTCAGTAGAAGTTACACTCCTTAATACCTTTGCGGCTCTGGGCCTAAATGCAGGGCTGCCCAGAGGATTTAGGGGGCCTGGGGCAAAGCGGTGGAGCTGCGGTGCTTGTACTCACCCAGCGGTGGTCTGGGTCTCTGGTGGCATTTTGGTGGAGAGTGGCCCTTCCGTTGCTCCACATCTTCGGCAGCATTGAAGAGCCCCCCCCGCCACCGAAGACCCGGAACGACTGAAGGGCCCCCCGCCGCCAAAATGCTGCCGAAGACCCGGACCGCCGTTGGGCCAGGGCTCACGGGACCCTTGCAGGGCCCAAGGCCTGGGGCAAATTGCCCCACTTGCCCCCCTCTCTGGGCGGCCCTGCCTAAATGCCCCAAATTGGCTGCTATACCACATTTCAGAGCAGGCCAACAACTCTGTAAAGCCCCATTCATGCATAGTGCTACATAAAATCATTTTTGGTCACATTATGTAAAGCACAAATCTACAGTTTCAGAACTTTATCTCTTCCCCCACCCCCAGCTTCATTTCCTTTAGAAAGACACCCTTCATTCTATGTTGCTCAGAAGTCACTCATTTTAATAAACACACATTTGATTATGTGGAGGCACAGGGGCCAGCTTGCCTTTGTTGATAGTCTTTGTGGCGTAGTTAGATGTTATTTAGATGAAGTCACTTTCCAAGAAAATTACTCTCCTCAGGGGACTGAGAGTGGCAAAGTTTAAAAAAAAAATTGGAAACCATGCAGTGTTTCTTGTATGTGAATAGCTGTGAGCAGGTGGTTATGGAATTTTAATGCTTTGATTATAACTTCTATTTTTATAAAGAAGTACAGTTACTACAGTTTGAAGTATGTTGTCTCTTTTTTTTTAACTAATTGCACATGAATTGTCTTGAAACAACAATATGCTTCAGATACTGATTTCTTACACTTAATATACAATATACCTGGGATGGAGGGCATGTAAATCTTCAGAATATCAGGGTTGGAAGGGAGCTCAAAAAGTCATCTAGTTCAACCTTGTGCTCAAAGGAGAACTACTCCCCAGATAGATGTTTACCCTAGATCCCTAAATGGCCAGTTTAAGGATTGGACTCACAACCTGGGGTTTAATAACCCAATGCTCAAACCACTGAGCTATTCCTTCCCCACTCATAGAAAGCCAAGGTTAAAACAATGTCTGCTAGGTTGTTTTTTTAATCTTTAAATGTGAACTGTAACCTGTTTTTCATGGATTAGGAAGCAGAATGGAAAAACAACATAATAAGAGAAGGCAGCCATAGGACAGAGTAACGGATTTGGCATCAGTGGATTATAGTCTGAGCCCTCTGTGGACCAGTTGTGTGAGCTTGGGTCAGTCACTTCACCTCTATTTCTCTTCCCACCCTTTGTCCATCTTTTGTCTTTATGGAGTCAGGTGTTCAGGACAGTGACGGGCTCTTTCCAGGAGTTTGTGCTGTCTCAACACCATGGGGCACTGATCTTGGTTGGGGCTTTTAGGAAAGAGAGAAAATAAGCATTGAAATCTCAGTCCTCACCTTCACTAGGAAACTGCTGATATTTTCAAACAGCAGAGACTGACCTTAAAAGCTATTCCAGGTTCTGTAGTCAGGCAAGCTGGTGCTGAACAATGTGGATGTAGAAAAAATTTTCAGAGATTCTCCAGATTTGTCATGTTGTTTTCAACAACTGTCATGGAATACATCATAAACAGAGGCCAGCTCAGCTAGTACAAAAGCTCATTCCAGGAGAGGGTGTCTGATGTTGATTGCTATCTTCTGGGCCTGATTTCAAGGGTTTGCAGACCCAAAATGCCAACCGAAGCCAAAGGGAGCTATAAATGCTCATTACCTCTGATAATCAATCCCACTGATTGGAGAAAACCTGCTCCTATTGACTTAAATGGGAATTGTTCTTAGTTTTCAATGGGAGCTAAATGGGACCTTAGTTTTATATCAAATTTTCTTAGTCATACAAGACTTAACTGGTATCTGAAGTCTCAGGATTGATAGTAGGAGCCTCTCTTTCCTAGGAAACAAATGATCAGTTCATCAAGTTCATAGGAAGACATTAAAGCATATTACAGTACACTAACAGACAAGTCTTTTAGGTTTAACCCTAGGGAAGAATGTGGTTGCTTAAACGACGTTTCAGACAGCCCTCTATATGGATGTACAAGCTAAACTTTGTTGATCTCCCAGGATTTCTTGGTTGCTATGGTAATTAATGGATAAAGATACAGTGGTTTAAGGCAAAACGCTACAGGAAAAAAAAGTGTATTGACTCGAATTGGATAAATGCAATTGATGTACAAACAGCGTAGCTTCAAAGGCTTTTCACTGTAGAAGTGACAGTTGAAACCTAAGAAACCTAAGAATAGGTAACTCAACTTCTGCTAACAAGATGCTGCAGAGATCATTTATGGTCTGGAAATGCAGGGGGAGGGGCTGCATTTTCTACTCAAGTAAGGTTGACTGAATGGAAGAAAATAATACATTTATATTCCTAGATTGGAGGTGAGAAGATCTTGCCTTTTTCTCAAAGACTTTGGAAAATAAATTCCACAGGAGGACTCATGGTGTCTAGCATAACTGTACTTTTCTGTACTAAAATCCCAAATCAGAAAAACACTTGAGCGCATGAGTTATCTATCTCCTTTACTTCGATTAAGTTACATTTAAAGATAAGCATACACTTCAGTGTTCTGCTGTATCAGGCCCTAATGTAGTTTAAATGAGACGAAATAATAAGGCAGCCATTTTCAATCATTGGTGCCTAACATTGGTGCCTTACATTTGTCCTGTTTAGGTCACCTGCTGGGTGATCTTGGGCAAGTCACTTAATCTCTCTGTACCTCAGTTTCCTCATCTGTAAAATGGAGATAATGACCTCTTTGTAAAGCACTTTGAGATTTCCTAATGAAAAGGGTTATCTATGATCTAGTGTTAGTTATTTTTATTATTAATAATTATTATGATTTTATTGTAATTAGGCACTTACATATTTATGTAAGTGTCTAATATTAGAGCATTTCATTTGAAAGTTATTGGCCTATATCTTTAAATATACTTGGTTGGAGATGGTAACTTAACTTCTACTCCCCATCCTGAAAGCCCAAAGTGAAGTATCTCTAACCGCAATATGAAAGGGAATAATAAAGGCCAATCTGGGATTTAAAATACCAGGATTGATGTAAGCTTCTGAGCAGAGCTGTACAAAAGCTTCCTACATAAAATGAAATGATTATTAATTATGATTATTCATATTTCACACTGCTACAGCACTGTTCATTCAAAATGATCCTACAGTGCTTCAGAACTATATATAGAGATTGCAGATGATACCACCACTCAAACAGTCATCTCTGCCTAGAGCATGGCAGCCAACTGGCACAGAGTGCTGTGTGCAATGTTGGGCAGAAGGAACAAAAACTTAAACCAAGGACTCCAGGCAAATCCCTACCCACAGAAAAAGTTCCATTAGTTCTTTGATGTCCACACAGAACAAGCAAGATCTTAAACTTATAAATGTGGGTTAACTAAAAAAGTCCCTTTAAGTTAAAATCTGTACAGTTGCTGAGGTTGTATCCAGATGCGAAGATCAATTCTGGCCTGTGCATTTACACTGCATCCCTCCTGTTCAACAATCTTGAAAATTGTGATCTGTTTGATGTGATGTGCAGGGCAAAAAAATGTGTGATGTAGCTCCTTGCCGGAAAGAATACCTGACATTATTGAGACAGGAAATTGGAATGACTGGAGATGTTGGTCCCCAGTTCTCATTTATACGCAGGCCACTTCATATCATTCTGACAATGGAAAGAGGATCCCTTAATGTGGAAGTGTGAAGATCAGAGTTTAGATAGCCTGAAGGCAGAACAGAAGGTTTAAAGCCCAAAATGAAGCAGTTAAATCAACCAATTACATACAATGGTTCTGCATAATAAAAATATCCTGAGTGAGGTCTTCTACAAAAGCTAGTAATGTTCCATACTCAGTAATGCTTATGAGAAAGGAACAGACGGTGGTTATGAATTTGTTTATACAGAAAACTATGTGGGCTGGTGTCATAAACATATAGCTAAGGGTTAATGTCTCTTTCACCTGAAGCACCTGACCAGAGGACCAATCAGGAAACCGGATTTTTTCAACTCTGGGTGGAGGGAAGTTTGTGTCTGAGTCTTTGTTTTCTGTCTGCCTGCTTTCTCTGAGCTTTGGAGAAGTATTTCTGCTTTCTAATCTTCTGTTTCCAAGTTGTGAGTACCAAAGAGTTTGTTTCTTTTGTATTTACATGAATATAGTGCTGGAGTGCTTTGATTTGTATTCTTTTTGAATAAGGCGGTTTATTCATATTTCTTTTAAGCAATCGACCCTGTATTTGTCACCTTAATACAGAGAGACCATTTGTATGTAATTTTCTTTCTTTTATATAAAGCTTTCTTTTAAGACCTGTTGGAGTTTTCTTTACTGGGAAACTTCGGGGAAATTGAGTCTGTACTCACCAGGGAATTGGTGGGAGGAAGGAGTCAGAGGGAGATCTGTGTGTGTTAGATTTATTCGCCTGATTTTGCATTCCCTCTGGGTGAGGGGGGAAAGAGAGATTAACTCTCGGTAATTCTGTTCTCCAGAACTGGAAAACGGGGAGGGGGGAGCCCTCTGTAGATTCACAGACCTTGTGTCTGTGTATCTCTCCAGGAGCACCTGGAGGGGGGAAGGGAAAAAGGATTATTTCCCTTTGTTGTGAGACTCAAGGGATTTGGGTCTTGGGGTCCCCAGGGAAGGATTTTCAGGGGGACCAGAGTGCCCCAAAACACTCTAATTTTTTGGGTGGTGGCAGCAAGTACCAGGTCCAAGCTGGTAACTAAGCTTGGAGGTTTTCATGCTAACCCCCATATTTTGGACGCTAAGGTCCAAATCTGGGACTAGAGTTATGACAGCTGGTGAAAGCCAGGGCTGGCTACCGGTGTCGGGGGTCTGACCCATAGCTCCACAGTACAATGGCTCCCAAAGTTATAGGGCAGGTAGGAGAAACTCTTTACTGGGCTGGGTGGTTCCAAAAACATCACAGGAAGTAAATTACATTTACTGTTATGGAGTGAAATTCTACCCACACTGATGGGGTGAAACTCTGTCTTCACTGAACCCAATGGCAAAATCCCCACTGACTTTAGTGGAGCTGGGATTTTAGCCATAATCATGTTTATTGCTGCCACTTTCTCCTTTTCCAAGAGGTACAACAAGAAGGGAAGTCTTCTGCTTACCTTACCCATATCATTATCAGTGGAACTGCAGTCAGAGGGTCTGTATTCCCTTGAGGGACTTTATTGTGGGGACACCATGAAAACAGGGAATGCAGGGAGTTAGGCTGGAAGCAACTGAACTTAAAGTCTAAATAGGATAAAAATAACAAAAGTTGGGTGAAAAGAAGCATTTTTGCTCCCACTGTGCAAATGAGTCACAGAGAGCCAAGGGTATGTTTACATTACAGCAGTGGGCTAGGGGTGAAGGCTGCTCATGTTGACATACCAGCACTAGCTCCCTAAAAATAATGGTGAGAATGCAGCAGTGAACCCTTCAGCACCAGCAAGTGTGCACCCAGGGGTTTCAGGTGGCCACGTGCAGCCCAGGGTGCAGGTAGCACAAATACATCTGCATGAATGACTATTCAGTCCTCTGGCTGCAATATAGATATACCTGAAGTGACTTGTCCAAGGTCATACACAAAGTCTGTGGCAGAGCCAGGAGTTGACTTCAGATTTCCTGAGTCTCAATCCAGTGTTTTAGCCACAAGGCCAAACTTTCTCTAGAACCATTTGGAAAAGGAAACAGTAGCAGCTTAAAACATCAGTCCATGAAGAGAAATGAAAAAGACCAGGGATTCAAATGGGGAACTAGCTGAATTAAAACACAATAGAAAAATAATGGCACATTAATGCAATTATTCCCCTACGTGTCTCTCAGAGTGAGAATGGCTGTATATGTAGCCATGTCTGCTATGCAAGGATGGCAATGGATAAAGACAGCACAGACTCTTACCAAGCTCAAAGCTAACTAACAAGCAATACATGAATAACAGAAGCAAACTGCAGCTAAAGGAAGAAAGTTAGAAACGTCCACAGTTTAAAGTAAGAACAAGGAAAAACATCATTTTGAAAGAATTCAAGAAAAAGGAAGAAAATGCAGCAAACAAAAAGAACTGGAAAGAGACCAATATTCTCCTTAAAAGAGGACTAGCACAGAAGACATAACTACATTTACTTTCTAAAACTAAACTAGACCTTATGGTAAAACAAAGGTGGAGCGATTTTTATTTTGAAAGTTTTGCCAACCTCTTTTTGTCAAAATTCAAAATTTGTACACAGCTTTTCATTGAAATTTCAACATATGGAGAACTGTTGATGAGCTTTAAATGTAGTGGAACATGGAAATGTAACAAGAAGTCAAGAAGTAAGAAGAATGCAGGAATGCCAAGGAAACCTCAGTGCTAACATTTGGGAAATTCATTCAATGGCTTAAAAAAATAAGAGGGAAAAATTGCTGCTAAGAAGCCCAAACAAACAACAACAAATGTTCTAGCTGGGGTAGCTGCAGAGAAGGAGGCTGTGAAAGGGGGAGATAGGAAAAGAGAAGGAAAAAAGGAAGCAAATATGGCAAAAAAAGAAAACTTGTTATTCCAAAGAAAACTTGCAAAATGGGCAAAATGAGGTTGGTTGATGTCTGCAATAATGCTCAAAAAGGATGCTGATTCAAAGTCTATTGAAATCAGTAGGAGTTCTCTTGATATCATGGGGTCCAGCTGAGGCCCAAATATGTGTGGGCTATCTGCAGAATCATCTTTTGCTACTGTTAATTGTCCACTGAATATTTTCTCTGAGGATATTATAGAATGTGGATCATCTTCAAACTGAGCTCTGTTGATTGGTCACCTAAGTCACGTGATCTTACTTCTGTTCTGGATGACTGAACTGTTTTAAGCAGAAGAATTAAGAAAGACAAACCACGAATAAGAAATAGACTCATTCCGATGTAGATAGTGGTGTTTGATGAACCACTGGCCCCTCACTAACATTTCAAATGAACAGCAGCCAGTTGTCAGGATGCTCATGGAAAATTAAAATAGGAAGGGGCATGGATAACACTGAATGGAAACTGGAGGCAGGATTTGCATCCGTGTCCACAGATGCATTTTTCCATGAGTAAGAAGGCAAAGATGAAAGACCCTCTATTTCCAATCTGGAGCTCAGGCTCCTAGACTACACCACAATTTGCCTCCCTCCGCCCCCTGTACACACACACTCATTGCTACTGTATTTAAATAGACTACAGTGCAGTTTGTTCCATAGTCCATGTTATAGAGGGCCAGACTGTTACCAGCTATTCCATTGCAGGAAGAGCAGAAGGTAAGACACAAAGATCCTTCCCTCCCCAGTCCTGCAATATCCAGGGGGCTAGGAACACTCCTGAGCACAAGGACCAAGTGTGGCCTACATTACTAGGGCAGGGAAGGGAGGGAAGCAAGGCATGATGCTCCCTTTTCCCCTGCTCTGCAGCAGGCAAGCTTGGCCAATGGGAGGATGATACACTGTACCCTCACTAAGAGTGTGCTACAAAGATCTGTGAGACATAATGCTCTCAGAGTTTCCATTGGGGCAGCAATGAGGCTGTGCCACACTCTCCGAATGTAGACACAGACATATAGGGCCTGATCCAAAGTCTATTAAAGTCAATAGGAACCTTTCCCTGGACTTAATTTGGCTTCAGAACATTATTATCACTAATTATTGGTACTGCAGAGGCACCTAGGACACACAGAAATGTGCTGGGACCCCACTGTGCTAGGTGCTGTACAAACACAGAACCAGCAGATGTTTGCTGTCTCAAAGAGCTGACAATATCAGGACCATAAGCCACAATGGAGCTCAAAGTTCTTGGCATTTCAGTTTCTCTGAATGTTCCAACATGTGGGTTATTTACATCGCTACTTCTCACGCTCCCTGTAGTGCCTTATGCAGGAAGAACAAGTGAAGCAGGTGAGCAGCATAATTGCCAATTTAAGATATTATGTGGCCCTTGGAATTTGAAATGTACAGAGTCAGCTCTATGCCCTGCCATGCTTCTTGGGAAGGGAAGATTTGTGTTTGTGCCCATATATAGGAACATATATATACACACATATATATGTGTGTGTAGATAGATAGATAGATAATGTTCCTAACGACTTCTTTAAAATTTTGTAATTAATATTTCAGGATTTATATTCCTAGTCCTCATAAAACAAGTCAAGAATAGTATTAAACAATGAGCAAAAAGGACCAAAATCATGGAGCCAGTTTATACAGGGCTGATATAGTATGGGAAGATTCATTTCTGGAATAATGAATTTCTTACATCTACAGCTGCCGTTTAATGCAACGGATAAAATCTCTTACAGGAGGGGGCTGTCTCTTACTATGTGTTTGTACAGCACCTTGCACAGTTAGGCCCTGCTCTTAGTCAAAGTGTCTGGGTGCTATTGCAGGCATATTTCCATTAATTAAAAACCCCAAAACACTCGTGTCAGTGACTTAGAGCCTGGGTCAACTGATTTGGGCTCTTGAGGCTTGTGCTACAGGGCTATCAATAATAGACGTTCGTGCTTAGGCTCCAAAATCTGGTGAGATGGGAAGATCTCAGAGCCCAAGCTCCAGCCTGAGTAGGAATGTCTACACTGCTATTTTAGCCCCATAGCATGAACCCTGCGAGCCTGAGTCAGTTAACACAGACTCTGAGAGTTGCTACATGTTTTTTGTTTATTCGTTTTGCAGTGTAGACGTATCCTGAAATATAGTATAGTGTTAAATACCATATATTACAATATATGATAAAGTATATAATATATATAGTAAATGATATAGAATACATATACTATATACATACATGTATACTATATATATATAGTAATGTATAGTATACAAATACATACTATATACTTACATGTATACTATATATAGTAATACATATAGTTTACAGTATATTACTATATATAAATATATGGTAATAAATGTATTACAAAGTAGTAATAAAAACCCATGAACATTTTTGCCTCAGTAAATTCACAGGGAAAATCTCTTTGCATAATAAATGACCAAAACCTGAATCAAAACAAAAAAACACCAAACCCTAATCTTGTGCTCTTAAGGTATCAAAGCACGTTATTATTAGAAGCAATTTTGCAGGTATTGAGACAACAAAGTGGCAGAAAACAAACGCTAACAGCCACTCTCTCCAGATCAATATTAGAGAATTGTTGCAGCACAGTTATCCTGCAGCCTGCAAAAAAGAAAAAAACCCACCTGTTTTGTGCTGCCAAAATAATAAATTGAAGCAGTAGATGTGACCAGTAAGCAACAAACCTATTAGTATGGGGTGAAAATAGCATTTTAACACATACATTCGTTCAAATGATAGCATAGCCTTGTAACTGCTGTGTGCACCCTTGTAATTTGTCACAGATGGGGCATGAAATGTTCCAATGGCCCTTAATGGTCTTGTTGAAAGTATTGTAGTATCTGCTGATGAAAAATACTGCATTTAGAAATTTATTTTGCCATTCATAAAGACAAAGGAGATATCGGGGTAACAGTGATTACAGCTGACAGGAAAAACAGGAGCTTAGATGCACGAATGAGGAAAGCCAAATCAACTTCTAACTGCAGAGCCACTTCTGGATGACAGGAAGCCGCACACATAGGAAACCCAAATAAGACAGAGTTGACTTAGGTTTCAAACATCTATTAGTTACAGTGTGTTGGGGGCGGGAGGAGCGAGAGGAAGAGGATGTTTGATGTGTTATCGGACCAGTTCTTGGAGATCAGTGCTGCTTCGGACTAAACCTATCTCTGGGCAAATGTGAGGAATATTCAGAATTCACAATATAATCAATGTTTAAAAGTACATGGAGACATGGTGATCTACATTTTCTAATAACGTGGCCCTCAATTGCATCTGCAATATCAGCTTGTGCATGTGGGTGATTGCCCATGGAAAAAAAATCTACCACATAATGCTTTGACTGGTGGGTGATAAATAGTTTGTAAGAGTCGCAGGTACCCAGCGATGGGTGCAGTGTTAAGAACTCTGACCAGATTTACAAAGGTAGTTAGGTGCCTAAAGTTACAGATAAGTACCTACTGGGATGTACAAAAGGTGCCTAAGTGACTTAGGCACTTAACTTCCATTAAATTTCAGTGGGGCTTGCGGGTTGTTATGAGCTCTACAGGGGAGTTATGTCTAAAACTCACTATATTAAAGCACACTAGAAAACCTTTAGAGCATGCCAGCAGGGTCTACACAGATCAATTAATGCACAAAATATCAGTGCATGACAATGTTCCAGTCGCAATTTTGGTTACAGTGAATTTCCACTGACCAGAAATTTTTCAGTTGAAAAATATAAACAAAATTATATAGAAGGGTCAGATCCTTGGCTGTTTTTTTGGGCCTGATCCACTGCCCTTTGAAATCAATGGAAAGATTCCATTAGCTTCAGTGGGTTCTGAGCCTGCAAACACACATATGCTTAAATGTATTATCATGAACAGTTCCATTAATTTTACTGGGACTAATCATGGTAATAAAGTTAAGTGTTTGTGGGAGGGGGATATAATTTGTCTCTCCTGTTACATTTACAGTTATAGTGATAGATTGACGGAGCTCAATGTATTTAACTTAACAAAGAGAAGGTTAAGGATTACTTGATTACAATGTGCAAGTACCTACATGGGGAACAAATATTTCATAAGGAGTTCTTCAGTCTAGTGGGGAGGGGTCTAACACGATCCAGTGGCTGGAAGTTGAAGCTAAACAAATTCAGGCTGGAAATAAGGCATGAATTCTTAGTAGTCAGAGTAACTAACCATTGAAACAATTTACTAACGGTCCTGGTGGAGTCTCCATCACTGACAATTTTTAAATCTTTTCCTAAAAGACACGCTTTAGGAATTTTTTCATGGGAGTTCTATGGCCTGTGTTATACAGAAGGGAAGACTAAATGATAGCAGTGGTCCCTTCTGGCCTTGGAATCCATGAATCTATAAGAAGCAGATCCTGGCTGGATCACAGGCAAAACTGTTAAGGTTTTTTAAAGCCATACTGGACATTACATTCTGAAAATTTATCGACAATTTGCAAACGTAATAAAAAATAAACCAGCTTTACAAATAAAAATCCTATACTGCCAACTTCAGTGTTAACTTTAGTCAGACATATGAACAACCCCAATGCTTGTAATGTGTAATTGCATTTAAACACCTCTGTTTGAAGTGCTAATTAATTAGGAGGATTTTCATTTCTAAAAGCAGAGTAGCTGAAGATAATGAACACATTCACAGAGACAAAAAAAAAGAATCAATAAGTTGGGAATTCAGCATTTCTCGGGGGCACAATGGAAAGTTAAATGCACTTCGCATCTTTTTGTTTTTAAAGGTCTCATTTTCAGCTTTCAATTTTTCCCTCATTTAGGCCTCCATCCAGCAAGCACTTAAGCACTTGCTTAATGTTAAGCTCCTGAGCAGTCTTACTGAAGTCAATGGGAAAGTATGAAGTCAGTGGGACTTACTCACACGCTTAAAGGAAAGCACTTCAGTGCTTTGCTATCCGGTAGCCAGACTGCTCAGCCATTTGGAGCCATTTGTTAGTTAGTAGCTTGTTATATGATTATCACGTTTTATTTTGAGAATTAACTTGAGATGCCCTTGAGAAATAAGGTCGCTCTTCATGCTAAAAGCTATTACATACTGTC
Organism: Gopherus evgoodei; assembly: GCF_007399415.2. Lineage (NCBI taxonomy): Eukaryota > Metazoa > Chordata > Testudines > Testudinidae > Gopherus > Gopherus evgoodei. The sequence goes on along the minus strand of NC_044323.1, from coordinate 285,261,507 downwards.
ATGTTACTAATTTCTTTTTAAAGCCTGTTATTTCCTGTAATAGTCACTTGTAACACAATGGCCAGTGTCATGGGTCATGGAATGCTTGCTGAAGAGTTATTTTTAAAACCATAGGAAGGGATCACCTTTGCCTCAGAATGAAGACCAGGCTGCCTGATTTTTACTAGTCAGTGATTGAGGCGTTGATCCTGCCAGCACTTATCCATATGTGTAACTTTCTTGAAGTGAGTAGCCCCCTAAAGTCAATGGAATTAGTCCTGGGGATGAAGATAGGCATGTGCATAAGCGTATTTAGGACTAGTCTTCACAAGTCTTCACATGTCTTATGGTAACTTCAGAAATTTAGGCAACATTTGTAATTGTCCTGTAAAGTTACCCAGATCTTGACTGGGCAGCCTATTTTACCGCCCGTAGACAACCACTCAGTTACACCAGGGCAGCACAATATAGAGCAAGGGTGTTTCTCATCTGATGCAGCTCCCATTTAATGACTGCTGTGGATGGCCACCTGTGCCCTCTCCCACTAATTATTACTATAAGTATGAGGGGTGACCTTGAATTTGTTAGAGTCAATGGCACACTTCCATTGACTTCAGTGGGTGCAGGAAAGAGACATAAGATATTAATCGCTATAGCATCACAGTGCCAACTGGAACACCAATAAGTGGGATTATCCCTTTTGCAGGGAAATGTATGCCCAGCAAAATTTCACCCCCTAAATAATAGCACCATGAACAGGAAAAAACATTTATTGTGGCTGTTTGTACAATGGGATTCTCAGCACTTCCAAATTCACCAAACTGCTAGGCTTAACTGTTGTGATGATGCGTAGGATGACAATCTCTACATTCAGGTCTACTACTATTATTTCTAATCATAAACCAGGATAGTACAGTTAGGTGCTGTACTATCAAAGGTGACTGTGAAAATGGCATCCTCACATGCAGCAGATCCGCAGATTTCTGTGTAAAAGACAGAGATAGACAGAGTCTCTCATGGACCATCATCTCCTAAGACCCCACAACTGGGTTCATCAAAAATGTTTCACTCTGCACCCACCACCAGGAAAAGCTCTACAGGACATAAGTGGCCAGTGGACCATAGTTTTGAGAATCATTGGGTTAAAGAGATACCCGTCAGAATGTCTAACTTAGATTGTACGCTTTTGGGGACAGGAAGAGTCTCTTTTTATATGCACGTACTGTGCCCAACATACTGAGTACAACTAAGAATAGCATCAGATTGTGATAGTTTGTTTTTCTGTTAAGTTATATCAAGTCCCCGCAGCACCTGCCAATGCAGCCTGGTCGCAATACAACCATCAGTAAAGTTGTCTGTTCAGATTTTGTCTGTGGGTGCTCCACATTCACACAGATTTTGCTGAAAGACAAAGTCAAGTGACAAACATATCAAGCAGCAGCAGTTTGCTGTTGGCACACCATCCAGGACATGTCTTTCAAATGCCAAATTATTTCAAAGCTCAGAAGAATATCCATCAGTCTACTCTGGGCTGTTTTAAGACTTGTCCTCTGTGCTCCCAGAAATGTCCTACACTTCAGATCTAGCCTGATGCACATTGATTACCTGTTCTTGTTTAATAATTATTTTGATTCCCAATAGCAGCTTGATAGTCAGTTCTTCTGGATGTGGTCCACCTTTGTCAAAGGTTGATTTGATCTTGTTGTACAACTAACAGCACTACAGGTAGATGATAATGCTGTTTTGACAAAGGTGGACCACATACAGAATAATTCCATATGGGCAATATTACATATGTCCATGTAGCTTCATTGGCTTTGCACAGCAGCGATACTAAACTGCAAAGTATTCTAAACAACACCATTTGTATTTCATGCATACTTTTATTGCCTAGAATTATTTGCACAGAGCACGTTCAGTAAGAGATGGAGTTCACAGGTGTAATAGTTCCTTAATGGTTCCGTGCTTAATATGCAAGCCAAAAACTGCAAGAGAGAGCAGAAAAAAAAATTCTCTCCGGTTCCTTTTAAAACCAAACTGTTTCTCTCTGCTTAAAAGCCCTAGCAGAGAAAAAGAACATAAAATTTCTACCGGCTTCTGGATTCTATCTTTCCCACAATGCTGCCACTCATGTCATAACATATTTCCCAGATTTGGACCTTAGCGTCCAAAATATGGGTGTTAGCATGATAACCTCCAAGCTTACTTACCAGCTTGGACCTGGTAAAGCTGCCACCACCCAAAAAATTAGAGTGTTTTGGGGCACTCTGGTCCCCCCAAAAACCTTCCCTGGGGACCCCAAGACCCAAATTCCTTGAGTCTTACAACAAAGGGGAATAAACCATTTCCCTTCCCCCTCCTTCTTCCAGGTGTTCCCTCCCTGGGTTCCTGGAGAGATACACAGAAGCAAGCTCCGTGAATCTAAACAGAGAGACTCCACCCTCCCTGTCTCCAGTCCTGGAAACCACAAGCACCGAGATAGTTAATCTCTCTTCCACCCCCCCCTTCACCCAGAGGGAATGCAAAGTCAGGCTCCTAAATCTAACACACAGAGATTTTTCCCCCTGACTTCTTCCTCCCACCAATTCCCTGGTGAGTTGCAGACTCAATTCCCTGGAGCCCCCACTAAAGAAAAGTCCAACAGGTCTTAAAAAGAAAGCTTTATATAAAAAGAAAGAAAAATACATAAAAATGGTCTCTCTGTATTAAGGTGACAAATACAGAGTCAATTGCTTAAAAGAATTATGAATAAACAGCCTTATTTAAAAAGAATACAATTCAAAGCACTCCAGCAACTACACACATGTAAATACAAAAGAAAAAAAACAATAAACCCCTATTGTTTTATGATCTTTGTACTCACAACTTGGAAACAGAAGATTAGAAAGGCAGGAGACAGAAAAAATCCCTCTCATAGCCAAGAGAGTACAGGCCCAAGACAAAGAACAAAGAACACACACCCAAAACTTCCCTCCACCCAGATTTGAAAAAGTCTTGTTTCCTGATTGGTCTTCTGGTCAGGTGTTTCAGGTTACTCCTTTCCAGGTGAAAGAGACATTAACCCTTAGCTATCTGTTTATGACAACAGGGATAACATTTTCTGAGCAAAAATAACTTAACAGATAATTCTTACCACTAGTATAATTGATAGATTATTGGAAACTCAAACTTGGGACTTTTATTGGAGCTACGCAACTAAAACAAACAAAACCTCCTCTCAAATCTAGTGAAAATTCACATTTTCATTAGTTTGCTAAAGAGCAACCTCAATTTTATAGCCAAAACTGAAAGCTGTTTTGCCTGTGAAAGTGGCCAATTTTACTCAAGAATGGAATTTTGCTTTTTTTATTGCAAAGCCAAAACCAATAACTACTTGGAGTGTAATTTTTTGTGCCGGAACAAAATCCTTAAATCCTTGTGAAAATAATCGCTTTTTGCACTCAAACAATTGAAGAATAAAAATTGAGCAGATCTGCAAAGCCCTGCTTGATTCATATCCCTGCGAAATAAAGAAAGTAACCTTGACTGTGATAATTTCTAACTGAGTTTTATTTCCAAGGAGGTGCCTTTCCTGCAAAAGAACCCTAAAGGGCTGAAATGACAGTAATAATATATTTGTTTTTATGCTGCAGGCGGAGAACAGTAAATGTTCCCAACAGACATGATAATGGCAAAGGTAGTAACGTTTTCAGGGGTCCCTATGCAGTATGCACTTCATCCTGCTACACCTATTGGAAAGTTTTAGGCCTGTGCTCGTTCCATTGCTCCTGATCCCATATGTATGTACTTATAGTTTGTGATTAAATCACCTCACAACTTTCTCTTTGATACACTAAATAGATTGAGTTCCTTTAGTCTCTGACTGTATGATATATATTCCAGGTCGCATATCATTCTTGTGGTTTTTGTCTGAATCCTTTCCAGTTACTCAGTCTCCCTTCTAAAGTGTGGACCCCAGAACTGGGCACAATAGTGGTCTTTCCAGTGCTGTGTGCAGAAGTAATATCTGCTCTCTGCCCTTGTTCAAATTTCCCTGTTCTGTTCTCACCCCATTCCCTGCTACAAGTCCTCTCCACCTGCTCAAGTGTGAATGTAGGAGCTCTGGGATACTCCACTTTGATAGACTAAGGAGACTAAAGGCCTTGAACTTCCTGACCTTCCCAGTCTGGACTTTTAAAGTATAATTTAGCAACTAACAACAAACTTTACTTAAAGAGGCAAATAGGGAATATCATCCTGTAGAGTTTATTAACTTAAACCTCTTGGTCAATTATATGAGCAAAAGAATTTTCTGAGTAACAGCTTTGACCTTTACAGGGCACATTACTCCACTTTAACTTATTTATTTTTAGAAATAAAATGGCATAATTATTTTATGAATTCACTTAATTGCCAAAGTGTCCTTGTATTAATAGGGAAGATGGCTTATAATTACTATCAGGTGTTCAGAAGTGAAATACCTGTTAAATCAAAAGTAGATGTTCTATCTCTTTGGGTATTTTAATAATATGGGATGATGATGAGAGCAAGTGATTAGCAAATTGTAATAGGAAAAGTATAGTTAATCTCTTCTGTTTTGTAAGGGTATGAGGCTCATTAAGTCTATTACTTAGATCTGACCCAAGGAGGCGACTGAGCTGGTGCATTGAAACAGCACTTCTCTGGTGGCCCAGTCAGTTTCTGCAAATTTCAGCTTCTGTTGAAAGAAAACTTTTGTTTGTTATTAATTTTTGTTATTCTTATTTTTTGTAGTAAAGTAGCAGTCAGAGATCTCTGCTGAAATTGAGTCCCCAGTATATTGGGCACAGTACACTCCTAAAAAGAGACCATCTCTACCCCCAAAAGCTTACAATCTATGTAGATAAGACATAAAGAAGAAATATCATCCCCGTTTTACACATGGGGAACTGAAGCTCAGGGAAATTAAGTCACTTATTCAAAAAGTCACATAGGAAATCTGTGACAGAATCAGGAATTATACCAAGGTCTCATAAGTCCCAGTCCTAACCACTGAACAATTCTTCCTCTAGAATTAAGTTTCTGACAGTAAAAAATGGAAGTTCAGCTCCTCGCCTGGGAACTTCACTGGATTTGTGATGGTTTATATCGGTGGAAGTTCTGGATCAAAGCTCTGAACAGGAACCACGATAGTGCTGAATCTGTAGCTGGTCAATCCTGAACAATAGCTGTAAATGCACAGTGCTGTCCTGCGCCTCTCTCTGCAGACATCAAAGGTCTTAAGTTCAGAGGAAGTGGAGAGGTTCCAAAGAAGAGATGTGCAGGCCACACGGGGGGCTTCACACAGGAGAAGGGTTGTTGGAATGGCAAAGGCAGTGAAGGAAAAAAGGCAGCAAACCCACATGGTACAGAAAGAGAATCATAGTCTTAATACCATTAGTAAAACTGATTTTTCCAACAGATCTTTTTTTTTTTCCCACCAGAAGATGCTGCTTTGTTGAAACCCAAACTTTCTGTGGGAACATGCCAATTTCTGAAAAAAATTAATTAAAAATAATGAAACAAATCATTTTGATATAAGGTCTTATCTATTTTTTTTATTTGAAAATGTCTTCTTGTTCAGAAATGTATTTTATTTCATGTTATTATAAATTATACAATTAAAAATCAAAATTGGAATGAAACATTTACATTTTATAGAACTGGAAAATTTGGCCTGACCCCAAATTAATTGGTTTTTAAAATTATGTTTCGCAGGAAGTTTCTAAGTTCTTTGTTGCAATTTGCAATGAAATCAAATTTAGTAATCATGATGTTTCCCACAAAACAGAAATTCCGGTTCCCACACAATTGTAGCTATTAGTACAGGAAAAGCACTTTGAGGTCCCCAGAATGGCAGCGAGGTTGTCAGGGCTGCATTTTGCTTCTCCAGCTGTGGAGCACAGCAGTCACAGAGATGGTTTGAACTGGCCTAATTCAGTAGGAATTAATTCAGAGCTCTGTAGATTAGGAACGCGACTTTGAATTCTATTCTGAAGTGAACAGTGAGCTGGCGCCATTTACCAAGCACAGGTGTGGGAGGCTTTGTTGTTGAATCAAACTCAGCTTCATTGTGTCAGTTGCACTCAGGGCCAAGTAGTTGGAGCTGTAATAGTCTAACTTGGAGGACTCTCATGGCTGGGTCCCTGTGTGAGAGGAAGGGGCCAGCTGAAGATGCAAAGAGGAATTCCAATTAACTGCAGCAATCTGCATGTCCAGAAAAATGAGACACTCAGTATTACCCCAGAACTTCACACTCCATGAACAATCTGAGGCCAGTTACTCATAACAGTGGTGAGACTGGAGTATGGGTATTGTCCTTCCTCTTTTTTACCCAGCTCAGTCTTGTCTTTCTTGGGTTGAGCTTGACCCAGCTACATATACATATCCACATATTTATTGCAGGCATTAGAATGTGGGTGATGGCAGCAGTTGCATGAGTGGAGAAGGATACAAATGCAGCTGAGCACTATCCACTCCCAGTGGTGTAAGTCCGCAACATCTCACAGTCACTCCAAGTTGTCTCAGGCACCATGGGATGTATGCATTAGCATGCCGCAGCCGCATACAATATACCCTGCACAATCATGTTCTTTGTGTTCACTGGTAGCAAGTTTGCTGTATATTTTGTTGGAGTATAGCAGATGTCCACAATGAATGTTAGCTACGTATAATCTGTTCATTTCACTTCTTAAAGATATGTTTTAATCCATGTTAAAAAAAATAGACTCCTCAATGAACAAAGAACTCCAGCCTAGGAAAAAACAGTGAACAGATTTTGAATCCAGCCAAGTCTCCTATTAACAAATCTCAAGCTACTGTATTTGCTGTTACAGCCCAGGTGCATTAGAGTTGGATTAAACACACTACCCAAAGAGGAAACACAAGGTAGAGGGCTTTTGAACGTTACGAACTTTCCCAATAGCTCATAACAGCAGACTCTCCTGTGGTAAAGACTGACTCACTGAGAGTATTCTTCATGTTCAATAGCCCCAAAGGTTTTCATATCTTGCCTGTGGCTTGTTGGTCTAGTAGTTGTGTATTAAGCTGTAAAGTAAGTAAATGGGGAAATGGTCCTAGATCTCTTAATGGGTTTTTAGTTGTTGATTTCTTTTTGATTTTTAAACTCTGTCTGAGAGAAATCAGTGCCATTTAACTTGAGAATCTATCTATCTATCTATCTATCTATCTATCTATCTATCTATCTATCTATCTATCTATCTATCTATCGATACACACACTGGAATACCAAGAGTCACATCCAAAAGTAAGGACTGATGACTGAGTTTCAATTCATTGTTAAGCAGGGGGTTTTATCACAGAAAGGTTGATATACCAATAATTGTAGGCGGCAATGCTGGTGAGTTCCATGAAAATCCGTTAACACTATTAGGTATGTTGTCTTTGTGGTTTTTTTCCCTGTTGCCATGTGATACAGATGTCCTTGCATTGGGAGTCAGATAACCTTGCCTTCAAATTGTATATCTGGTTTGTGCTATCCTTACAAGGAGGGAAGGATAAAATATGAGAAACTAAGTTTTGATGAGATAAGTTCTGGTGTCCTAACAAAAAATAAGTGTTTTAAAATCCAGATGAAATGGCATGCTGGAAGGGTTTTTATATATGACACTATCTAGGGATGGATTATTTGCAATTCATTTTTTTCCCTTCTTGCTTTACCCTTATGAAGTGTCCAGCTTGTTCATGATTTATTACGACTGGTCTTTTAATCAGAGACTACACAGAAAATCAGCGATAATAATATCAATATTGTTTGTTTATTTCTTAGCTTTGGTTATTTCTTCTTCTTGGTCTCCATTTTAGATTACATACATCTTACAATTAAACACACTAGCTGTCCCAAATGTGTCAACAATAATGACAAATGATCCAATAAGGGCTGAGTTTCTATCATTTTAGTGCCTTCATTCAGGCTGGCAAACTCTCTTCAGAGACAGTTTTCTGCCATTATACCTGATTCCTGCCTCCCCACCATTTTAAAGCAAGTTTATTTGCTATTCATTGTCATATCTTTATAACACCCTTCACCTAAGGACCTTAATTATCTAAAATGTCTGATAAATCCCCACAGTACCCTCTTGAGGTAGACTAACTGCTTCCTGCTCATTTTAGAGATGGATACACTGGGGCACCAAAGGTTAAGTGACCTCCCTAAAGTCATGCAATGAGAGAAAAGCAGAGGCTGTGACTACTGAGACCACTGTAATTATGCATTTAAGAAGTCACATCTCTATCTGTTATTAGTTGGACTCGCACCATCTCTCATCAGCTTTGGGGTGGTTTATTAATCTGTTATATGTCTAATTCCCAGACTGGGGAGGGGCTACATTTGTTGTATGTCTGTATGGCATCAAGTACAATGGGGATGTTATCCTTGTTTAAGATCCTTCCGTACTGAACAATACAAATACGAAACAACAAATAACTAAATAATAGCAAAAGCAGCAGCCAGTGATCAAAGCCAGAAGCCTGAGTCCCCTTCTCCAGTTATCTTACCACAGTACAATGCAATGTACAACTGCCTCCAAGCTCACTCCTGTAAATATCATTAGAATATTAATAACTTCCATGACCAAGCAAGAGAAAGTTGTGAGATGCCTGAAAGTTTTCCAGAAGCAAGCAGACATATGGCACCAATATTATGATAATTATGGTATCCCTTAGGAACCCTAATTGATGGTGAGGGCCCTATTGTGCTAAGTACTGGACAGACATATAACCTATACCTGCTTCATGTAGTAATCTGTCCTTCTCTGGTGGCTTCTATCCAGCTAGAGATTAAACCTTAGCTCATGCAGTAGGGACACATACACTAAGCTTCAGAGGTCCCACCTTCAATCCTGCCTGTGGGGAACTGGGATCTGTTGGTGTCACAGACAAGCAACAAAGAAGTCAGTAGAGCATTTCAGGAATGTTTTGATACATTTTTTTTTCATCTAAAAATGTCTATTTGTCAAAACCAAAACTGTTTGCAGGAAAGGGTCGGTTTTGACAAATTTCTTATTTTAAAATATGTTGGAAAAAAGTTTCAAAATTGTCAGACTGACCCATTTTGATACTTTAGAAATGAAAAATGTGAAAAATTATGATGTTTCATTTAGAAATGTAAACTAATTATAGTACAAAATAAATTTTAAAAGGTTGAAATTGAAATCAGAATGAAATGTTTGAGTGACCTAAACAAAAATATTTTTACAGGATTTTTCAGCTTGCAAAGTTTGAGATTTCAGCTTGTCAAAATTTGGGACAGGAAAAAGTTTAAAAATCACAACTAATTTTTGGGAAGGGAAAACCATTTCCTGCACAGTTCAAAGTCAGTCCCTGGTCCAGAGAGTTCACAATCTAGGTGTCAGAGAGGACACATCAAGTGGAGGTCAGTTGACAGGAGGTGCTAAAAATGAAACAAATGGGTGTAGTCCAAAATCAAAAGACTTAGCTCAACACTTACAGAACTAATACCAGATAGGAGTGAGTTTTAGTCTTGAAGAGATGGTGATGTCCTCTGAAATTTCTATAAAGAATTCCTTACTCAGGGCCAGACCATGCTGCTCTTCTTTTACTGTAATGAGATTGCTTGAAGAGAAAAGTGCTACTTTATAGCCTTATGTGAATTAGAATAGAATTCACCTCAGAACCAAACTAAATTTAAGGCTCAGATTTTTAATACTTCCACCAGAATTTGAACCCCCAATTCCCATTATAATTATTAAAATAAAAACCCTAAATTTAATTATTTTTTTAAAAAAATCTCAGATATTGGATAAGTATAAAAAATTCCTTTCTTTCTTAGGTGAATTCTTCAATACCAGGACTCATGGCTTGAAATACCAATTTCCTTTTTTCTTCTTCTTGTGGAATTTTGCCCATAACTCCCCATTAACTCAAAGGAGAACGATCGCTGGATTGGAAAACTCCAGCGTGCAGTAGAGTGGAAAAGCTGATTTTATTATCATTTTCCAGATATAAGAAGGCTAATATGAAAAACAGTAAGTTGTACAGGCTAAAAGTATGCTTCTTACAGGAGTAGGTAGGTGGTCATCCTTGTTTGTAAGAAACAGCTGCATGAGACACCAGTGAAAGTCTCCTTAATGCAGTAGAAAGATTTTGTGTTTAAATGGAACATTTGCAGGTTTTAACTTTCCTGCATGGAGATTAAGCTTCTATGGTACTGTATATATGTCAGGGAAAGCTTAAACAAAGATTACAAAAGTAAATCCACGGTCATCTACAAAAGCTCAACAATTACCATGGAACATGTAGGCATTATATTTTATTAACATATATACACTTGTAATTATATGCAATCATTTGCTAATCTTATTTGGAATTCCTGCTTCTGTACACTTTACAGATCTTTTTTAAACTCTTGGGCAGAGTCAATTACATGTGGCTCAATAATTTACAATGTACAAAAGAAGGCGACAACAATTTGATAAGCAGAGTTAAATATAGCAATGCTAGATGCTGGTGCTTTTTTATTCACCCAGGAGGAACTTCGAGCTCACCCCTGAGCTATTTTGTTAGATTAATAATACTGTTCATGCATTTTTTAAATTGAGTTTTCCCACCTTTTTGATCTTTGATTTTTGTCTTCCAGTTTGCTTCTACAATGAAGTATCCAATGTTGTATTGTTTTTTTTTGGCTGACTTTTCACCTCTTGTCTCCTTTTAGGCCTAGATTTAATGTCTCAATTGAGAAAAGTGTGTGCTTATCTTTAAACCTTTAAATAGGACTTAAATATGCTTAATTGTTTTGTTGAGATGGGATTTAAGTGCAGAATTCCATGAGTGACAAACAAAGCTTAGTCACATGTTGTGAATCGTCAGAAGGGTGAAATTCAAGGTAGGCCCAGAATCATAGAATCACAGGACTGGAAGGGACCTCGTGAGGTCATCTAGTCCAGTCCCCCGCACTCATGGCAGGACTAAGTTTTATCTAGACCTTCCCTGAGAGGTGTTTGTCTAACCTGATCTTAAAAATCTCCAATGATGGAGATTCCACTATCTCTGTAGGCAATTTATTCCAGTGCTTAACCACCCTGACAGTTAGGAAGTTTTTCCTTATGTCCACCTAAACCTCCCTTGCTGGAATTTAAGCCCATTGCTTCTTGTCCTATCCTCAGAGGTTAAGAAGAACAATTCTTTTCCCTCCTCGTTGTAATAACCTTTTATGTACTTGAAACAACCTTTTATGTACTTGAAGAATACTGAAAGAAGAGGCATTGTCTGATTGAGAGTTGATGCTATTCCACTGTGTCATCATTGGAACAATGGTCTTGGGTGGGTGCTAGACAGCACTGGGCTGTTTTTCATGAGAGACATTAAAACAAGGTCTATCGCCTGATTCACTAAGGTAATTAAAGATATTACTTTGCCCAAAAAGAGTATTGTTAATCTGGTATTTCAGCCATTCCTTGTCATTTCCATAAAGTACAGTATTCCACAAAAATACCTAAACTGTCATGCAATGTAGCTGTTAAACTGCTGTCTTATTCCATTCAAGAGAAGGTGAAGAGATTCAATTATACATACAGGCCAGGATTTTGGAAAATGTCTGATAGTACATAAGAACATAGGAGCTGCCATACCAGATCAGACCAAGGTCCATCTTGTCCAGTATCCTGTCTCTAACAGTGCTCCTTACCAGAGCTTCAAGGGGAGTGTACAGAACTGGTCAGTTACAGAGTGATTCACCTCCAGCTTCCAGTACTTATTAGGTTTAGGGTTGCCATAATCATGTATTTGTATTCCTGACCATCTTGGCTAATAGCCATTGATGCACCTATCCTCCATGAAATTATCTCATTTTCTTTTAATCCAGTTATATTTTTGGCCACAACATCCTCTGGCAATGAGTTCCAAAAAGTCAGTTCTGTTCTCTGTGTGGAAAAAGTACTTCCTCTTGTTTGCATTAAATCAGTTGCCTATTAAGTTCATTGGGTGACCCATGTTTGTTTTGTTTTTTGTATTGTGTGAAAGAGTAAAGAACACTTCTCTGTTCACTTTCTCCACACCATTCATGATTTTATAGGCCTCTATCGCATCCCCCCTTTGTCTCTTTTCTAAGCTGAAAAGCACTAATGTTTTTAGTCTTTGCTCATATGGAAGCCATTCCATACCCTTGATCATCTTTGTTGACCTTCTCTGAATCTTTTCCAGTTCCATTACATCCTTTTTCAGATGCAGCAACTAGAACTGAACACAGTATTTAAGGTGTGGGAGCACCATGGATCTAATAGTGGCATTATGGTATTTTTCTGCCTTATTTTCAATCTCTTTCCTAATATAATCTTAGCCATTCAGAATGCTGCTGCACATTGAACAGAAGTTTTCAGAGAACTATCCACGATGACTCCAAGTTCTCTTTCTTGAATGGTAACAGCTCATTAAAAACCTATTATTTTATATGAATAGTTTGGGTTATTTTTTCCAGTACATTACTTTGCACTTATCAGTGTTAAATTTCAGTTGCCATTTTGTTTCCCAGAAATCCAGTTTCGTGAGACAGTTTTGTGAGATCTCACTAAACTCCTCACAGTCAGGTCAGATTTAATTATACTGAATAATTTTGTATTGTCTGCAAACTTTGCCACTTCACTGTTCACCCCCTTTTCCAGATCATGAATGAATATGTTAAACAGCACAGGTCCCAGGGCAGATCCTTAGGACCTGTGCTGTTTAACATATTCATTCATGATCTGGACTGTGCACTCTCTCCATTGTGAAAACAGACCATTTATTCCTACCCTTTCTTTCCATTTTTCAACCAGTTACTGATCCATGAGAGGACCTTGCCTTTTATCCCATTGCTTCTTAGATAAGAGCCATTAGTTGAGGGTCAAAGGTTTTCTGAAAATCCAAGAACATTGTATTGACTGAATCACACTTATAATTCTTCTCTTTACTATAGTTTTAGGTACTGACATTGAGAAACATGAAAGAGCCTGATCCTTATTAAATACTCAGCCCCTGGCCTCTGAAAATTAGGCCCATTTCATGGGGAGCAAATTGGGTATTCAATATAATCAGTTACATTTGAAAATCTTCTCTTCAGAGTTGGCACCACTGAACAGCTCTTTCTTTGCCAGCAGTTACAATACACTGATATCTGAGATGTTATCTTTTTTCCCTCTTTGCACCTGGGATAAAAACTAACTGCAGAAACTGTTCAGCAAATATTCACTTTTCAAAAGGGGGCATTCACTGTGCATCTGTGGCAGCCACCATCTTGACTGATATATCTGGAATTGAACTGGATAATTTAAAGAGCCAGATTCTATAGACAAGAAGTCTAGCTAACAGACTGGGAGAACAGGAAGTTGTCACCCAATTTAGCACCATGCAAATCTCTCTCTTGCTGAGGCAGGAGGCTTATAAGGTGATCTCCAGTTTTGGGCGCCCTGAGAAAGTATCACAAACACACTTTTTTTCCCCTAAAGAAGAAAACTCCTTGGCCCAATATATCCTCAGGATCCTGTCAGAGAAAAAGGAACCCTTTTGAGGCCTCAGTTTTGAGCATGTGCCCCACCCTGCCTCACAGCATGTGAGTGCAGCATGGCCACTAGCTCCTATTTCCTCTGAACAGCTGCTGATAGACCTCACTGCACACACAGCTTTTCTAACTGCCTCTTTGTGAGCTCAACATCTGGGTTTTTTTGCTCATCCTGCCTTTTCTGCTGCCTACACATCTTTACAGTTTTGTTCTAAATCCTTTACTCAAAATAAACAAACAGAAAATATTAAAACTGTAACCTTTTTTTAGTGTCCAACCTTCTCACTTGTCAATCTCTTAAAATGTAGGTTATCAGTGCTTCAAGCATGAACCTCTGTCAATCAGTAAACTGTATTATGTCACTGTGACATTTTGGGGGGTCATCTAGAACTATGGGTGAGCTTAGCAGAAGAGAGGTTTGTTGGTGTGAAACTGAGTAATAGCTCCCTGTCTCCCCAGTTTGTTAGCTGGTCAAACAAACTCCCTTGCCTTGCCGGTAACACTTGATAAGCACAAGCCTCCTAGAAGAGTGTCTCCATCAATGGACACTCACAGAAATTACAAAGTCTGCTGTCTACTAACAGGCAGTATAAACATCAGCCTGTTGGCTTGGCTGAGGATTCACACTTTACTTTAACATCTTGCACTGGGACAAACTTATAATCAAACCAATAAGCTTATTAATAAAGAACAGAGGTTTAAGTGATACTAAGCAAAGACTACCAACATGGTCTTCTCACTGAGACAACTACAAGAGAAATGCAGAGAACAAACAAAGAAACAAAAACAGCCTCTGCATAGCCTTCATAGATCTCACAAAGGCTTTTGACTTTGTCAGTAGAAAAGGACTATTTGAGCTTTTAGAAAAGATCAGATGTCCCCCCAAAGGTCTTAAGCATGATTCGATCCTTCCATGAAAAGATGTATGGTACAGTCCAATATGATGGCTCAGTGTCTGAGGCTTTCCAGATTCGTAGTGAAGTCAAGCAAGGCTGCGTACTTGCTCTAATTCTGTTTGGGATCTTCTTCTCCTTGCTACTTAAACAAGCTTTTAGTTCCTCAACTGAGGGAATCTACTTGCACACAAGATCTGATGGAAAGCTGTTCAATCTTGCCAGACTCAGACCTAAAACCAAAACTTGGGAGACCCTTATCCAACACCTTCTCTTCACTGATGATGCAGCAGTGACAATTCACACAGAAGCCCATTTCCAAAACCTCATGGACCGTTTTTCCAAAGCCTGCCAAGACTTTGGGCTCACCGTAAGCCTAATAAGGATGAACATAATGTGTCAAGGAGTTGAGGAACCACCTCCATCAAGATCAACAACTATGAACTCAAAGTGGTGAACGAGTTCACAGACCCGGGGTCCACTATCACAGTCAACCTTTCACGTGAAACAGAACTCAACAGCTGCACTGGAGAAGCCACCACAACAATGTTTAGACTAAACAAGAGGGTCTGGCAAAACAACAAACTGACAGACCACACAAAGATCTGCATGTATTGTGCGTGTGTTATCCGCACATTTTTGTATGGGAGCGAGACATGAACCTTATACTCTCATTAGGAAAAAAGGCTCAAAAGCTTTCATATGTGTTGCCTTCGTCAAAACTTTGGCATCTGCTGGAAGGACGGAGTCACCAACACTGAGGTGCTCAAATGGGCCAGTATATCCAGCATGCAAACACTCTTCCAACAGAAACGCCCCACTGGCTTGGGCATGTGTGCCATGAATGATGGACACATCCCATAGGACATCCTCTATGGTGAATTGGCATCTGGAAAAAGACCCAAAGGATGCCTAAAATTGTGCTTCAAAGATGTGTGTAAGTGAGACCTCAAAGAAATGGACATGGATGTGGAAAAATGGGAAGATCACATTCAAGACCTCAGCTTTTGGAAACAAGAGCTTAACAAAGGTCTCCGGAGTTATGAGAGGAAGCCATCCAGCTTAGCAGAGGAGAAAGGAGCTCACAGAAGGCAGAGCCAAAGGGTTGAAACATGATCTTTAAATATGACAGGTGTGACAGAGATTGTCTCTCTCAAGTGGGTCTCTTCAACCACGTTCAAAGCTGCCATAAAACCAACTGAGTAAATTCTTTACCTCTCAGAGGCGCGTCCCCAGGGTCTCTTGAAACTGAAGGATGTCTAATACTACAAAGCAAATATAATAGAAACAGAAATGGTTACAAATACAACTTAAGTATAACATGCTTCTAAGAGACTACATATAACTTTAGTAGGTTCCAGTCTTGGACTGAATAAGGTTTTCACACCTACAGCCACTTCTCAGCATCACCAAACCACATGGATGGGGATCCATGCAAAGAGGGCTGACCCATTTGTTCTCTCAGTGATGAATACCAAAATGTCTTTTTGCTTCATCTTGGATTTCCCCAAAACTCATTGCTTTGACAGTAGAGACAAGACAACCTCCTATGGCCTTGGTCTCTCAGACGGACTTCACATTCCCGCAGTCAACCTGGCTTTTCGTACAAGTGGAGATTCCTTTGTGTTGATTTCCCAGTGGATTCTAAGTATCCCATTACACCTTGCATTTGCTGAAGTTAGCTTTTGACACAAGCAGAAAGGACATGTCAAAATCAAGATACATTCATTCAATGTCTTAGCACAAGCTAGGGAAGTATGTTAACGGACCAGTACTTGGACTGCTGGTATCCAAAATAAAGATAAGGAAGGAACAGAAGAACAATTTAGGGAATTGAGACAAACTGATGGGTTGGATTTGAGTGGCATACAAAAGTAACGTGTAACTTGTAAAATCATATAAATAATACCAGCTGAAATGTGTAACTTGGGGAGCACGATTTCTGTGTAAGGTGAATGTAACATTGCTGTACGAAACTGGTATCGTAAAGAAACTTTTTCCTTTACCATATTAATAAACCTGACTGATGTTGGTTATCTGGTCTCTTGAGTATATTTTGTAGTGAACCAAAGTGTGGTCAAGGAATTGACTATATAATTTATCAACATTTGTGTACCATTAATACATTCATTTCAAAATGGTATTAATCCCTTAGTATGTTACCAGCTTTCATTTGTTACTTTACAAGACACAAATATAAACCCCATATTTATACATGTGCAGTTTGGAAGGCATGCTGCAGTTCTTCAGACTGAAATGCTCTCTATATATTTAAGTTATTTTATTAATAAAAATATAGTTGTGACACTGAGCCAGAAAGGATTAAGCAACCAGCAGGCTAAGTAACCCAAGATCAACCTTTAAAAACATATTAGAGAAGTATTGAAATGGTAAACAGGGTCATTTCTTATAGATAGTTATCAAAAACATGTTAGGCCACAGTATTGGAAATGCAAACTGGTATTGTAGAGAATTAGAAATAAATACTAATTATAGTTGCCTGTGTTTATCTATGTCTTGTTAAAACAATATGATTTAATTAGCTTGTAGATAGTAAATTTCTATTCCTGTCTGTTACTATATTCTGTTGATTCAGAGATCAAAATGGAATATTAGCAATTAGATACAATGTGTGGTTTAATAATATCATTGTTCTTTATTTCTCTTTGAAGTTTGTAGTAAACTACCGACAAACCTTTGGATGGTTAATGACCGTATGGTAATCAATGCAACTACTTACCTGTGTATACATAGGAAATAGGAATTAACTGTTCAAAATAGGAATTGACTGTTCAAAGCAACAATGTACATGACCTAGTCTTTGTGTTACCTGTAGACAAGAGGCTATCACAGCCTGCCAGAGATCTATAAAGGAATTTTGGGACCTGCTCTTTTTTTCATCTCACGTCTGCTTGAACCTTATCAGGGGAGGCAACGCCAGAAACAACAGTCACAGTAGTCATAATCATATTACAAAAATTGAAATTCTGGTTCAGTTGTAGGCCAAAATGAGCCTATTGTTATAATATATATGTATGTTCTAAAGACATGTCAGGCTCCCTTTCCCTGGCTTGGTTAGTACTACTGATGATATGAAGAAGAAACCATCTATCTGATAATAGCAAGAGGCTCAGTCTGCTCAACTCTCCATCTTCTCTTCTAGTCACCTCAAAACAGAGGATTTGAGCCCCAGTGACTCTGCAGTATTCTATATAATAGCAGTGTTGCATTATGAAACCACCGTCTGCCTTGCCATAAGTCATGAGAAATATCAGTATCCAGAAAATACTAGCTCCAAATCAGCCATTGGTGCTTGCTGAGCATTGCTCAGAACCATGTTCTCCAGTGTATCAAACATATTTTTCAAAGGGATTTTTTAAATTTCTCAATACCCTCTGTGTATTCCCAGGAATGACATTCATGCTTGAATTAAGAATAATGTTCAAACTCCAATCACCCACTTGAGTGATCAGAACACTCAAAGAAACAATGAAGAGTGATACAGCTCATCTAAAGGAATTGAGTGACAGAAGTATCAAAGCTCCAGCAACTCCCTCATCTAGGTGATTCAAGAGGGCAGAGCACTTCTGTTCACTGATGGATTGCCTTCCTGAAAATAATCTGAAGTGACAAGGCTTTGTGGTTTATCCAATTCACCTCCAATAACTATCAGGTAACAAATAGGGTTTGGGAATATGGTAGCAGAAAAGTTGATATTTTTATAGTTCCGCTTGGAAATGCTGTATTACAGTCAGTAGTTACCTTTATTTTTTAAAGTATTTTAAAGTTTTATATTGAACCAAATTATTTCCTCACTCAGTTCCAGAATAATACAGAGTCCCAGATGTGAAAGATATTTCATCCTCCTCTCCCTGACAATGCAGGATTATTCCCTAGAGTGAATGTTCCTGTGTTTCATCCGGACTGGTTTTAAAAGTCAGAAATAGTGGAAGCTTCCATGACTCCCTTTGGGATGCCCCTCTGGAGCTGAATAGATGCAAATATCAGAAAGTTGTCCCTGATGTTCAGCGTAAATTTTCCTTTTCTTAATTTCATCCTATTACTTCTAGCTACTCGTCCTTGTGCAAAAGGAAGGACATTAAAGCCAAATACATTCCAACTAGAAATAAGGCGCACATTTTTTAACCGTGAGGGCAAATAACCAGTGGCAGGAACTACCAAGGGAAGTAGTGGATTCTCCATCTCTTGATGTCTTCAGATCATGACTGGATGCCTTTCTGGAAGATATGCTTTAGCCATACACAAGTTATTCGGCTCAATACAGGGTAACTGGGCAAAATTCTAGGGAATTTGGTATACAGGAAGTCAGGCTAGATCATCTAATCATTCCTTACGATCTATGAGGCAGAATTTATAATATGGTTCATCGTGGTGGCTGTCCTGTGTAGCAAGTCATGGTGGGGAAATGGGATAGGAACTTCACTATAAAAATAACTCTCTTTTTCCAGGCTGAGCAAGAGTCTGAAGGAGAGAGACTGCAAAGAGACCCTTTTGGAAACAACAAGAGTTTAACCTGAGATAAACTGTGGCTCTCAAAATTTCAGTGCTGCTAGTTTCTCCTAATTTTCTTCTTTTTGTCTCTACTTTACCAATGCTTTCTTTTTGTTTCTGTGTTATGCATATATATCTCACTTGGTGTAAAGGGACTGCAGTTTTTGGATAGAAATCATGGTATTAACTTATATAAATATCTTAATTTTTCACCTACATTTCCATCTGTCTGCTCCATCCTGGGATTCAAAGCATTCAGGTGACAAGTCCTGGTGTACCAGATGAGCGAGTAACATGGGTGGAAAGTCAGTGAGAGGGAGAGAAACTACTCTTGATGGCAGGAACTACACAGAGTTTGGTGCAATTATGTGAAGGCAATGAGAGGATGCCTGTCCTAACTCAGATGAGGGATCCAGGAGGCCAGTGGATGGAGACCAAAACTTTCTGATGAAGGCTGTTGCTGTGGAAACCAGTAATTGGGAGGCAGAGAAGACATTTCAGGAAAGATTAAAAATAAAACTTCACCACCTGCTTTTCTACACCACTCACTAGCAGGGTGTCCTGCTCCAACAGTCAGATCAAGAGTGCAGCCTGCCTCATTCAACCTGTACCTTAATCATAGAGTCATAAAATCCCAGGACTGGAAGGGATCTCAAGAGGTCATCTAGTCCTGTCCCCTGCACTTATGGCAGGACTAAGTATTATCAAGACCATCCTTGACAAGTGTTTGTCTAACCTGCTCTTAAAAATCTTCAACGATGGAGATTCCACAACCTCCCTAGGCAATTTATTCCAGTGCTTAACCACCCTGACAGTTAGGAAGTTTTTCCTAATGTCCAACCTAAACTGCCCTTGCTGCAGTGTAAGCCCATTTTTTTTGTCCTATACTCAGAGGTTAAGGAAAACAATTTTTCTCCTTCCTCCTCTTAACAACCTTTTATGTACTTGCAAACTGTTATCATGTTCACCCTAAGATTTCTCTTCTCCAAACTAAACGAACTCAGTTTTTTTCAATCATCTCTCAGAATCATCATGTTTTCTGGACCTGTAAACATTTTGTGCTCTTCTCTGGACTTTCTCCAATTTGTCCACATCCTTCCTGAAATGTGGCACCCAGAACTCCAGTTGAGGCCGTATCAGCATGAAGTAGAGCAGAACATTACGTCTCGTCTCATGCTTTCAACACTCCTGCTTACATATTCCTGAAGGATGTTTTCTTTCTTTTTTGCAACGTGACCCCCCGGATCCTTTTGCGCAGTATTCCTTCATAGACAGCCATTAACCATTTTGTATGTGTGCAAATGATTGTTCCTTCCTAGGTTGAGTGCATTGCATTTGTCCTTATTGAATTTCATCCTATCAACTTCAGACCATTTCTCCAGTTTGTCCAGATCATTTTGAATTTGAATCCAATCCTCCAAAAGAACTTGAGACCCCCTCCCAGCTTGGTATCATCCACAAACTTTATAAGTGTACTCTCTATGCCATTATCTAAATCATTGATGAAGATATGGAACAAAGCCAGACCCAGAACTGATCCCTGCGGGACCTTAGCTGATATGCTTTTCCTGCTTGACTGTAAAACACTGATATCTACTATCTGGGAATGGATTTCCAACCAGTTTTGCACCCACTTTATAATGGCTGCATCTAAGTTGCATTTCCCTAGTTTGTTTATGAGAAGGTCATGTGAGACAGTAACAAAAGTCTTACTGATGTCAAAATGTACCACATCTACCACTTCCCCCTATCAATAAAGCTTGTTACCCCATCAAAGAAAGCTATTAGGTTGGTTTGACACAATTAGTCCTTGACAAATCCATGCTGACTGTTACTTTTCACCTTATTATCTTCTAGGTGTTTGCAAATTGAATGCTTAATTATTTGCTCCATTATCTTTCTGGGTATTGACATTAAGCTGACTGTTCTGTAATTCCCCCGGTTGTCCTTACTTTACTTTTTATAGGTTGGAACTATATTTGCCCTATACCAGTCATCTGGAATTTCTCCCATCTTCCATGACTTTTCAAAGATAATCACTAATGGTTCAGATATCTCCTCAATCAGTTCCTTGAGTATTCTAGGATGTATTTTATCAGGCCCTGGTGACTTGAACACATCTAATTTGTCTATAATCTTTTTACTTGTTCTTTCCATATTTTAGCTTCTGATCCTACCTCATTTTCACTGGCATTCACTATGTTAAATGTCCAATCATTACCAACCTTTTTAATGATGCCACTTTCCATGATCAACCTAGTCACCCTCAGTCAGTGCATACTTGAGTGCTGGAAGATCATTATTCAAAAGTTTTATTACCAGTCTTGCTCCCTCAAACAAACAAACAAACAAACAAAAAGCTATTGTGCATAGATGAGATACAGTTTTAAAACTTTTATAAATCAGCTATGTCTAACCCAGTTTTCATTAGTGTAGCCAAAAACATTTTTACATCTGATTGACTGTCGACCTGCCAAATTTCAGTTTTCCACCTCAAACATTTGGGAGCTAAGGGTCTCAAAATAAGGATGATTTATTTATTTATTTTAAATAAGTGCATGCATTTAATAAAAGTGCAGTTTCTCCTTCCTCCCTCCTCCATTCTCCTTATATATAAACTTGCTGAATTGTTGTTTTTTTGGTTTTGAGGGTTTTTTTTGCTAAAACTTTTAAAGGAAAAATTTGCCCTTAGGCCAAGATGAGACCTGGGGAAAATTTCAGGCTCTTATCTTCAAAACACGTACACACATGCACGGTAGTGATCTCCTTGACTTCTCTGATAGGTCCATGAGTAAGAGATGTTAGAGCGGAAAAACAGACTCCACATGGATTGGTAAACGAAGCGGTCCAGAGAAAGGGTTGTTTTTTTTTTTTAAACTACCAACTCCAATTGTTTCATATATCCTTTCAGCACAGCAGATTATCCAAGAGGGAGATTCTAACTGCTAACCATGCTGTAAGCATAAAAAACCAAAAGACAGAAAAATTGTGGGGGCTGCATTCATAAAATTCAATGAGCTAGAGTCAAATGAAAGGAAGCTTTCACAAACCTCCCTCTATTCATTTCCTGTCTTATTTTCTCCTTTTGTAATTCCCCTTTCTGCAGCCCTCTCTCCCCATAGACATCAGAAAACAGAATTAATTTAACACATAGAGAGGTTTTATCAAATCATAAATAACTCTGGAGCTTCCATTTCCATGCCCCTCAGTTCTTTGTATCTTCCTTGTTTACTCAACAAGAACAACTTGCCTTTACTAGGTCACAGAGAGAGGGCAGCTACAGTCACACATCTGCAACTTATAACAGCCATCCTTTGTTCTGGAAGGAACTTAACTGCATCTTCCTAACTTTACTCATGCTTACATAGGAAATGAAACCCGAGACACAGCTTATTCCCCATCGCCCACCCCCAGATACAGTGCCAAATGATATGGATGTTGACTCTCTAACTCTACCTAAGGTACTTAGATATTACTGTAGCATCTGAGCACTTCAACATCTTTAGTTATTTATCCTCACAACAGCTCTATGAGGTACGGAATTGCTATTATCCCCACTTTATAGGTGGGGAACTGAGGTACAGAGAGGATAAGTCACTTGCCCAAGGTTACACAGGGAGTCTTGGCAGGTTTAGACCCAGATGACAAGTTCTAAGCTAGCACTCTAACCATTGGACAATCCTTGCTTTCCATCCTTTCTTTCCATAGACTACTGTGGACTTACTCTTCAAACGTATACAGTACGCTATCCATGAGAGAAAACAAAATACTCAAGAAACCCTACATTTGCCTTTTTTCTAAATTTACTCTGTGGCTTCTGGTTACTTCCTGCCTGAAAGACATAGCATTAGAGAGTGTGAAGGGATAAGGGATACAATTCCTCTGGGGTCAGAGGCCAGCAGCTGGCTGATTAGCCCCAACTGCTGCCCCTGGGAAAAGACCTGCAACTTAATGGGCAGATGCTCATGAAAGGAGGAACAGGAAATGGAGAGGAGCTGCAATACCTGCCAGAATCTGGAACTACTGCTATGAGGAACTGTAATCACAAAGGCTCTGAGATAAGAGCCCCCAACTTTTGGGCTGAGGAATTTACAGGGATGATGGACAGACTTGGAGAAGTCTGATCTTGTTTTGTTGAGGAGACTTGAAACAAAAGAAAATAAACCACAACAAGTGACCCTGCTGGAAATGGCCTTTCCTGACCTGTGTGAGAAGATTCCAGACAGAAGTCCCCCAGAGAACATGCTGGCACAGTAAGGAGAAGCTTGGGTCTAGTCAGAAGAGGGGGCTATAAGAAAGGGCCCAATCATTTGCAGAGTGAAAGACCAAGAAATTTAAAGCATTGACTGGTGTCACTATTAAGGTTAATGCTGTATTAAATTGCAGGGTGGAGATTGAGAAGAAATCTCCATTTTGTTATGAATACCAGAAGAATCTGCGACTGACTTTGATACATTAATTAAGTTTTTAGAATCAATATTGCCTTATGATTGTATTCTGGGCCTGATTCAAAGCTCCCGCTGACTTCATTTGGACTCTGGGATCAGTGCCTCTGAGCAGGTTTCAAAATCCATGGGTAAAAATGTGTCTGTCTGCCATGCTCATGTCATTGTTCTTATCTAGAATGTTGTGTGTTTTTCATCTATAAGGACAAAAGTGGTGCACAGGGTTATAGTAAAATACAAGGGAATGAGAATCCATGTTTTCCAGACCTGGTTAAGACAAATCCAGTTATCTAGAAGAAGATATCTGCACCTTAGATCATAATTTATTTCATTAAAGATTAATGTCTCTGATCTTTCCCCAGCCAAATTACAACTAATAAATGTGGACAAAATATATTCCTTTTAAATGCAAGATTGGTATTTCTCAGTGAGCAAAGTACCATGGTGATAAACATGCTATCAAAATGCAGAGCGAATGGGCAGGAAGAAAGAGATGTAGGCAGTGATAATGGGTCCAATGCTGAAGTTCTGTAATCCTCTGCTCCCTACATCACAGTAATATGATGATGTATTTGTGTTTGGCAATATGGTCCAGTAGATAGGACACTGTACTTGAATGAGAAAACCTGCCATCTATAACCACCTCTCTCTCTGACCATTGGCAAGTCATGTCACTTCTCCATGCCTCTATTTCCCCTCCAACCTTACATCTGCCTTGTCTAATTAGACTTTAAGATTTGTAGGTAAGGGTGGTATCTCACTGTGTGTTTGCACAGTGCCTAGCACAATGGGGTTCTGATCTCACTTTGGGATTCTAGGAGCTACTGTACTACAAAATATTACTATTTGAAAAGCTAGACGTACCAAAGGACATTGCAAGCAAGCTCCACTATGGGACATATTTGCAAGATGGGTTCCTGGGATTTCTTGTGAGTGCCTTTTTGGAAGTGTTTTATAAGATCGACACAACCAATAGAGTATTAAAATGATTTAAGGTGGGATTTTCACAAGAATTCATCATTGCCCCAACTCAGCCACCAGGAAAGTCCATGGTAAAAATGCACTTGACTTTCATGGGATCAGAGTTGAAAATCCCACCCTTAAAAAGACCATCTGAAATATTTTTTGTCAGATACTCAGGCTGGTGTAAATCAGTATAAACTTTCATTTAGTTTATACTAGATGTGTGGCCCTTCGTGATTGTACTTTGTGTAATTATTTTTGATATAACACCAGTATTAAAGATTATTTTCATTGGTCTTGTGGGGTGCTTACTTCAATGAATCAGAGGGGTAGCCGTGTTAGTCTGGATCTGTAAAAGCAGCAAAGAGTCCTGTGGCACCTTATATAATAACAGACGTTTTGGAGCAGGTATATACCTGCCCCTGGAAATTTCCACTACATGCATCTGACGAAGTGGGTATTCACCCACGAAAGCTCATGCTCCAAAACATCTGTTAGTCTATAAGGTGCCACAGGACTCTTTGCTGCTTTTACTTCAATGAAGTATTTTTGCACGGGGTTGCTTTGGGGGTACTTGAATAATTTTGAATCATTATATTCTAGCATAAACCTGCCTCTACCCTCTTTTCCTTTCTCCTCCCGCCCCCCCTTTCATTGCTAGCATGTACCTGGGATGCTTCTTGAAGACTCTGTATTGACACAGTTTTGAATTGGACAGTGGGAATGTTTTCTCCTTATTCTTATTTGTCAGAAATGATCAATGTCTTAATTGATGTAATTCTCTGATGTAGATGTATAATTATATGTCATCTATCTCCCCTTTCTAGGAGCGCACCCCATTCAACTGGGGTTTTAACATTGCTTATGGTTTTGTTTTCATACTACTGAACTATCCATACACACCGGTGCTGATTTTCACATTGAGCGGAGATTCAATACCAGAAACTTCTGACTAATTTGAAATGGAAAAGAATTAAAGTAAAAACTATTCATCTTTATTAGGTGCTTTTCTGACCCCATTATCATAGTATCTGAGCACTTCACTGCCCATGATAATTAGGTCATGTTCTGTGCATTTGGTCAGGAGAAGAATTCCATTGGAATTGGTCTTGCTCCTGGACTTCCTTACCAATCGTGCCATTTCAAAGCTCTGACTCACACCCAACTTTTGCATTAAAATTGCCAAGGAGTATGAGCTTGTCCTCTCTGGGTACGGCAGAGAGAATCTGATCAAGTTTGTCATAAAATCCTTCTTTGATTTCATCACTGTCAAGGGATGGAGTGTACGCACTTATAAGTGCTGCATGCTGATTCTTGGCCAGCTTAAAGTGGAGGGTCATTAGTTGTTCATTGATGCTAACTGGTAATTTCGAGAGTTGGTTGATGATTTCATTTTTGATAACAAAACCAACACCATAGATTTGTCATTCATTGTCACCTGCTCCTTTCCAAAAAAAAAGAGTGTAACTATCACCTTGTTCCTTGAGCTGTCCTTCTCCTGCATGCTGGGTCTCACTCAATGCAGCAATGCTGACATCATGTCTCTTGAGTTCTCTTGCCGCAGTTGCTGTCCTTTGCTTTGGCAGATTACTTTTCAGGTTGTCCATCAGGGTTCGAACGTTCCAAGTTCCAAATTTCATTGTTTGGTTTCGACCACAGTAAGGTCATCCTTCTAAACATAGTTACCCAGTGGGTGGGATGTAAGGCAGACTATGCTTAGGGCATCTTTTCTAGCTCTCCTCCCCATGCAGGGCAAGCCGAGTGAATCCTAAAAAGCTAAGCTGCACTCTTGTCTCTTTCCAAATGCGAAAACAGCCATCTGACAGCTGCCACCTGCATGCTGATCCATGACTAGGAACTTCAGGTCATCATTGTCTTGCTCCCTCGCCAAACGCTGATCTATTGTGCTATACAGTGTACAAACATAGAACAAAAGGATGGTGCCTACCCCAAAGAGCTTACATTCTAAGTGTTAGGTAAGAGAGAACAGGTAGATACAGGGAGACACCTGGGGGAGCACAAGGAAACAATGAGACAATATTGGTGAGGAGGATCAGCATTACTCACAGCACACCAGCTGAAATTCAAGTGAAGGACCTAGTGTTTAGCGAGTTCTGATTCAGTGTCCCATTCCAGAGATGGCACAAATCTTGGAATTTGCATCTGGGTTTAGATTTCAAAGTTCAGACCTGAACATCCCCAAACTTTGGCGTTCCCATTCGTTTAATTATGTGGTTGAGCTGATCGGGGAATTCAGATCTACATGGTCCATTTGGATTTTGAACCATCAGTTACATTTGGGATAGTTCTTATTTGTGATTCCAATCCACAGAGATTTATCCGTGTTTTGACAATTTAGGGTCTTCTGAGTAAAAATGAACCCTAAACTGAGGCCCAAATACAAAATATGGATGTACCGCTATAATGTAAAGACCAAATAAACCTCACCACCTTTCACTCCAAGTGCAGGTGCATTTATTTGACCCACTTTTTTTAAAATAAAAACAAAGCAGCATATACATATGTTTTGGTAGTTTCAAAATATATATATATATCTATCTCTGCACGACACATTCGATCCTCTCCCTTGGAAGAGGATGAGAAAGAAAATAAGTCATATGTGGCATATGTTAGTCATGTCACAATGCATGACTGGAAGGCACACACAGATTTACAGTAGTGAGGGTAGTATAAGAACCTACATAGAATAGACTTCTCTTATTCAGTTACACTGATGTAAGATGAATTCAGAATCTTGTATTAAGGCCTAATGCACATATACATTAGGGAGCAACGTTAAGGTTACTCTTGCACCGTTAATGTAATTTCCAGACTTTTGAGTGCTTTACTGAGCACCTTTATCCTTGCACTTATAAATGAAAAGCAAAACAATTCATCTGTATTTTAATCTAGGCTTTAAATAATCTTAGTTTTAACAATAAAACGTGAAAGAATCTTTTATTAATAAAACATTTGTTTAGTACAAAATTTATTAGAACTGACTGTGAATTATTCAGAATTGATACCCAAAAAATTCTCACTTAAAACCCACAATTTGTATTTATAAAAATTTTATTGCACAGAAAAAAATGAGCTGATGAGTGACATAAGAGGTTATTATTAATAGACATGAATGCTTGAGGGTTGTGTATGTAAAATATATGCATGGAAGAAGCTATTTTCATGTTCATGATGTTCCAGAGCCTAGCGTTGTGAGGCATGAAAATCACTGACCCTATGAAACTGAGAAGCAAGGCTCAGGTAGGTGATTATTAGCACTGTGCAACATATTTTCTTCATGAAGCAAAAGCACTGGAATTTGTTGCCTTTTGTGCATGCACGAGTGTGTACTGGCTTTAAGATGGTGAATCAATTCTTTTTTTACCTCCTGGAGCTTTGCATAATTCTGTGTCAGAGGAAAAGTGATCTTTAGTCCTTCCCCAAATAATTGCTTTTTGCTTAACAAAGGCTGAACTGGTGCATTGCGGGGGGAGATGGGCTGAGCTGGAATTAACATGTTGCATCTCATACTTCCACTTGGCCAAGATCAGCCATACAATAAACTGACCCAGATACCAGGGCCATAGAAGTAGAACTGTTTTTTTTTAAAACAAAAAAAACTTGTTTCCAATTACTGTGTGCCCAACTACACAGTAGAGCAACACTGATGTAACTGACTCTCTGATTAAGTTAAGGTATTTTAATGGCTCAGATAAGTTTTCCCCTTTCCCCCCTGCCCTTTCACTCTATACCAACAGAAATAAATTCATGGTAGGTCAAAAATATAAAGTCACCAGTTAAATTTAAGTCAAAATTTTGGCTCAGGATTCTAAGAAAACTAGAACCAATTGTAAGAGTCACTGATTTTTTCATTTTTGCTAAAGTCTTTGGTTGATTGTGAATAACATATGTCAGATGACATGGGTTCTAGGTCTCTGATTGGTTGAGTGCATGCCGTAAGGTTAATAGGGTTGCCATTGGGCCCATTTTTGTGAGTGGGTTCTGCTTTTCTTACAGTTGATATAAGAAAAGGAAATGAAGGCCAGATTCTCAGCTGGTTTAAATCAGCATAGTGCCATTGACTTCTTTTTCTGCTGTCACTACATGTAAATATCCATATGAAGATGCATTGTCAAGGCCAGAAGCAAGTTAATGCATGAATAACCTATTATGGCAGGTACAAAGCCAAATGATCGAATTTTTCCTCTGCTAAATAGTTCACTCTGAAGAAAGGCAATAGATGCCACCATGTGTCTGGTGGAAAAATATTGTTCTAAGGAATGCAACAAGGGATTTGCTCCATAAGAAGGGAATTCTTGATTAAAAAGAGCTGCTCTTTCAAAATAGTATGGTCTGCCTGAGCAAAGCCCAAGCAAGTCAATGGAGTGGCTCCCATTGACTTTAATGGTCTTTGGCATGGGCCATTGATCAGGCATCTAATGAGTTAATATACATTCCTTCAAATAGAAGAGATCAGGCTGCACTCTCTGTCTCTGTCCTTTGAGATTTCCCAAGATTTTTTATCCTAATTAATTCCCCAAAGACACACTTTTGAGTTTATGTAAATTCCGTTATGAATATATTTCCCATTGTTTTGCAGAATAACTCCCAGAAGCCATGTAAGTCAGGAGAGGACCACCTAAAGCAGTGGTTCCCAAACTTTAACAATCCGCAAACCCCTTTCACTAAAATGTCAAGTCTCATGAATCGCCTACTAAAAATGAATATTTTCAGGGATTTTCTCCCTTACCTCAGCATAAACTATAAAAGCAGTGAGCTTGGAAATATAAAATTTGTTTTCATGACATGCTTGTTACACACTATTTATTAATTATTATTTATCATTACAGTATTTTTATTACATTATGAAAACAGCAATACTCTTCCAAGATCTCATTTTTGTAGCTTGTATCACTTTTGATTAAGCCTGTTATAAGACAAGGCTTCTATTGAAGGCGTCAGTAGAAAAAAGGGGGTGAAGGGGAAAAGTTCCCATGCACCCTGGTGCTGAGGGGGCACCTCTGGAAAAGTGTGGGGGAGCCCATGAGGGCCACCGGAAAAAAAGGAGAGGGATCCATGGGGGGGAGGCACGCTGACATGGGGGCGGCACATAACCTTCATCACCCACTCGCACCGGCACCTCTGGCTTCTATGTTTCATCAAGGAGTATCAGATGTGACACAGCAAGAAGGTATTTAAGAAGCCAACTCAAAGAGTTCTTCCTACACAATGCCTCAGGTCTTGAGCAGTCCAGGCAAACAACTCACGTTACAACAAAGCTTAAATTTGTTCTTCATAATAATTTTAAAACAATACCAGCTGCCCATTTAATTTTAAAAACAGCAAAAAATATCCACCTCCCTTTCTATTTCTGTCAGGGTTCCTTCCCCACTCTGAACTCTGGGGTACAGATGTGGGGATCCGCATGAAAGATCCCCTAAGCTTATTTTTACCAGCTTGGGTTAAAAACTTTCCCAAGGCACAAATTCCACCTTGTCCTTGAACAATATGCTGCCACTACCAAGTGATTTGAACAACGAATCAGGGAAAGGACCACTTGGAGTCCTATTCCCCCAAAATATTCCCCCAAGCCCTACCTCCCCTTTCCTGGGGAATGCTTGAGAATAATATCCTCACCAATTGGTATCGGTGAACACAGACCCAAACCCTTGGAACTTAAGAACAATGAAAAATCAATCAGGCTCTTAAAAGAGGAATGTATTTAAAAAAAGACAAAAGAATCACCTTTGTAAAATCAGGATGGAAGATAACTTTACAGGGTAACAAAAAGATTCAGAACACAGAGGATTTCCCCTCCAGGCAAAACTTTAAGTTACAAAACAGGGATAAATCTCCCTCTTAGCACAGGGAAAATTCACAAGCTAAAACAAAAGATACTCTAACACATTTCTTTGCTATTGCTTACTATTTCTGTAATATATGATATATCATTTCAGTGGGAAATGGAGTACTTGCTTGGTCTCTCCCATTTTTCCAGGGAGAACACACACAGAGCACAAAAAAACCCCTTCCCCCCCCAAGTTTTGAAAGTATCTTTTTTTCTCCATTGGTCCTTCTGGTCAGGTGCCAACCAGGTTATCTGAGCTTCTTAACCCTTTATGGGTAAGGAGGGATTTTATGCTACCATTAGCTGTATATTTATGACAATTTCGTAAGAGGAGTCTTGAAGTGTAAATCTCCTCAGTGTGACAGATATGCTTGCTTTGATGTGCTTAGCTCTTGGAAGTCCTCCAGTCTCCGAGCTGCTGGCCCCATGCTGCCCGGGGTCCCCATGGACAGCTCTGTCTGCCATTAGGGATTTTTTTCCCGAGAGCCCCTGTTACATTTCATGAACCCCCAGGGATTCATGAACCCCAGTTTGGGAATCCCTGACATAGAATAATGAAAAGATGTGGTCTCTTTGGAGCATTTGATATAGCTATCCTGAATGATTCTTCCCATGATGTGTGTGTATGTGGGGGATGGAAGGGGTATTGCTTCTGTTAATAGGTAATATTTGTGTCTGTCTGTCTTAAATCATTATTCCATGAGAAATATTATGCTGCCCTCATTGCTTGTGTTATGGTTTCACAGTTCAAAAATAGGAATGGGAAACAACTATTGATTTGTTCTGTCTTTTTAGTTCTACTTCATCACATTTACATACTATGCTACATGCATGTTCCTTCTTGGAACATTATAAATGTCTATGTCCATTCTCTCTCTCAACCCCAGTACAGAATTAATCAGAATGTTATACAAAACACCTCCTGGTTTCAAATGGGTTCATTTCCAAGGCACATCTGTGAGGAATACAAACATAAAACCCAATGGCCAGATGCTCAGCTGGTGTAAATCAGTATAGCTCTATTCACTATTGAAACTGCCTTACTTTACATCGACAGAGGATCTGGCCCAGAACCTCATCGATAACTTGTATTTCCAGCCCAGCGAAAACACCAACATTCTTGTTTACTTGGAAACAAAGGACCTTTTAATATGAGCCAGGCTCTTCTGAATTGTCTAAGTATAGAGAACCAAATGCTCTTCTCACTTTGATTGGATCACTTCAGTGGGATGATTCCAGTGTAAAAGAGAAGAATTTGGACCATGGTTGATTAAACACTGAGCAAACGCTGATGGAAAAGTATCCCAGCCCAAGGTAATCCTCTCTCTGCAGTTGACCAACTCTTCTGGCCAGGGTGGAGGAATCAGAGCCATGGTGTTAACATATTGAATGCCAGTGAAATGAGGCAGAATCAGAAGCTAACAAAGGGAAAGAACTAGTTAAACATTACTTAGACAAGTTAGATGTCTTCATGTCACCAGGGCCTGAAGAAATACCTCCTAGAATACTCCAGAAGCTGACCGAGGAGATATCTGAGCCATTAGTGATTATCTTCAAAAAGTCATGGAAGATGAAAGATCCCAGAGGACAGAAAAAATACAAATATAGTGCCAATCTACAAAAAGGGGGAAAAAGACAACCCAGGCCAGTCAACTTAACTTCACTACCCAGAAAGATAACAAAGAAAATAATTAAGCAGATCTAGATAATACTTAACCCTGCCCTGAGTGCAAAGGATTGGACTAGAAGACCTCTCGAGGTCCCTTCCACTCCTATACTTTTATGAATCTATGGTTCTTTCTCTTCCCCACCCCATCTGAGGTGAACAGTACCTCTAGGGGAACAGGAAGAAGCACAAAGACTCTATTGCTTGTGAAGGTTGCAAGGTGGCAGATGAAGGTTTGAGATGTCTCTACCTCCATGCACTCGCATACTCACACAGGGGCCAGAGACAGTGAGGTCCAAAGTACATTGAATTCTCATTAAACCTGTGTGCATGAGCTAGGTTCTGCCACCATGTCTGTATTTTCAGCTCTGGATCTGGTTGGAAATTTTTTGATGAATCTGTTTTTATGAGAAAATGCCAATTTTTCAAAACTGAAACAGTGAGAGAGATGCCCTGACAATAGCCCCATGGTTAGGGTATCACCTGGGATATGGGAGGCCAGGTTCAATTCCCTGGTCTGATTCAGCCAGAATGGGGATTTTATCCTGGCCCATCCACATCCTAACTGAATGCCCTGACAACCAGGCTATTAGCTAGTATGGAGTGTGAGGTGTCTCTCTCTGAAAAAATGTTTGAAATCTCAAAAAATGTCATGAGACAGGACAACTGTTCCCACCCAGTTCTATTCAACTTCCCAATGAAGAATAATACTTTTATAGCAACAGGTGCTAATGTCCATAAGCCCAAAGTTTTCAGCTAACTTGAATTTACCAATTTCAGCTTCAATGGAAAATTGATCTCCAAGCCGCTGATATCTGCTACCACTGAGTAAAGGGACAAAAATAATAATGCTTTCCATTTTAATAGCACCTTCTACCCAATGACCTACATGCATTAATTAATTGAGATGCATAACATGCCAGGAGGCACAATTTACTTGTATGATAGGTTAGACAAATGCCTTACTGCTTGGGAAATTGAGAGAGGTTAGGGGCCTCATTTTGAGAGGTACTGGTCACTCACAGCATCCATTGACTTCAGTAGGTGTGTGCTCAGCATCTCTGAAAAATAAGTCCTGGAGTCCAGATCCTCAAAGGTATTTAGGCAACCAGTGGAAGTTAAATGCCTAAATGCCTTCGAGGCGTTCAGCTTACATGACTTTCCCAAGGTCACACTGTAAATCTGTGCCACAGCCAAGAAGAGACACCAGATCTCATGATGCCTGGTCCTGTGTTACAATCACAAGATCTTTCGTGCAATCAGTGAAGTCAATAGGACTTTTCTTGCCTTTTGGAGGACAGAATTCAGTCCTAGGTATATAAACAAAAAGTGGCAGGTGTGAATTACTTTTCATTGAAAGAGACAAAATGACAGCAAACTTTTGAGAGGCACAACTTCTTGATCTTGCTGGTGTACTTATTTTTCAAACATCAACTTATATTATTTTAGAGAAAAATGTAGAGAAAAGCAAGGCAGTAAACTTTATGAGGTCATATTCATTCCAGCATTGTAGCTGGGTTTTTTTCCTACCACCAAATAACTATCTCAATTATCTAAAATATTTTAATAGATCAGTCAAAATAGTGGGTAATAACAATAAAGCTGAAAGTGTCTTGCCTAATTAATGTCTAGCCAGATACATTAAGTTGCCTGAAAAACAAGCCAGACACATAACAACATGACATTAAAAATTTAGCATCCTCAAACAATATGGTTATTGCTTATTAATTATACTGAAGTGGTGCTACTAATTAGTTTAATAGGAAGCATTGTGTATGTAAGTATCATAAACAGATAGCTAAAATAAATCACTGTGCTACATAGTTTTTGTTCTACAGTTAAATAAAAAAGATCCATTCCAAAGTAAAAAACACACAATTATTCCTCTGGTAGTAGAAAGAAGTATTGTCATTGTATCTAATTACTAAAAGACTCCTCAAACACATGTAACTTACTGTTCAATGTGTGTTAGGTATCCACCTTTGTGTCTTATCCACACAGGATATGAATCCCTCAAAATGGGAAGTTGGCCCCTTGGTGAAAGCTGTAGAGAGCTGCGCTTCTTAGGGTCTGTCTACACTAACCGCAGGATTGGCAGGTAGTGACCAATCTATGGGGGATTGATTTATTGCATCTAATGTAGACGCGATAAAATCGATCCCTGATCGCTCTGCCATCGACTCCGGAACTCCACCGTGCGACGGGGGAATAGCAGCAGTTGACTTGCCATCATCCTCACAGCCAGGTAAATCAACCTAAGATACGCCGACTTCAGCTATGATATTCGCGTAGCTGAAGTTGTGTATCTTAGGTCGACTCTCCCCCTAGTGTAGACCTAGCCTGAGCTCTGGAGTTTCCCTGATCCTGTTCCTAATGGCGACTAAGCTAGTGGTCATTACATAAGGATATGTTTCTACTGCAGCCACTGGGTGTGATTACAGCTCTTGTCAACATACTCAAACTACCTTTAATCTAGCTAGCTCAGGTCCCAGAGCAGTGAAATTACAGCACTGTGTTCTTCAGAGTGGGCTGTACAAGCCCACCAGACTCTGGGTAATTATTTGCAGGGCTAGCTTGTACTATTGCAGTCTTCCAGTCCCCGAGCTAGCTGGATTAAAGCTAGTTTGGGGATATATATATGCGCTCTAATCCCAAACTCTGATTGCGACTAGACATGCCCTTAGATATTCTAGCTCAGGCAGAGTGAGCTTTACATTGAATCTAATTCTGCACTCAACCCTACAATCCTTCTCCTGACAAGCAGATAGAGCTACTTACTTTTTGTTTAAAACAAAAAGGTTTTTCATAGAAAAAAGCCTGTTTCAGAAATGAGCATGTCTGTGAATTATTTTTCTTTTGTTCAAATAGTTTTGTTTTTCAAGACAAACCCAAATAGATTAATTTTTTTATTTTGTTTTGCCCACCCACTTTCCCCCTTTTCAAGTGAAGAAAAGAATAAAAAGCAGGGAAAAGGGGGGGAAACTGAAGGCGGAACCCCCATCCAAGATTTTCCAAACCAAGTTTATTTGTGAAAAAAATTGAATAAACAAAAAAATGTTCCATCTCAATCTGTATAGGAAAAAATATTTCAACATTTTTAGTTTTTTAGCAAAAAATCTTATTTTTTTTCATTCTTTCCTATGTAGGTTCTTATGCCACCATCATCACCATAGTATCTAAGGCCTTCTAGTAGTGCTTTAAGCAACATGACTGAAACTCTCAAGTTTGTTTCAGTCTCTCTCGCATTCTTTCCCCAGGAGAACAGTTATTATGGAGATGTAGATTACCTATGTGAGGAGGAAGAGGGAAAAATGGCACAGCCTGATCCTGCCCTCATTGATGTCATAGACAAAAATCCCACTGACCTCAGCTGGAGCACAGCTATGGGCTAGTCTAAGGGTATGTCTACACTACCTGCTCGATCGGCGGGTAGTAATCAATCTATTGGGGATCGATTTATCATATCTAGTGTAGACACGATAAAATCGATCCCCGATCGCTCTACCATCGACTCTGGAACTCCACCGTAGCTGAAGTTGCGTATTTTAGGTCGACTCCTCCTGCCCAGTGTAGACCTAGCCTAACACATGGAGTTGTTCTAGAATAGCTATTCCAGAATAACTCCATGTGTAGACACTCTTATGCCACTTTGAACATGGATCAGGTTGAACAGGAACAAAACACTTATTCCAGAATTACAGTGCAATAGTTGTTCCTGAGTTGCACCATGGGTGGACATTCTTATTCTGGAATAAGAGTATCCAGAATAAGAGTGCTCACACTTGGAGTTATCTCAGAACAGCTATTGTGCTTTAATTTCACACTCTACCTCAGGGGTTGGCAACCTTTCAGAAGTGGTGTGCCAAGTTTTCATTTATTCACTTTAATTTAAGGTTTCGCATGACAGTAATACATTAACCTTTTTAGAAGGTCTCTTTCTGTAAGTCTATAATATATAACTAAACTATTGTTGTATGTAAAGTAAATAAGGTTTCAAAATGTTTAAGATGTTTAATTTAAAATTAAATTAAAATGCAGAGCTGCCCCTCACCCCAACCAGATCTGTGAGTGCCACTGAAAATCAGCCATAGGTTGCCTACCCCTGCTCTACCTTAACTTTCCATTGTAGACAAGCCCTAAAATTGAAAGGAGAAAATGACTCAAGTGGTCATAAAACATTTGAAGATGTTAAAGCTTTTGTAAATGTCCTTCTCTGGCCCAGCATTTTGGCACTTTGACACAGGACATTTTCTTTGTTCTTTTGGAGGTTTTTGTTATTGCTGGTGTTTTTCTTCATGTCAGTTTTGAAGTTCTGACTTCAGTTGAAGAGAGTGAAGAAATGATACTGTGATGATAGGTGCAATAATAGAGTTTAACTACTAGATAAAACAGAAAATCAAGCTTAGATACAGAAAATGAGAACAATTAGATACCTTGGAACTGCAGCTGGGCAAACAGTTAAGAAATTCTGAGCCAATCAGAGTTCGCCATCTAATCTTGCAGAGTGCAGGAACCAATCAGATCAGAGAGATTTTCACAATCTCAGTATGGTAACTGAAAAATAACCAGTGCCATGTCTATGCAAATACTACAGTCTCACTGGCTAATATGCTCTTTTAGTCAGTCAGATTAAACAATTTGCATATTGCATGTTTACTGAGAAATACATGTATGGTGATTATGCCAGTCATACAACCAGGCCAATCAGAATGTAGAGAATTACATACTGGGGGAAAATGAATGACTGTATAATGAGTGATGCCCACATACTTGCAGACACCATGGATTTTAGCAGGGATCAAACCTGGGACCTTTACTACCAAAAGCATTAAACTATTGGGATCAGGGACTCCGTCTTCACATGTATTTATGCAACACCTAGCACAATAGAGCATCTACCATGATATGGACCCTTAGTGCTACTGCAATATAAGTATGAAATAATAATAACAACCCCCCCCTGCATAAGCTAAATTAGTAACTCTGTTAACTGCCACTACATAATAGGTTGTTACAGTCACTAGAGTAGTCACTAGACGGAGACATGAACACTGAGGCCACACATGCAACTCATGCTGAAATCAATTGGAAATACCCTTCATTGCCTTCAGTAGGAGATAAACTGGAAACTAACCACTTTATTAAATATGCTCCAGTAACTGAACAGCCTCCCTCTTCTGATTAGTACAGACAGTGGCATTCCACCATTGAGATTACAAAACCCATTAAGAGAATTTTCCCAAATTATCAAGGTATTAAGACTACTCAATTCCAATTCCTGTAAAGCATTTTTGCAGCAAACATTCACTGTGCAATGTGTTCATGGCTCTGTGACAAACTCAAACAGTAACAGCTTAGGACACTTTAATTAATAACTTAGCAAACAATTATGACCTCTAAGTAGCATGCTGTTTGTATTTCACAAGTTAACATAAGAAAATAAACTGCTGTTTAATTTATTATGGGCACATGAGCTAGATTGACGCATACTCAGGTGTTGCAATCAGGCTAACCCATGTTTTTATATTTCCAAAAATAAAGGAAAACATTAATTTTTAGCCTTCATTCTCCAGGAAAACCAGGTGTTACCATTGTGTTTAATTACTTTTTTGTTATATTAATTGCTGTGCATTAAATTCTAATGAAATGTTGGCAATTAATGCCAAGTAATTAACAAGCAATAGTTATTTTCTTATGTGTCAATTGCTTATTTATGGCAATTAATTTGAAAGATTACTTTTATAATCACCCTAAACTCAGTTCCAGTAAATTTATTGTTCCCTATTTAAAATAAAAAAGTTGGAATGTGGCGTGTACAGATAGATATGCAATCAAACTGAATGGGTACTGTGGTCAAGTGAAACACTATTCTTACTTAGCACTGCCTGAATATCTTCCTCTATTCTCTCTGTACACAGAAGTTTAGACTATTTTTACCATCAGTTTGCATTTCCCATTGGTTTGTAGCTCACCAGTTGCACTAGAAGGCCCATCCCTTCCATGGAGTATTGACAGATATTCTTTAGCCTGATTCTTCACCACCAAAATCTCTGTGACTTCCAATACCCTCTTGGCAGAGTCGTCTTTAACCTGCTCCCTCCTTCTGCCTGGGAAAAGGAGCTACTGCCCATTTCCCAGAATTTCTTTGTCCAAAGCCTGCAACTTCGCCCGGACCTAGGAATTGCAAATCCCAGCATTCCCCTGGTGTTGGTTAAAAATTATTAGGGGGGTGGAGCACATGGTTTATGAGGAGAAGTTGAGGGAACTGGGATTATTTAGTCTGCAGAAGAGAAGAATGAAGGGGGATTTGATAGCTGCTTTCAACTACCTGAAAGGGGGTTCCAAAGAGGATGGATCTAGACCGTTCTCAGTGGTTGCAGATGACAGAACAAGGAGCAATGGTCTCAAGTTGCAGTGGAGGGAGGTTTGGGTTGGATATTAGGAAACCTTTTTCACTAGGAGGGTGGTGAAGCACTGGAATGGGTTACCTAGGGAGGTGGTGGAATCTCCTTCCTTAGAAGTTTTTAAGTTCAGGCTTGATGAAGCCCTGGCTGGGATTATTTAATTGGAGATTGGTCCTGTTTGATTAGGGGGTTGGACTAGATGACCTCTTGAGGTCCCTTCCAACCCTGATATTCTGTGATTCTATGATTCTAAGCTTTGAATGCAGAGATTATCTCAAAGGGCCAGCACACCTGATATATGTAATAAAGCTGGTCCAAAAATGGTAAAGATTTTTCACAAAAAAAAAATTTGAAATAACTTTCATTCTGCATGTTTTGAAAAGGAATAAGTGATTTTTTTTAGTTAAAATGTTATGTACTTATAAATTTTCATTTCCCCCCTTCCCCCTTTTCTCTTCCTTTATTTGTTTTCCCATTTTGCCTTTGAAAAAGGGAAGAAAAAAGGCATAAAAGGGGGGAAAAACTGCTGCCCCCCAAATACTGGACCTTACTTGTTTTCAAGGTCTTTGTTGAGGAAAAAAATGAAAAAATAAAAATAAAAAAAATCAGATGAGAAATGTCATTGTTAAAAATTGCACTTTTTTAACAACAATAAAAATGTTTGAAATATCTATGGGCCG
Organism: Gopherus evgoodei; assembly: GCF_007399415.2. Taxonomy (NCBI): domain Eukaryota; kingdom Metazoa; phylum Chordata; order Testudines; family Testudinidae; genus Gopherus; species Gopherus evgoodei. Next base: position 285,222,607 of record NC_044323.1, on the reverse strand, counting down.
TAATGGGCAGAAGTGAGAGGCTTTTTCTGTGGCAAGAGCTGAGGCAGGAGGTCTCTGTGGATACTGAGAGTTACAAAAATGGTGAAAGCACTTCCCTAGTGCACCACTTCAATCCATTATCAAATGCACTCAGATTCCGAACTTTCTTCACAAAGAAGCAAAGTGGATTGGCTTCTGTTTATTGTGCATGGTGAATGAAATAAAAATCTAGCATAAATAGTTAAATAAATGTCAGAGGAGTTTTTCCAGCAGAGAATTTGGCCCAGCACATACTTATTTATTTAAACAACAATAATTTGAAACTAGATAGAACTGGGTTAAATTTCTTCAAATTTTCAACATTTCTATTACATTTTATATACAAAAGAACTTCAAAAGCTTGTCTGTAAACATTTTTCTCCATTCTCTGAACAAGCTGTTTGGAACTATGTAATGCTGCACATTTCTATCCCATGTAACTTGGTTCAGTTTTAAGTGTTACCCTTCCTAATGGTGTCAAGTATCAGATTGGTAGCCGTGTTAGTCTGGATCTATAAAAGCAGGAAAGAATCCTGTGGCACCTTATAGACTAACAGACGTTTTGGAGCATGAGCTTTCGTGGGTGAATGCATGCATCTGACGAAGTGGGTATTCACCCATGAAAGCTCATGCTCCAAAATGTCTGTTAGTCTATAAGGTGCCACAGGATTCTTTCCTTCTTAATGGCTATTAGAGTCACTTGTCACTTGTTTTAAACTGATACTGATTGGGACTTCTGGGCTCTACCGCAATGCAAATAATACACTAATTCTTTTTTTTACCAATTTCTTTTATTCACAGTGGGTCCGTTTCAGCAGAGAATCTGTGCCACATTGGAGACTGCATTGAGGTGGGCATGGACTCTGGAAACACCATCATTGCCGGGAGTGAAAGACAACAAGGTCAGAGCTGTAGGTTGTGGCTGAGTGATGTCTGAGCTTGAAAGAAAGGACAAAAAGCTTGAACTAGCTGCAGATACAATGGCAGAGTGCAGATACTATCTATCCTAGTTACATATGATGTTTTAACAATTGGTCGTAAAAAAGAAGTGAGTGAAATTTCTTAAAATGTCACAATAACTTCTAACAATAGATGTTGATGGGAAATGGTACAAAAGGGAGAAAACTGAATTAGTCCAAACAAAAAGACCTACTGATATAATTCAAGGATTGTGGTAGAATCATGCCTAATAAATAAGAGAAATGTGGGACTGGAAATTAATGGTACAAAATTGGTGTGTCAGAAACTAATCCTAATTGGTGGACAAAATAAGGAGAGGCTGGGCTATTTTGCCCACCACTTCTCTTTGAGGTTTTAAAAAGAAGGGACGTAAGTGGCATGGGAAATTAATTAAGAAGAATAAACTGCCAACAATTGCTGAAGCGAGCTTTAACATCATAGCTGCCACTTGGCCCAGGAACCACCACAACACTGGTGGTGCCTTGTTGTCCTGGTCCTGAGAGATGTCTTGACCAGATTGGGCCAGAGAGAGAGAACCAGGTGACATCCCCATCTCCACTGGTTTCAGCTAACTCCCAAATACCATCTGAGATGTGAGATTTTGTCGTGACCCCACCTCTGATTTCTTCTCTTTCCTGTCTATCTCCTTTTGCCTTCAATCCAGTGAAAGCCTGGCTTAGCAAGCCATGACTGTATACTTTGCAACATTGCCAGTGATCAGAAAGAGGCAGTCAAAAGCAATGCCCTAAGCAGCCCAATTCTGGTACTAATGTGCCAGGTCTTGGTGTGGCTATTAAGACATTGTCCCATACCTGTCAGGTTGGGACAAAATTGTAAAAAGTCAACATTAGAAATAGAAGTTGTGTTCTTTTATTCTGTGCTGCTCTTTTCTCTCCCCTCTTGTTTGTTTTTGTCTTGTTTTGTCTTCTGAGAAATGGGTTCCGACACCAACAACAGCAACAACTATCCCTGCCGTCCATTTCAACTAACTTGTTCTTTTCCTCCAGAGGGACAGTTATTAGCATCTTTAATACCACCTGAAAACAGTCAAGTGGACAGGGGGATGACTTCATTTAAAAATTCCCTCTGACTAGAGGGAATGTTGTTGAAATGAGAACCTCATTTAATAGTTTACATTTCAAAAGCTTTAACTGGGGTTGCGTCATTTCTTTATTTTTAATAAAAGGTTAAAATAGATTTTAGTGGTGTGTTTGCCCTGGGGCGAAGCCAGCTGAGGTCTCTGTATGCCAAACTCTGAACTTGTTTAAAATTGTTTAATGTTGGATGGTTACAGTGTTGTTTTAACACCTTTGACTCTGGGCCCATTTATTCCATCTCAATTAATACACCAGCTTCCCCCGCACCAGAGAATTTGAGCACTTTGCAATATTTAATAGCTTTATCCTCCTAACTCTCCTGTGAGGCAGGATAGTGCTAGTAGCCCTATTTTACAAAAGGGGCAGACAGAGATTAAGTGACTTGCCCAAGGAAACACAGAAAACCTGTGGCTGAGCAAGGGATTGCACCCACATCACATGTAGCTACCACACTAGCCACCCGACCATCCCTCTTCAGTACGGATGGCTTTGTAATAAAAAACTGCACACTACAAAGATTCAAAACGTGTTGTGAATCTGTTCAAAAGATGTTTTTTTGGGCAGTGCACATGTTGTCACCATGCAACCCAATAGGCTACTGTACCAAACCACAAAGAGAATACTGACATTACGGGCAAGAGAGTTAGAATGAACTTTTAATTTCCTTTTTTTGGTGTTAGTTTTGCATTAGCCTTAACTTTATGGTAAATTCACTGTATGTTGTTTATGAAACAAAAGCCTCTCACCTTGAAAACGTTGATTGGTGAGCTCTGTAGGAATCAGCACAAATCCAGTCACTCTGCATTCCTCTCTGCCCGTAATTCAGCTGCTCTCTTTCCTTTTCCCAGATGTAATGGATCCCGAGGCTAAACACATAAGAGCTGTCTTATGTAAGTGTTTTCATTTTGCAAATAAGTGAGCTGCAGGCCTCGGTTAATTTAGAGAATACTCTGGAACTTAGGAGCATTTCTAAAGGAGACAAACATGCAAGAGAACTAGAGAACAATATCATTTTGCTATTATGAATAATAAAACCGACATTTATAGCCAATGTAATAACATAGTTGAAATCTGTGTCACCTGGATGTTCAGAAATAAACAATGAAGTGCTTAGATGTAATTTAGACATGGGCTTCCTAACCAACTTATATGCTAAAATGGGGTTTTGAGAGCACACAGATTGTGTGTGCAAGATTCTGGCACAGTTTTAAAGCGGGACTGAGATCCCTTATAAAATTGGGATTGATGTCCACAACACTTAGGTATTGTTGTACTGTATAATCTAGAGGGAGTAAATGTCAGCAAAATGCACAAGCCTGTACCACTTGAGTTAAAGGAACAGCGCCTTTAGCTATAAGTAAGCATCAGGTTGTTATAGTCACTGGTCTGCTATAAAGAGTTAAGCAGTAGCACTAATAGAGATTCAGCAGATGGGGTGTGTGGGACTCAAGAACTCTGAGTTCAAATCCTGTCTCTGCCAATGTCCTGCTTTGTGACTCTGGAAAAGTCACTTTGCTTCTCTGGCCTGTTGTCTATTTATATGTAATCTCATTGGGGCAGGGACTGTCCTTTACCATGTGTTTGTACTGTGCCATGCACAATGGGGTCCTGATTTTAGTTGGTGTGTCTGGGTGCTCTGGAACATCAATATTATAATATAGTAATGCTTGCATGAGCTAAGCCCGTGTATTACACTTGACTGCATCACATAAAAGTAGATCAAATAAAAGTAAATATTGCTTCATGTAGCTTATAAACTCTCTGCCATCTGAATAGAGGGCCAAATACCATGCTGGAGTTCAAAAAGCTAGATCTTATAAATAAAAAGTTTTTTGTCACCAAAATAATATGGTATCACCAGTAAAATGTGCAACTACACCTCTACCTCAATATAATGCTGTCCTTGGGAGCCAAAAAATCTTACCACATTATAGGTGAAACCATTATATTGAACTTGCTTTGATCCACCGGAGTGCGCAGCCTCCCCCCCCCTCCCCCCGGAGCACTGCTTTACTGTGTTATATCCAAATTCGTGTTATAATGGGTGGTGTTATATCGAGGCAGTGCTGTACTATTTTAATCAAAGATAAGAATAGTCAAATTGCAACCCTCAGGGCATATGCCTCCTCGCCCCCAAACAACATATAACATTGCACCATTGACTATTCCATCTATTCTATCCAAATGACTTCTCTGGTCCTCATTCCCATAGTATGTAGGCACTTCATAGTCTTTAATGATTCTATTCTCTCAATACCCCTGTGAGATGAGGCAGTGTTGTTATTCCTATTTAATGCAGGGCGAACAGAGGCCCAGAGGGCGTGAACGACTTGTTCAAGATCATAGAGGAAGCCTATAGTGGAGCAGGAAAGTGAACTCAGCTCTCCCAAGTGCTACAGTGGCACCATAACCACTACCCCATCCTTAGGAATAGGAGCCTGACTACACACATGAGGAAAGTTATGCATATATAACAGAGGACTATGTAGTGTGTCAGGCACTGCACAAGGCAGGATAACAGCAGTGATCTTAACCCAGCTGATGTTCCAGTGTTCCTCAGTTTCAGATATTTTATGGTTAATTTTGTGCGAAAAATAATAGCTGAACCAATGGTACAAAATTTATCTGGTGACAAAATTGTGTGGTGGTGAATAATCTGATGTGGACATTACCCAGGCCTCCTGATGTTATCAAAGAGCAAAAATAAATGGTAACCCAACATTGCTGACATTACCAAATATGAACATAAACCCAGCATCTAAAATCGAAGACCTGCAGTGCACAGTTTGATGCTTACATGACCCAGCGATGATACAAATTCAGTAATGAGAGGTTGCGGGCAGAGTCTGTAAGAGGGCAACGAGAATACAGTGTAACTGAATCCAATGCTGGCAGCATGTTGTAATGTTTGAATGAGCTGATACCAACGCGATCCTATGCTGATATGATTTGAGAGTGGTGCAGATCAGTCAGGACATGAGCTGCTGATATCAACAACACTCAAGTCTGCAGTGACAATCCCATGGCAATGTCAATGTTATTGGCATCAGTGTGAGGCTGTGTTTGCTATACACTGGAATGACTTCAGAGTCTGTTAAAATTATTCTGTATTAATCAGCTGAAAAATGCTTCAACTCTTAAAAGAATGAAGTTTCTAAAAGCATGTTATTATGAGGCAGGAGGGCTCCAAGACTAGCTAGGCATTTAGAGTTGTCTGGTATGGGCATTATTAGCATCATTATCCTGATTAGCAGTCTCTATTTGGCTCATTTACCTGTGGATATATACCCTGTGGATATATGTGAGTAAAGTTAAAAGGCAGATGATATAAAATGGTGATTCAACCCATCCTAATGTATGGAACAGAGATTTGGCCAGCCACAAGAAAAGAAATCTGTATCCTTGCCACCACAGAAATGAAAATGTTGAGATGGTCAAATGGTTGGACAGTCCGTGACAGGAAATGAAATGAGGTTGTGAGGAGCCTAACGTTGGTTGCAGCAAAGGAAGATAAGATGAGGGAGGTTAGGGTACACTGGTATGAGCATGTCCAGTGGACACCTGAGAGTTATATTGGTAGAATATCCCTTGCAGTGATTGTGGATGAAAGACAACCAAGGGAGAGGCCAAAGATTTGGTGCATGGACTGGATCTCAGCAAATGTAGAGAGACTGGTTTGCATGACAGGCAAGTGTGTGAGAGTGAGTTTTGGAAGAAAGCTATAAAAGTCCCCAACCCTGAATAGGGAAGTGGCAAGAAAGAAGAAGAGGAGGGAGAAGATATACCCTTGTGCTTATACTACCATTCACTGAGAATACAGCAATGATCCATTGCATGGAATGCAGGAAATAGTATTTTCTTATTTTGAAACCTATCTTAAATGATCACCTCACATCCCTGCATTAGAGATACATGCATATTGGTTTCTGAAATATTTGCCACTCAGAGGCACCTCCAACTGTGCACCATATTCTATTTATCTCGATGCTAATGACATACCCATGAATGTGGTATCTGAACACCTCAAAGTATTAATAATTATTATTATTTGTGTTGTCATAGTGACTACAAGCCCTAGCCATTGAAGAGGATCCCATTGTGCTAGGCTCTGTTCAAACATAGAACAAAAAGATGACCCCTGACTCAAGGAGCTTACAATCTAAGAATAACACAAGAGATAACAGAGGGATACAGACAGACATAGAAGTACAAGTGAACAGTGAGACAATACTGGTCAGCATAATAGGCTGTGGTCTCTGCACACCAAAACATCATGGCAAAGGAGGATTCTGAAGTATGTAAAAAGTTGTTACAAGGAGGAGGAAGAAAAAATGTTTTTCTTAAGCTTCTAGGATAGGACAAGAAGCAATGGTCTTAAATTGCAGCAAGGGAGGTTTAGGTTGGACATTAGGAAAAACTTCCTAACTGTCAGGGTGGTTAAGCATTGGAATAAATTGCCTAGGGAGGTGGAAGAATCTCCATTATTGGGGATTTTTGAGAGCAGGTTTAACAAATACCTGTCAGGGATGGTCTGGATAATACCTAGTTCTGCCTTGAGTGCAGGGGACTGGGCTAGATGAACTCCCAAGGTCCCTTCCTGTTCTATGATTCTGTGAATGAGTTGGAGGTGACACTCCATTTCCTAGTGGGAAGTTGTCCAAAGTTTCTGTGAAAAGGGATGGAGATTGCACTAGCCTTTTATACCTAAGGACTCCCAGACCAGGTCAGGTTTGAGGGTACACTGGCACTGAGCATATTGAAGCTTTTCCTGTTGCTGCCTGCGCCTGCCTACTCTGGAGTACATGGTGAGTTCCATGTCTGTTTTCACCCATTCAACTCTTATGCCATTCACGGTTATTTGTGGGTAGAATGTGGACAGATGCTTGTCCAACAAGAACTGAGCTAAGGTCACCTCTTTATTTCACACAGATTGCCAAACACTGTCAGATGAATACAACATACACATGATGTGTTTCATGATATATTTACATTCCTCTTCTCCACCCTCCACTAGTCACCCTTCTTAACTACAGTTAGTAAGATCTCTAGCTCCTTGCTTTGGTTTTTGAAGGACAGTGGGAAACGAGTCATGTGAATGAATGTTTTTCTCCCCAAAACAGCTGTCTGTGATGCTTGCTGGATTTGACACCTGGTGTCATGGCTCAATGCATTACATTGCGTCTGCTGTTTGTGAGTATCACACATCATGACACTAAAGCAATCTCTTTGCAGTGTTGTTGTAGCCATGTTGGTCCCAGGATATTAGAGTGTCAAGGTGAGCAAGGTAATATCTTTTATTGGACCAACATCTGTTAGTCAGAGATACAAGCTTTTGAGCCAAAGGGAGCTCTTCTTCAGGTCAGATCAACTCAGGTCAAACCTGAAGAAGAGCTCTATGTAGCTTGAAATCTTCTCTCTTTCACCAACAGAAGCTGATCCAATAAACGATATTACCTCGCCCGCCTACACTCACTAAAGCAATCTGTCATTTTACAGGGCCTGATTTTCTTCCCCAGTGTATCTGCACTGACCTAAATGGATTTACTCTTGATTTATATCAATATAAGTGAGATCAGTATGAGACTCATTGGACATATGCAGATTGGCAAGTGTTATACTTTTAATAAAACTTTGGGGCCAGATTCTGACACTTTAGCTCGAGTTAGCTAGCACCTTACTCAACAAGATGTCCCATTAATTTCAATGAGATTACTGAAGAATTAATAGCCTACCAGATGGACGACTAATAACCAAAAAATAAATTTTTAAGTGGGACTTAAGTAATGCAGAAGACCTGTGCTGGCTCTCTGCACAGAAGGTATATTTCACCCAGTGTAAGCATGATAGAATCAGACTCAGTTACCTCTTTTAGTGTAGATTGTAGGGGAAATTAAATAATGGCTCTTGAAAGGTGGATATTCTCTCATTGTTTCCAGGAAGAAGCAATTGTTGGCAGACACAGCCATTAGCACTCATCTCACTTTTTCATAGAAGTAATGTCATTGGAAAGATTGCTTTGGAGTCGCTGACAGTTTTTAGTTGGATGGGTAGATCTTTAAACACATGTTTCTGCCTACAGCTTTTCAAAAAACAGAGATAAGGCTTCATCTGCTCAAGTGTCATGCTCCCGGGGGGGTACATTTTGGCATTCATTTGTCAGAAAAGAGAAATATCGTACTCAAGTGGCTGAAGTCTGAATTGTTCCACAGAAAGCAAATTAAAATTATCTATTAAAAAAAAACCCAAAAAACCGGAAAACTCACCCTAAATTCCATGGAAATGTTGGGTTGGTAGAATTCCTGTGGAAAATCCTAGCGATAAGCACTGAAAATAAAAATTTAGAATGGAGCATTTCTCCTTTAAAGTGAAAATACATATGTATGTACCAAGATGAATCTAGAAAATGTCTATAGTGTTTCCTTAAACTATGAGTTCATTGTACCCAAGAGAACTTTCAGCCAGCTGCAGTCCTGACACAGGACAGTGATTAGTATTTCAGCAGCCATGAGCAGACAGCATTGTTATGGCTCCTCATAAGAAAAGTGTTAATATATACCTGCCCCCTACTATTATATTCCCTCTATTGTCGGTGGCTGTCCTGCAAATGCTTCTGGAAGATGGCCTGATTCTTTAGGGGCGCTGGGCTCAACCTTGCCTGTGACCTAGCATTTAGCGCTCAGCTGATGCTGGTTTCCACACAATCGCAATTAGCAGTCCCAGCTGTGGAAAGGTGAGGAAGGACTATATGAGTTCTCAATGAGGGAGGAGATCTAGGAGACAGGACCAAGGGGAGTTCCTATTCCCTGGGAAGGCAAGTAGGCTTGAGAGATGACAGGAAGCATGTTAGATTCCTGAGGGAGACCCTGAGTTAGGGCCTGTAAGAAACAGGGAGGTCCCTGGGAAAAGATGCCTGAGCAGTGGGAAAACCTGTTCGAAAGAAGGACCTCCAGGGAGAATGGAGCAAATAAGGAACTCTACAATCCATGAGAGTAGGGATAACAAACAAGGAATTTCAACATAGCCTAAGCTGGGCAGAAGGATCTTCTCTTTGGATATTGGTCTGGATTCTTTAGTTGGGCCAAACAGGAAAAGGAGTAGGCATTTATATGGATAACATGAGAAGCCATACTTATAACAGTAAATAAGTAAAAAATATAGAACAGTTTTGGGAGGCATATAGCCCTCAAGTGTAGGAGCATAAGCAGAGCTCTAAGTATTGGGGTTAGGAGGGAATTTTCTCTGGGTGCAAGTTACTGCATAACTGCTTTCTGCAGGGTTTCTTTTTCTGAGGCAACTGGTATTGTCCTCTGCCAGGAACAGAATACTAGACTGATTGGACTACTGGCCTGTTAAAATCTAGCAACTCCTATGCCTTTAAGTCTATTGCCAAATGACAAACAGTTTTGTTTTTTTTAAGTAATCAATTAATTAAATGGAAAACGCCCCCACAGTGATGACAAAGCAAACTAATGAGAACTCCAGCAACTGCCAACTCAAGCATTACATTAGAAGGCAAAGGAATACAAGAAGTGAGTCAGCTGACATCCTTTGGCAGTAACGTGTAAGCCAGCAGGGATATCCAGAAGGAAATAATGTGACAAATTGGCAAGTCAGTGGCTGCATTCAACAGCCTGTACAATAGTTGGTTATTGAAAATCTTCTACTTAAAGAATCAAACTATGAAACTTCAACTCAAATGTTATTTCCAACTTAACATGTAGATGTGAACGCTGGAAATCCGCCAAAGGTACAGACAGATGCCTAAATGCCTTCTAAAGCAAATGCCTTAGAAAAATACTAGGTATTAAATAGAGTTAATGTATAACATATGCCGAGATTCATCAGAAAGTTCAGCAGTCTCTCATCTCTTATGTTACCCAGAAAAAAGGATGGAAATATCTGGGACATGAGTTAAGAAGGAAGCCAGAGCACCTGCCATGGCAGGCATGCCATTGGATAGCTGGAGGAACTTGCAAAAGGAGCCGACTGAAAGCATCTGTCTGTCGAACAATAGCTAGAAAGGGAAAAGTTATCGGCCACAACACAAATAGGACTTAACAGATGCAAAGAGCAGCCCAGAGAAGACAGAGAGAGTGAAGCTTTATCTGTGCCCATCTGACAGCATGCAAAGGGATTCAGAATCAGAATTAATTAAATAAAGCTAGTCTATGGCAATTAAAAATTCCACTAGCTGTTCATTTCAAAGGTTTTTCAGTTATAATGAACATTCTCTTTACAAATAGTGACAAATAGATCTGAGTGGAGGACAGAAATTCCATGTTGCAAAGGATTTCAAAATTTGTTTTCATTCCAATTCAAAATGAAATCCAAAACCCTCAGAATTCTCTGTGAAATAAAAATGTTAAACTATTCATTTTGGATCAATCAAAATGTTTCATTTGGATTCTGACTTTTGTATTTTTTATTATGTAGTAACAAAAACACTGAAATGAAAAGCCATTTCAAAATGAAAAAAAAATGAAATGTTTCTTTCAAAAAATATTTTGACATTGTTTGAACAACATACTTTGAGTGTCCCTAGCCTCTGTTTGCCAGAAGCTGGGTGTGGAGCATGGACTACTGGCCTGTACTGTTCATTCCCTTGGAGGCACCTGGTATTGGCTACTGTTGGAAGAGAGAATACTGGGCTAGATGGACCATTGGTCTGACCCAGTATGGCCATTCTTGTGTTCTTTCTAAAATGAACTTTAAGCAAAATTGACATGATTTTGTGAAGCATTTCCATTTCAATCGAACTGCATTTCCTGACAGAAAATAGTTCTGGCAAAGTTTTTCTGAACAACCCTAGTGACATATCTGCATTTGTTACTGCACTTTGCTGTTCATGGCGGGGAGATGGCACAGGTTACAGGGATGAATGTTGGACCAGACACACAAAATGCAAAAAACAAACATAAAATAAGGGAAACTTGGGGAAAACCAAACAATAATGGTCTTCCTCAGGTCCTCTTGCCAAAAGTTCTCATGTTTAGCTCTCTGATTTTGTTACAGTTTTCTGTACGTGAAGGGCAAAGCATGGATTTCTCAGTCCAACTGACAGTGCAGATAAAGGAAAACAACAGAGGAAGAAAGACCATAACTGTTGCCAAATTTTCAAAAGTGGCCATTTGTCCTGGCTGTTGCAATTCAGGGAGTGTCACCTGAGACACAATAAGGACACACAAAATTGGTGGCATCTAAAAACAATGAAAATTTGGCCACAAAGATTGACTGACTAGAAAGAGGCAGAAACAGGGTGAAAACCTAACCTTGTTAAAGTCGATGGAAATTTTGTCATTGACTTCACTGGGGCCAAGATTTCACCCAAAACTCCCAGTCTGGAGAATTCTGCAGCTGACCTCCGATACAAAATAGCAGCTTCTGCGGGTGCAGACAGGGAGGATACTTTTCATTTTCATTTAAGATGCAGTGCACAGAATAGCAACATCTCTGCCGAATTAAATAGCTCCATATGCCACCAATATCTACCTCAATATTATTTTAGAACCAAATATAGCCAAGACATGTGGATGAAGAAGCTATAGTCACATGTAAAAAGAAGACATACTAAGAAAATGAAACCACCACATATGCTGAAAATAGTGACACTTGAGGTTACAGGCAGAGTATGAATAACTTACAGCATTAATAACTCAAGCTGATGAGAGTGAAAGAGTGAGACCCTAAATGGGGTCTGGCGCACTGAAGGCATCCTCCCAGGGCCTGTTCCAGAACACCAGCTCTGTGACTCATGGGATTGGTGTCTAGTTGAGCTCCAAGCTGCCCATATTGTGGTCAGGTGGCATATTCCTGTAGATCACAGACAACGTGATGAGCCAATAATATCTTTCTGTGCCGAGTGCTTGTATAGTCAAATAACCGGCTTGATTCTCATTAGACCCTCAAGTATTAAGAAGCTATAAACCAGGGTTTCTCAAACAGGGGTTGCCGCTTGTGTAGGGAAAGCCCCTGGCAGGCCGGGCCAGTGTGTTTACCTGTCCCGTCCGCAGGTCTGGCCGATCGCGACTCCCACTGGCTGCGGATCGCTGCTCCGGGCCAATGGGAGCTGCTGGAAGCAGTGGCCAGTAAGTCTCTCGGCCCGCGCCACTTCCAGCAGCTCCCATTGGCCTGGAGCAGCAATCCACACCAGACCGGCCTGCCAGGGGCTTTCCCTACACAAGAGGCGACCCTTGTTTGAGAAACCCTGCAAAAATAAAACAGCTGTAAGTTATGAGTGTTTTATCTCCTCTGATTGGAGCATTGTCTCCTTCACAGCTGGGGGTGTCAACTCCTTTTGGCTTCATTCTGCAGCTTTCTCATCTGAGTGATCCATGAAGCGACATTCCTATCAGATAAGAGGCACTCAGAATTGGACTGTTCGTTGGCATTTACATCAAAAGGCAAGGGAGGGGGCAGCTATGAGCCGCTCTGGCTGTGATAGAACAAGGCTGCCTTTGTTCTCGCTTTGTGTTTCTTTTAACACCTGGCTGTTCTCTCTTGCCTTCACTCTCATGGTGGCAAAATAACACTTTCTACCTATAACTGCCTCTAGGAATGTCCTGCAATTAAATATCTAAATCAATTATACCATAGCTGCTTTCATAAGAGGAAGTTCAAATTGCTCTGCAGTATCAATGTGTGAGTTAAGACTGGAAGTTAGCAAAAATGAGAGGGAGGTGGCACTACATGCATAGAGGACAGACTTGCATTGAAGTGATTAACTAGGCAAAGCCATTGGGGACCTGCAAGCAGGAAGCCGCCCCATAGGCCAACAGGCTGGGGACTGAACCAGGGGCCTCCAGAGCTAAAAATAGGACCTACCATAGCGTGACCAAAAGAGCCCAGTTTCTATATGGTGAGGATGTAATAACTCGTATCCTCTGTGAATCAGCACATGGCGTGTCCTGTCAGTGGGTTAGAAAGGATTGCCCAGTGGATTGGTTTGGACCAAGGTAAATTCATTAATGAGAATAAAAAAGAAAAATATTTTTCTTTTGTTCTTTTCATTCCATTTTTAATTTCTGAATGTTCTGAAGGGCTGGCTCTCTGGGGTTATTTCATTGAAATGATATTTATCTTTGGTCCCGGGTATCAGATTACACTCCTTGGAAAACCAACCCCATCTATGCTTCTCCTTCTTCCTGTGCTCATGCAGTGAATACCACAGCTCAGCAGGCTGTCTGCACTGTCTTCATGATTTAGAGTAGATAGTTTATGTGTGGAGATAGCTAAGCAAATTCTCTTCTTTCCACCCGATGAAAGAACTGACTCCTGAGTTACTAGGTTGGACTGACAGTAGTTGACAATTATGTAACCTGACTCTGAGCTTACAAAAAGGATCAGGTTACCACAGGACCAGCATGAGTCTAAGGTTGCCATTTCTTCTTGGAAGTGGTCTCCTGACCTCAACTTCAGTGCTGGATTTTGTGTCTTCCCCAGCCCTCGTTACCCAATGACTAAATTTTTGGGGCCCCCTGACTGTCCATCAGCCAGAAGATGTTGGTCCTTTTTACCCAATCAACACTAAAACCATGTCTACTCTGACAGACAGAGATCTATTGTTTATTGTAATGCCCTAATATAACCGCTGGGACAGTGTGTCTGTCTGTCCTCTCTGTTTGTCTTAGCTGGCCCAGGCATCAGGACAGAGTAATGCCAGCCCTTTCTTTCAAGCAGGAACATATGACCCCTACCTGGTTTCTGTATGGTATCGTTCTGTTGGCCTATTGATCTGTCAGATGAAGATATAGCAGGGCTGAGTTTGGAAACATATTTTCATAAAGACTTCAAGTTTCCCCATGCTTTTGCTCCCAGCTTATTGTTATTTATTGTTTTTGTTGTGCCATATGTCTGCAGTATGTAGGAAACTAATGGGTTGCCTTATTCTCATGAGCTTACATTTTAGGGTATATCACTGGAGAGACAAAACAATTCACTGGAGGAACTTGGAACTGTAGGGGTGTTTATGTTTGAAGGGAAGGGTTGAAATTTCTGCCATGATCTCTGGGCTAGAACCAGAGATGATGGACACACCATTTAGCTGTTACACTAGGGTACTATGTTGGGCACCGTCTTAGCATCATAGGGCAACAGGGATGAAACTGGTGCAAAGACCTGAAATAGCAAACTTTTTCTCTGGTGAATCTATCTATCCAATCTCACTGTGCATCTGCTATACCCATCTGTCTACCTATCCTAGTTAGTCTCGGGGTGTAACAGCCCCATTGCAACATGCAATAAGGGTTGTGGGGTAATGTATAGCTAAACTTTTAACCTCCTTTATCTTGCCAGGAATCTTCTAGGCCTATGCGACATTTTCAAGTGTTTTTATTTATTTATTTTTACAATAACATGAAGGGCATTCTTGCTATATTCTCATCTTAACTGTCATAGTTGAAGGCATAGAGAATTGGGTATAAAGTTCTTGAGGACAAACTTGTCCCCATGGACAGCTTTTTATTTCAGGCTGTTCTGTAGCACAATGATTATTCTAAAACCAAATCCATAAAGTAAAAAAAAAAATCTAATCATGGCTGAATATCCCCAGGGCTGTACACCAGAAAGCTGGGATATGATAGACATCAGAATCCCTGAAACTGATGATTTGCTTTTGAGAGCTCAGCAGTTTGAACCATGACCTTTCACTTCCAAATGCCTTGTTGCCACTTCTCATCATCCAGCTGAGTGTCATTCTCTGCAACATCTCAGTCCCTCATTATAGCAAGTGGGTGGCATGTTTGTAATGGCTTTTTATCCTCTGCATTTCCATTAGCTTCATTCTCAGGTGCATAATATTGCTAATATGTTTTTGAATAGATGTTTTATTTAGTGCCTTTTTTTTAAAAAAGAGATGGTTTTAATTAAAAATTTGATCTACAAGAAAGCTTGATGATTTATGAGATTGGAAAAAAAAAAGGTCAGTAGATCCTTGTTCCTCTTGGTCTCTGGTTCAAATCCAACCTTTCTTGACAAGGACTGAAATTTACCATCTGAAGGCTGTTTGGTGGCCTATGTCAAATGAGTTTGGAAGGTTTCAGTATAGTCCACATGACCAAAGATACATCTGTGTTGGGGGCAGGGGTTCCAGAAAGGAGGCCCTGGAGAATAAATTCTCCTGGCACTTGGATAGGTAGTTGCACCATCTCATGGTTGAAGCAATGTGGAAAAAGCTGCAGAGCTGCTATCTGCTCTGTAGATAAAAGGACTACTCTAAGGCTAACTCAAGTCATAGCTTTTAGGGCCAGGTGGGACCACTAGGATCATCTTCTGCATAACTCAGACCTTAGAATTTCACCCAGTAATTCCTCCATCAAGTCCATGACTTCTGGAACATATTTTATTGCATGGAGATGTAAAGTTCCCACTCCCACATGTCATCAGTACAGTTTGCTTGTTAGACCTTCAAGTCTCCAGTTAAGGTCACTTCCATGAAACCTACAGATGTAATTATAACTGGGAATCTTGGAGCATCTTCCAATTGACTTCACAAACTTTAATTGGGCCTAGTTTGAAGGCTTGGATCTCTAGGAATGTCAGTGTAGCAACCTTCCTGAGCACTAAATTCACTACAAAAGGGGTGGGTTGGGGGGAGATGACTTACATTGTCAAATATGCCAACAGCAGAAGTTACTATTGCATACGCAGACCCAGTATGCTGCAATTTAAACATCTATCATTCTTAACACACAAACACTGTTTGCTGAAAGAGTTGTATGAGATGTTCTTGGCTATGTGTTTTCAGAGATCTCTCTTGAGTGTAATAATGTGACCTCAGTTTGTGTAAATGTGCTTGAAACAAATATTTACAGACTGTAAAAGCAGCAAAGAATCCTGTGGCACCTTATAAACTAACAGACATTTTGGAGCATGAACTTTCGTGGGTGAATACCCACTTCATCAGATGCATCTGACGAAGTGGGTATTCACCCATGAAAGCTCATGCTCCAAAATGTCTGTTAGTCTATAAGGTGCCACAGGATTCTTTGCTGCTTTTACAGATCCAGACTAACACGGCTACCCCTCTGATAATTTACAAACTATGTCACTTACTATTTAAGGGCTTGATCCTGCAAAGACGACATACCTGAGTAACTTTGCTCGTCTGAGTAGCCCCATTGACTCCAAAGGAACAAAAGATACTGAACTGGAAGCTTCTGAGAAGAATATCCTTGAAGAATTCAGTTTGTCTTAAATTGTTATTACACTGTTATTATTCATGGACTATTTGAGTCTACTTTGTTGGACTGACTTACCATATTTACACAGTTTGGACCAAATCCTGGGCTCAGATATTCACACGCTACTGCCACCACTTGGCATGGAAAAGGAGTGGTGTGTGTAACAGAAGACAGAATTTGACCAGACATTGGTAATTCTTTCTCTCTGTTCCTTATCACCACAATTTCTGAGCATCTCCCAGATCTTTAAAAATAGAAAGAACTTACTTGGGCTAGATCGCAGCCTGCTGGGCCAGATCCTTTGACTTCAGTGGTGCAATACCAGCTAAGGATCTACTATGCTTGGTGAACAACAATAATTGCATGTGTTGACAATACATTTGGAATATTTGGATTAATACCAGCATACCATTATTTACCTGTACCCATGCAGATATTTATTGTGTAGCAAAGACTTTGGTGCTGTAAAACAGGAAAACAAGACAAAGAAGAAGGGGGAAAGACCAGCAGTATTAGCACTCTCCAATTATTTACCAATGATGTATGCTTCCCCACTGTGACAATGACTTATATGGTATATTGCCCAGGTTGTAGTGCACTGGTAAATTCACTCTCCTTTGCTACTCTAGAATATATCTATGGTAGGAGTAACGGATTAGAAACCTTATTACCATCAAGTCCAGGCATCTGCTCCATCCTTCACACTTTCTATGTATTTGGTTTTTTCTGTTCTATCTTATCCTCTGTTTTCCCCCCATAGAACATTTTTTCTTTGATCTCGCTTGATTCTTTTTCATAGTCTCTCCTAAATGGATGACAAACTCAATAACATGGTCCTATGGTATCTCAATGAGTATCAAACAGTAGGCAGCATAAACTTTCCCCAATTAAAATAAATTCTTATTGCCCAGATCATTTTCAATACTTCTCAGTGACAATCAGAAACTATTAAAATAATTGCTGTGAAATTAACACTATGGAGAAAGAAATTAAAAAACCCCAACAACAACAAAACCCCCATGCCTCCAGACAATGCTTTAGCTGCAATTTCCCACTGCTTTCTATCAAACTTTCATCCTGTCCCTGAATTTGGAAGGTGTGTAATGAGCAAGACATGAACTCTTTGTGTCCTTTATGCACAGACACCAAGGGCTTGCTTCAAATACTCCTACTCAAATTAATAGTAATTACTCCATGAGTGGTCCCATTGAAATCCGTGGGAGCACTCATGGAATGAATTATTACTCCACATGCGTAAGGGTATCAGTATTTGGCTTTAGAAGTGTTTAATCCTAAATTGCTTCCTCAAGCTGCAAAGTCCTCCCTTTGCTGTTCAAATCCTTCTGCAAAATCCACAGTCTTTCAAACAATGATCCTCTAATTCCCCTTAAACAAATAATATATGTAGTTATAAACAAGCAAACCACTGAGTAGTAACACGATGTGGATTATACAAGGAAGCCATCCTATCGCCTTATTTAGTCTGTGTCATAAACAGATAGCTAAGGGTTAATGTCTCTTTCACCTGAAACACCTGACCAGAGAACCAATCAGGAAACTGGATTTTTTCAACTTTGGGTGGAGGGAAGTGTGTCTCTAAGTCTTTTGTCTGCCTGCTTCTCTGAGCTTTGGAGAAGTACTTTTTATTTTCTAGTCTTCTGTTTCTAAGTGTAAGGACAAAGAGATCAGATAGTAAGTTCTATGGTTTCTTTTCTTTGGTATTTGCATGAATGTAAGTGCTGGAGTGCTTTGATTTGTATTCTTTTTGAATAAGGCTGTTTATTCAATATTCTTTTAAGCAATTGACCCTGTGTTGTATCATCTTAATACAGAGAGAGCATTTGTATTTTTTCTTTCTTTTTTATATAAAGCTTTCTTTTAAGACCTGTTGGAGTTTTTCTTTACTTCAGGGAAATTAAGTCTGTACTCACCAGGGAATTGGTGGGAGGAAGAAATCAGGGGAAAGCTGTGTGTTGGATTGCTAGCCCTGATTTTGCATTTCCTCTGGGTGAAGAGGAAAGTGCTTTTGTTCCAGGATTGGGAACGGAGAGGGGGACTCACTCTGCGTAGTTTCACAGAGCTTGTGTCTGTGTATCTCTCCAGGAGCACTGGAGGGGGGAAGGGAATCAGGATTATTTCCCTTTGTTGTGAGACTCAAGGGATTTGGGTCTTGTGGTCCCCAGGGAAGGTTTTTCAGGGGGACCAGAGTGCCCCAAAACACTCTAATTTTTTGGGTGGTGGCAGCAGTACCAGGTCCAAGCTGGTAACTAAGCTTGGAGGTTTTCATGCTAACCCCCAGATTTGGACCTTAGCGTCCAAAATATGGGAATAAGGTTATGTCATGAGTGGCAGCGGCGGGATATAGACAGAATCCAGAAGCCAGTAGGAATATTATATTTTTCTTTTCTCTGCTAAGGGCTTTTTAGCAGAGAGAAACAGTTTGGTTTTAAAAGGGAACCAGAGAGAATTTTTTTTCTGCTCTCTCTAGCAGTTTGTGGTTTGCATGTTAAGCGAGAAGACTGTTGAGGGTCTTTTGTCATACAATAGCACTCCCATTGAGAGTTCATACCAGCACTCTATATGCATGCAAATAAAGTGGTTTTTCTGGTTTCCCTTCATTGAACATTAGCTAGAGAGAAAAAAGGAAAAAAGCACTGTTGCTAGGCAGACTTCAGGAGGGCAACAGAGAGCCTGCAGTTCAAAAGAATAAACATCGGAGGGCACCCCAACACAAGAAAACAGGAACCATGACTTCTAAGGCAAGGACTGACGCCGAAGAACAAATCAAAGACGCTGAACACAGGCGCACACTGGAAATAAAACAAAAAGAGAGGAGATAAAAGAAAAGGAGAAGAAAAGCATCAAACTGGCAGCCTTCCAAAGAGAAAGGCAGCCCAAGAGGCAGCACACCAAAGAAAACTAGAAGAAGAAGAAGCAGCCTACCGAAGGAAACAAGCAGAAGATGAGTTGGCCCACAGAAGGAAGCAAGAAGAAGAAGAGGCGGCCCACCGCCGAGACATGGAAAACACAAAAAGAAATGGAAAACAAACAAAAAGAAATGGAAAAACAACCAAAAAGAAATGAAGAGAAGGAAAAAACAGAGAAAAACATGAACTGGACTTGGCAAAAGCTGGGCTGCATGTGCCAGCCACCCCTAACAACCCCGGCGCCAACTACTTGCTCCACAGCACAGGAAATTTCCCACCTACAAGGCAGGTGATGACACCGAGGCCTCTTGGAAAATTTTGAAAGAGGCCTGTCTTGGGTACAGCATCCCCGAAGACCAGTACATGGTAGATATTAAGGCCACACCTCAGTGGACCTTTAGCAGAAGGTGGCAGCTGAAATGCCCAAGCCGCAAATGAATGACTATAAACTTTTTCAAACCAAGGCCAATACAGGATGGGGATAACCCCAGATCATGCCCGTCGGCGCTTCAGAACCCAAAAATGGAAACCAGAGGTGTCATTTCCCAAACACGCCTACTACATTGCAAAAAACTATGAGGCCTGGTTAACAGGAAACAACATTCAAACCTTGGAAGAAGTGAACCTCCTCATACAAATGGAGCAGTTCTTGGATGGTGTTCCTGAAGACATCACACGGTACATACAAGATAGAAATCCCAAAACTATCGCTGAGGCGGGGGAGATTGGAGCCAAATGGATGGAACTGGCAGAAAGCAAAAAAGCTACTGTCAAGGGGAACGATTACCCCAGGGGGCACACAGACCATAAACCCTACAACCGAGGACAGCCAAAGACCCTCCATACCACCCAAGTAAAGCCACAGATACCCTACTCTTCAACCTCACCAGTCTCCAGTAACTCACCTCGGCCCAGTGACCCATCAGATGGAAGATGCTTTAAGTGTAATGAACTGGGACATATCAAGGCCAACTGTCCCAAGAACACCATGCGAGTGCAATTCATTACACCACCATCACCCCAAAGATCCCCAGGCCCAGATGCCTCTCAAATACCCTTGGAGCGAAGGGAAAATTTGAGAGTGGGCGGAAAGAAGGTTACTGCGTGGGAGACACGGGGGCACAAGTGTCAGCTATCCACCAATCCTTCGTTGACCCCAAATTCATCAACCCAAAGGCCAAAGTTACAATTTACCCCTTCATGTCACAAGCTGTAGACTTGCCTACAGCTCAACTGCCTGTCCAGTACAAAGGCTGTGGTCAGGAAGGTGGACTTTTGCAGTCTATGACAATTATCCTATCCCCATGCTACTGGGGGAAGACTTGGACAACCAAGGAAGCGGGCGTCGGGGGGTGGGGTGGGGGTGGAGTGGGAATGGTTACCGTAGCCAAACCAGGCAAGTTTCCAGACCCATTCCTGTTCCTGAGCCGTCCACAGACGCCCCGTCTGTGTTACAGAGACCCAGACAGAGGTAGTGGACCCGGATTCCATGTCCTACCACTGAAACAGCCACAGCATCTCCAGTACCCAGGCCCGGAACTGGACAGCAACCAGCACCAGCAAGTGCAACCACATCTTCAAACTCAACGCCAGAGGGCGCCAGCGCGCCAAAACTGGCAGAAGCAAACGACAGCCATACCCAAAAAGGCTCAGCAGAGCCTGAAATACCCTCAGGTGCACCAGCGGAGAGCGGTTCACCAGCAACGGAAACAACCCCATCACCTACATCGCTTCCAGAGGGACCAAGCCCAAGTCCAACAGTCTGGAGGAGGAACTGGTGACCCCAGCCTCAAGGGAACGTTCCAGGCTGAGCAGAAGCAGATGACAGCCTTCAGAAAGCGTGGGCGGCGGCACGGGCACCCCACCGCTCTCAGCTCTTCTAATCGATCCCGGTTTGTATAGACCAAGGACTTTTATACAAGGAGATTCTTCTGGTGGACACCGGGAAGAATGGCAGCCGCAAAACAGTTGGTGGTCCAACTAGTACCGGGAGAAGCTCTTAAGCTTAGCCCATGATCATCCCAGTGGCCATGCTGGGGTGAACAGAACCAAGGACCGGTTGGGGAAGTCCTTCCACTGGGAGGGGATGGGCAAGGATGTTGCCAAGTATGTCCGGTCTTGTGAGGTATGCCAAAGAGTAGGTAAGCCTCAAGACCAGGTCAAGGGCCCCTCTCCAGCCACTCCCCATAATTGGGTCCCATTTCAGCGAGGTAGCTGTGGTATTCTGGGCCCTTCCCAAAAAGACGCCCAGAGGAAAGCAGTACGTACGACTTTAGTGGACTTTGCTACCCGATGGCCAGAAGCAGTAGCTCTAGGCAACACCAGGGCTAACACTGTGTGCCTGGCCCTAACAGACATCTTTGCAGGTAGGTGGGCCCTCTGACATCCTTACAGATTCAGGGTCTAATTTCCTGGCAGGGAACCATGGAAAAACTGTGGGAAACTCAATGGGGTGAATCACTTGTTGCCACCCCGTACCACCATCAAACCAATGGCCTGGTGGAAAGGTTCAATGGAACTTTGGGGGGCCATGATAGAAAATTCATCAAACGAATTCCTCCATAATTGGGACCTAGTGTTGCAGCAGTTGCTGTTTGCCTACAGGGCTGTACCACATCCCAGTTTAGGGTTTCACCTTTGAACTTGTGTATGGTCACGAGGTTAAGGGGCCATTACAGTTGGTGAAGCAGCAATGGGAGGGTTTACGCCTTCTCCAGGAACTACATTCTGGACTTTGTAAGCAACCTACAAGCACCCTCCGACACTCTTTAGCCCTTGCTAAGAGAACCTAAAGGATGCTCAAGAAGAGCAAAAGGCCTGGTATGACAGACATGCCAGAGAACGTTCCTTCAAGGTAGGAGGACCAGGTTATGTTCTTGAAGGCGCAACAGGCCCATAAGATGGGAAGCATCATGGAGAAGGGCCATTCACGGTCCAAGAGCGCCTGGGAGCTGTAACTACCTCATAGCATTTCCCAATTCCTCACTAAAGCCTAAAGTGTACCATGTTATTCTCTCAAGCCTTTCTATTCCAGAGACTTACAGGTTTGTCAGTTACAGTCCAGGGAGATGATTGCTGAGTGGCCTGACGGTGTCTACTACGACGGAAAAAAAGACGGTGGCGTGGAAGAGGTGAACCTCTCAAACCACCCTGGAACGTCTGCAGCGGCAACAAATCAAGGAGCTGTGCACTAGCTTCGCCCCATTGTTCTCAGCCACCCCAGGACGGACTGAAAGGCATACCACTACTCCAGTGATAAAGGTAATGCTCACCCAATCAGAACCCCACCCTACCGGGTGTCTCCTCATGCCCAAGCTGCTATAGAACGGGGATCCAGAACATAGCGACAATGGGTATAATCCGCCCATCTACCAGTGCATGGGCATCTCCAGTGGTTCTGGTACCCAAACCAGATGGGGAAATACGCTTCTGCGTGGACTACCGTAAGCTAAATGCTGTAACTCGTCGGACAACTATCCAATGCCACGTACTGATGAGCTATTGGAAAAGTTGGGACGTGCCCAGTTCATCTCTACCATAGACTTAACCAAGGGGGTACTGGCAGTACGCTAGATGAACTTGCCAAGGAGAGGTCAGCATTCGTCACCCATACGGGGGTGTATTATTCAATGTCCTTCCTTTCGGCCTTCGAAATGCACCCGCCACCTTCCAGAGGCTGGTAGACGGTCTACTAGCTGGACTGGAAGAATTTGCAGTTGCCTACCTCGATGATGTGGCCATTTTTTCAGAACTCCTGGCCCGACCACCTACTCCACCTGGAAAAGGTCTTTGAGCGCATCAGGCAGGCAGGACTAACTGTTAAGGCCAAAAAGTGTCAAATAGGCCAAAACAGAGTGACTTACCTGGGGCACCAGGTGGGTCGAGGAACCATAAACCCCCTACAGGCCAAGGTGGATGCTATCCAAAAGTGGCCTGTCCCAAGGTCAAAGAAACAGGTCCAATCATTCTTAGGCTTGGCCGGATACTACAGGCGATTTGTACCACACTACAGCCAAATCGCTGCCCCATTGACCGACCTAACCAAAAAGACCTCAGCCAAATGCCGTTAAGTGGACTAATGAGTGTCAAAAGCCTTTACCCAGCTTAAGGCAACGCTCATGTCTGACCCTGTACTCAGGGCCCCGGATTTGACAAACCATTCCTAGTAACCACAGATGCATCTGAGCGTGGTATAGGAGCAGTGCTCATGCAGGAAGCAAACAGATCACAACTTCCATCCTGTCGTGTTTCTCAGCAAAAAACTGTCTGAGAGGGAAAGTCACTGGTCAGTCAGTGAAAAGGAATGCTATGCCATTGTGTACGCCCTGGAGAAGCTACGCCCATATGTTGGGGACGGCGGTTCCAACTACAAACTGACCATGCTGCACTAAAGTGGCTTCATACTGCCAAGGGGAACAACAAGAAACTTCTTCGTTGGAGTTAGCTCTCCAAGATTTTGATTTTGAAATTCAACACATCACAGGAGCTTCTAACAAAGTTGCTGATGCACTCTCCCGTGAGAGTTTCCCAGAGTCCAGTAGTTAAAAGTGTTCTTAAAATGTAAAAGTCTGTTAGTTATATACTTAGTAGTATCTGTAAGGTGCATGTGTTGTATTAATCTGTTTATTTTCAAGTTCTAGAAGGAAATTGCCGCCAGTGAGCTTCCCCACTGTCTGCAATTTGGGGGGCGTGTCATAAACAGATAGCTAAGGGTTAATGTCTCTTTCACCTGAAACACCTGACCAGAGAACCAATCAGGAAACTGGATTTTTTCAACTTTGGGTGGAGGGAAGTGTGTCTCTAAGTCTTTTGTCTGCCTGCTTCTCTGAGCTTTGGAGAAGTACTTTTTATTTTCTAGTCTTCTGTTTCTAAGTGTAAGGACAAAGAGATCAGATAGTAAGTTCTATGGTTTCTTTTCTTTGGTATTTGCATGAATGTAAGTGCTGGAGTGCTTTGATTTGTATTCTTTTTGAATAAGGCTGTTTATTCAATATTCTTTTAAGCAATTGACCCTGTGTTGTATCATCTTAATACAGAGAGAGCATTTGTATTTTTTCTTTCTTTTTTATATAAAGCTTTCTTTTAAGACCTGTTGGAGTTTTTCTTTACTTCAGGGAAATTAAGTCTGTACTCACCAGGGAATTGGTGGGAGGAAGAAATCAGGGGAAAGCTGTGTGTTGGATTGCTAGCCTGATTTTGCATTTCCTCTGGGTGAAGAGGAAAGTGCTTTTGTTCCAGGATTGGGAACGGAGAGGGGGACTCACTCTGCGTAGTTCACAGAGCTTGTGTCTGTGTATCTCTCCAGGAGCACCTGGAGGGGGGAAGGGAATCAGGATTATTTCCCTTTGTTGAGACTCAAGGGATTTGGGTCTTGTGGTCCCCAGGGAAGGTTTTTCAGGGGGACCAGAGTGCCCCAAAACACTCTAATTTTTTGGGTGGTGGCAGCAGTACCAGGTCCAAGCTGGTAACTAAGCTTGGAGGTTTTCATGCTAACCCCCAAATTTTGGACGCTAAGGTCCAGAATCTGGGAATAAGGTTATGTCAGTCTGTTCTTTCATCCATCCCCCTATCCCAATTGCCTGTTGTTATCTGCCACAGTGGCTTACCTTGTCTTTAAACATTAAGATCGTGATCCTGAAATTTACAACACGCTGGTAGATTCTCACGCTGCCCTGTTGCTTTCAACAATGCTCCACACAGGTACAGGGATCTTCTTGGACATTCTAAATTGCACTATTAGGACCTTAGATTGTGAGCTGTACGGGACAGTGACTGTGGGTGACATCCTGGCCCCAATGAAGTTGGTAGGAATTTTACCATTGACTTCAAGGGACCAGGATTTCACCCTGTGTCTTTATTCACTATGTAAACTGCCACACACACCTATGCCTCTGGATACAAACATTAAATAGTAATCTCCACATATGCCTTTTGGCATAATGGTATGTAAAGTGCTTTGAAATCCTCTGATAGAGATGCAGAAGGTGTATGCAAACAGCATTTTGAGTTGTCGTGAGTGCGCAAGATGAGACAGTCCCCATAGACTTGTGATTTAATACAAATTCATTGAAATTATTACCATCTCCAAGATCTATTTTGCATGATTTTTTCAATCCCAGAGCATTCTGCACGTTTACAACACTGAGTGAATAAAACATGCCATCTCCTCACACTTAGTAACAAGTCTAGCATGCTCAGTAAATGGACATTTAATTTTAACCAAGATGTGAAAGGCAGCTATGACTTTGCATGTATTTAAATCTGTGACTATTGGCTAATTCCAATTAATCTGAAGCTCTAAGAAGTTTAACGTTCTGTCAGCTATAGAAAGATCATCCTCAGTAATATCATCCCTGAGCCAGGAAACCAAAATACTGGGTGTCACCAATTTTAATATTAGGATTGTGCCATAATGAAATACTCTTAAAATATGATAATTTAACTTTAGAAACTGTATCCATGTCAACAAAAGCCTGGTAAGTAGCTTTGAGGATCAAATTATGGGATAAGTGATCCAGTATAATCATAGTTTTTAACGTACTCATAAGAAATGGCCTAACACTTTTTCAGTTTCTCCATTTGAATCCCTTGCTGTACTTAAATCTAAACCCAACCCTTTTTTTTTTCAAGTTCTATTTCTACCATCAGCCAGGCATAAAGAACAAGGATTTTCATGGGTGGACACTGGTTTTATATGCCACTGGTTGATTTGTTGTAGTTCTTTTGCATTCTGTTTGATTCCATAAGACTTTCCTAATAGGGTTGCCACTTTTGTTTGGACATATTCCTGGAGATTTATTCACATGACATAATCTTTAATTAACAATTAATCTTTAATTCCTGGAGACTCCAGGCCAATCCTGAAGGGTTGGCAATCCTATCTGCTAGACAATCCTCTAAAAGGTGCTCAGATGTAACAGTAATGAGGACCATATAAAAACCTGCATTGGTAGTAGTAGTACAGACAGAGTGAGAGGCAAACCTTGCCCCGAAGATCTTATATTCTAAGTAGGCAAAACAAATAAAGGGTAGACGAGAAAATAGAGGCACCGAGAGTGACTTGCCCCAGGTCTCACAGCAGATCAGTGGTTGAGCCTAGAATAGAATCTAGGTTTCCAGACACCTGCCCCAGTATCCTGTCCTCTAGTGTTCTGGTTCTCAACTGGGGGACTGTGGCCCACTGGAGGTCCACAAGGAGGTTTCAGGGGGTCTGTCAAGGACAGGGCTTCAGCAGCAGGCAGTGGGGCTTGGGCTTCAACTCTGGGCGGTGGGGCTCGGACTCTGGCTTCAGCCCTGTGCAGTGGGGTTTGGGCTCAGGTTTCAGCCCATGTGGCGGGGCTCAGGGAGGGAAGGCCAGCTCCACCCCCTGACTCACCTCTGCAGGCCACTGGCCTCTCTGGGTTGCAGGGAGGAAGAAGGAAGGGGCACAACCAAAAATTGCAGCAGAGAGATCTCCCCCTGCCATCAGAAGGGATTGCCTCACAACCATTGTCTCCAGAAGCAGGCAGCAGCTAGCCAAGGAGAGGCACACTACTGCTCTACCCTGCTACATCAGTACTTTGGGGAGCAGGGCCAAATGGAAGGCAGAAATCTGGGGGAGGCACGTGAGGGACGTGACTCTGCAGCCCTCCTCCAGGTCACGTTTGGTTGGGGTCTGCAGGTTTGTCTATTTAAGTTTAGGGCTCCCCGGGTGAAAAAAGGTTAAGAACCAATGCTCTAGTGCACCTCCATTTTCACAGTCATTTACTGGTTTGCTCCTCTGGTAAACCAAATAACAAACAGCAGCTGGCATGCCAGATATTGCTAAGATTCAAGCTGCAGTGGCCTGGTAGCATAGCTGTATAATCAGGGGTTGTGTAACCTTTATATTTAAATGTTCCTAATTAATATTAAATTGATAAAGATCAGGGTGCCAAAACTCAGCTTAGTTTTCAGGGTTGAGTCTCTAGGTGGTTTACAGAACATTTATTTAGTAGAGGACCACTAAGCGGCACTTTGCATAATAAAATCAAAGTTTATAATTATTTAAGCAAATAGGTATTAAATTACCATTTACACAATACTACAGTTACACTCAAAGGATGACATAGTGTATGAATGGGTTGATCAGTCCACTGACCACAGAATGAAGTATAATCTTATATCCTGCAACCTAATGGTACCTTTTTGATGTTATTTAGATTTCTCCTGCAATTTAGCAAAACTACTCCTTTTATACTCCATTATAATACTAATTAACATTAAACTGCTCCTCATCATAATTATATTTATGTCACTTCTTTATATTATCTATTATTTAAATTAACATCTGTACCAATATCCTTCCCCTACTGTTATTTTAGATAGCATTTAAATAAAACTTTCCAAAATTGTCAAAACACTTATTAAAAACCTTGCTCAAACCAGTTATAACCGAAACACAGCAGCAACATAACCATGGGCCATGGCCTTGCTAACTTCAATTTTCTCACCTTACTGTCTCTAACGTCTCTTTAACTTTCTCACCCTAGCAACCCTAGCATACTTCTACACTTAAGCTAACTTTAGGCTGAAGTCTAATTCTACTCAACATAGGCTACAGTTGGAAATGAGATGGCACTAATGCTGAGCTCCATGGTTATGTTGAGCAGCAAGGTGGTATTAACTCAGCCAGCTCGTGGAGCTGACTACCAAAGGGAGTACCAGGAAAAACACAGAAAAACACTGATTTTCATCAATAGCAACTTCACTGACATTCATATCCAAAGTGTGTAAACACAGCAGTCTATACCTATAAGCTGTAAATTAAATAGCCATTGGATAATAGCATAGAAAGACAGTTGAAAAAAGGTTGATTGTGTTTCAAGGGAAATTTTGAGTAATTTAAAAAAAAATCTCTTGCCAAAAATGTTTTTGGGGGTCCAAAGAAAAATTAAAACTGAAGCCCCCAAATGTTTTAGCTTTTCCATTTTAATCCCTTTTTCTCCTTTTTCCCCTCCCCCCTCGCTTTTTTAGATACAGTTTTTTTAGATTTCAGTTTTGCCGTTTAGACCCCAAACATTTCAAATGAAAACTTTCCCCTGCAACATCTGCCTTTGAAAAACTATTTTTAGGAGAACATTTCAGACCAATTCTAGTAACAAGTTGATATTTGTGTCATGCCTTTTGGCATCTCAAGACCATGGGTTCCACGTCAAGACAGACTGTTCAGTACCAGTGACACTAACACAGTGCCCACTGTGGCTCTAACTCCTTAAACACGCCAGCTAACCGCACTGTTTACTAACTCCCTAGGCTTTTGCCAGTCTCAATATAGTCTTTAAACCTTCCCAGACCCTTTTAACATCAAGTAAGTTGACCTCTGTGATACAATACTTCTACTGTAATGTCACAGAAAATCCAAGTTCCTCTGTTCTAAAAGTATCAGACATATACCACAGGTCAGTTCCTTCTCAGATCTCACTCCTTTACCCAACAAGGCAATGCTGAGTCTGATCCTGTAATAAACTTATGTAGGCTTTATTAATTAAATGAAAATGAAGCAAGGGATAATTTCACCATGAGAACACTAAAATCACACACAGACAAAGACATTAATGTACATTAAAACTTCTGTTCAATGTAGCAACATCTTAGAGGTTCAGCTTCTGTGGCTTTATCCCAGCTGTGGCAGCTTGGGGTCCTTTACCTGGGAGACAGAGCCCTTGCCTCTCAGAATCCAGTCTCATAAAAATAATCTTGTTTCCTTCCACTAGGCAGCTTTTAACCAAATACTCTGCCACGTGACTGTTCTGACCCCAGGGTTCACAGATGCAAAAGTGTGGGGAAGGGGGTCCATGAGGTAATTTGTCAGTGAAGTCATTCCATGTGACTCATCCATGGGTGGGAGTTTCACCTTCTCCATTGTCTTGTAAACTGGCTTCTCATAGACTCATAGACTTTAGTGTCAGAAGGGACCAATATGATCATCTAGTCTGACCTCCTGCACAAAGCAGGCCACAGAATCCTACCCATCCACTTCTATAACAAACCCCAACCTATGTCTGAGTTATTGAAGTCTTCAAATTGTGGTTTGAAGACCTCAAGCTGCAGAGAATCCACCAGCAAGTGACCCATGCCCCACGCTGCAGAGGAAGGCAAAAAACCTCCAGGGCCTCTGCCAATCTGCCCTGGAGGAAAATTCCTTCTTGACCCCAAATATGGCGATCAGTTAAACCCTGAGAATGTGGGCAAGACTCACCAGCCAGCACTCAGGAAAGAATTCTCTGCAGTAACTCAGACCCCTTCCCATCTAACATCCCATCACAGACTGCTGAGCATACTTACCTGCTGATAATCAAAGATCAATTGCCAAAATTAAGCTATCCCATCATACCATCTCTTCCATAAACTTATCAAGCTTAGTCTTAAAGCCAGATATGTCTTTTGCCCCCACTACTCCCCTTGGAAGGCTGTTCCAGAACTTCACTCCTTTAATGGTTAGAAACCTTCGTCTAATTTCAAGTCTAAACTTCCTAGTGCCCAGTTTATACCCATTTGTTCTTGTGTCTACATTGGTACTCAGCTTAAATAATTCCTCTCCCTCCCTAATATTAATCCCTCTGATATATTTATAAAGAGCAAGCATATCCCCCCTCAACCTTCTTTTGCTTAGGCTAAACAAGCCAAGCTCTTTGAGTCTCCTTTCATAAGACAGATTTTCCATTCCTCGGATCATCCTAGTAGCCCGTCTCTGAGCCTGTTCCAGTTTGAATTCATCCTTCTTAAACATGGGAGACCAGAACTGCACACAGTATTCCAGATGAGGTCTCACCAGTGCCTTATATAAAGGTACTAACACGTCCTTATCTTTGCTGGAAATACCTCGCCTGATGCATCCTAAAACTGCATTAGCTTTTTTAACGGCCATATCACATTGGTGGCTCATAGTCATCCTGTGATCAACCAGTACTCCAAGGTCCTTCTCCTCCTCTGTTGCTTCCAACTGATGTGTCCTCAATTTATAACTAAAATTCTTATTATTAATCCCTAAATGCATGACCTTGCACTTTTCACTATTAAATTTCATCCTATTACTATTACTCTAGTTTACAAGGTCATCCAGATCTTCCTGTATGATATCCCGGTCCTTCTCTGTGTTAGCAATACCTCCCAGCTTTGTGTCATCCGCAAACTTTATTAGCACATTACCGCTTTTTGTGCCAAGGTCAGTAATAAAAAGGTTAAATAAGATTGGTCCCAAAACTGATCCTTGAGGAACTCCACTAGTAACCTCCTTCCAGCCTGACAGTTCACCCTTCAGTAAGACCCGTTGTAATCTCCCCTTTAACCAGTTCCTTATCCAACTTTCAATTTTCATATTCATCCCCATCTTTTCCAATTTAACTAATAATTCCCCATGTGGAACCATGTCAAAAGCCTTACTGAAATTGAGTTAAATTAGATCTACTGCATTTCCTTTGTCTAAATAATCTGTCACCTTCTCAAAGAAGGAGATCAGGTTGGTTTGGCACGATCTACCTTTTGTAAAACCATGTTGTAATTTGTCCCAATTACCATTGACCTCAATGTCCTTAACTACTTTCTCCTTCAAAATTTTTTCAAAGACATTACTTACTACAGATGTCAAACTAATAGGCCTATAGTTACTCGGATCACTTTTTTCCCCTTTCTTAAAGATAGGAACTATGTTAGCAATTCTCCAGTGGTACGGTACAACCCCTGAGTTTACCGATTCATTAAAAACTCTTGCAATTTCATGTGCCAGTTCCTTTAATATTCTTGGATGAAGATTGTCTGGGGCCTCCGATTTTCTCCCATTAAGCTGTTCAAGTTTGGCTTCTACCTCAGATGTGGTAATATCTACCTCCATATCCTCATTCCCATTTGTCATCCTTCCATTATCCCTAAGCTCCTCATTAGCCTTATTAAAGACTGAGGCAAAGTATTTATTTAGATATTGGGCCATGCCTAGGTTATCCTTAACCTCCATTCCATCCTCAGTGTTTAGCTGTCCCACTTCTTCTTTCTTTGTTTTCTTCTTATTTATATGGCTATAGAACCTTTTACTATTGGTTTTAATTCCCTTTGCATCCCTTCTACCTGATGTATTGAGAATCAAGGACTTTCCTCTGGACATGTTGCTTTTTAATGGGTATTAATTGACCACCCTCTCTCCTAAGGGGTGTATATCAATTTCTGGCAAGACTCAGCAATTATTAATGGCTCTTGTTATCATGTAGTGTGTCCCAGCCATGTGAGAGTTAGCTAACACAAATGTACACATGTTACTCTTTACATGAGCAATACAGAAATTAGCTCATCAGTATTGCAGTCATCAGGTCACCACCATTTAAGAAAGTCCAAGCACTACATAGTTTGCTGCAATTTTAACAGCTGAATTTTCATAACGTTCTACCAGCATTAAGCCTGATGGACTCTTAGTTAATACACAGGCCTAGAGTTTGCTTATGCCCCCAACACCACAGTAAGTAGAGCTGGTTGAATACTGGAGATGCAGAAGCTTCTGAAAACTTCTGTGTGGAAAGAAGAATCGTTCAGATGTGGAAAGGATGCTTTGTCCCCGGATCTCAGAAAACCAGTCTCAGAAAATCAGTTCAGTCCGATGTATTAATGAAACAGGAGAGTGCTGTAGTCATTGTAAGTGTTAAGTGCTCTTTTAATTCTAATCCTCTGTAAATGCTAGCTCATTTTCATTGTTATGCAATGTTGTTATTACAGTTCCTCAAAAAATGTCAATTGCTTTTCTTAGCAATATTTTTGTTCAAAAATATTCAATTTTATTGTCATTCCCCATGAATGTTTTCATCTATCTATTGTCCTTTTGTGGCCCCTATTATCATACTGTCTGAGACTTTCACAGTCTGGAATGTAAGGTAGGGAAGTGCTATTACCCCATTGTACAGATGGGGAACTGAGGCATAATCAGACTTAATGTAAGTCTACAGCTATGCTGCTGTAGCACCATAACACAGATGCTTCCTGCGCTGCTGGAAGGGGTTTTTAAATCTCCGTAGTTAACCCACCTCCCTGAGAGGGGTAGCTAGCTTGACAGAAGAATCCTTCTGTTGACATAAGTGCGTCTGCAGTGAGGGTTAGGTCTAATATTTATGCGTAGACCAGGCCAAAGGATATGTCTGCAATTAGAGATGTAACTGTCCAAGCTTGCCCAGAACTCCGGGGATGTTTTTGAGTGGCTAGCCCATGCTGCCATCATGTCACTGCTCTTGGTACCCAACGTAGCTAGATGAAAGCTAGCTGAGGCATGTCTAAACAGGCTGCAGTCACGTCTCTGCTTGCAGAATATACATACCCTAACTGACCTGCCCAAGGTAATACAGGAAGTCAGTAGCAGAGAAGGGAACTGAACCTAGCTTTTCTGAGTCCTAGGCTAGTGCCCTAGCTACTTACTCATCCTTCCTCCAGCCATGATTAAACACTGAATAAATTTAAGAAAACAGTCTGTGACAATTATCAGGGGGCCAGGGGATGTTTCTATTGAGAAAATGCTTTTTAATGGAAAAATGTTGACCTACCCTATTTGTTATATTTCAGCTGCAGGATTTTTTCCCTCTATGCAGCATACTTTGTATTTTATATGATGACTTTCATGAGACTCCTGTTGTTTTTCATGTACAGTGACTGATGCGGTGTGCGTGTGTGTGTGTGTATATCTATATATTGAAATAATTGTATGATATATTTTATCTTTTGAGAAATAGAATGTGAACAGATAATTAAAGACTGCCTAGCAAGGAACACACATCAGGGCACATATAAGGCATCATGTGCAACTTTATGTTTTGCATTTCTATGTAGCTATTTGTTTTACCGCTGTCCCATCATCATTATAACTTCAGAATCAAAACCTTCTCTGAGGCAGAGTGATTTGGGCATTTCTTAAATGGGCGGCACTTGAAAGCTGCTTTGAGGCTTTGAATGGCAGAAGTAGTCCCGGAGGAGATATATTAGTGAGCAGGTGAAGAGGCACAATGTGAATAATAAATTAAATTTACCATACAGCTCTGCAGCTTCCTCAGTTTATCATATGGATCTCATCAAGACTCATGTGGTAATAATAATCTATATTAAGTATCAGAGGGGTAGCCATATTAGTCTGAGTCTGTAAAAGCAGCAAAGAGTCCTGTGGCACCTAATAGATTACCAGATGTATTGGAGCATGAGCTTTTGTGGGTAAATACCTACTTCGTCGGATGCATGTATAATCTATATCTGCAACTATGATACTGACTTGTGGAAATATGTTATCACAAAGGGTGTTTAGAATGGGAAACTGCATCTCAACATTAATTAAGAAAAGTTTTATGACATCTACTTTATAGTTGATTTTTCTAAATGTCTTATATAGGTCATTTTTTTCCTGCTCTTTGGAACATGTTTTTCCTGTGCAAAGAGTGTTAGACTTCACTTGAGGAAATTTGACAGCCTACGATAAGCCAGAGGCAGGCATCACTATTAGAAAGAACATCATTTTGGAAATTTGAATATATTAGACAAGCCAGAGCGGGCAAAAAAAGCACATGTATAAATAGTGAAGGGATGGGTAAGATGAGGGATTGCATGGGAGATGGCACTGGAAATATTAAGGGTAGGTGAATAGCAGGACATTTTCACAGCTCTCTGCATCTTTTTCTTCTCTTGCATTAACTGTTAACACCTCAGCAGGATTCTTATGTTTTGACTGTAGTTGTCTTCAAATCTCATGTTGTCTGCAGGTCTCTTGCAATTACAGTTCCCCTTCTCTGCTTAATATTTCTTTCCAGAGCCTGCCTCTTGGCAAGACACGTGTGTCCAGTTGCAGGGGCCTGCTACAGCACAGGGGAGCAAAGCTATAAAGATCATTTGTTGGTTTCTGGCATAATCAGCAAATTAGGAGCCTGCTAGAATGGTATATACAAAGAACAGCGCTTGACAGATATCCCAGCAACACCTATTCAGCTCTCTGTCTCTGCTGCAGAAGGAACACCTCAGAAACAGTAAGACAGAATGATGGTCCATCCCACTTGATGAAAGAGGACCCCTGCAGTAAAATCATTTGTGTCTCCACCTTTTGTGTTCTGAATTTAAACACATCCCATTATCCCAGCTCCACTTGCATAGACTGCCCTTCTGCATAGCTGGCACTTATTAAAATTCAGCACTCTAAATAATTGTGTCACTTTATTTAGACATCCTCCCCTTTTCTTTTTTCATCCCACCAACTACAAAAATGTAGTTTGTTCTCCTACCCTCAAATAAACAAAGACATAAAAATCTAATCATCTGCTATAATTAATATTCCGCAGGGGCACTGGATGATTTGCTTTGACTAACAGGGCTAGAAACACTACAAAAGAAAAAAGACAAAAAAAAAAAAAAGACAAGGTATAAAATAAATGCCATGCAGTAGTTAACCTCATATCAGTTTTTGATTATCATGAGGCCAGTGTGTGATTAACTGTGAGCTACATGATAGCTTTTTTTAATAGATGCATTTCTGATCTCCACCAAACATGGCTCTTCATTATGCAAATAAGCACTGAGGTCTTTTTTGTTTATTTGTTTGTTTATATTTCAGCTAAATTAAAGAATATTTTGGCAGGAGCTGCATGTCTTCTAGCAGTCATATGCTCTTGATTAATCATGCATAATGGGCAGACAGCATGTGAGGTAAAGTAATTTCATACCAATCACTATCCATTATTTGAGATCACTTTGACACATTGCCTTGTCTGTCTCATCAGAGATCCTGAGGCCAGGAAGAGAAAGATCATTTGAATGTACGCTCCATGAACCAGCAGGCCATCACCGGCAAAAGCAAGAGCAGGACAATATAGGTGCTGTCTGGGGACAGAAGTTTGAGTTTTCTCTCCATTGCAAGAAATGGAAATTGATGAAGCCAGGACAGTTACACAAGCAGATTGTGACTGTATGATTGTTATTGTTATTATGGTTGTGTAACAGATTCATATCCTCAGTAGACCAGGCACAGATGGGTACTTGTAATACATACTCACCAGTGGATTACTCTGGTCAAAGGAAATTCTTCCTGAGTATCTGAGGCTCACAGCAGCTTGAATTCCAGACAAGCCGTCCCTTATACCAGAGCCATTCACCAGGGATTGAACTGGGGACTTCCAGAGCAAAATGTACACGCTACTATAGATGAGGTTGCAGGGGTGGTGCTGTGAGAGGATTGCAGGGGCTATAGCCACCTCAAATGTTGCCTTAGCCACCCTGTAGCAGCTACCTCTCTCTGTATGCCCAGCTCTGAAGGCAGAGTGGAGAGAGCGGCAGCTTCTGGTCAGTTGGCCAGCTTTGCAGGCAGTGCCACCACCAGCAGCAGCATAGGAGTTAGCCCAGGCAGGGGACCAGGGGCCCTGAAAGCAGCTCCCAGACCATGTCCACACCCAGTGGAGTGCACTGCCTATGGCAGGTGACGGATCTGGGTCTCCACACAACAGCCCTGACTGACCAGCTCTGAGCAGGGCTCCTGGGCCCCACGCCACCGAGTCGCTGCTCCCAGAGGGCTCTGCTAGGCCCGGAGCTGGGTCCCCCAACCCAGGCAGTTGTTATCCACTGCAAACAGTTAAAGGGTGGTGCAGAGCTAAGGAGCAGCTACAGCCGTAGCCCCAAGCCCCAACAGTAGCAGGAGGAGGAGACGGGGGCCTCTCATACAAGGGTTTATGTTTCAGGGTCTCATCTTACTACACTCCATACTGGGAAGAGACTGGTGCCACCCCTGTGGGATGTAACAGACTCTATATGCTCTATAGATTGGACACAGAAGGTGATCTGTAATGCACACTCATCACTCAGAAATCCCAGTCAGGATCAGAGTCCTGTTGTCCTGTGTAAACATTTGAGTCGGTTGAAACCTGGGGGACAAATATTGCGAAAAAATTAGGCCACATTTCACAGATTTTCTTCCAGCCCTTACAAACATACAGAGAAATGACAGTCTCTTCCCTGAAGATCCTGCAGTTTAATAAGGAGATTTTTAAAAGGGGAGAGTGGTGCTCAGCTCCCACTGACTTTCAGTGAGAGTTGAGTGACTTAGAAAATCACCTCCAGAATAAAGGCAAGACATAAAAAGTGGGTGCATCACACAATAGAGAGGGTAGTAGAAAGAAAGAGATGAAGGTATCAGTGATAGGAACCCATGGTTGTGTAGACACAGAAGCTACATGCATAATTTGTGTGTTCCCATTTATATCCATTCATATGCTGGATACTGCAGAAGGTCTATCAACATGCACACTCATTGGGAGATATTTCTTTCTTTCTCTTTCTTTTCACGAACACATAAAGTGGCAGTGCACTGGTGTGGTGTGTTGTTTATTGGCAATATGCTATGGAAAACCTTATCAGTTCCTGTTTTAGATTGTAACTACAGAGGCCCTTCCCTGCATACTTTAATTTACTATCCATACCCGAAAGAGATAAATACGGGAAGATTTGTTTTTCTGCACCAGCACATATCTTGAAGAAAAGTTTACTTGTTGCCATTTATACTTCAATGAACTATTAACCTTCTAGCTTTGGAAGGAGACACTAGAATCCACAGAACCCAGTTTGCCAGCTGCAGATCAGGAGCAATTTGTATAAAAAAAATAAAGTATTTAAAGAGAGATTGAGTGGGAACTAGCAGAGATGTGTCTGGCATTTCATAATCCTGCCATTGGCTAAACCGCCTCTGACAGTGTATCACAAGTGTAATCACATTAATGCAAAAAGCAAAAAATGTCAGAGAATACTGCAACTGCTTAGCTGAAGAATGGCAGGCAGCAGTGGTGTGGGGAGGAAAAAGTTTGACTTAAAAGAAGTCTTCTATGGATCCTCAGCACAACTTTGCAGAGATTTTCCTCACATATTTTAACAACATTTTCCCTCTTGGCCTGTTTTTAACCCCTTGTCCCAGAGGTGTGTGTAATGCAGGCAGAGTTGGTGTGGGGCTGGAGAATCAGACCATGCATTTTCCTATTTAAACAAAATAATCTTCTCATAAGCGAAGCCATGGATGGAGGAAGCAACGTTTGACAAGAGAACTTAGAGTCATCATATTTGCTGGAAATAGTCAATTTACTGATAAATATATCAAATAAAAAGTGAGGGTTTGGGTTGAAAAGCTGATAGTGAGACCAGAAGGAAATCTATCCCAGGAACGTAGTGGGAAAATACCTGCTTTTTGATGCACTCAGATCCATTCCAAAGGCAATACATTTATCTTCCAAACTATATTCATGAACTATCACCTTTTTCTTATATACCAGAAGGGTTATTATCTCTAGCAAAGTTAGGAGCATAAGAACATAGGAAATGCCATACTCCATCAGATCAGTGGTCCATCTAGGCTGGTATCTTATCTTCATTTGTGGCCACAATCACATCTCAAAGAAGGTGAAAGAAGCAAAGTTTAGTTGATAAAGGTAACTCTGTTGACATAATATATTTTGATTTTGTATAAC
This sequence comes from Gopherus evgoodei, assembly GCF_007399415.2. Taxonomy (NCBI): domain Eukaryota; kingdom Metazoa; phylum Chordata; order Testudines; family Testudinidae; genus Gopherus; species Gopherus evgoodei. Next base: position 285,184,961 of record NC_044323.1, on the reverse strand, counting down.
ATTTGACTTAGTCTGGCATGACATTCCAATAAAAATATTAACACTATACAAAAATCAATGTAGCCCATCTTAAATAGATTGAAAACCGGTTAGCTGATAAATCGCCTAAAATAACTGTATATGGGGAATCATCATCATGTTAGCTTGTTTCTAACTGGGTCTTGCTGGGATCTATTCTCACTATTCAATATTTCAGGTTCAAAATTATGAGGTCAAATGATCCCTTTCCAAATGTGCATAACTGGCTTTTGCTAACAATGTATTTTACGTCCTGAGCATTTTACCATGTTGAAATTTTAGCATTTATTCCTATTCTTTGTTTACTGTCTCTGAACCAATTTCTCTCACCCCATGACTATTTAGTTTCCGTAACAACATCTTGTGAGGGATATTTTCGTGGAGTTTTTGAAAGTCCCAATAATTTATCGGCTGGTTCACCTTCATACATCATTTTGTTAATACGCTCAAAATAGACTAGAGTGGCATGGTTGCCCTTGACAGAAGCTGCAGGAGAGAACCCTTCCCATAACTTGTTCATCCAGCTGCTTTAATTCAGCCATTTAATGTGGTACTGCAGTAAGGTCTTCTGGTTTGTAGATCCCAGGATTGCTCCACCTGATTTTAATGTTGTATCCTTTTTGTTAGCAGCTCAGCTGCTTTATCCTTAAGTTCCTTCCGAACTCTTGGGTGGCCTCCTGATGACTGGTAGGTTGGCACAGTATTGCAGCATCCTTGGAATAACAACACGGACACAAGATCAGTTTAATAGCAGAGCAACATCTACTTATTATTAGAAGAGAGTACAGAGCTTGCTCCTCTCCTGCTGCTCAGGCTGCTGGTATGAATAGGTTCACATCCTTCGCAAGGAAGGGAACACACACTTCAATTTCCTCTCAAAGCTACTTCCCCAGACAGGGCGCCATACTGTCTGGGAGGAGCCACACACTTTAGGAGAACACTCTCTCACTCAGCCAGCACAGTGACCCTGTTACAATGGCATTTGGGCTGGTAATTTGCAGCTCTTTAATGTATCAATTTGTTCAAGCATCCTCCTTCTTTGACAACTACATCTGGCTTGGAAGGATTAGACTTTTATCCAGGGGCAGTGATATCGAAGGCCAAGGCAGGCTAAGCCCCACCTGAGCCAGGCTGTGGCCCCACCCTCTGTCCCTCTCTACCCTTAAACCGGTGGGGGTGCTCAGCTCCAGCCAGTGGCCTGGAACTCAGGCCCTCTGTAGCCAGGGGCAGCCTGGGGTGGCATTTGAACCCGGTGAGGGAGTCGAGTCAGGTTGGGCCAGTGAGGCTGGCTCGGTGCTGGGGTTGGTGGCCCGGGGTGGCACTTGGGGGGACCAGTGGCTTGGACCAGCACTGCGGCCTGCCTGGGGCTTAGGGGGGGTGGGGTTCAGCTTGGCCCTGGGGCTGGCACAGTGCTGGGTGGGGAGTTGGCCACTCAGCTAGGCACTGGGGCTGGCCGGCATGGCTGCAGGAGGCAGGCCACATGCCTCTGGCCTAGGCAGTGGGGGAGCCACAGGGCTCCGGTGTACAGGGGGCAAGGCCTCAGGCAGAGGGGCGGGGCCAGTAGGCTAGCCTCCCCAAAGCAGGGGGTTTCACCCGCCAACCATGCTTTTATCAGTAGATGTCGATTTCAAGGTACACACACAAAACCAATAGAAATATTTCCATTAGTTACAATAGAAATTTACAGATAGGCAAAGTAGGAAAAATGCTGCTTGAGAACTTACTGAAGCCTGGTTTGAGGCTATTTCCTTTGTATGTTTTGACATGTGATGTTGACAGCTTGTGGTTTAATGGTTCTAAAGTGTGAACATTTTTGAATCTCAGTGTCTACTGTCATTAAATAATTATTGTCTGACACCACCCCACACACAGACACATTGTTTGAAACCCCACAATTTTGGGGACCTGTAAACATGTAAATTAATAAAAGTAGAAAAAATGCCTAAAATAAACATTGACATTTGATTTAGGAGGGGATAGGTCCTGCTTTGAGCAGGGGGTTGGACTGGATGACGTCCTGAGGTCCCTTCCAATCCTGATATTCTATGATTTTATGATTCTATCCATCAAAATTATTAAAAAAAAAAGTAAAGTTCTGTGATATTTTAGCATAGATGGAGCCTCTGATACCTCCTCCAGCACTATCACTGCAAGTCTGTACCTTGTGCAGTCATTTACGACAATACTTCTGTGGCAGTTATTCTATGCAGCTGGCAGGGCACATTGACATAAATTCATTATCTTTACATGAAGTATTTTTCCTTCCAAAGAAGAAGAGCAGAATCTAGCAGTTACTGTATCACGTCAGAATTGAATAGTCCTAGATTTTAGTTTTGACTCTGTCACTGACTCACTGTGTGACCATGGCTACATCATTTATCCTGTATTTGCCTCAATTCACCTATCTGTAAAATGGAATCGCATCTACTGGACTTTCCTCACATGATTTTTTGGTGAGGCTTTATTAACAATAGTAAATGACAGTGAGGTAAATCCCAAACCCCAGAACTTAGGAGGGGCATGGATCAGCGTTCATGTCACACTTCTAATCAGTACTCAACCCAAGCTGGGAAAGCTAATGATCCAACCAGCAGAACAAAATCCATGATGAATTCTGGTCATGTACGCTAAGAAGACCTGAAGCAGGAAATCTATTTATTCTATGTGCTTGAGTGGCTCCAGGAATAGCAGAGAGCCGTGTGCATGGACATTTTGGCAAGTGTAAGAGTAGTACACAGTTGTCAGCCTGACACCTCCATCTGTGTGAATACTATATATTGTAAGATGTCTAGTTTGGTTATTCCATCTCTTCCATTGTGAGCTGCTGCTGCTGTTGACTCAGAAACAGCCAGTCAGAGCTAATGACACATTTTGAAGTCACTGGCTGCTTTCTTGAAAGGGAAGGAATCTCTGTACCACTGACCCTATGAGGAGTAAAACCAAAGTGAATGGGAAAGCCAGAACAGCACAAGTGAAGATACACTAATAGGGCTTGAGCCTGCTACCATTCTAGTCAGGGAAGTTTTTATCACTAACCCAAGAGGTAACACTCTGGGTTCTAAGAGTTCTATAGATTCCTAATTAACCGACGTTAAAAAAGCAGCAGGGATTGGCTGTGTTTCTGTCTTGGTAGCTGTCATAAACAGATAGTTAAGGATTAATGTCTCTTTTACCTGTAAAGGGTTAACAAGCTCAGTGAACCTAGCTGACATCTGACCAAAGGACCAATCGGGAGACAAGATACTTTCAAATCTTGGTGGAGGGAAGCCTTTGTTTGTGTTTTTTGCTGGTCTCTGTTGCTCACAGCTTAAACCTGCTTTGTTTAACAAAAGACCCCCATTAAACCTAACGCCTCTCCCTTAGAAATCACCGCCAGTGGGGTTCCCTACTGTCTGCGATTTGGGGGGCGTGTCACAAACAGATAGTTAAGGGTTAATGTCTCTTTTACCTGTAAAGGGTTAACAAGCTCAGTGAACCCAGCTGACACTTGACCAAAGGACCAATCGGGAGATAAGATACTTTCAAATCTTGGTGGAGGGAAGCCTTTGTTTGTGTTTTTTGTTTGTGCTTTGTTCTCTCTGGGGTCTGAGAGGGACCAGACATGCTCTCCAATCTTTCTGAAAAAGTCTCTTCTATTCCATACTGTAAGTACTAGATAGCAGGCGGATTAGGCATTTGTTTGTTTTCTTTATTGAAAATGTGTATTTTGCTGGAAGGATTTTAACTCTGTTTGCTGTAACTTGTATACTTAGGTTGGGAGGGGGAGCCCTCTGGTCTAGGTGAAGCTGAAAGACCCTGTAACATTTTCCATCTTGATTTTACAGAGATAATTTTTACTTTTTTCTTTCTTTAATTAAAAGCTTTTCTTTTAAGAACCTGATTGATTTTTTTTATTCTTGTGTGAGACCCCAGGGGATGGGCTCTGGACTCACCAGGGATTGGTGGGGGGAAAAGAGAGAAGGGGAAGGGAAAGGTTAATTTCTCTCTGTGTTAGGATCACTGTCTCTCTGTCAAGGAGGGTCTGGGAGGGGGAGAGAGGCGGGGGAGGTGAATTTCCTCTCTGTTTTAAGATTCAAGGAGTTGAATCACAGTGATCTCCCAGTGTAACCCAGGGAGGGGAAAATCTGGGAGGAAGAAAGGAGTGGGGGAATGGTTTATTTCCCTTTGTTTTAAGACCCAGGGAGTTTGGGGCTTGAGTCCCCCAGGGAAGGTTTTGGGAGACAGAGAGTGTACCCGAACACTATATTTTGGGTTGGTGGCAGCGTGATAGTATCTAATCTAGGAATTAAGCTTAGAAGGGAACAGGCAGGTCCCCACTTTTTGGACGCTAAAGTTCAAAGTGGGAAAGGAGACCCTGACAGTAGCTAACTCTGTGGATTTTCAATGATCACTGCCAACTTGTTTATACCCTCAAAATAGACCCTTCTCTAAATGAAGAGAAATCATGTGCAGCGTCCCAAGAGGAAAGAGTGTCAGATGCTGATAGCCCTACTATCACTAGGTCTTCTACTCACCACTGAAGTGCCTCCTTCTGGCCACATCTGGGGATTAGCTCTGCCAGGCCAACACCCCTTCCTGAAGTTGCTCTCTGTCACTCACGCAGTCTTGCTTGCTTGGGACTTGACTGCTCCTGCTTTGTGTCTTGGCCCTCCTGTCAGGCTGCTGTGGTTTTCCCCTTTTAGGGGATGGGCTGCGTGCCCCAAAAGTCTCTTGGGACCCACTGTCCCAGGCAGTCTTTCCTTTCACCTGTTCCATTCTCCCAGTGGCTGGTAGGGGAACCCAGGTCTGCCCTCTACACTGGGTTCCAGCCCAGGAAGCCTACAACAAGCAGTCAAGATCTACATAATCCTCAACTGTAGTGCTGTATCCCTGGGCTACTTCCTCCTGGCTTGCCTTCTCTCATTCTGAAAGTGACTGTAATCTCCCTCTGCAGCACCCAACTGCTCTCAGCTACAGGGCCCCATCTGTTCCTCAACAGCTGAACCTCATCTCTAAATAGTCCTTGTTCCCTGGATCCTCCAGGTACAGCCTAAGTGGTTAATTAGCCGCCCTGGCCATCTTCAACACTTCAGGCTATGTGTGGGATGGACATCCCACCCCACCTACCCATGTTGAGAACTAGCGTATGCTGCTAGGAGTCCTACTGAAATCATTGGGACTACATGAGGATCCAGCATGAGTAAAGTATCAGAATCTGGCCCAGAGAGTGAGCGTGATAGATAGTCTTCAGGGTGCCAAAGTTCTTGAAGTGCACATGCCATGAACAGATGGGACAGTTCACAAAGTCACAAATCTTTGCTGTTATCTGGCTGTTTTACAGACTCAGCCACGTGAGTGTGATTTTGACAGTGCAGCTTCCACTCCTAACAGAAGCCGGAGTCAGAATGGAAAGTACCCATCACAATTCTGCTGTGCTATACCATGCCACTGGAAAATCTAAAACTAAGAATTACATCTCTTCTGTCTGAAGTAACGCCTCTAGTCATTGTTGTTTGCTGGGCCCTTGTGTCAGTTTGTGCAAAATGATAAGACTTGCACAAACCGTGAACATGGGAAAATTGGATCCATACTGCTCTCCATAGGCAAATATTCATGAGAAGCACAAAGGGAAATGCATTGATAGGTAGAACTTTAACTGAAGTTTGTGCAGTAAGGTAGTGTTATTAACTCCAGTTTAAAGCTAGAGAAGCTGACACATAATTGGGAATCAACCTAGATTTCCTGAGTTTTAGTTCTGCACTCTGACCACAGGAGAAAATAGGTCTGAGAGAAAACTCTGAAGAAGTGGTGAATATTAAATGATGGTTCACAATGCAGTCCCCATTAATGAAATAATCTGAATGATCCAGCAACTTTCCTTATGGAAAACAACCCCTGAGATGAATTCCATTTGAGAAGAGAATGTAATGAAAAGAGTACAAGTAGATGCACCCTGGGAATATATAGAATTGCACAAGTCTTAATTTTCTATATGGTCCCTAGATAGTATGGAGATATGTACCTTAGACATGCAGATTGCTTGATAGAAATACATAGAAAACCCATGGGCCAGATTCTGAAGAAATCAGTGGAGCCCTGCTGAAGTCAAGAATAGCAATGTTTACTAATTCACATCAGCTGAAGAGCTGGTTTTATATTTTCATTCTGGATTTAGTTTCCTTCTTTCATACACGATCTTAGTTTCATGTTGACTGGTTTCCCATAGCAGTCATAATGTGTAACTAATTTGGATAGCAATTACCTGACCCAATTTTTTGTAGTAATTATCTGGTTGAGTAACCCATCAGAAGCAAGCAGTGGATATTTTAACTTCTACATGTCTTGAATATTTCTTGTTTTGTTAGAGCAAGGTAAAAAGCAACACTTTTAAGATAAAGATCAAATATTTCATCTAGCAGGGAATACATTTTTAAGAGTCAAGGTTTTAGCCAAGTTATTAAGAGCAACCTTCAGCATAACATTATTTTCATATAACTTGATTTGTACCTGGCATCAGCACCTTCTTGCAGCATCTTTTTCTTTTAGGGATCTCACTTTCTACTTTTCTAAGCTTTTTCCTATTACACAAGGCTGATATTCATTATCTAATAGATTAAATGTGAGATGAGCCTTTATTAGAATTTTATATGTCAAAAACATTCCATCAAAACTATTTTTGATGGAGAATTGGGGTTTTGACAAAACAAAATTCCTGACAGAAAATGTCTGCTTTCCTCATTTTTCGTTTTTGTTTTTCACTGATAAACCAAAAACACTAAAAATGAACATTTTTAGCAGTTTTTGATTGAAAATGTTTGCAGTTGCCAAAAAAAGAAAAAGTATTTGGTTTTCATTTTTTTTGACAAACAAATTGAGAAAGAAATAATGTTCTGACCAGCTCTGCTCTTTATACTAAGTGGACATTTATACTTTAGGATATGTAAGTTACCAACAGTAACCATAGTGCTTGACAAGACAAAGCAGTTTACAATCATTTTACCAAGTTTTTCTTTTGACACAGAGGCAAATTAGTTCAAATGGTAGCACGCTTGCTTCACATGTGAGAGGCAGTGGAATCAATGCCTGCATTCTCCAGTAGGTTATGCAGGGGGAGGGATTGCTCAGTGGTTTCAGCATCAATCTGCTAAACCCAGAGTTATGTATTCAGTCCTTGAGGGGGCCATTTAGGAAACTGGGGTAAAAATCTGTCTAGGGATTAGTCCTGCTTTGAGCAGGGGGTTGGACTAGATCACCTCCTGAAGTCCCTTCCAACTTTATAATATATTTAGTTGATCTTTCTCCTACAACTATGTGTTCTACTTAAAGAGTTACTTATATGTCTCTCTATCTTAACATTCATACAGTGTGATTTATTACGGAAGCCAAATACATTACTGTGGTAACTGCAAAAAGCCCCAAGGTAAGATATGTGTGTGTGACATCTGTTGGGAAATTTTGCTATCTGTGAACTTTTGAATGTTAGCCATCTCCAGGACAGACAAACAATGTAATTGAGATGCAGTACCCTGAGCCAAATCAGAATGTTTGCAAGTGATTAGAAGACAATTTGTTTTGAAACTGTGGGTTTAAATTTGTTTTGAAACTGTGGGTTTAAGCATCTTGAGTCTAAACCTGCATGATGATGAGTACTATCAACTCACTGAACATCAACGAGAATTAAGAATGCTCAGCAATTTATAGGACTGCGGGCCCATACTGGGTATTTGGCACCTCAAGATAATCTCTGAAATAAAGCCACATCTTCTGAGTGTGTATTCATTAGTGCTGTCTAAACTTTTCTTACCAGCCCTGTGGCATGTGTTGTTCTGTACAAGTCATGCGGTTTGTTTTCTTTGGGCTGCACCTTTAAACTTTAGAAATCTGCTAGTGACAGCTGCCATTTTGTGTTCATTGCTGATGAAGCTTGCTACAAGTGAGAAACATGCTGCTCTCTGACGCACAAAGGAGTTACTTTTACTCTCTCTTCTTTTGTGACATCCCTTCCTCTAAAGTAAAGCAATTCTGACTGATTGCCCAGTATATGTCTGCTGTTTGTTCGTGGAATGCACGACGCACCCAAACTGCAATATGCAGCAAGCATAAGCCATATGTAAGCTTTGGATTGCTTTGAGAGAAAGTTAAAACAATGGTGATTACCGTATATACTCGTTCATAAGCCGAATTTTTTTAGTAAAAGAGTGAAGCACCAGAGAAGGGGGTCGGCTTATGAAGAGTATAGAGAGGGAGAGGTGGGACACTGCCCCCAACAGAGGGGGCAAGGAGGGGCAGCATAGCCAGCAGAGACTGAAGGGAAGAGGAGGGGCCAGAGTCTCTCCCCCCAGGCTCCAAAGCAGCTGCAGCTCTGGGCTGGCAGGCTGCAGCCATGCCCCTTGGCCCCGCCTCCCAGAGCAGGCTGTGGCCATGCCGCCCGGCCTCCCGGAGCACGCTGCGGTTGTGCCGCCCGGCCCAGCCTTCTGCAACATGCTTCGGCCATGCCACCCTGTCTGGGTCAGCGGAGCAGGCAGCGGCCATGCTGCCCAGCCTGCCGGAGCAGCTCCAGCTAGGCCAGAGACATCCTCCCCTGGCCCTCTCCAGCTAAGGTGGGAAGGGATGGATGGGGAGAGTGTGGGGGTCCCGGGCTAGGGGCGGGGTCATATGGGGGGTGGTCAGAGGGGTTACTCCCCTGACCCCTAGCTTCTTCCCCCAAAAAACATTTCCCCGCCAGTTGCTGTCCTGACCCATCAGGGTAAGCAGCTGGCGTGCCAGGACACTTTGTTTACTTAGGTTTACCTCCATTCCTCAGGGCTGCCCAGAGGATTCAGGGGGCCTGGAGCAAAGCAATTTCAGGGGCCCCTTCCATAAAAAATTGCAATACTATATTCTCATGGGGGCCTCTATAGGGCTCAGGGCAAATTGCCCCACTTGCTCCCTGCCCATGGACGGCCCTGGGAAAAATAAACCTTCCGCATCTCAGCACAAACCCAGTTTTGAGAAAACTTCTTTACAAGGTATCACTGGTTCTCAGCATCGGCTAGTGCTAAAAGGCACTAAAGCTCATTAAAAGGGTTGGACAAATATTTTCCGTCAACTTTTTTTGGATCGAAAACTAGAGGTTTTTAAAAAGCAGAAAAAAATCATGGACAATGTCTGCTTTCCTTCAAAATTTCTTGTGGTTTTTTTAATTGAAAAGCTGAAATTAGTCTGCCAAAACCTGAATATGGTTTGGGGGTTCAGAAGTGTGTGGCCAAATATTTGCTGCTTGCTGTATTTGATTGTTTAAAGAAACAATAAAAAAAAATCTGCTTAAAAAAAATCCAAAACTTTTGAACCACCTCAGCTTGTGACCAAACACCTGAGCCCATCCAGTCAGATATTTTTACAGGTTTCTGATACTCTGCTGGCTTTATTTAGGTTAGAACAGAACAGCTGTACTGGGTCAAACTAAAGGTCCTTCCAGCCCACTATCCTGTCTACTGACAATGGACAATGCCAAGTGCCCCAGAGGGAGTGAACCTAACAGGTAATGATCAAGTGATCTCTCTCCTGCCATCCATCTCCACCCTCTGACAAACAGAGGCTAGGGACACCATTCTTTACCCATTCTGGCTAATAGCCATTAATGGATGTAACCTCCATGCATTTATCTGTTTCCTAGAGACTGGCTTCATGGGGTCCCTCACAAACTGAAGATGGTTACTGTGGATTTGTCTTTAGTATAGCTTATGTACATACTCCACGAACTGAGCATTTGAGTTTGTTTCAGAATCTGGGATGAGCCTATGTTGTGAAAACTGAAATGCTCAAAATAGCACATGCATGTGAATGGACACATGGTGCTAAAATTAAATTAACCCAGGGGTTCTCAAACTGTGAGTTGGGACCCCTTGGGGGGTCACGAGATTATTTCTGGGGGTTGCGAGCTGTCAGCCTCCACCTCAAACCCCGCTTTGCCTCCAGCATTTATAATAGTATTAAATATATTAAAAAGTGTTTTCAATTTTTAAGGGGAGGAGGTCACACTCAAAGATTTGCTATGTGAAAGGGGTCACCAGGACAAAAGTTTGAGAACCACTGAATTAACCCCTCTGAAGCCTCAGGGAATGCAAGGGAGAGGTCTCCCTTGGTAGGGTTGGGAAGGAGGTAGGTGGTGTAAGATATTGCTCTTCTCATGTGATCCCTCCCCCAGTGGCTAATTTTAAATGAAGCTACCCTCCCCTGACATGAATCTCCCTATGGCACTGAAATTAAATATAGACTATAATTTGGCATTTGAGAAGAGAAAGGAATGGTAGCCCTAAGGGAAAAGCTAACAGCTTGGCTCTTCTGCAAGCCTCAAACTGCTGAATGAGCTTTAGGGTAGGGAAGGCTGTACCTCCTAAACAGCCCAGCTCTGCCCCCTATTCGACCTCCACCCACTTCCTGCCCCCCAATTGTGTCCCCCCTCAGAATCCCCAACCCATCCTGCTCCTTGTCCCTTTACCGTCCCCCAGAGACCCCACCCCCCACCACCACCCCAGGACCCCACCTCTGCTCCCTGTCCCCTGATTGCTCCGACCCCTATCCACCCCCTTGCTGATTCCTGACAGACCCCTGGAATGCCCACCATCCAATCCCCCCCATTCCCTGTCCCCTGATCGTCCCCCCCAACCTCTGCTCCCTCCCTGTCCCCGGGACTCTCTGCGCCTTATCCAACCCCCCCAGCCCCAGCCCCTGCCTCTTACCCCTGGCTCCCCCCTTGCCCAGAGCCTCAGCGCGTCGCATCCAGGAGCGTCCCTGAACAGCAGTGCAGCATGGCTCCGATTGGGCCTGAGCTCCTTCCCGCTCAGAGCCGCATGGTAGGGGGGCGGGGCTGTGAGCTCCATCGTGGCCTGAGTTCCCTCCACTTGGCGTGGAGCTCGCAGCACCGCTCTGAGTGGGGCAGACCTCAGGAGCCCTGCCAGAGCCCCGCTGCAGCTGTTCAGGGATGCTCCTGGATGTGCTGAGGCTCCGGGTGAGGGGCAGAGGCGGGGTCTGGCTGGGGCCGGGGTCCCTTGTCGGTCTCATCTGTGACCCATTGGTCCCCTGAACCCATAACCTGAGCCACATCAAAAATCTTTCTGTTTACAGCAGAGAGGAGCGGACAGGGAACTGTAGACGGGAATCTGCGAGAGTTTGACAGAGGGAAGCTTACAATGGTGAGGAGGACCCGCAACACCTGTGCCAGCACTGCTTCTGTCTCCTCCACCTGCGCCTGTAGCCAGACAGAGCACCAAAGCATGGATGCTTTTACCCAGATTCTGGTGTGGGCTTGCAAAGACTGTAATTTGCAATTTCCACTTACTGATATCCAGGCTGGGGGTGGCATCCAATGTGAAAGGTGCCTGCTGGTGGAATCTCTCAGGCAGCAGGTGGGAGAGCTACAGGAGGAGGTGGCCAGGCTGAGGAACATCTATGTCCATGAGCAATTCCTGGACAGTATTCATGTGGAGACAGCTGATGGTGCTGTCCCAGTTGACAGGACTACCGACACACCAGTGTGATACTGTTGCAAAAAAAGCAAACATGATTCTGGGATGCATTAACAGGTGTGTTGTAAACAAGACACGAGAAGTCATTCTTCCGCTTTACTCTGCGCTGGTTAGGCCTCAACTGGAGTATTGTGTCCAGTTCTGGGCACCGCATTTCAAGAAAGATGTGGAGAAATTGGAAAGGGTCCAGAGAAGAGCAACAAGAATGATTAAAGGTCTTGAGAACATGACCTATGAAGGAAGGCTGAAAGAATTGGGTTTATTTAGTTTGGAAAAGAGAAGACTGAGAGGGGACCTGATATCAGTTTTCAGGTATCTAAAAGGGTGTCATCAGGAGGAGGGAGAAAACTTGTTCACCTTAGCCTCCAATGATAGAACAAGAAGCAATGGGCTTAAACTGCAGCAAGGGAGATTTAGGTTGGACATTAGGAAAAAGTTCCTAACTGTCAGGGTAGTTAAACACTGGAATAGATTGCCTAGGGAAGTTGTAGAATCTCCATCGCTGGAGATATTTAAGAGTAGGTTAGATAAATGTCTATTAGGGATGGTTTAGACAGTATTTGGTCCTGCCATGAGGGCAGGGGACTGGACTCGATGACCTCTCGAGGTCCCTTCCAGTCCTAGAGTCTATGAGTCTATGAGTCTATTTTAAATAACATCACTTTAACACTTATGTTGGCAGGTCAACCGCTCAAGTCTCAGGAAATTCCACAGTGAAGGGCTGGGGGAGGGATAGCTCAGTGGCCTGCTAAACCCAGAGTTGTGAGCTCAATCCTTGAGGGGGCCACCTAGAGATTTGGTCCTACTAGTAAAGGCAGTGGGCTGGACTCAATAACCCTTCAGGGCCCCTTCCAGCTCCATGGGGTAGGCATACCTCTCTCTATATATATTAACGTTGGTCCCACGACATTCTTTGGAGAGACAGTATGTAGAGTTAGTATGAGGCAGGGAAAATGGTGTTTCAAAGCCATCACATGGTATTCTTTGCATCAATCTTCATGGCTGAGGATGTGAGGAAGACTCCCACACCTGAGCCATTCTTTTTAGGTGATAAATCTGAGGAACTGTCCCAGATTGAGGTGTCATTAGAAGAGGTTTGGAATAAACAATAATAAGTCACCAAAACCAGATGGTATTCACCCAAGAATTTTGAAGGAACTCAAATGTGAAATTGCAGAACTACTAACTGTGGTATGTAAACAATCATTTAAATCAGCTTCTATACCAGATGACCGGAGGATAGCTAATGTGACACAAATTTCTTAAAAGGGCTCCAGAGGTGATCCCAGAAATTACAGGTCAGTTAGTCTAACTTCAGTTTCAGGGAAAATGGTTGAAACAATATTAAAGAACAGAATTCTTAGAAACACAGATGAACATAATTTGTTGGGGAAGAGTTAACATGGTTCTTGTAAAGGGAAATCATGCCTCACAAATCTACTAGAATTCTTTGAGGAGGTCAATAAGCATGTGGATGGGGGTGATCTAGTGGATATAGTGTACTTAGATTTTCAGAAAGTCTTTGACACAGTCCCTCACCAAATTCTCTTAAGAAAAGTATGCTGTCATGGGATAAGAGGGAAGGTCATTTTATGGATCAGTAACTGGTTAAAGACAGGAAACAAATGCTAGGAATAAATGGTCAGTTTTCAGAATGGACAGAAGTAAATAGTGGTGTCCTCCGGGGGTCTCTATGGGACCAATACTGGTCAACATATTCATAAATGATCTGGAAACGGGGTAAACAGTGAGGTGGCAAAATTTGCAGATGATACAAAACTACACAAGATAGCTAAGGCCAGAGCAGACTGTGAAGAATTACAAAGGGATCTCACAAATCTGGGTGATGGCAACAAAATGGCAGATGAAATTCAATGTTGATAAATGCAAAGTAATGTACATTGGAAAACATAAATCCATGGTACGCCCACATCTTGCATACTGCATGCAGATCAGGTTGCCTCATCTCAAAAAAGATATATTGGAATTGGAAAAGATACAGAAAAAGGCAAGAAAAATGATGAAGGGTATGCAACAGCTTCCATATGAGGAGAAATTAATAAGACTGGGATTTATCAGCTTGGAAAAGAGATGAATAAGGGAGGATATGATAGAGGTCTATAAAATAATGACTGGTGTTGAAAAAGTAAATAGGGAAGTGTTATGTACTCCTTCTCCTAACATAAGAACTAGGGGGCACCAAATGAAATTAGTAGGCAGCAGGTTTAAAACAAACAAAAGGAAGTATTTCTTCACAGAACACACAGTCAACCCATGGAACTCTTTGCCAGAGGATGTTGTGAAGAACTATAACAGGATTCAAAAAAGAACTAGATAAGTTCATGGAGTATAGGTCCATCAATAGCTATGAGCCAGCATGGGTAGGGCTGCAAAACCATGCTCTGATGTGTCCCTAGCCTCCGTTTGCCAGAAGTTGGGAATGAGCAACAGAGAATGGATCACTGGATGATTGCCTGTTCTGTTCATTCCCTCTTAAGCACTTGGCATTGACCACTGTCAGAAGATAGGATACTGGGCTAAATGGACCGTTGGTCTGACTCAATATGGTCCTTCTTCTGTATGATTCTCATCTCACACTGGTGTCTTTCATGGAGTTGCTCATGGTTTAAATCAGAGTGAGAGCTGCCTCAGGCCCCTGAAGAAACAAGAAAGCAACTCCAGATGGTGGGGGCTAGCATGGGAAAGAGATTTACCATTCATTATGGATAGGAAAGAAGGGAGGAGGCAGATTTTCCAGGAGGCAAGAGGAATGTTGGGGTTCCCTAATCAAGCTCTGCCCATGATCAGTAGTGAAAGGATTGAAAACCTTACCATTAAAAGTGCAGTTCTGCTCTGAAAAAAGACTATGTGAATGTCTTACACTAGCAGATCTGTTCCTTTGTGTAGTCAGTCATATCTTCTGACTCCAATCTCAAACGTATTAGTACTTGGCACTTTTGCATTGCCTTTCATGCAGAGCTCTCACGCTGCTTTGCAAACATTTATAGTAATAATCACCTCTGTGCACAAAACCAGCATGAGGCTTGTGTGCCCCTTGGACCCTCATACCACTGCTGTGATATAGGTCAACTTCATTGGCCCTATTTCTTGGGGAAAGAATCTTAGGAACAGAAAGGTTATGTGACTTGCTTAAAGTTAGTCAGCGGAAAAACTGGGAATAGAACTGAGATCTCCAGTTTACCATTAAATCATCCTTCCCTATTGTCCAGGCCTTTCAGGAAGCCCATGAAGATTTCAGAGGAGGAGTAATCCCATTTCCAGCACAGTATAGGTGTACAATCCTATACACTAATAGGTTTTGTAAACTCTTATGCTATCTCTCTAATAGGCCCAGGGTGGATTTCACTTGATCCTGACTGATTTAATTTGTCCAAACCCTCTTCTGCTATTTCTATATTAATCTTATTCCCTGAGGTCTCCATTTACTTACTGTCTCTTAGTGTGTGTCTACACTCCAGCTGGGAGTGTCCCACAGCCCAGGTAGACAGGAATTTGAGCTAGTATGCTAAAAAAATTAGTTGTGTGGATGTAGCATGTGCCGAGGCACAGACTAGCCACCCAAGTTCAGAGCCAGGGGGTGCCGTACTTGGGAGGCTAGCCCATTCCAGTGCCCACGCCATAACATACATGATCTTATTTTTAGCCCACTAGTTCAAGTAGAACTAGAACATGTCTATTTACCAGGGTAGAGAGGCATGTTCTCAGCTGCAGTGTAGACGTGCCCTGGCGGATATTGTACCACTCTTTAATGAGAAAAGAAACCAAAAATCCCATCTAAATTGGTATCTTGTGTTCTTTTTCTTCTCTTCTTTCTTCAGTTTCAATTACTTTAGATAAAGTGACCTCTGCTTTAACCTGATGTAAATATACTTTTGCTTTTCTTCCAAAGCCAACACATATTCTACTGTATTAAACATGTAATTTGTTCGGTAGTGTGCAGTAAAATCCCCACACTGGTTAAAAGGGATAGGAGAATGTACACACAAGCCTGACTAAACATAGCAGCATGTCCCCCCCCCATTCTGTTTAAATATTTTAAAGAGTTTCCCTGGGACATTTTGAAATGAAATAAGTTATAAAAATGGGTAAGGGCTATACATTATAAATCACCACATAGAAACCATGGGAAATAAAAGGCAGAAATATCTGCAATTCATATCCATGCATATGAAGAGGGAACGAGTGAATTGCTGTTTTATATCTTCACTGAGGAGACCAGCTTCATTAGCTGAGACCCTGTTACTGGGGCAGCAGAAGAGTAAACTACTTAAACTGAATGGAGGCCAGAGTTTCAAAACAAAGATATACAGTATGTGGAGTGGGCTTTCCCAACTGCTCAGTGTTAGTGGCCTAACTGTACCTATTGAAGTCAATGCTTAACTTTCACTGGGATATATGTATAGTGACCTTGAAAGGTCATTGAGTCTAGTTCTATCCTCTGCCTTCACATCAGGACCGAGTACTGTCACTGACAGACTTTTGCTCCAGATGCCTAAATGGCCCCCTCAAGGATTGAACTCACAACTCTCAGTTTAAGCAAACCAATATTCAGACCACTGAGCTATCCCTCTCCACAGCTTCCATATTAGTAAACATTTTGAAAATCCCACTCCTAGTGCTGATCGACACTATAAGGATAATAATATATAGCTAGAAAAATAATAGTGTGGTATAAAGGCTTCGCTGATCTAAAATTGAGATGGCTGAGTGAAAAACCCAGCTATGCAATTCTTGTCCAAAGAAATGACAAGAAAACCTTTATCCTATACCAAACCATCTTGTTTTCTGTAAGAACAATCATATAGGAATCAGAACCAACAGAGCTCTGACTCATTGCAATCAATGCAAAGACTTCAAGGGTCTGGATCACATCCTTACTGCATATACAGTGAAGGAGGCAAGAGGCTTCTTAGGTGAGCTGGCAAGTAACACGTACCCATGATCAAAGAACACTGAGAGTGGGTCCTACACCTTCTTAGATCCTAACAGTGGACAATTCTGAACAATATATATAGTTTCATGTATGTAAGAGAATTTCCATGCTCAGCTTCACTGTCATGAGTGAAGTTTGGAAAAGTCAAACCAGTGGGTCAACATTGCTTTTAATCTAAGGATAAAAATAATATGTTATAATTGATTGATTATTGGTCTTTCTTAATTTAAAATAAGTAAAGACATGGACACATTTAATTTGAATTTGATTCTTACTAGCTGCTGAATTTCAGAAGCTACTGGATGTGTGATTGATAGATAGACAGATCAGTGGCTTTCAAACTTTTTATAGTGGTAACCGCTTTTACACAGCAAGCCTCTGAGTGTAACCCCTCTTATAGGTTAAAATGGAGGGTGGGGTAATTTATTTTAATGGGGTCTCAGGGCTGTTAGCCCCATGGAGCTGACAGTTTGCGACCCCAAAGTAACCACCTTCCGACCCCCAGTCCGAGAACCCCTGAGATAGATAGGCCTTAAACCTCATGGATTAGAGGACCTGATTCCCCATCACTATGGTACTCTGCAGTCATGTGGGATAAGACTGGTTCTGTCCACGCTCACTCATACCCATATTGCCTGTGATAACATGAAAGGCAGGTTCAGAAAGGGTGCTTATTACATTCTGGGCACATACATTTCTATCAGCGGAAGTGCAGGAATCTTGTTCAGAAGAGATACCAGCTCCAGTTCCTTTTCCTTCCTCCTCTAGTAAAGGCAGCAACTGATCATCACCATTTCAAAGTCTCGGCTTTGGTTCAATGTACAACAAGCTCTTATCTTGTTACTTCTCCACTTCTCACCTCCCCCACCACTCCTGTTGTATTGACTCTCCTTTCATCATGTTCTCTCTTGTCCTGCCATGTGAGCTGCATGGGGAAATCTCGTCAGAGCAAATCAATGGCTCAGCTGAGCTATTGATTCACTCTGAAAACACCCTCTCATGCTGAGCCAGCTGTTTCACATGAAGAAAGCAAAGTAATGTCAAAGAGACCAAAAGAAGATACAGAGGAAAATGGAAGAAGTTTCAGAACAAAAGACTCTGGGAACAACTGGAGATGAACCTAATACGGATCGAAACTCTCCCGAAATTTGGAAGCATTTGGTACCAAAATTGGAGACCTGACTTTCATCACCTCATGTTTTGATTACTGCCACATCCTTCTCTCGGGCTTTGATAAATGCAACCTCATCCCCACTCATTTCTATTCTGAATGCTGCTGCAAAGATCATTCTCATAACCCATCACTTTGACCATGTCATCCCTCTCCTTGAATCCCTCTGTTGGCTTCCCCTTCTCTATTGCATCAGACATGAGCTTGATGATTCTGTATGGCTTATCCCTACCCTACCTATTATTCCTTGTTCACTGCTGAAATGTTGACTCCCACCTCTGACCTGCCCACGGTACCAGGCTCTAACACCTGCTGGTTACATTTGGAAACAAGCATTTTGTGCTTTCTCTCATGCTGCCCCTCATGCATGGGAGGAGCTCATTATTGCCATTATATCTAGTTCATTATTCTCCTTCCAATCCTTCCCTAAAACTTTCTTCATCCTGATGCTTATTATAGACTATCAGGGATGGAAGGGACCTCAGGAGGTCATCTAGTCCAACCCCCTGCTCAAAGCAGGACCAATCCCCAAATAAATAAGATGGAGAATATTTAAGTGAATGGTGCACTGATACCACTTCTGATGATGCTGACCCATATTGTCCCATTGTTTCATTGTACTTCCCCATCTGTCTGTAGCCATCTGTTGTCTCTTGACTTATGCTTACACTGTAAACATTTTGGGGCACAGACTGTTTGTTTTTTGTTCTGGGATTGTACAGCTCTTAGCACAATGGGGTTTTGGTCCATGACTAGTGCTCCTAGGTACTATTGCAAAAATGATGAGGATAATAGTAATTGACTGGGTCTATTCTAAAATAGGTCTAAGTCCTTGATATTCAGATCCAAACTCTCCTGAAGTTCAAGACAGTTTGACCTAATAACAGCATTTGGAAAACAAATAGGAGCAACATAGTGCCTACCATTGTCCAACGGTGCGTATGGAAGCTAGGAAGATGGAGGGCTGGATTCCACTCCCATCTCTGCCACTGACGCGTATTCTTGAGACAGGTCACATAGGCTCTGATTATTCAAAGGGACCTCTAATTTTTTGGGTGTTCAAATTATAGACAGGGAGGGGAGCTAATTTTCAAGGGTGTGGAGCACCCACAGTTCTCATGGCCCTCAGCTGGATATATGGATGCTCAGAATCACTAAAAATTTAGTCACCAGGAGTCTAAAGCTGGCACCTGAAATAAGAAGGAACTTTTTGAAAATGAGGATCTGAAAGCCTTAGTTCACCATTTAAAAAACAACCACCACAAAACCCTGGATAATACTTGTCCATCTCTCGCTATTGTTGTTACAGAATATATAACAGCTCTGAAAAGTAATGCTACAGCAACATTGGCAGCTGCTCCTGGAAGCTGCAGACATATCTGAGATAATAATTCAGTCTAAGAAGAAGCCTTAAGATACAAACTGAATACCTCAGAATGTGTGTCTGCCTGCCAAATGCAATCCGAACTACATTAGCATCAAGTAATATGCTCCTTCTCCACGTGACACCATCTGTTAATTTCACTTGCTCATGTGTTAGCTCTAAGTAACTGCAAACTGTGCCTAATTTAAAGGGAGATAATGAAAAGTAGAAACAACACTTCCATTGTAATTACTGTAAGGGTCTGGTGGTATCTCCCTAAACTAGTACACCATTCTACAGTGTACTGCATCAGTTTATGGTGCAGATTGGTAGATCTTTCCATTCTCTGTATATAGCCTCTGCCAATCCAGACTCCAATACTAGGTGCAGGAGTGAGCATGTTACCAATGCAAGCTCTGTCCTTTCTGCAGCGAACAAAGTCACTAAGTGTTGTTTTCAATTATTTATTTTGTGGAGGAGGGTAGAAGGGGGGAAATCCACATGTAACTTTTGGGTTTTGTAACCCACAAGTTACAATGTCTAAGAATAGATTCTCCCCCTGCTCCTTGTGCACTGTGTGCCCCGTCTCATTACAGCAAAATCCATGTTTCCTGTGCTTGCCACTGCCGCCAGATTTTTTAAATTATTTATGAGCGGCAAATGATTTTTAATTTGTACTCTGTCCAAATCAGAGAATGATTCAAACTGGGTGCATCAATGGCATGATGAGGGCACTATAAAAGGATTAGAGTAGATCAGATTAAATGGAGGGAAAGCAATACGGATTGGTGGATGAGTGGATTCTATACCACACTACTAAATCTTCAGCTAGTTAGGCTGGTTCCTTTGAAAAGAGGGCAGTCCTTTCTCTTTAAAACTGCCTTGTATGTAGCAAGGTAAGGCTAAGGGACAGGTGAGCTGCTTTTAGGGAATAAGAACCCCCTCAAATTCTCATCCGTCTTTAGCAACAAGTTTAGAGAAATGGTTTTCAGAGTTCTGAAATGCTAAGGTCAGGTTTGTTGGGTTGCAGGGGCAGTGGTGGTAGTGGGGGTTAAATGCATATTTTTTGGTCAGACCCTACTTTTGGATGATTCTCCAAACAATTCCTGAGCCCTGTATCTTTTAGTGTACATACATAGCCGTCCACGATAACTACCATTTATCACCATCATCTGTCCTAGTCTGGTAGGCAAGAAGGCAGGTGTAGTCTATACATGGGTGTGTGGACACCTGGATTCCATACATGCTGTGGTAGATCAGTATTATCTCATGTGTTTCATCAGGCCAGTCTCATAAGAGTTTAGACTGAACATATTAGGTCAAAGTCTGGTTGTTCTTGGGTGGCTGTGCTGGTGGTGTACAGGGGATAAGGGGCAGATTGGTTCTAGAAGCCAGGTTCCTAGTATTTACATTCCCTACTTCTTCCAGAAACTTCTGGTCCTCAATTCCCAAACTGTAAAACAGGAATCATAGCACATTCTTCCTCCCTACCTTTATCAGTCTTGTCTATTTAAACCATAGACTCTTTGGGGCATGAAATATCTCTTACTCTCTGTTTGCACAGCACTTAGCCCAATAAGGCTCCAGTCTCAGCTGGGACTTTCAGTCACTACCACAATACACAAAACTAATAAATTCTTGCTTGACAGTGTTTCGATCACCAAAGCAGCACAGCAGTCAGCATTGACCAGCATCATTGTTGGCAGCCTGACAGAGGACACAAGGACTCAGTGGCTATGGAGACTGGATCGTCCTCTCATCTTGAGAGCTGCTCTCTCTAGAGCAGTGGTGGGCAACCTGCGGCCTGCAGGCTGCACGCAGCCCGTCGGGGTAATCTGCTGGAGGGCCGTGAGACAGTGTTTACATTGACCGTCCACAGGCATGGCCTCCCGCAGCTCCCAGTGCCTGTGGTTCGCCGTTCCCAGCCTATGGGAGTTGTGGCCACCACTTCCCGCAGCTCCCATTGGCCGGGAATTGCAAACCGCGGCCACTGTACGATGACCAGATTTCCCTATTTCATAGGGACAGTCCCGATATTTGGGGCATTTTCTTCTATAGGCACCTATTAGCCCCCACCGTTTGTCCCAATTTTTCACACTTGGTGTCTGGTCACCCTTGGCCACTGGGAGCTGCAGGAGGCTGTGCCTGCGGACAGTCAATGTAAACACTGTCTTGTGACTCACCAGCAGATTACCCTGATGGGCTGCGTGTAGCCCATGGGCCACAGGTTGCCCACCACTGCTCTAGAGCACAGTTAAGGCTCTTTGGCAGGCTGCATGGGGAATCTTTCACTGCTGCTCTTGCTCCTGTTCCATTTTCCCTTTGGATAAAGGATTTCAGTCTCCAAGAGCATCGGCACAGAGACATTAACTGGACACCTTATCCAAAGCCCACTGAAGTTTGACTTTAGTGCACTTAAGATCAGGCTTTCACTATTAATTATTTTTAAAGAGAGGAAAACAAATAAAATTTGGTCAAAATATACCCAGTCGTAACCTCCCATTTGAGCTTAATACCCTACAGAAAGATACAGCCCTAACTGCACAATGTACTTAGCCCACACAGACGCAGATCCTCTCACCACCAGTCATAAGCACCATTTAAAAAGCAGGGTTGCCAACAGAGACAGAGGGAGGGGCTATTGCCAAGTCTGTGGAGTTTGACAAAGAACATGAGTGTCACCTCCCGCCCACTGGACTGTGCAAAGTGCGACTTCTCATCTCTGTCAGCTACCTTACATCAGGTAATGTCTCTTCCAGGCCTTCTTGAACATCACCTGCCTCTTGGGAAAAAACATTTAGTACAATTAAGATAAGTGGACTCTGAAGAAGTGTCACATGATTTTCCCATCAGTCTGGCTCAAAAAACCCCAAGGCAACAACAGCTTAATGTTCCATGCAGTGAGGAGGCAAGATAAACAGGAGGCTATTCCAGACATGCATTTGCAACTCTCCTGGCTTCTTGATTTTTAAGCCCTTGCAGCTCCTTCAGCACTCAGATGCTGATTATGAGGATTATGATAATTTAGGTAATAAAGCCAGACATGCAGGTTAATGTCACAGCAGGAGTTTGTTTCTTCCACAGAAATCAATGAGTGTAGCTAGTCTTACAGCCACTGGGCCCCACTTCTGAAGCAGTCCTCAGCAGACTGGGGGTATTTCATGCTTAGTAATTTATTCTTTTTATGCTGCCAGTGGACTAGTCACTGGGGAAAATCTAGCTACTGGTACCATGGAGTTAAAGGAGAATTCAGTTTGAAAAACAAGTTCTATTTTTTTTTTATTTAAATGAACAGCCAGAGATACCCAGAGCTCCTGTCTTACTGTAGAGATTAGAGTTTTATCAAGCTAACCTTACCATAAAGGTGTCACTTCCCATCCCAGGAGGCTAAGGCAATTTGGAATAGCTGGATTCAAGATGTACAGAAAAAGATGGTTTTATGCGCCTAATTACGAAAGGTTCTAATCTCTTCTCAAAAGGTGCTGAACATCTGTGTGTTTAGCCCTCTCTATATCTGAGCTGGATACATGTCAGACAGACTTTCATTGTCCTGTAGCTGGGGTGTGGGACAGGGAGAGGGTGTCTGGATTTGATTTTGCTCTTCACCCTTTCCAGCTAGAGGATCTGAATTCCAGGATGCAGCTGAGTGTTAGGAGTCTCCTGCTGCTGAACTCTGGTTTCAGTTGATGGAACCCAATAAGGAGCTGCAGGTCAATTGCTGCTTGCCCACGGTGGCAGGTTTGACTCATTAGACCCAGTCCAGAATGTAATGAAAGTGGAATTCAGCCTTTGGGATGGGAACATCCAGTCTTCAAAATAAGGAAGCCTAGGAGCAGCCAAAGCTGGGGATAAGGATTACTCTGGGGTTCAAATACTGTTATTTTGGAATTACCTTTGTGGTCATCAATCCATGAGACTGTGACTTTTTGATTCCACCACTTGCTCGAACAAATGCAGGTATCACTTTTTTCTCTGAATAAATGAGAATCTAGTTTCTTCAGTTTGAAAGTGTGTAAAAACCCTGATAAATACACACTAAAAAGTTATGCCAGGAGAGGCAGACACCTGGCCTATTACCCTCTATACCTTCTCAAGGAACTGCCTCTCATGTCTGCTTCTCTCCTATCCAGTTTGGAGATGTCACATTCTCTCTCTTCTGTTCTTCTGGTGTAGTCACAGCAACCCAATTCCCCACTGTGATGATTCAGGGCATGTGTCAGCCACATTGCTCTTCTCTAAGTGACAGCCTGGTCTGCCTACTCCCGGCAGTGCAGTTTGAGGGCAGCAGTTCTACTGCCCCGTTTTGGAGCAGTAAGTCCCAGAATCTTTTGCACAAGGCCCCAACACTCAGACCTTTTAAACACTAAATCCCAGTTGGAGAGTCACCCTCCCTTTGTGGAGACTCCAGAGGTGGTTTCCACATTTTTAAAGGTGTTTAGAGACTCCAGCTCCTATTGTCTCTCCTCCTCCCCTCACTGCTTACTAGAAACTGCATGAGGTAGAGGAAAATGAGCCATGCTGGGGCTGTGGGAGGTGACTTGTAACTACCACTGTAGGAGTAGGGCTGACAGTCCTGACCTCAGGGGAAAGGATGCCCTTTCCTTTGAGCATTGGCTCCTCACAGTAGGGGGCTCCCTAAGTGACGGTTCAGCTGACAAGCTGTGAGAAACCAGCGGGAAATAGCTAATTGGGAAAGAGCCAGTTTTACTTAGTCACAGCTCCCCGGTGTTTCGTTCAGTTTTGTGTCTTCACAGGGAAAGGAACAGGAGCTTGAGGACTTGGCTGCATCTCTCTGCCTCCCATGTAAGGACCTAACTAGAAGCAGGAGCTCTTGGGCACTTAGCTTAGTCTGGTGGCCTAAGCAGGAGAGATAAGAAGAGGAGAAAAGGGAACAGGAAAGTGAGCACAAAACGGAAGAGCAGCAAGGAACCTTTGTAATCTAGCCCAGCAATGGAAAGCACCAAGCCAGGGGGAAGACTACAAGTTGGTGGATGAAAGGGTGGGCTTCCAGGGGTTAGAGTGAGGCAGATGGTCACCAAGAGCAAAGTGAGTGGAGGTAGAAAATCGCCAAGCCTGGAGGGAAGTGAGTGTGAACAGCCCACATTCGTCCCAATCAGGGATAGACAAACTGTCTAGCTGCCAGTGAGAGCAGATACACCCTGCGTAGGGATGCCAGAACTGGATAGGTCAGAAGAATTTTCTACCATTAGTAGGTCCACTCCTGGCACTCCATGAAGACCATCCCCAATGAAATTTAGATGGAATCCCCTGAAACCTTGGAGCTCAGGTGTGGGCTGCATATTTGTAGGGCAATTAATGATTATTACTATTTATTAACTATATCATGGAAACACCAAAGGGCTCCTGTCAGATGGATCAGGGGCCTGATTGTGCTAGGCAATGTAGAAAAACATATTAAAAAGTCACTCCAGAAGAGCTTACACCTAAGTTGTGACTTTCTATGAATAATGCCCTACCAATTTCACGGTCATGAAAAACACGTCACGAACCGTGAAATCTAGTCTCCCCCAGTGAAATCTGGCCTTTTGTCTGCTTTTACCTTATATTATACAGATTTCAAGGGGGAGACCAGTGTTTCTCATATTGGGGGTCCTGACCCAAAAGAGAGTTGCAGGGGGGGTCACAAGGTTATTTCAGGGGGGTTGCGGTATTGCCATTCTTACTTCTGCTCTGACTTTGGAGCTGGGCGGCTGGAGACTGGCGGCTGTTGGCCAGGCACCCAGGTCTGAAGGCAGCGCCCCGTAGCAGCAGCACAGAAGTAAGAGTGGGAATACTCTAAAACCCTTACTTCTGCGCTGCTCCTTCAGAGCTGAGTGGCCGGACCATGGCAGATGCTGACTGAGGGCCTAGTTCTGCAGGTAGCAGCACAGAAGTATGGGTGGCAATACCATACCATGCCATCTTCACTTCTGCACTGCTGCTGGCGGCTGCTCTGTCTTCAGCTGCCCAGCTCTGAAGGCAGCACCACCGCCAGCAGCAGTGCAAAAGTAAGGGTAGCAGTACTGCAACCCCCACCCCTCCAATGAGTGTGTGCCACCACCCCAATTCCTTTTTGGGTCAGGACCCCAACAATTACACACCATGACATTTCAGATTTAAATAGCTAAAATCATGAAATTTACGATTTTTAAAATCCTAGGACTGTGAAATTGACCAAGTGGACTGTGAAATTGGTAGAGCTTCATTTGTTTGTATCACTGCATTGTGATGTCTGAGAAAAATGATTCATTTATAATCTTGGAACCAGTAAGGGGAGGTCAGTGAAGAAGGCTTGATTTGTAAGTAGCTTAGTACACAACAAAAAACAGATTGAGGCCTCTTGCCTAGGAGCCAAGGAAGTGAGTTAAATATTAAAAACTTGACTATGTGACATATACTAATGACTTGATATATTAGAATCCAGAGGCATTCCAGGTATTCCCATAACATCATGAGAATAAGATACTTACACCTTAGCTAGATGTAGCTAGATGCATGTTTATCAATTCAATCTAAATGTTATACTCAAAGAATAATATTTTGTCAGTTAAATGGTCTGCTGTGATATGACTGTCACTTGAGTGTTTAAGCCATGTTGGAGTGGTTTCAGGTTTTGCTTTGAATGGGGGTGACTAGGTAACTTGTAGAGAATTGCCCCTTATGATTTAGATATTCATTTAATTTAAAGGGATAGAGCAACAGAATGCAGTAGAACAGAGGTCGGCAACCTTTCAGAAGTGCAGCAAAGAATCCTGTGGCACCTTATAGACTAACAGACATTTTGGAGCATGAGCTTTCGTGGGTGAATACCCACTTTGTCAGATGCATGACATGCATCTGATGGAAGTGGGTATTCACCCACAAAAGCTCATGCTCCAAAACGTCTGTTAGTCTATAAGGTGCCACAGGATTCTTTGCTGCTTTTACAGATCCAGACTAACACGGCTACCCCCTGATACTTTCAGAAGTGGTGTGCCGAGTCTTCATTTATTCACTCTAATTTAAGGTTTTGCGTGCCAGTAATACATTTTAATGTTTTTAGAAGGTCTCTCTCTACAAGTCTATAATATATAACTACACTATTGTTGTATGTAAAGTAAATAAGGTTTTTAAAATGTTTAAGAAGCTTCATTTAAAATTAAATTAAAATGCAGAGCCCCTCGGACCAGTGACCAGGACCAGCGCAGTGTGAGTGCTACTGAAAATCAGCTTGCGTGCCACCTTCGGCACACGTGCCATAGGTTGCCTACCCCTGCAGTAGAAGAATTGCTGGTTAGAAAAATAGATAAAGATTCAAGCAGTTCATATTTTCCAAACTGTTTCCCCCAATCCTAGATAAGAGAATTTTACAATTATTTAGATTTAGCTAAAATTAAGAATCTGGCATGTTGGACTCAATTTGCTTATTTATATGTGCTAATTTTATTAAGATTACTATTATTTTATTTGTGGTGATGTCTATAAAAGCCTAACAACATGTTGCACTGAGGCCACTGCATGTCATGCTGGCAACTATTGCCTCCTTTCCTTTTTCTTTCCTGTCTCTATTCACCTGTTTGCTCTTATTATGTATTTAGATTTTAAGCTTTTGGGGGCAAGACTGTCATTCTGTTCTATGACTGTACAGTTTCTAGCACAATGGGGCCCTGCCCATGTCTGGGATTTCTATTGCAATAATAAAATAATAATAATAGAATAATAAATAAAATAATAATAATATAGTCTTTAAAAAGAGTGGAGACTATGAATACTTTTTGGGGTGGGGCTACTCTTCAAAATTCTCTTTTCCAAGTAAATTTCTCATTAAATCTCCTTCTGAAAAATTAATTCAAACCTTGAAAAGCAGCATTCTCTTGCATAGCTTGAAGATTAGATCTGTTTTGCTGAAGTGCCAGAGTTTTAATATAAAATATTTAACTGGAACACTAGAGGCTTGGGATCTTGTTTCAATCCTGGTGAAAAATGTTTTTAAATAAACTTAGCAAATCAGTGTGCAACATCTGTCATTACTCAGGAAACTGCTTAAAAATATTGTTACTTATTTTCAAGTGCGTAAGGATATTCAAGGGCTTTAAACGCTGCAATTAATGCCTGGAAGGTGGTGTATTCACCATATGCAGCACACTTTTGTGTCAGGATGCGATGCTGGAAGGGGTCCTCCAGTGCCTCCTGCTGTCTGAGGCCTCTCCGTGGGTCTTCTGTGGCTCATCCCTCTGGCCATGTCACATAAAGTTCTAGTCCCCATCTGCGGTAAGGAAAGATCCAAGCTAAACATCCAAATAATAATTCTTCTGTCCCTCTCAGGCACCACTGAAGTGCTCTTAGTGGCTGTCCCTCAGCCCCCACCAGTTCTGGAGGGTTGGCAAACCTAAGAGCAAGGGACATGCCAGTACCCTCCAAATTCTTTTTTCCTGAAAATTGTGTTCCTCCTACCAAGAATGTTGTTATAGATTCTCTGACTGATATGTGAAGAAGAAAATGTGGATCATACCACATGCCATTGGTGTGACGCAGCTTGCAAGGCCTCCCGCCTGAGGTAGGGTCAGCAAGATGGTACTGGCTGAAAGCATAGAGTATCCTGGAGAAGATGTTGCCCATGCACTAGGTAATGAACCTTGAATCTCCAATGGAATGACTTTAATTGGGGTGAGTGGAGCTGCAAACCATGGGTCTGATCCCTTAGTGGTTCATAGTTAGCATCATTGACTTGAGTGGTTATGAGCACAGGGGTGAAATTCTCCCTGAGGCTGAGGGCCTGTGCAAACTCTTCTATATTACTTATGTCCTGCAGGATGAATGCACAGAGGAGCCACTGGACATACAGCTATACTGGTGGCCTCCACACCCCTTCACTCAGGGGAGAGAGTCTGGCACTAGCCTTCCATTATCTGGTGTGGAGGGAGATGATGAGGGAATGGATCCATGGCCCTTAATAGAGCTGCAACCACTATTCCACCCCACTGTCTGGAGTAGAAGCTGCATAAGGCCTGGAAAAAGGGAAGTACAGTGCAGTTCTCATAACTGGGCCCCAAGTAAGGGGTGGATTTTACCCAGCTCACATGGATTTCTGCCTCATAAAGACTGATGGCTGATAGGCTTCATGTGGTTGATGTGTATGCAGCCATGGAGCAGCCACAGGGTTACAGCCAGTAATGTGTAATCTAATGTAGCTATGAACAAAAGAGACATTAATAATCAGATCAATGCCAGGTGTGGAGGGGTATATGCAAAGGTTAGCTCAGTGGAGAGTCATCTTGTAGATGAAGTGGAAAAAAAACCAGAAAACAGCATAATGAGAATCCTTGAAGGGACTCTCATCCATCATCCCCCCAGCGATAAGCTTGTGGAAGGTCCTGAATGTCCCATAAATACTGATTACATCCCAGGGGGCTGTTGATCAGTGCAAGGCCAAGTGATACTGTTATAAGGATCACAGCTTCTCAGATAAAGATGGGGTCATCAGGAAAGCCAGACAAGTAGAATACTGCTCTGATGAAGGAAATAAGTCAGTTATTAATCTCCAATCTGACCTTAAGAAAATGAATAGACTTAAAAGGAAGTGGCAGTTCCTTTCTGGCCTGAGGGAACATAATACAAACAAGGAATTTCTATTTAAAGTGACATGTCAACCAGCAGGTCATAATTTCACAGTAAAAAAAAAAAAAGGAAGTCCTAGATGCCCTGGCACATGGAGACACCACAAGAAGATGAAGCTGAGGACTTCCAGCAGAAATCAAGGAACAAGGGGGAGGAAGCCAGTTCTGATGTACGGCACAACGTGAAATGCTACAGAGGAGTCACTGGGGAATTCAGATCAAGGAGAAGAATGGCTGAGGGTGAGCTGGAGAGATCAGAGACAGACACTGATTCTTGAATCACATTAAAACATCCCTTTTATTTATATCAAAGCATTTTTTTTCCAATTCTAATGGTAATCTAAGTCACTACCAAGTCACAAAGCTGTACTGCCACTTCCAATGCCTGAAAAGTTAGGTTAATACTAATTTTTGATTATGTTCTTTATAGTTAATACAAATAATTTGATGTATATGGTTCAAGGGAGGAGAAAAACCTTTTTTCCACTCTGTATAAAAATACAAATGACGTACTATTAAAAACACATTAAAACTTGTGGCATCTTTCTTTCTGGGAGAAATCCTGGTATATTTTATAAATGGAAAGTGTTATTTGATAGTATTATCTAAACTGGGATTGAAATGCATTTCTATTAATGCCAACAGGCTTAATTACTTCATAAACTGATTTAACTGATGATAGATACAGAGGGGACTGGATACATAAGTGCTGTAGAAGGATGGATAAATAGATGGAGAACAAGAAGACCCTGTCACTGTAATATCTGAACATAGTTAAGAGTGAGCAATGAGATGTTGCTCTTCTCATTCTAAACTGTTCCTCATTTGGAAGATGGTGATAAAACAGGAAAGAGATGGTATATTATATTTTGTTCAGAAGCCTGCGGTGCACAGTATCACTTTGGTCTACTTTACTAACATTAAACAACCTTCTTCCTCACAATTGATCTAATTCTGGTTGTTGATCTTGGTATGAGGTGTCTGGTTGGTGGCCTGTGATATACCAGACCAGGCCATCCTTACTTCTGCACTGCTGCTGCCGGTGGCAGTGCTGTCTTCAGAGCTGGGCTCCCAGCCAGCAGCTGCCTCTCTCCAGCTGCCCAGCTCTAAAGGTGGCCTGCGATATACAGAAAGTCAGATTAGATCATCTGATTTGTAGCTGTATGTGTCTGTTATTTTCTATTGGTATTAGGTCAGAGATTAGGGCCCTTTTGTACTAGATACCAAAAAAACACATAGTGAGAAGCAATTCCTGCCCCAAAGATTTGAAGCACATCAGACCAGTGATCCTAGTTTTACACAGGGGGAACTGAGGCACAGAGAAATTAAATAACTTATTCAAGTGTCACACAGAAAGACTGATAGAGCTAGGAATTGAATGCAGTTCTTCCAATGAACAATCCAGTTCCTCTACCACATAATCTTTCCTGCTATCTTCCTTCTTTCCTTCCATCCCCTAGGATGATTATTTTAATTTTCTGAGAGAGAAAACAACTCTAAACTCCTGAACTGGTACTGACAATATTACAAGATTTGACCTCCTGCCTACGTGTATGTTATTAAATCTTATAGATCAGCCTTTGGTCGAAGATTATAGAGGCTCAATAACTTTCTTTGTAGAGACCTTCTACTAAGTCTACCTAAAATGGAAGCAAGAAGTTTAAAGAGAATCATGCGAGGCCAAAAAACGCTGTAATGTGGGTTTCAATTAATGCAGTCACAAGGGGACCATTTATTTACACTTAACATAGCCAGGGCAGAGAAAGAGGAGTAGGTTCAAGACCCTAATATTTCCTTATCCTATATCATCCCCCATCAGACAAGCTCCATTAGGGAATGTCAAGCCTCACTTGGTATAAAGGCAGCCTTGGAGCCAGTCAAGCCACTTAGAGACTGTAACGCAATACATGCAGAACGATCTTCAAACAAGCTGAGTGGATCTTCCTGGGACAGATCATGCATTTGGTAGGATTCAAGCTGCAGTCTGATGAATAGATTGGAAATTCACCAATGGCCTTTGTGAACATGAAAGCAAAGGTCCTTTCCCTTAAAAGCTTACACAGTCTAGGAACACACAACAGACCAAGAGAGGATAAATGAAAAAGGTGTGACAAGCAAGTTGAGTGACAAGGTGGGATTAGCTACATCTTGATGAATTTACATCAAAGAAACTCATATTTCCTCCCCAAAAAAAGATCTAGTGGTCATATACAGGTTGGCATGTCAAAAAGAACTTCTGGGCTCCTTAGAAGAACTCTGTACTGAGCTATAGCAGGAAGCATTGGTGTTTATGAGACATTTGGTACGCCACTGAGAGGGTGAGAAGAACCTTATAAATAGTGTATGACAGTAACCATCCATGAACCTAGAGATCTCAGAAGGCTGCTGGCTCCACTTTTATGAGGGATTCTGTTGGGCCTAAGTGGGTGTAGTAATTGGATGGTTGAGTACACCTGTCAGCCCTTTGGGTTCTGCTTGCAATTATAAAAGCTTTGTGTGAGAGCTAGGGGGAGAGACAGACTTATTAACAGGTTGTCTAAAGAGGCAGTATTCCTCAGATGCTTTTTCCCCTCCCCTTAGTAGAGAGAGACTTATTTATGGAGTAATATTTTTGATGAGCTTTAAAGCCATATTCTATTTCTGCATGATTTGTAACATCTTTTGGGGACTACTCAGTTTGCTCCATGCTACATGTACTTGATCAAAGAGAATATTTTATTTTGTATCTTATAAATTACAGTATTAGATAGGAAAGATGGACTGGTTGCTAGAGCTCTAGCTTAGGGATTTGGGAGACCTGATTTAAATTTGTAGCTCAGCTGCTAACTTTCTGTGGGACCTGGGCAAGTCACTTAGGTCCAGATTTTTAAAAGTTATTTAGGTGCCTAAAGATGTGGATAGGAGCCTTGTGGAACTTTGAAATCAGGATAATAGTACTGTCCTACTTCACAGGGGTGGTGTGAGGATAAATACCTTAAAGATTATGAGGTACTCAGATAATGTGGTAACGAGGGCCAGATAAGTGCTTTAGATAGATGAATGAAAACTGAAGGCCTCCTGTTGATCAAGTTTGATTTTAAAATCAAGCAATCCTCTAAAAATAGCATTGTGGCAACTGTTTTATTGATGGCTTTACACTAAGTTAGTTCTGGCTTTCACTGAATTCTAAGAAGCAGCCTCTGAGCTTAAAGTCACTTTTATGGTGACCTCTCAGGAGATTGTTCCAGTAATGACCTCAAATTCTGTGCTGATGGGTCTGTACCCTCAGATAGCTCTGCATTGGTTTTATGGTATTGCAACTATTCTCTGCCCAACCATACTGCACTTAATTTTGAGCTAATTGCTTGCTTTTTCCATGATTTCATGTCCCCCTCAACTATCAGAAACTGTAAGCTCTTGTGTCTAATGGTAGGTTATATGCTTTGCAATATCAGTAGTGCTATGATCACTGGTTTGCTGTCTAAACAGTTTCTCTTACAGACTGGGTAAGCAAAGAGTGGTCAGAAGTGGCTCCTTTAGAGCCATTTTAATAAGGGGAAAGGCATTTTTGAACACTTTCTTGTGGAATCATCCAGTTAATTAAATGCATGGCAGTGCTCCACAATTTAATAACAATCAGGAAAGATGCAAGCTGTCTGCCATAGATTTGAGCTCTTGAGAACAAGTATCCTTGAAATGTGCTAGCTCATTGTCAACATCTTTAAGTTTGCCTTTACATCATCAAACAAAAACAGTTTGTCTTCCAGGTAGCCAATGACAAGTGGAGCCTAGGAAAGCAATCTGCCCAAAAGCTTATTCACTGAGCCACCAGCAAAATCAGACTTACCCAGCTGGTAGAAGCCAAGAGGCAAGTTGAAGCTGACTGATTTCAGACTGAAGACATCACTCAGCACCTTGAGTGAATAAAGTCTCTTGGGACAGCTGGGAAGAGGAGGGTAGAGAAATAGAAAGGCCAAGTAGAACTGAGTGGATGGTAGGAGGGCTTATTATTTATTTGTTTTACTGTAGCAAACCTAGAGGCCTGACCATGGATCAGGACCCAATTTTGCTAGGTGCTGTACAACTACAGAACAAAAAGACAGTCCCTGTCACAAGGACTTTACAAACTAGAGTTGATTCTATCAGGCTTCCAAAGGGAATGGCAAAAAAGCTAGTGAACTAAAGGCCCTATCAGCTTTCAGAACTCAAGTGCTCATATGAGTTCATTGAGGTGCTGCAAAGTGATGTGATGGCCTAGAGGACAGCTGTCAACACTCACAGAATGTCAGGGTTGGAAAGTTATCTAGTCCAACCCCCTGCTCAAAGCAGGGCTGAATCCCCAAACAGATTTTTGCCCTAGATCCCTAAATGGGCCCCTTAAGGATTGAACTCATAACCCTGGGTTTAGCAGGCCAATGCTCAAACCACTGAGCTATCCCTCCTCCCCAATATAGTCTATTCTTCCTAAAATGTTTTATATAACTTCAGTTGATATACAAACTACACACAGGGGTCACTTACTCTGCCACCAAAGTGCACTTTTGTCAGGGTGAAACACTTTTCAAACATTGCCCCAATGCTGCACTGAATAGTTTAGCAGCCAATTGCAAAGGGGAGGGAGGATGCAATTACATAAGCTTAATTGTGGCCAGGATACCGAGGTTAACTCTTGTGTCCCTAATGGTGAGAGTCTCTGACCAAAAGATGTCACCTTTATCACCATAGTGGCCTCTACTACCATGCTAGGGAAATGGATCTGTAGTGACTCAGAGGGACAGTTACTCAATCATCAGCACCACTTACTGCAGCGTAGGGATCCAGAGTCAGAAAACTATTAAAGGAAGTGAACCAAATCTAATCAAAGATGATAGTTCAGATAGCAAACTGACCTCTATCCCTCAGGCACAACTGCCCTCCTCTTCCCCTCTCTTCAGTGCCACAATATTTCTTCTACAAAGCTCCCCCCTCCCTCAGGTATACCCACATCCCAGGCTTTATTCCACTCTGGCTTCCTGCACAGCACAATACTCCCCACAACCTGCTTCCATTCCAGGAAGAACCAGACCCTCCCTTCCAACATCCGAAAACTCCTACACAGCCTCTCCTCTAGCCATAGGAACAGTGTCTCACTCACGTGCCAGCCATCTGAAGTTTTATACCACACTCATTGTCATGGTCTCTGAGCAATCTACTCCTCTTGTTTCATGCCGCACACAGCGTCCCCATGCTCCTATCCATGGTCTCACTCCATTACTTGCTAGGTAGCTTTGCTTGTACCACCAGCGCCACACTGGGTACAGATTGCATGTCCTACAGCCTCTCCCTCAGCCCTCACACAGTATAAAACACCCTCCCTGCCCCCACTATAAAAAGCACATTCACTGCTGTCAGATGAAAAGGGGGCCAGTAAGCTTGCTGTGTGAGCTTGATCCTGAAAGGTTCTAATCTCCTCCCCAACAATGCTGAGCATCCTCAACTCCCACTGAAGTCAATGTGATCTTAAGATGATCAAGTCCTCATAGGATCAAACTGTATTTGAATGCTGGAGAGAAGCACAAGCATGCAGCTTTTGAACCACAGGTTCCCTGTTGCTTTCCTAGCTGCTCCTTAATGTTTTCTACCTAGTGTGATAGACCCAGGCCAGTTGGGTACAGCAGAGTAGCAGAAGGCAGCTATACTGGCCACTGGATTAACAGTTTTCTGTTCCCTGACTGACCAGAGCTGGGGCTGCTCCAGGCTAATGAGAACACCTGACTCCAATTAACCTGCTAAGAGTCAGGTGAGACCATTAAGAGGAGAGCTGGAGGAAAAGAAATGCAGCTGAAGGGCTGGTTAATGAAGACATGCTCATGTGTGCTGAGCTTGTGTTTGTCAGTCTGTTTGGTTTGTTTGTTTGAAGGACCGTGTGCTGTAGCTGGCAGTTGGAGGCGGAGCTACTAGGAAGGTTTGAAAACTAGAAGCCTCTGGTAATTGGCTGAACCTTAACCAGTGGGCGGGGCATTCACTCAGGCCAGGGCTTTATAAAGCTGCGCACAAGCAACCAGGGAGCTTAGTGAACAGGAGCTGCTAACAGGGAGTTTTGCAAGGGAGTTTGGAAGGGGAGGGGAGGGTCCCTTGTCGGTCTCATCTGTGACCCATTGGTCCCCTGAACCCATAACCTGAGCCACATCAAAAACCTTTCTGTTTACAGCAGAGAGGAGCGGACAGGGAGCTGTAGATGGGAATTTGAGAGAGTTTGACAGAGGGAGGCTTACAATGGTGAGGAGGACCCGCAACACCTGTGCCAGCACTGCTTCTGTCTCCTCCACCTGCGCCTGTAGCCAGACAGAGCACCAAAGCATGGATGCTTTTACCCAGATTCTGGTGTGGGCTTGCAAAGACTGTAATTTGCAATTTCCACTTACTGATATCCAGGCTGGGGGTGGCATCCAATGTGAAAGGTGCCTACTGGTGGAATCTCTCAGGCAGCAGGTGGGAGAGCTACAGGAGGAGGTGGCTAGGCTGAGGAACATCCATGTCCATGAGCAATTCCTGGACAGTATCCATGTGGAGACAGCTGACGGTGCTGTCCCAGTTGACAGGACTATTGACACTCCAGTGGAGGAGGAGGCTCAGGGTGGACACAGCCAGCTGGTTACTTCTAGCAGCAGGCAGTGCTCCACCGCTGCTGCGAACCCTCCTGTTGTGGTAAAAGATAACCATTATGCTCTTCTTGATACAGGAGAGCAGAAATCACCCCCAACAGTTAAGGGGGTGAAGCCTCGTACCCCTAAGGCTGGGAGGTCTGCTGCCACCACTGATAAGAAACGTAGGGTAGTGGTGGTTGGAGACTCTCTGCTGAGGGGGACGGAGACACCCATCTGTTGCCCTGACCGTTCATCCCGGGAGGTATGCTGCCTGCCAGGGGCCCGTATCCGAGATGTTACAGAGGCTTTGTCAAGGATTATCCGGCCTTCTGACTACTATCCCATGCTACTCATCCATGTGGGCACAAATGATACTGCGAGGTGTGACGCTGAGCAGATCAAGAGTGACTACAGGGCTCTGGGAGTACGGGTTAGGGAGTTTGGAGCGCAGGTGGTATTCTCTTCGATTTTCCTGTTGAAGGTAGGGATCCGGGCAGAAACAGATGCATCGTGGAGGTGAATGCCTGGCTGCGAAGATGGTGTCGCCAGGAGGGCTTTGGCTTCCTCGACCACGGGATGCTATTTGAGGAAGGACTGCTAGGAACAGATGGCATTCACCTTTCGAAGCGGGGAAAGGCCTTATTTGCGCACAGACTGGCTAACCTAGTAAGGAGGGCTTTAAACTAGGTTCGACGGGGACAGGTGAGCAAAACCCACAGGTAAGTGGGGAACAAGACCTGGGAGATGGGTTGGAAACAGGAGGGAGCACGGGCTATAATGGCAGAGAGGAAGGAGGGTCAGGGTAAAGCTGGGAGGCAAGATCAAACCAGTATCTTAGATGCCTTTATACAAATGCAAGAAGTATGGGTAATAAGCAGGAAGAACTGGAAGTGCTAATAAATAAATACAGCTATGACATTATTGGCATTACTGAAACTTGGTGGGATAATACACACGACTGGAATGTTGGTGTGGATGGGTATAGTTTGCTCAGGAAGGATAGACAGGGGAAAAAGGGAGGAGGTGTTGCCTTATATATTAAAAATGTACACACTTGGACTGAGGTGGAGATGGACATAGGAGACGGAAGGGTGGAGAGTCTCTGGGTTAGGCTAAAAGGGGTAAAAGACACAGGTGATGTCGTGCTGGGAGTCTACTACAGGCCACCTAATCAGGCGGAAGAGGTGGATGAGGCTTTTTTCAAACAACTAACAAAATCATTCAAAGCCCAAGATTTGGTGGTGATGGGGGACTTCAACTATCCAGATATATGTTGGGAAAATAACACCGCGGGGCACAGACTATCCAATAAGTTCCTGGACTTCATTGCAGACAACTTTTTATTTCAGAAAGTTGAAAAAGCTACTGGGGGGAAGCTGTTCTAGACTTGATTTTAACCAATAGGGAGGAACTTGTTGAGAATTTGAAAGTAGAAGGAAGCTTGGGTGAAAGTGATCATGAAATCATAGAATTTGCAATTCTAAGGAAAGGTAGAAGGGAGTACAGCAGAATAGAGACAATGGATTTCAGGAAGGCGGATTTTGGTAAGCTCAGAGAGCTGATAGGCAAGGTCCCATGGGAATTAAGACTGAGGGGAAAAACAACTGAGGAAAGTTGGCAGTTTTTCAAAGGGATGCTATTAAGGGCCCAAAAGCAAGTTATTCCGATGGTTAGGAAAGATAGAAAATGTGGCAAAAGACCACATTGGCTTACCCTTGAGATCTTGCGTGACCTACAAAATAAAAAGGTATCATATAAAAAATGGAAACTAGGTCAGATCACGAAGGATGAATATAGGCAAATAACACAGGAATGCAGAGGCAAGATTAGAAAAGCAAAAGCACAAAATGAACTCAAACTAGCTACAGGAATAAAGGGAAACAAGAAGACTTTTTATCAATACATTAGAAGCAAGAGGAAGAATAAGGACAGGGTAGGCCCACTGCTCAATGAGGAGGGGGTAACAGTAACGGGAGACTTGGAAATGGCAGAGATGCTTAATGACCTCTTTGTTTCGGTCTTCACTGAGAAGTCTGAAGGAATGTCTAATATAGTGAATGCTTATGGGAAGGGGGTAGGTTTAGAAGATAACATAAAAAAAGAGCAAGTTAAAAATCACTTAGAAAAGTTAGATGCCTGCAAGTCACCAGGGCCTGATGAAATGCATCCTAGAATACTCAAGGAGTTAATGGAAGAGGTATCTGAGCCTCTAGCTATTATCTTTGGGAAATCATAGGAGACGGGGGAGATTCCAGAAGACTGGAAGGGGGCAAATAGAGTTCCCATCTATAAAAAGGGAAATAAAAACAACCCAGGAAACTACAGACCAGTTAGTTTAACTTCTGTGCCAGGGAAGATAATGGAGCAGGTAATCAAAGAAATCATCTGCAAACACTTGGAAGGTGGTAAGGTGATAGGGAATAGCCAGCATGGATTTGTAAAGAACAAATCGTGTCAAACTAATCTGATAGCGTTCTTTGATAGGATAACGAGCCTTGTGGATAAGGGAGAAGCGGTGGATGTGATATACCTAGACTTTAGTAAGGCATTTGATACAGTCTCGCATGATATTCTTATAGATAAGCTAGGAAAGTACAATTTAGATGGGGCTACTATAAGGTGGGTGCATAACTGGCTGGATAACCGTACTCAGAGAGTAGTTGTTAATGGCTCCCAATCCTGCTGGAAACGTATAACAAGTGGGGTTCCGCAGGGGTCTGTTTTGGGACCGGTTCTGTTCAATATCTTCATCAACGATTTAGATGTTGGCATAGAAAGTACGCTTATTAAGTTTCCGGACGATACCAAACTGGGAGGGATTGCAACTGCTTTGGAGGATAGGGTCAAAATTCAAAATGATCTGGACAAGTTGGAGAAATTGTCTGAGGTAAACAGGATGAAGTTCAATAAAGATAAATGCAAAGTGCTCCACTTAGGAAGGAACAATCAGTTTCACACATACAGAATGGGAAGAGACTGTCTAGGAAGGAGTATGGCAGAAAGAGATCTAGGGGTAATAGTGGACCACAAGCTTAATATGAGTCAACAGTGTGATACTGTTGCAAAAAAAGCAAACGTGATTCTGGGATGCATTAACAGGTGTGTTGTAAACAAGACACGAGAAGTCATTCTTCCGCTTTACTCTGCGCTGGTTAGGCCTCAACTGGAGTATTGTGTCCAGTTCTGGGCACCGCATTTCAAGAAAGATGTGGAGAAATTGGAGAGGGTCCAGAGAAGAGCAACAAGAATGATTAAAGGTCTTGAGAACATGACCTGTGGAGGAAGGCTGAAGGAATTGGGTTTGTTTAGTTTGGAAAAGAGAAGACTGAGAGGGGACCTGATAGCAGTTTTCAGGTATCTAAAAGGGTGTCATCAGGAGGAGGGAGAAAACTTGTTCACCTTAGCCTCCAGTGATAGAAGAAGAAGCAATGGGCTTAAACTGCAGCAAGGGAGATTTAGGTTGGACATTAGGAAAAAGTTCCTAACTGTCAGGGTAGTTAAATACTGGAATAGATTGCCTAGGGAAGTTGTGGAATCTCCATCGCTGGAGATATTTAAGAGTAGGTTAGATAAATGTCTATCAGGGATGGTCTAGACAGTATTTGGTCCTGCCATGAGGGCAGGGGACTGGACTCGATGACCTCTCGAGGTCCCTTCCAGTCCTTGAGTCTATGAGTCTATGTCATTGGTAAGGGTGAAGATGGGAGAAGCAGGAGAGCTGTGGGGAAGTGGTCCAGGGAAATGTAGCAACTCTGGCAGTGAAAGGTTGGCTGCCAACAGCTGCTACCATTAGGGTCACTGGGCCAGAACCTGGAGTTGAGGGTGGGCCTGGGTTCCCCCCAACTCACCACTACAGAAACATCTCCTGGGAGGGGAAGTCATGTGCTTGTCAGGACAGGAGGCTAAACTGTTTTGGTATGAGACTATAGGAGCAACAGAGACTGTGGGAGTTCTCTCACCAACCTCCTTGCTGGCTTATGATGAAAAGGACTCAGTATACTGTAACCCTGGCCCTAGAGAGAGAGAGAGAGTCTACATGGAGGGTTGCAGTGAGCCTCTGAATCTAGCATAAACTGCCTGGAGGCAAGGGACCCATGGGGACAAGGTTGGAGCTCTGACACACTAGGTATTGATCTCCTTAGCTGTGCCATCTGAGTCAGGACTGCAAACAGAGCCACTGCACCCAGTGGTGAGGCTACAGTCTGAACAGAGTGTTTGAAGTAGTACTGCAGAGTTACTATAGTACTGCATGTAGCTCAAAGTTTGAAATAAGGACACAGCTTAAAAGGAGGGATATCTGATTGCAACAGTAACACAACAAATCAGAAATGAAGAGGAATGTTGTATCTTTGGGAAATTGTCAGATTTAATGTTTTCACATTTTTCTCTTTACAAAGTTTTCATTTTGTATTAGAGAGTCATTTAGGAAGTAGGATGGACGTGTCTGTAGAGTATGCAGAGGAATCAAAACATAACATGATCATAGTACAAATTACTCTAAAGTAGAGAGAACTAAAGGAATGAAACATATTATGCACTAATAATAATTTGGGCACTGTGATTAAATCCACCTGATTTTCTTTCAAATAATAAGAGATCTGATGTAAATTTTCACATCTTGGCAGATTCTCTATACTTAAACCTTTTGCTGACTTTCCCACTTCAATTTGTTTCATTTAGTACTTAATGATTTTTGAAGAAGCTCTTTCAAATCTTAAAGTAATCTAAGTCTGACAATATGCACATTCTCAGCTCACTTTGAATATTGCTGCCTAAACTTACAATTAGATGTTTCAACTTCACCTGCAGTGGGAATTCAGAGGTGCTATCCAAGGTTTCACAAATTCTCTTTAACTGAGTGTGTAGGCAGTGAGATCTTGGAAGTGCTATGCTGTTGTGGTGTCCTTAGTTTTTAAAGCTGTGCACATCAACAGTAAAGTTTCACTGCCTAAGTGTCTCTTTAACTGGAGTGATTTTCTATGTGCAGAGCTGCTGCCTACAGGAGACCCACACAACACAAAAGCATTAGAGGGAAGTAGTACCTGTGTACTCTAGTCATTTTATTACATACTCCTCTAAACTCTTCCTTGGGCTTCTAGGGCTAATATAAGTTTGAATCCCACTAATACACCAGTGGAAGACATCCTGGGATTTCAATGGAAAGCAGTGGCATACATTATAATGTACCAGCACCAAATAATTTCCTGTCCATGGGCTGGCCTGCTTCGTATTCCTAGTCATTCCTTCAGCTCAGACGCTAGTTATGACTTGTTGTTTTGATGCTCTATTCTGTGTGACATCCATGCTGTCAATCCTGGTGTTTAAACGGTGTTACACCTTCTCAGCATAATCTACTCCAGCAGTTTTTACTTCACTTGTTCTTTAGGAAATTATCAATTTTTCTCTCGGCAAATTAGAAAAAAAAAACACAGAAGACCCGCTAAATATTCAATGTTTTGCTTTTTGCCAAACCAACACATCTCGTCTCTGGCTGGTAGTGCACATTATTTTTTTTTCATAGAGTCTGAACCCCATCCCCTCAGACCCAAACACCCTCAAACTTTGGTCATGTTTGGATGTGGATCCCACTTCTACAGTCTTACACCCTTTTGAATTTGTCCTACGGCTCTGCTGGATTATGGGGTTGTGGATATTTTTAAAAGCTAGTCACATACATTTAAATCATACTATTTTGATATATTCTCCCTGTTCCACAAATCAGTGAAATCAAGTCAATCTGGTATCTTGTGTCTAAACCAGAGATGACCCCTTGTAGCCTTTATGATGTGTTCAATTTACTCCTGTTGGGCAGCACCTTTGAGAGAAGAATTAATCATTGCACTAATAGAAGAAAAACTGTAAGAAACAGCTTTGTATATACCTGTATTACTATGAGATACTAGCTGGCTCAAATGGCTTGTAATGGGATCTAGTGTCTTGGCTCTCAAGTAACTGCTTCCAATTTTCCTTTGATAACTAGTGATTGAACTTCACTATCAGAAGGGTATTCTGGGAGGTTTGTATATCTCCTTCCTCTGAAGCACTAGGAATGGCCATAACTGGAGATGTGTTTGGCCACCTGGTTCTTGCTTATATGATCCCATATGTAGAAGGGAAGGAAGGAATTTCCCCCTGACCAAATTGGCAATGACCTTGGGGGTGAGGTGGGTAACTAACTTTCCTCTGCAGCACGTGGGTCACTTACCAGGATTATCTGGGCATATCTCATTTAAGCATTTCCCTGCCATTGCAGGAGCTTGGAACACGAATGCACCTCAGTCCCTCCTACTCTCTGCCTGTGGCCATAATGGTCTAGTTTCATGTGGGTCTCATTCACTTTGGTCTCATTTCGGTTGTTAGGTTAGTGTGTGGGTGCTGGGTGGTGGTGGCCTGTGATACACGGGAGGTCCACCAGATGATCCAGCCATCCCTTCTGGCCTTAAACTGAGTGTAGTCCCTCTGATTCCTCTTTTCAGCTGCTCCATCCTGTGTTTGAATGCCAATGCTTCAGTCGCATGCAAGACATAGCCAGATCCCTCTTCTGGCCCTTGATTGCTATGACCGTGGTCCTTGTTTCAATTTAGCATTGTCATATGGTTGCAACACAGCCCTGGAAGTTAGAGCTCTTGGGTTCTTGTCTCATCTCTGCCACTTCCTTTCATATGATCTGTTACCATTTTCCTAACCACACTGCACCCTAATTTCTCTATCTGCAAAATAGATTCAGTTAATTTCACAGGTGTTTTTGAAGCATAGAAGTGTGAAGTATTATTATTACTGGGAGGAATGGCCCTGTAAGGAAAATGAATTTAACCATAACACCCTGTCCTTATTACTGATACTGGAACTTGCTTACCAAAGTACTCTCCTCATACGAGAAGAGGCAGTTTAAATGTAATCCTGCAACATGACACTTCCATTCAATAAACCACATGGAATTTCCATGTCACATGGTGGTAGTATGAGAACAAAGCACAGCCACAGGGAAATGGGATGGTCCTCCTGGGAGGCCAAGAGAGAGAGTATTCATATTACAACATCAGTCTTGCATTTAGCAGTTGGTGTACATGTGCTGGTCATTCCAGGATAAAGGAGAAATATTTTCTTATTTAATGTCTCTTAATGATCACCCTATTCCCAGCAAGATGGGACAGGACTCACCAGTAGATGAGTGTACTGCCAAAGTCAGAAGGCCTTTACAGACATCCTTGATGCACACTGGTAATATTTTGAGCATCATCCTGATCATGAGTGGATATGCATAGCTGGAGTGAAAGGAAATGAAAGGCATCTCTCTCTGAAATGTATTTCCTTTCCACATCATTGGCATTTTATATTATAACTCCTACAAATGCAGAATAATAGGCAATCCAGACACAGTCATGATGTGGCTTGTAAAATTTGATTGGCTGAACATAAGATTAATAATTTGCTTTAACCTTCATTACTTTCATTCTTTGCTTTAAAGAAACAGTCAATTTCTCTCTCTATTGCATAAAAGCAAATCTGGCCACGACAAAATACCACACAGATGATTTTACCCTCTCGGGTTATCTGCAAAACTCCTGGAACTAAGGTTGATCCTTTTTATTGCTTGATCATCAAATAAAAGGGTCTAGAAGAGTTAATAAGAGGAGACAATGCCTCAAGTTACAGGAACCCCAAGATTTTTGGGAGGCAATGTGATCTAACAGGTTGGGGGCTGGCTTATGTGTCAGATACACCTGAGTTCTAATCCCAGGCCTGATGTGTGGTCTTGGAAAGTTACTTCTCAGAACTACAGAGAAAGATGATTCCACTTCAGAGAGGATTTTGAAAGTTGGTAATCTGAAGTAAGCCATAGAAGTCCAAGGGTTCTGGGGCATTGCATCTGGCAGGCTACTCCTGACCTGTGGCTCCAGGGTCCCCAGCAGCCAGCCAGCTGTGTGGGTGAACTGACAGGAAACCAGGCTTACCGAGTTCTAGGGGAATTTATGAAATCAGACTGTCTCTGCGAAATGTTTAAATTTTTGCCAAATTGGTGAAAGCTCTGAGCCCTTGTTTTCCTTCCCACGCTTTGTCTGCCTTGTCTATGGAAACAGTGAGCTCTTCAGGGCAGGAACTGTCTCTTGCTATGTGTTTATATAGCATTTAGCACAATGGCAGCCCTCCTCTCACTGGAGGCCTATAGGCACATCTGCAAAACAAATAATAGACAAGAAGAGGAACATAAGCAGATGCATGTGGTGGCCAACATTTGCAAGCATAAATGCCTAGCATTGGCCACAGAAACCAATATTTAGGCATGGAAGTAAACAGCCTGATTTGCTGTGGTGCCAAGCACCCACAGAAGTGGCTGAGAAAATCCAGCTATTTGTTCAGGTCCCTAAATATTGGTTTTGGTGCCTCACTTTTTGCCCTCCAGTCTGAACATGTTGGCCACAGTGTAAAATAAACAGAAGCAAGCTCACTGCCAAGAAGATACAGAGCCATCATCCGACATGTAGGCAGGACCTAGGTCGGTGCCATCCACCAACATAGGAAGAGTACTCTTAAAGGGGCAGATTGTCCCAAAGATGGGCTAGAGGTGGCTGGGTTGGAACAGTGTCTGCTGATTTTCCCCCCCCCCGCTCCCCACCAGTGCTTCTTCCCCTACCTCCCGTTAAAGGAGTAGGTTTCCCTTTCCACACCATGTGGTGTCCTGGCTGGTAGGGATATGGCAGCAGAGGCAGTCTGGAGCCAGTTCAGTAGCTTCCGGCTTGTGTTGCTGTTCCTGGTAGTGTAGAGAGAGGACACCCTTTAAATTCAGTCCCTTCCTGAAGTTGCCTGGCTGAGCATCTAGGGACAGTTATTCACCCTGACACACCCATATTTCGTCTAATGGCTAGGGACGGTAGGCATCAGTACTCCTTTACCCTGTCACTGGCCCATTGTGCCATTCTACCCTCTCTGTGCCTCCATTTACCCATCTGTATAATGGGTACTATAAACACAGCACTGAATAAATATTTTATTGGGGTGTTGTGAGGCTGACTTTTTGTAATGTGGGAGCTCCAGAACTGCAAAATATGATGATGATAGACATTAATTTTGTCTGTAGCACATGATGCACATCAATGGAGTAATGTTAATAGTAGCATACAATGCAATATGATGAATTACCAAATTGTGCAAATTATCCTACACATAAGCTAAGTATTATCCCATAATAATAATGAGGCTTCCAATGCATATTTAAAATCTCAACTAATGCTAGATCTTTTTTAACTGCTCCTGCATATTATGTGAATGCATTAGAAGCTCTCTCACCATAATCTTAAACTAATTTACATAGCTCTGATATCTGGTTCATAGCCCTTTGAATGTAATGTTTTCTTACTGTATATTACATACAAGTGGGATCCATCCTAACCTGCCACCCTTCTTATTTGAATGAAACAAGGAAAATCCAAGGGCACTGAAATGTCTAGGATTAAGGGATCTCAGGTGAATGAGAGAGACAAGCACACTGGGGTGGTGGAGATGGAATAATAACAAATCAGCATAAAATGCTGTGATAAATTCTTAGTAGCAGTTATCACGGCTCTGTACCTGCCTTGTCATTCTGAGGCTGCAGTTTATTGTCTGTGATAGCAGTGAGTTTTGAGGAGAGCACAGGGGTGGCTTTAGATGGAGTGTTTTCACACTGATGCAGGGAGACTTGCGAGACAGTATGAAAGTGCTTGTCAGAGAAATGGAAAATATGGCAATGAAGGCTATCATGGATAGA
The DNA here is from genome assembly GCF_007399415.2 of Gopherus evgoodei. Classification (NCBI taxonomy): domain Eukaryota; kingdom Metazoa; phylum Chordata; order Testudines; family Testudinidae; genus Gopherus; species Gopherus evgoodei. The sequence goes on along the minus strand of NC_044323.1, from coordinate 285,140,020 downwards.
GTGAAGGTGGGAGCTGACTTTGCACTACAAGTTTGAAGAAAGCACAAGAGACTTCGGTTTCCTCTCTTTTTTGGGGTGGAGTTGATAAAAATCAGTTTTGCCTAGTCTCATTTATAATTTGTACAGCAAATGTATGGGGCTGCAGATACCTCACATTAAAACAAAATTCTACTGGGAAAAATCCAAATATATTTCCCTGAGTGCTTTCCTGGTAGGCTTTATTCCCAGTGAAAGCTTGCTACTGTGGGGACCACCAGAAGGCAGCTCCAAGAATCTCTGCTTATAACAGGTGACAAGGAAACATTTTGCATGAATGGGCAGAGGAACTAGATGACCTTGCTCTTTTGCATGGCTCACTTCTGATTTAGATGTATCTGGTGAATGTGAGCAAACTACAACTAGGGACATTGCTATTAGATTCCTGGATACCTGGCATGCTGCCAGAGCTAGTCATTGATATTCAGAGACCAGACAAATGATCATGCTGTGGGTATCGTGATGATAGTCAGATTAAGATAAAATATTGTGTAGTGCTAGAGTATTGAACACTCATCATACCAAGGCCATGAATCAGGTCCAGCTCTGACTAGAAAGACCTGCTTTCACGTGTTTAATGACATCCAATATGCTTTAATTGTATTTAATGAAGCTACTGTATGCTATTGCCAATGTGCAGATCCAGGACTTGGCTAACAGATTATAGTTTGCTTTGTATTGATCTGCTCAGTGGAAGCTTTGTCATGATTTTGCTTTGGAAGAAGTTGATGAAGAGAGATTGCTGCTCCTCACCTTATCCTCCATTTTCAGTCCAAGGAAAAGCAATAGATCTGGCAATATATTTCAAACTGGAATAAACTTTAAGTGCATGCACTATAAGTAAGAATATTAGTGTGACAAGATAGTGTGGGTAATGGGGCTTATGGGTTAGGCCAACCCTGTCATGTAAGATGGCCTTTTAAGCTTTTGGGAGTTATGAGGTACACAAAGACCTAGAAAACAGGAGATCTTGGAAGAGAGGGTAGTCCTGGAATAAATAGCATTTGGGAAGAATACCCTTTACTGTCACTTTAAGGGTATGGGTCCAGGAACCTTGAAGAGTGGGTAGGCAAGCCTCTCCTCTCTCCCAGGTAAATTGGAATGAACATTGGGAAGAGGAACAGCATGTATTCTGCCTCATAGCAAGGAGACACCAGCAGGAGAAGGCCAGACTGCCTCACTTTCCACACAGACTAATTAGGGGAAAGGGGCCAGCTGGAGGAGTAGCTGACTAAGGCTTTACAGATGGCATGAACCAAACCTCCAGCTTAATGGAGGACAGCTGGGGAGATTCCTGTCTTAAGGAAAGAGAGACTGCCTGGCTACATGTAACCTAGCCTCATCCTGACAGATACAGAGGAATTGATCACTGAACTAAAAATCAGTGACTGCTTAGGTGCAAGTAATTATTACTTGATTTTCTGTTAGCACTTAACAAATGTCAAGTCTGAACTAGAGCTGTGTGGAGGGTAGAAATTCTGCTGACAAAGGTTTCACAATTTGGATTCATTTCAAATTAGAGCAAAACCAAAAATACTTTAAATTTTCTGAAGAAAAAATCAGATTTTTTTTCCATTTCAGGTTGATCGAGACATTTTGTTTTGACAAAACTGACATGTTTCATTCCCATGCTGACTCTTTACATTTTATATTTGATTATTTACAAATTGACCTGACTTTTTTTAAAGCATTTTGATTTCAACAGAACTGCACATTTGCATGGAACATAGTTCCATCTCAGCTTGTCCAGCCAGCTCTACACCCAACCAGAATATTTTGAATGGTGCTTTAAAAGAACCAACTTCACAAAGCTCTCCTTTCAGTGGTGGAAGGTATTGCCATGTGATAAGGTGCTGTGTGGGCTGCCTGAAAGGCCATGGGCTGCTACTGGGACACAGCAGGCTTTGGATTGTCCTCACTGCATTGCAAGCTCGAAATGTAACCCCGTCATGCCCCTAGCCTAATGCCCATCCACATCTCTAACTCAAGTTCAGGAGGGCTTTAAGCTCAAGCTAGCTGGGCTGTCAGCAAGGTGGGTTGAAACTTGAATGATACTTATGCTCAAACTGATAATGCAATGGGGATGTGGCAGCTTGAGTTTCAGCTCACCAACTGCTAATCCAATCTCTCCATAGTCTGGCTGCTGCTTTGCAATGAGGCCACTCTCACTCAGCTCTCACTAGGCTAGTTTGAGTGGAGCAACTCAAGGGTACTAACTCAAGCTAAGTGGTTCAGAGGCCTGGTTCTGGCTGTCTGCAGATGGGTTGAATTTCACTCAGAGATGACTTAAGGATAGTTTCAGCTTCGAATAGTTTAGACTAGTAATTCCCATCACTCATATGTGTATTACAGTAGCACATAGAACCCTCAGCTAACAAGATCTCCCCTCTGCTCAGCCAGGTACAAAAAATAGATATAGGAGTGAGGAGGAACAGAAGGGGGGAAAGTGGGAGAAATAATAATAAATAACTCGTATATAGTGCTGTTCATCAGTAGATCTCAAAGTGCTTTACAAATGAGGTCACTAGCATTATCCCCATCTTACAAATGGGGAAACTGAAGCACAAAGAGGGGAAATGAAGCAAAGAATCCTGTGGCACCTTATAGACTAACAGACGTTTTGGAGCATGAGCTTTTTTGGGTGAATACCCACTTCCTCAGATGCAATGACTTGAAATGAAATGAAATGACTTACCCAAGATTACCCTGTGGGCAAGTAGCAGAGTTGGGAATAGAACTGAACTCTCCTGAGTCTAGTTGCTCTGGTCTCTTGGCCACACAGCTGCCAGACAAAGGTGGTGAGTAACTGAAAGCAAATGGGGGACTGAGGAAACAAGCTGCGGGGGTTGGGTTAAAGCAGGGGTCCCAAACACAGTGCCTGTGAGCATCATGGCACCCACAGGGGCATCTAACTTGACCACTGGTCAGGATGCCTGCGCATTATCTGCCGAAATGCCACCAAATTCGGCGGCAATGCCTCTCGATGATGCCGCTTGCCGCTGACAAGCAGCGTCATCGAGAGGCGTCACTGCCGAAATGCTGCGGAATTTCGGTGGCATTTTGGCGGATGCTTGACTGCCACCACGGTCCTTTATCTGACACCTGCCAGACGAAATAGTTGGGAACCACTGGGTTAGAGCTATGAAACATCACCATCAATGATGGGGAAGAGGAGAGGGTGTTTGGAGGATGGGAGAAGGGAGATGATGGAGATCAGGGGGTGCGTTTGTAGTGTTTTTCTTTCAAAAAGTCAACAAGATCTTGCACAGAGAGGGAAACACAGCAGGGGATGGATCCAAAGGTATAAAGAAGAGGACTGGATTATGGGAGTTAGTGTGTCAGCAGAACGGGCAAGGAATATAGCAGCACTGAATGTGGAGAGAAGATGTGGAGTGGAGGAAGTAATTGTGATGGTGGGACATTCTCCAGAGTCGCTGATTGACTGTAAGGGAGGAGTAGAGGATGTGGATGTTGGCATGAAAGGAGGAAGACTTTGCAATGGGGGAGAGGGGAAAGAGTTGACAGCGGAGGAAAGTGTAGGGTAGAGGGATTCGACAGCCAAGTCAGATGAGGAGACTTTCAAAACATAGCAAATGGGACAAAGGTGGGGGTGGACATGAAAACCATCTAAATGGTGAGTGTATTCATGTCCTCAGTCCTGCTTCAATGGGTGGAGGAAAACCAGCAGAGAATCCTTAGGTAGTCCTACTTGAAAGTGATTGAAATCAAATATGTTTAGAAACTCTCACTACCTGACACTGAGCAAGCTTGTCCTTGTCATTTCAGCTTCTTCTCTATCATGTGGCTTAATGTCTCTGGAAGGAGTACAATACTTTGATTGAAAAAGGCATCTTTACAGTGGGGACAAAATAAATTAACATGGGGGAGGATTCTGTTATGCTGAGAAGAAGGAGCAGGGGACCTTGACTGAAGTGTTGTCCTCCCTCTTCCCCCCCCCCAAATGTGGGAAGGTTAAAAACAAAGGAGATCTTTAATGCAGAGAGATGGAGTCAACATGCAAAGCTGTTTTTCTGCATGCACACTATTATGCAGCTGGGTAATGGACTTGAAAAAGGCAAATGTCTCTCAGTTGATAGGACTGAATCTTGATCTGAACCTGAACAGCACAGATACAATGTTGTTTAGAATCCAAACAAGTTAGCATACAGAAGTGTTTTGTTATGTTTAAATGTCAGCAGAATTACTGAAGGGCAGTATCATTTAAGCAAATTTTATTGCAAGTTCATGGAAAGCACATGCAAGGAGACATAGCCAGACATGTTTTCCTTCCTCCTCTTCAACCATCCTCAACAGAATTTGAATAGAAGAGGTGGGCTATGGTGAAGGCATGATACCAGCCATGTGGCCCTCAAGTGACTGCTTAATACTGAATTATATCAGATACAGGGGAGTCCCTTTGGAGCAGGATCCAAGGCCAAGCAGCATTGGTTTGCCCCCCGCCCCCCAAAACACAACACTGAATGCAACTGAACTCAGACTGACTTCTCCCTAGCAGTGAAAGGCAACTACTGAACAAGTCAGAGCTCCAGGTTATATAAATGTCTTAATGGTTCTCCAAAATTTTCCAAAACCAGATGGGTCAGTAAACTGGGTTTGCAATCTCATGAGACAGGCCCTCTCACAGGACTTCTAGTGTTTCCTGCTCCTAGCTGAGTCTAAAAGCAGCTTCTCTCACAGACCTTTCTTTCTCTTCTGCCTGCATTTCCAGCTAGAACCCAGTACTATATAGTACTTGTGGTTTAGTTGTTACAGCTGAAACCCAGTACTATATAGTACTTGTGGTTTAGTTGTTACAGCTGAAACTGGGAACTAGGAGTCAGCTTTTATTGAGGGTCTGGTCTGAGATTGTAGAATGACACCCACCCAGGAACTAAGGTTCAGCACAAACCACACCACCTTCCACTCCAAGTGCAAGGGATATTTCAATCTGTCTTCTCCAGTATGCATCCTGTACATAAAAAAACAAAAACAAAACCCACCAAAACACTGCAGTGCACACACGATTCTTGCCTTGAAGATGAGAGAAACAATGAACCACATGTGAAAGATTTTAGTTACATTGTTCAATTTACTACTAGAAGGCACTCATGGAAGTTAACAGCCTAAATTCTTTTGAAAATTTGGGCCTCAGATGCTGTGGTGATGAGGGTGGTACCTATAAAGAATAGAATATATTTTCAGGTCTGACCAAGGTATGCTCGGCAAAAGACCTTAGAGTTGAGGCAAAGGTGGCTACAGTAAAATGAAAACAGAAATATGAGATCTTCCTGTAGATTTGAGAACACTCTCTAGTGTGGAGTTGTCTTCTCTTGAAGATTCATGAGAAGGAGGCACAGTCCGGAGTCTTGGACATAATGCTTTATTAGAATTAAGACCGAATTACATAAGAGAAAGGGGAGCCTGGTTGTGTACTTGGTGAAGCTACCACTAGACTGCTTCCAACTCATTCTCTCTAGCCCCAATCCAGTTCCCTCTAAAATACTCCTAACAGGAGTGATTTAAATCAACAATTTTAAACACTATTTAAATCAGCAACCAGGACACATTGATTTAAATCATCAGTTTTAATCAAGTTTTGCATTTTTAGTTATTTTCCTGAAGAAATATTTCTTTTTGGTTGGTAACCGTTAGAATATGCTGATTTTCAGCTAAATACAGCCTTAACACTAAATTTGGTCCTTCTTTTTGCTAACCAGGAGAGAACACTATCTATATACATTTATTTAAGCAATTATATAACCTGACATATTTATTCAGATTCTTACTGTTTGCATTTTCTATTTTAGAAAATTGTGAATGATGAATTTCTTATTTAGTAGACTGGTTTTTTAACTTATGATTTGTGTCAAGCTCTACTTGGATGGAAATTCACAAACTAGCATTTTAAGTGTTACTTGATTTTTACTAAATAAACTAACAACCTTAAAGGTGCTGGAAACATTTAAATGTTTCATATAAATGTTTAGCAAAACATTTTTGCATTAAAATCTAATTGATTTATTAAAGAAAGGAAGTACTATTCATAATTAATAAATTGAACTGTTTCTGGTCATCACATTCTTTGGGTTTTTAGAACTAGTAAATCTCCTCCTCTCACACCTAGTTTTAGTTCATAGACTGGAAGAGGAAAACAAGCTTTTCTGCTTTTTCAACTCAGAATTGGTTTGTCAGTTGTAAGTGAACTTGTCATTGAACTGCACTGATTGAATAAATGGAAATAAAGAAAATATTTTCTCTGAACCTGCAGAAAAGGCTAATGCTGTCAAAAGCTAGTTCTCACTTCAACGAGCTCTGGTTCTAGATGCTTAGCCAGTGACTTCCATAAGTTCAATGGTTTCACTTTCTTTAAAACTTGGTAGCAAATATGTACTAAATTGATTTTTGCATTTAATTTAAATTATTTTAATAAATTATAATTTTAGGCCTTAGCATAAGGTGTCAATTTAATTACATTTTTTTTAAAAAATCTACATTTAATTTAAATTTCAGAATTTCTTTTAAGAGAAACCACTGAATTTTATCCATTCTGGTAATATCTTATATTTAGATACATGATACTTGCCATGCACTTTATGCAACTTGGTTGACACTTTACTTACTTTCACAATGTTTTGCACCTGTTTCCTACTTTTTTACTGAGTTAACCCCTGCAACCTGTTTAAATTACTCAACATCTATTTCAGCCATGTGCTGTACACAACTGTATTTTATGGTACTTAATGTACATCCATGCATAAATAAAAAAAAGCAAATGCAATAGGATTTACTCATCACCATGGTCAAAGGCTGCAGAAATAAATAACATTTAATTGCTTCACTGGCGAAAAATACATCACTATGGAAGAAAGCCTTTGCCAGGGGAATAAAGCAGAGGAGTCGTTTCTATACACAGAGTGAGTCAGAAACAGAACTAAGTGTTTGAGCAAGTCACTTTACTTCTCTATGCTTCAGTGTCCTATCTAGAGAACTGAACTAACAATGATACTCACCCACCTTAAAGGGACATAATCACTGAGATTCAAAACCTGAATTAGAAATAGTTTAGGGTATTGCACCTACCTTAGTTCCCATGCCAATTGCTGTGCTTGTGCAGTCATATTCCCTTGTTTAGAAACATGTCATCCTCTCCCCTGTGTAAAAGACCCACACAAACAAGAGGGGGGAATGACTGACTATACATGAGAATTTGAGTAACCACCAAATGTTGTCACCCTGGAGAAACACATTTTTCTCTCTCTAATATTAGGTGTCACTTGTAACAATAATAGATAAGCAATTTTCAGGCCTGGCGTGAGTATTGATTTTACAATGTCTCTTTAACTGGCCAAATCCTGCCTTTGTTTTCAGTCCTTTTTGCTTGAGTAAGGCTCCGTGTCTGGAAAGTAGGTTGAGTGTTAACAGCCTATTTGTACATGTAGGGGCAGGAAACATCATGAGGTTCCCTCTCAGAGTTTCCTCCACATTTTCTTTCAAGGCAACTCCAGGGGAGACTCCTTCAGCCAGCCTCCAAATCACTGGATCCCCAATCTCTGCACAGACCTGCAGGGGCATAGGACCTTCCACTACATCTGCAAGAGCTCTAACCCCATTTCCTGGCAGCTCCATTGGATCTGAGCTGTTGAGAACTCCTCTGGTGAAGGCCACCTCTAAAGCCCTTCTTTAAGGGAATTGCTGTGCCTTTGTACTCTCTTGTGCATACTGGGTAGTAGGGACAATATGTGTCTTCTCCCACACTCCTGCCCCTGGCTTATATACTCCTCCCCATTGCCTCGTTCCTCATATGGATCCCCACAGGGAATGTAGGGAACCCTGCTGTGGTGGTACCTGACTCCCATTTCCACATAGGAAATATACATGAAGATTTCCCCCAAGCATGGACTGTTGGGTCACAATCCATGTCAGGCTGTTCAGCAAGTGACTCTCTAGTTCTTGAGTCTGTAAGCATGTGACTTACCAACCAGCATGCCCCTGCTTGTGGGTCACAGTGTAGCAGGCTCTCCTCCTTTAGCGCCCCAGCTGCTCTGGCCCCATGGTGGGCTGCTGCTTCCTGCAACTCTGGCTGGATCACATCTAGTTCCATCCTTTCTAGGGCTAAACCATTAGTCCAACAAATAATAGTGTTTTGACCTCACACTGGGCCTTTGGTTTGACTCCACACTCACTAGTCTTTACCTCTGGTATTGGGGGCTTTCATTAGTCCTTACACCTTGTCGGGGGGTTCTGCTCCACCTTCTCCATGGGCTGGTAGAGGAACCCAGGCCTTCCCTCTCCTCTGGGTTCTGACCCAGAGGCCCTTGAATAGGCAGGCAAGGCCTTATTACAGACCCCTTGCTGCCTCCCTGGACTACTTCCTACCTTTCCCCATCATAGGCTTTTGCCATAGCTTCTTCCCAGGCTCCCAGTGTCCCAACTCCACTCCCCCTAAGTGCCTTCCATCAGCACACTGCAGAACTTCTTAGCACTTCCTGCTACTCAAGAGTTTTCTGGACTCCCCCAGCAGGGCAGTCCCTGACTCAGCAGGAGACTAGCTGCTAAGTCTACCTTCCTTCAGGGAGGTTTTGTCTGTAAGGTCCTTCATTTTCAGTTTTGTACTGAATTTTACTTTAAAAAAAGTCCAGATTTTACAGCAGATATAATGTGTGTTTTACTGATTTTTTTTCACCCAAGTTTGGGACCAATCAAGTACACAAGAATGCTGATTATGTCTCAATAATGACAGACAAAGGGAGTGCGTTCTATGAGCAAATAGTGCTAAGCAGGACTGCTCCTTCCCCTACTTCACTGTGGGTTTTTTTTTATTTTAAATGCTTGAGCAATATGCAAATTGGTTCGCATACCAGTGTTTGGTTTCGTTTTCTCAGGTAAGTGGCGGCAGGGCAGACCATGGGCCAGGAGTACCTTCAGTCTGCTTGCAAGCCAGTTTATATCTCATAACTGCCAGTATCTGAACTACTATAGAATGTTCTTTATATCTCCATAAGCAATGCGAAGATGAATCTATTCTACCAGGTCAGGTTAAATCTGGTGTGATACCAGCAACTGAAAACACATGATAAAAATTAGAAAGCAAGACGTCATTGATTCAAAATTAAAGGGGTGAAAGGCTTAGAAAAGTTTGACTCATTTATGCAAATAAAGTTCCTAACTACCTCCCTCTAATGCAGGTGATTCACTGCCACTCGACTTTTCAGCACCATTAATGCCCAGTTTAAAATATCCACAAGATGGATTACTGTACTAAATACTTTACGGTAGTGGCTTTATGGTCAGGATTTAGTGGAATGCTTCCTTCTCCTATAAATCATGCTATGAATATTGATTGTGGTGCCCTCTACTTAGCTAAAAGTTTTATGTGGCTTATAAAAAATATGTAGTGAATCTGTTTCGGTAGGAAGGAGCTTTTCTTGGAAACAAATCTGAGGAAGAGCTCTAATATATGCTAGTACAGTGTTTATATAGTGAAGAATGACTTTATAACAAAGTGCTGCCAGTCCAGGCCAATTTATTATGTGCTATACTGGTGTTAAACTGCCTTAAATCAATAGTTAAGAAGACAGGGGAGTGCTGGGGTATAATAAGTCATCATTTTAATGAAATATAGATTATTCCAAGACTATTAAACAAGTGGTTGCTGTCAGAAAAAATGTTCACTTTTCCAGTGCTAAACAAAATCATCTATTTTAGTGGAGTAAAATCAATAAGCAGCTGAGACCTGCCGTGGAACCTGAATGCGTTAAGTAAATGTATAGCCAGAGTTGCCCATTGATAAGCACATAGGTTATGCTTAGATGCCCTGGTTACTGAATCTGGACAGATTCCATTTATAGGGAATTGGAGGAGGAAGGAAGTTGTGAAAGAAAACCCACTGAGAGCCAGTCCTGCCTTCTGCTTGCATGGCACTTTGTATGCTCAGATAGCTGCTGAGAGAGAGGGAAAAAATCCAGCTTTTATAGATAAGTTTTCCCCTCCAACCTATTTCAATATGAGAAATGAATTGGAAGAAACTCTAGAGCCTGCAGAAGAAAGTCATTTAGCTAAATTGCCTCAGGTTACAAAGAATTGGCTTTCAGTAGTAAGCATTGTTTTACTTAACCTTTCCAGGATTTGTTAAAGGCAAAAAGTGCTTCAGCTCCCTTGCAAGCTGTAATGTTAGTCACACAGCTCTACCAGCAGCCTGAGGGGCTACTAGCCACCCAGAACTTTCTGCAGCCAAGGAGCCAGGACTCCCAATCACCTGAGGAACAGCTATGAGGCCATCAACTTTATCTGGGCCCCCAGTAACTTATTTATATCACCATAGTGCACTGAAACCCCAGTCAAGGAGCAGGGCCAATTTGAGCCTGCCCCAAAGAGCTTATGATCTATACAGACAAGAAGGCAGTATTATGCCCATTTTACAGATGGGGGAACTTAGACAGAGAAATTGTGACATGTCCAACATCCCACAGGGTGTCTGTGGCAGTACCAGGAAGGGTACCAAGCCCCCAGGAGTCCCAAAGCAGTGCCTTAACCACAAGACCATTCTTCCTCTCTGAGGAATCTCCGGGGCAACTCTGAATAGGGAAGATCAATACTGTCAGCCCCAAAAGTTCAAAAATCATGAGTCAGACTCCCAAAAGTCTTAAGTGCCCCCCAAATCTTGAGATCTGGAAAAAAGGTTCTATCACTTTCTGGTCTGTTTTGACTTTTGAACTCCCACTGTCACGTCCAGTGAGCTTGTGTGGCAATGAGCAGTGCCATTCTCCCAAATTTCGAGAGGAAGGCAATTTTGGCTCCCTGCTGCAGGAGCTTTCTCTGGCACTCAGCTGAGATCACATTACATAAACATGTATAAAATCCTGTATTGAGCTGCCAGGCTCTTTTCCCATCTCCCCAGACACTCCTCTTGGCTCCTGAGATGTGGAGGTGGTGGAATGCTACCTGCCTCCTGCAGCAGCCCTGATTGGCTGCCCTTCCCAGGTGGCAGGAAAGTGGGAAAGGCTCAGAAAAAGTTTCTCTAGGCAGGGCTGATAATCAGGTCATGAGTCACTGACTCCATCAGGGACCAAAATCCCATCGCTTGGTGAAGCAGGCAATGCTGGCAGTCTCTGGCAGAGAGATGACTATGGGGCTCATGTAAATAAAAGACTAGGCTGTCTCAGCCTTGACTCAGCTGCTCAAGTGAGAGGATCTGAAAGCCCTTTCTCCTATCTACTTTCCTGCTCAGAGGGCAAAGTATATTCATCCAATGTTCCCCTTTGTTAAGAGGTTAGTGGGAAGCTGCAGGGTCTTTGGCTCCACCTCCTGGCACTCAACAGCCAGAGTAGCTGGCCAGCTGACCAACATGAAGTGAAGTAACTTGCTCCTCCAACCAGAGCAGGGCCTCCGATATTATGGAGATTAGCATGCAACAAGAACCTATCTCGAACAGAGAAACAATGCAATGGAGCTGCACCGTGTTCTGTGGTCTGCTCCTTGGCCAGTGCAGCTGTGTGCTGCCTATTACTTGGTGCAGGCTGTACATTTACAGTCTGGCGCCAAATGACTCCCTAACGAGGATGGAGAGAAAAAGACACCCGGCCCAGATGTGTGCAGATCCAGAGGACCCCTCTCCTCAGAGCTGCTAGCCCTCCTCAGACAGTTATGGTCCATGGCACAGCACTTCAAGCATTCTCGGTGCTTGGACACGGGTGGAGAAGATCAGCACAAGGAGGTTTCATGTAAGAGGATGTGAAGGAGTTTGGAAGAGGAGTGGAGTGGGGTGGTAGTGTCCCAGATGGCTGGGAGGACTGATTCTCTGTTATAACATATGTTAACTTAAGTTGTATTGATATATGCACAGCATGAGTGTAGCCTCCCAGTGCTGTTGATAGTATTCCCAATGCCAAGTTCAAAAATCATAAGGCAGGCTCCAAAGTCATTACATTGGTGTAAAAAAGTATTGTTTTTAATGTACCTTCTGGTTTCTGAGCCTTTTGTGTATACTTGGTTCATGTTTTCCTTCAGAACCACGAAGGCCAGAAGCTTGTTATTTTTTTCCCAATTGAAAGCTGAGATTCTGCAAGATCATTTGACTCTATGTGCTAGGGCTTGAATAAAAACATCCTGAGACTTGTGAAAAAAATTTCTAGGGTTGTCCGCACTGTCTGTTCTACCTATTAAAGGGTATAAAATGATATGTACGGACCTTTGCAAAGCCTATGAATGGAAAGTGCTGTATAAAGTTCAAAGTATTTATTATTATTTGTTAGACACCCAGAGTCTTGTCCCAACATCTAGTGGGTTTCATCTAAAACCTGAGAATGATTCTTTGAGTGAAGAATGTTCTTGTTTGCTCTGGGGTCTTGGTCAAGAATTTGGAGTGGGTATCTCCAGGATGTTGCAAGTAATAGATGCAAAGGAAACATTCTCCTTTTGCATGAAAGTCACCTTAATCCTAATGCCATGGCTTAGTATATTCTAGGGTTTGAAAAAGCCAGGAAAAGAGTTTAACAAATGACAAACAAGGGCTTTGGTCCTGCAAAACAGTCCACAGAGGCAGACCTACGGTGGTGCTGTATACTCCCCTCTTCTCCCCGCCCTCGCTTCTTTCTTTTGCAATTGTAGATGAAATGAATGCAAAGTGAAACCAAATAGCTTTTTCTTGTTGTTTTCCTAACGATAGCACTGGATTTTGAAATTAAGCTCAGCAGGTAGGAAGATCTTGTGCAGTTTTCAAATGAGATCATTTGTCCTTTCGCTAAAGCATGTTTATTTTATATTATTTCTATCTGATTTTTCAGCCCTGCTGTTTTCTGTAAGATGAGTTAAAGGTGCTTTGGAGTAAATCCTAATGACTGCATTAGCAAATGCTTCCCCCCATAGGCATGTGGAGTTTGGTTTTATTTTTTTTTTGTCCTGGTGTTTGACTCCAAACAGCTTCTTCCAATATATCTGCATACCATAACGTGGAATTCATTTTTCCCTTCTGAAATGCCGTTTGCACTCAGTCGAGGCATGAACTTGATGCTGGCTGCCTTCTGCAATGAGTGTCTTGAAAAGCAAAGATCATAAAGATACAAGGCTCTGGTCCCATTTATGGGCTATAGATTGAACATGGGGGATGCAATTGTGACAGGCCTTTAAATGAGCCATGGAAAGAAAGCAAAGATCCTGCCCATTAAATGAAGACCAATGTAAAGACTAGGCAGAATTTAGCCAAAGGAATCAGGGTGATAATAGCCAAATGTCTCACTAAGCTCCTTGTCGCAGGGATTGGCGTTCAGTTCTGTGTTTGTACAGCACCTAGCACAATGGGGTCCTGGTCTATGACTATGGATCCTAGGCACTATGGCAGTAAAAGTAATTAATTACACTGGGTGTACATTGAGCCCTAAGCTCAGCCCTGAGGCAGAGGTGACACATAACTGCCCTGACCATGGAGAAATCATAATGCAGAGTCACATTTCCTTTCTTGCTGCAAAAGGGAGGTAAGTGCCGCTTACTTACCCCTTGTATTTGGCCAGTAACTCCTGGAGGTGTATGCTGCCCAGTCTCCCTCTCCCTGCTTCTTTTCTTGTCAAGGGGAGTGCTTGTGCTCTGCACCAGACAGGGGCTTACACTCACTCACTCTCCTGCTGTGCAGAATAAGACAAGGCTGCAGTCTTAGCCCACAGTTGTTGTTATTTATTGTTTCTCCGCGTGGGAGCTTTATGAGTCATATTCACCCCTCTACAAGAACAGGATTTCAGCAGCTATCAGTTCTCTCCTTCCCTCCATTTGGCAGAATATTGTTTACAATGGTACATTGGGGTAAAATATAAAGTCAGGACCAATAGTGATGCAGCTTGAATGTGTATTTCTTCCCCCTTGTTCACTGCCTGTAAGTTATATACTGTAACCGCACTTTTTATTATTAGTGTGCTTACTGGTGCTTCAGCCTGATGCTGCTGATAAAATATCCTAGAGCATGGAGAGACCTTGTACTGTACAGAGTGAGGCCATGTCTGCAGGTACAACAGTGGAACAGCTAAAGCTGATTTAACCCTGCACTTCAGTCGCAGACTATAGCAACAGAAGGTTGTTTTTTTTTCCAATCACTGTAGAAGGTTGTTTTTTGTTCCATCTCTTCAAGAGACAATAGTTACATCTATGGAAGCATCCATCTATCAACCTAGCTGTGTCTACACCAGGGGTTACGTTGGCAGAGCTAGAGCAGTGGATTTTTCACATCCCTGAGAGCCACAGACACGTTGACCTAAGTTTTAAGCATAGATCACGCCTGAGAGAGAAACTCATATGAGAGAACAAAGATTCAAGGCTAACTTTGAATATGGGAGCTTTCTGTACTGCAGTAGCACTGAGCAAAACTCCATGGCTCCCAGACAAACGAGACATCATTAAGATTTCTGTACTTATATACCAGGCCCTGCATGATCTTGCTACTTTTCACCTTTCTCACCTTCTTACCTGACATCTTCTAGATTAGGCACTCAAGTGGGTATCTGAGAAATTGTTCTGCGTCACTGCTTTCATGACTGCACTTAGGGATAGGTGAGTTAGTTCATAGAAAATAAGAGCTGTCCTGAACTTTTAGCTGAAACTGAGATCAAACCTGAGCTGAGCCTTTTCAGAGATTCATGAAAGTCAGGATAACTTTGAGCCTCCATTATTTTTTGTCTTTGAGCGCTCTCATTGGATTGGGACCAGAAGCACAGATGCAGAAATAATTATTTATTATGGATCAGATTCTGGATGTCACAAGCTGACCCTAAGTTTTTTATCACAACTGGAAGTCCCAAGTATCTTATGAGAGAGTCTATTCTCATTAGATTTCCACCCTAGCTTTGCAGACCCAAAAGCTGTGGAGAAGAAGATTGTTGAAGGTTCAAATGATTCAATCATTCAGACTAAACTTCCAGACTGCCTGAGGTTTGCGCTCACTTCTTGTATCCTTTCAGTATATGCAGAAGCCTGTTCATCTGAGGATCAGCCTCTTTGAATCCCTGCCAGAATCTACCTACAATTTAAAGCCATATTTGTTTGAGCTGCCCTCTGCTGGATTTGTTCTGATTTTTAAAGTGCTTTGAAGTAGCCACTTGAGAGGCACTACAGAAATTCAAGTGACTGACTGACTGCCTCAGAACAACACTGCAACAGGTGCATGCCCCATATGCTCATGTTTTGACAGTTTCCTTTCTAGAGTGTGCTCTTTCCAAGGTGGCTTTTTCCTTTTTAGAGAAGTCAGATAAGAACATACAAATTTAACAAAGGAACTGAAGTAAAACACCAAGTGGGTTGAGTGTTGGATAATAACACTTGAATAAAAGGCACGAGCAGTGAAGAATGTATATACATGAACTGGAATGATTTTTGAGAGGTAGTGTCCCAGAAATGGAACTATGCCCCTTTTATCCAGATAAAGACCTCTCCTACTGTGTGTTTTATCTCTGCGTGTCTTTTCCCCATGCTTTACGAATACATGCATCTGGTGTACACACACGCACCTACAACTTACTAATCCGTTTGACTAATATTAGAGCGTGGGTTTACTTTCAGAGAAGTGATTGGGGGAAAAAAATCATACAATTGACACCTGTAAGAACGCAATATGCCCCCCTGATCCCAATAACCATGATTCTTCCTTAAATGAGAACAAGGAAATTTAGTTTGCAGAAGAAAAGAATGAGGGGGGATTTGATATCTGCTTTCAAATACTTGAAAGGGGGTTCCAAAGAGGAATGATCTAGACTGTTCTAAGTGGTACCAGATGACAGAACAAGTAGTAATGGTCTCAAGTTGCAGTGGGGGAGGTCTAGGTTGGATATTAGGAAAAACATTTTTCACTAGGAGGGTGGTGAAGCACTGGAATAGGTTATCTAGGGAGGTGGTGGAATCTCCTTCCTTAGAGGTTTTTAAGGTCAGGCTTGACAAAGTCCTGGCTGGGATGATTTAGTTGGTGTTGGTCCTGCTTTGAGCAGGAGGTTGGAGTAGATGACTTCCTGAGGTCCCTTCCAACCCTGATATTCTATGATTCTAAGACAGAGATGGGCAAACTACGGCCCGTGGGCCACATCTAGCTCGCAGGACCATCCTGCCCAGCCCCTGAGCTCCTGGCCAGGGAGGCTAGCCCCCGGCCCCTCCCCTGCTGTCGCCCCTGCCCTGTTTTCATGTCGCTGCATGGACAGTGCTCTGGGCAGCGGGGTTGCGTACTCCTGCAGAACAGTGCAGCAGCATGATAAGGGGGCCAGGGCCAAGGGGTTGGCTAAGGGGTGGAGGTTTGGGGGGAGGCAGTCAGGGATGGGGAATGGGGGGGGTTGGATAAGCGTGGAAGTCCTGGGGGGCCTGTCAGGGGGTGTGGATAGGGGTCAGAGGTGCAGTCAGGGGACTGGGAGCAGGGCAGGTTGGATAAGGGGTGGGGTCTCATGGGGTGGTTGGGATGGGGGGTTAGAGGACAAGGAGGACAAGGAGCAGAGGGGGTTGGATGGGTCAGGGGTTCAGAGGGAGGTAGTCATGGGGAGGGAAGTGAGAGGAGGTGGATGGGGGCGGGAGCAGGGGCAGCTCCAGGCCCCAGCACGCCAAGTGTGTGCTTGGGGCGGCATGCCGCAGGGGGCTCTCTGCCGGTCGCAGGGAGGGCGACAGGCTGCTCCGGTGGACCTCCCACAGGTGTGCCTGCAGAGGGTCCGCTGGTCCCATGGCTTTGGTGCACCGGCAGAGCACCCCCCGCGGCATGCCACCGTGCTTGGGGCGGCAAAATGTCTAGAGCCACCCCTGGGTGGGAGCCAGGCTGTTGGGGGAGACAAAGCTTTCCCTACCCGGCCATCCATAGTTATCAACCCCAATGTGGCCCTTGGGCCAAAATTTCCTCCCTCCCGCCCCCCGTTCTAAGAGCTAGTGTGGTACCACAGCCAACATAGCATGTTAAACTTGTGAATGGAGTTCACTGTTTAGGGGTTCCACATTTACCCTTTGCTCACTTCAAAAGTTGATTTTTTTGCCCCTAATGGCTGCTGCTGCAAATGCAAACCACCATCCTCCAGACAAGCTGTTTCTTTCGGCCACCAGTGGGAAAGGTGCTTCAGCTGGATCTTACGTGACATTTTTTGTTGATGAAGCAGGAAGCAAAATAGAATTCAGCTCAGCTGATAGCCAGTTGGGTTCTGAAGCATTAAAAGAGTGTAAACTGGTTTGTGACAAAACAATCATGACCCAAGTTAGAAGAGTATGAGATATGGAAAACTTGAGGAATGATGCCAGTATAGACAAAGCTTCAATGACCCTGTCATAAATGGATCGTTAAAAGTTAATGGAACAGAAGTACTTCATAACTCTTTTGCCTGTAAAGGATTAACAAGATCAGTGAGCCAGGCTGTCACCTGACCAGAGGACCAATCAGGGGACAGGATACTTTCAAATCTTGAGGGAGGGACGTGTTTGTGTGTGCTGTTAGTTTTTGGTTGTTGTTCTCTCTGGGGGCTCAGAGGGACCAGACGTGCAACCAGGTTTCTCTCCAATCTCTCCAACACAGGCTCTTATAAGTTCAGAATAGTGAGTACTAGGTAGATAAGGGGAGTTAGGCTTATGGTTGTTTTCTTTATTTGCAAATGTGTATTTGGCTGGGAGGATTTTAATTTGTACTTGTATACTTAGGCTGGGAGGGTATTCCCAGTGTCTATAGCTGAAAGACCCTGTACCTATTCCTTCTTAAATTTACAAAGATAATTTTCACTGTTTTTTCTCTTTTTAATTAAAAGCTTTCTTGTTTAAAAACCTGATTGTTTTTTTTTATTCTGGTGAGACCCCAGGGAACGGGGTCTGGCTTCACCAGGGAATTGGTGAGGAGAAAGGAGGGAAGGGGGAGAGAAAGGTTAATTTCTCTCTGTGTTAGGATTACTTTCTCTCTCAGGGAGAGTCTGAAAGGGGGAAAGAGAAGATGGGGGGAAGGTGGATTTTCCGCTCTGTTTTAAGATTCAAGGAGTTTGAATCACAGTGATCTTCCAGGATAACCCAGGGAGGGGAAGCTTGGGAGAGGCAGCGGTGAGGGAAAGGGTTTACTTTTCTTGTGTTAAGATCCAGAGGGTCTGGGTCTTGGGGGTTCCCGGGCAAGGTTTTGGGGGGACCAGAGTGTACCAGGCACTGGAATTCCTGGTTGGTGGCAGTGCTATGGGTACTAAGCTGGTAATTGAGCTTAGAGGAATTCATGCTGGTACCCCATCTCTTGGACGCTAAGGTTCAGAGTGGGGAATTATACCATGACAGACCCTACATTATTTGGTGCTTGAAATAAACACAAAGTACCTCATTCTCACTATCCCAATACAGCATGATTTTAATTAAAGTGCATGGAAGTCATGACTCTACACAGCTTTTTCTAGCTTCTTAGACATTCACCATTGGTGATAAGAACCAGGGAAGGATGTTTATGAAATAGTCCATTTACCCTGTGCAGGTTAAATAAGGGTTTGCGCTTGTATGGTGCTGTGTTCCTCCTGCATAGTGCTATTCTGTTTTGTTCAGGTATTATTCCACATTCAGCACTGTAGTATCTGAATGCCTGATAGCTTGGCACCCTCAACTCTAATCTTTGGCTGGTCAGGCTTGAATTCTAGGGGCCTGATCCAAAACCCCATTTAAGTTAATGGAAAGACTCCTGCTGCTTTCTGTGGGACTTGGCTCAGACCCCTAGATGCTTAAATTATAACTAAAATTTCTAATACGGGGTCTGATCCTGCCCCCTAGACTGAGACTCAATGGAAATAGGAATGAGTCCTCTAAAATGACAAGAAATGAACACATCATCTTTAAATTGTTAGGGCTTACCTGGCAGAAATACATTGATAGACATGATGAATGAGCTGCATTAAGTACAGATACATTTGCACATAAAACTACATTTCGGCTCCAAATGTGAATGAAGATAATTTGAATTCTATGATGCGTGAATCGGTATATTAGTAGCATGCAAATGAATAAAAAAATTGTTCAGGCTCCAGCCTTAAAACAAAGTTAACTAGGTAGAAGGAGATATATCAGTGTAAATTGTTTAGCAACTCTCATCCTCTTCAAGTGCCTGAATCACTATTCCAGTGCACCAGCTCCATTGAGTCAAAGAGAAGACATGATACCAGCCCCAAAAGCTTACAATCTAGGACAAGACACAAGGTGAGTAACAAACAGTTGGAGGGAGGTTAAAGGTAATGTTAATAAGATTGTGTAGTTACATAAGTTAGCTGTGTGAACAGCATGATAGTTCCAGGTCTATGGTGAGGAGGATTTCCAACCACTGCAGAATGACGATGGAAAATGGATATAGATGCTACAGGGGCAGGTGAATGCTGTTTATTTTATCATATGGCCCAGTTTTGCAAACTCTATGTAGTGAATAACAGATTGGAAGTAGAGCTGACTGGGAATCTTGTGTGGGAATGATTTTTCAGTGGAAATACAGTTCTGTGAAATGCAACTTTTTTGATTTTGCTGAAAAAAATATTTTCATCAGGAAACTCTAAATGAAACATTTTGTTTTGGGTCAGTTTGAGACAAATTGGAATACTTTGTTTTGTTGAACTGACCTTGTCATAAACAGATGGTTAAGGGTTAATGCCTCTTATCTGTAATGGGTTAAAAAATTCACCTAGCCTAGCTGACACCTGACCAGAGGAACCAATGGGGGAACAAGATGTTTCAAAAGAAAGGAGGGAAGTTTTTCCTTTGTTGGAGAGTTTCAGTTTCAGCCGGAGTGAAAAAGATCAAGGAACCAGCCTCTTATCAGAGTAGTAAGTTTTAGAAAGGGATAAATAGGTTTATGTTTGTTTTCTTTGTAACTTGTCTTGGTATCATTAAGGGAATTATCAAAAATTGGGTAGTTGGATATTTTTTCTTTGTGTAACTAAATTTGTGCCCAGGGGAAGATCCTCTGTGTTTTGAATCTGTTGTCTGTGAGAGTAGCTGGTATGCTAATCTCTCCCAGAGGATTTTCTTTCACCTTCTTTTCTTAATTAAAAGCCTTTTTTTCTTAATACCTGATTGATTTTTCCTTCTTTTTTTTTTGATCCAAAGGGATTGGATCTGGACTCACCGGGGATTGGTGGGGGGAAAGAAGAGGGGATGGTTAATTTCTTCTTGTTTTAAGATCCAAGGGGTTTGGATCTGTGTTCACCAGGGAACCGGTGAAGTCCCTCAAGGCAACGCAGGGAGAGGAAAGTCTTGGAGGGACAGGGAGTGTTCCAGACACTGAAATTCTGGATGGTGGCAGTGTTACCAGATCTAAGCTTGTAATTTAGCTTAGAAGTGTCCATGCAGGTCTCCACATCTGTACCCTAAATTTCAGAGTGGGGAAGGACCCTTGACAGACCTGAATTTATTTTAGTTTTGAATCAGTTCAACAAAACATTAAACTGTATTTCCCTATCAATTCATTGCCTTATGGGAATTGTAGTTTGGATCCCCATTTTCTCCTGTGGGCCAGGCTCCCTGGAAAACTACATCTCCTATAATGCAATATGGAGTCCCATCTGACCAAGATGCATGGTGCAGTATTGGCCTCACATGAGTCTGAATATAGTGGGGGATGTAGTCAAGTAAGGGGAAGAGTGTGGGCATCAGGTTCCCGAAATATATCTTCTGTGAGGCAATGCCCAACTATAGGAAAACCTAGTTTAACATTTAACTGACTTGAAATGGAGCTTCAGGTCAGCTCCACAAACCTCAGTGAAACATTTTGATTTCGACCACATCAGTATTTTATTTTGACTGAAAATGACCAAACTAAATGTTTCTTCATTTCTAAATCAAATTTTCCTGGACTCTCCATTTCATAGAACAATAAAAAAAAAATTCACTTTCCAGTTTGGGCTGAAAACAAATGGTGACATTTTGGAATTTCCCGGGGGATGGAAATTCCCCTTTTCATCCAGCTTTACCTGCAAGACAGTCAGTGTGGGATGTACCACCAATAATAAATCCACCTATGAGAAAGGAAAGACTGAAAGCAGAGTTGAAAGGGAAAGGACATGTAATGAAAAATGTATTTCTTATCTTAGAGATTACACCGGTGTGTAAAAGAGGGCACGTCAACTAATATTAGACTGGACACTGGGAGCCTGATTCACCACTCTGTCATACCAGTTCAACTCCAGTGTGACTCCAGTGGGTTCCCTTTCAGTCTAATGGTATATTTAACACCACAGTCTCCACTCACATTCACATTGAGCACGGTATAGCACGCTCTTCCACGTGTAACCCCCCCTCTCCTCCCTGGGTTACTGCGGAGTAGGCAACGTTCACCTGTGTGCCTGTGCACCTGATGTTATTGACACGAAAGCTGATCCTGAGTATTCCACTGGTGACATTGGATAGATGGGAATCCTCTATCCACCACTTTGCTGCAGTCCTTTTACTTGGAAATTAAAATTTGTGTCCCTCTACCTGACTGAGCCCTGTACACACTCAATGGCGAGCCATGGGAGCCTCCAAGAATAAACCTGAGCTAATCTGTGCAATGGGTCTAACTCCTAAATGCTAATTACAAACAATATACCCCCAATATCTACTTAGATCAGAGTGAACACACCTTTATTTAACAATTTAAGAAAACATGTTATAACAGACTGAGATGAAAGGTCACCACTAATTTAAATCAGCAGGGGGCAGTTCAACAAATCAATTAACAAATACAGTTTACAGGAGTAAATGAAACGTATTTAACTTGCATTTACACTGCCACCATGTACCCCACTCCAGAGTGTGCACTTTGCTGGATTCCAGAGTTCTAAATGCTGGCTTGCATGGGTGTGATTGGAGATCCTGAAGCTGAAGACAGAACTCCTTTGATCCAGTGAATCAGTCCAACCAAGGCACCAAGCTGCACAGCCCCCCTGAAGATGGAAGTTGCCTTAACTAAACGTCAGCAAGCCTGGGTTCTGATTTGATAAGAAGGCTACTCTTCCTCTTCTCAGACTCAGACAACCTCTTAAAGTCTCTTTGCTGTCCTTCTTACCTTTACAAGTACTTTCTCAGACAGGGGTGGTGGTTACTCACACTGCCTTCACTGCAAGTCCAGTTCAGTTAGCTCTAGAAACAGCAACAGTCAATGCCCTGGCTCCAGTGAAGCCACCAACCACCTACAAGGCTCCCTGCTTGATCAAAACTCCAGCTGGCTCCCAGCAGCAGCTTCTGGCTTCCTAGCAGCTGTTAGCAGCAGTTCCTGATACAAATAGATCTCCACACAAGCAAGCTCAGTTCTTCGCAAAATGGAGGCCACCACATGCGCCTCCTGCATTCTATGGGAGAGGAAGACTCTCTCTTCCCTAAGACATCATGGAAGTTGTTGTCTTCAAGGTAAGATTTCCCAGCAAGATTTTCCCAACAGGAACATTCCCAGTAAAGTTCAGAGGCCCCTTAGTAAAAGGTGCCCAGACACGTAAATCGGTACAGTGAAAATCAGGAGCAAAAAAAAATACCTACAGTGTGTTGGGTAAACAAAACAATGTGACTCTCCAGAATCCACACTACACAAGAGGCTAGGGAGTGGAGATTGAGTGAAAAAAACAGTGGAAGATGCCATTACACGAGAAAGCCAAAACCTCTCCCACCAATGTCTCCATGGAGACCTTCTACCATGGCCAGAATTCACTACTTAAGTAAGCAGCAAGGGGCCCCTTTAACAAAATGAGAGGAAATCTTTATTAGCTGGTTTTGTACAGAGCCTAGCACACAGGGTTCCAATTCTGATGGAGCTACCAAAGTATTATTATTATTTATTATTAATAATAATGATCTTCAGCTCAGCTTAACCTTTTTGTGCCAACCTCTGCAAAAAGTGTAGAATGATTGGGGCTGGTAGAACTATTCATTAATAATATCTGATATAATCTTAGCCCCCTTTTCATTCAGCAAATCATTTATAAACCTGTCTCCTTTTCTTCCTGTGAATTCATTATTCATAAAAATTCAACCAATAGTCTGAATAAATAATATTAATCCTGTGGGCTGCTGTCTTCAGCTATTCACTATTTGTGTTGCATGTCTGGTTGCCAAAGGTACATCATATGGTACTGTTTCCTGATTGAGTAAATGATGGTTATGAAACAAAGAGTAAATAATGGCTAAGGAGTGTCGGGTCCAAATTTTGGGATAATCTAATTTTTTGTACTAGTATGCATTCAGCTTTTGGGATGTGTGATCATATCATAACTGCGAGTCACAGAAAGCAAACAATATGGTCCCTGAATTGTATTCAGGGCTTTTCTTTTTGAAAATATCTCATGTACACACACTCTCTCACACACACATACGTGTAAAACAATTTGAATTTCACAGTTGAAAGCATCTAACTACTTATGCCTCACTTCTGCAATGCACTTAAGCCAGGACTTTAAATTAAGCATGTGCTTAAGTGCTTCATGGAATAGGAAGCGGCTGCCGAGTCAAGGCTTACATTCCCATTTATGAAATCTCCAGGTTTGATACTGTTCTGGCTTACACAAGATTTACACTGCTGTAACTACATTTACTCCATGAAGCTACATTGATTTGCCCTAGTGTAAGTGAGATCATAAATATACCATATATTGCCATAAATTCTCATTAATATCTGGCCATGTATCTTTTATCACTTGATTAATTTTAATTTATTATGCCTTTATTAGATGAATGTATCTTCCCTCCCTCCCCCCACCAGTCCTTTTATCTTATTAAAAAGGAAGAAACAAACTTTTGAACTAAAAAAAAAGAAATCCCAATCTAATTGTTTTTGTCCAGCTCTGCTGCTGATATTGACTTTAGTCATCATGAGATGTAATTATGAGTCTAATTAAAATTGTAAATAAACACTCTATATCGAAAGTCAAATTATAATAATGTGATTTTTTTTTTTACTGTAGTAGGGCAAATACACACCACCCTGAACGTTTGCATGAATTATACATGAGACTTTATGGATGACTTACCTTAATTTGAACAACCCAAACAATAAAGAAAAAATCTGTAACTAGATTTCTGCAGAGGAAAAAAGAAGCAAGAATCAGATTTGTAATCACTCTTTTTGACATTGACATCCCTGCTTTGTAATCATGCTAAAAATGCTTTTGTAAACAAAGCTGTTTCTGTTTTGTTGTCCTCCTGCATGTTCACTAAACCTTACGTTTTTTTCTCTCAGTTTTCATTATAGTATGTTTATGCCAGACTCTTTCTAAGTTGCTTGGAGGAAAAGTCATTCTTTTTAATGGGAAATGGTAAAGCCATTGTGGAAACAACAAATAAAATGTGTAGAATCATGAATCCTGAAGACAAAACACAAGAGAGACATTCAGATCTAAAAATTGGTGATCAGGCCGAAAGAAGGTGTCATCGTGACAGTTATTTCACTGTTAGAGATTTTGGCTTCAATGTGCAAAGCATTAAAGACCACATTTTATCATGGGCAGCCTCACTTTTGATGGTGACGCTCCAGTTGCATCACAAACATCCCAAAATTATCTTGATTCCAAAGCGCAGAATATACTTCCTGGTAGATCTAAATCCAGATCCCAGTGCTTGAGATGTGCTCAGGAAAACAATGCGCAAGGAAGCTACATAAATACTTGCATGCAGGAGCGCCAGAACGCAGGGGCCAACCATCACTTTTTATGTCCTCCCACTTTTTACAGGCTGTAAGGGAGAGCCATGGAATGGGAAGGGAGAAGAGGGGAGCAGAGGAGTGGAGTGAGCAGTGGGCGAGTTCTTGGGGGGAAAGAGGTGGTGCAAGGGCAGGGCCTCAAAGGGAAGGGGTGGTGTAGGGGGTGGAAATACGGTTCAGGCACTGGTGGCCCCCTACTTTTAGGGAGCTTCCACTGCTCCTGCTTACACAGCCCCTGTGAGAGGAAAAGGAAGATAACGTCACCGGGCTAATGGTACTGTTATGGAAGGAGTTACCAGATTGCGCTGTTATACAGTTTTACAGTTTTTTTAAATGTATGAATGGTATAGTTTTCAGTAAACAGAGTACAGTTTAAAACAAACAAAAGAAAGTATTACTTCACACAATGCCCAGTCAATCTGTGGAACTTCTTGCTATAGGATGTTGTGAAGGCCAAGACTTTAACAGGGTTAAAAAAAAAACCTAAATCAATTCATGGAGGATATGTCCATCAGTGGCTATTAGTCAGGATGGGCAGGGATGTTGTCCCTAGCCTCTGTTTGCCAGAAGCTAGGAATGAGCACCAGGGAATGGATTACTTGATGATTATCTGTTCTGTTCATTCCCTCTAGGACACCTGGCATTGGCCACTGTCAGAAGACAGGATATTGGATTAAATGGATCTTTGCCCGGTATGGCTGTTCTTACGTTCCTCCAAAAAATGCCTGTTGTTTAGTTTTGTGATATGGCTTCTTTTTGGGTGAGCTGTATTAAGCAGCAAGAGAGTTTGTTTCTGCCTTAATGTCTCTGACTAAAGTCAAATCTTGAGGCTCCTTGGAAACCAGACACTGGATATTGAATATGTGCTGTTTGTGAACACCTCTCTTCCAGGATTGGGTACATAGTGAAATAAAATAAGGTAAACTAAGAAAGCACCCAGACTCCCCAATACCAATTTCTTCTCCAACAGGAAACCTAGATCACTTTGTGGGGGAATATAAAGGTCAAGTTATGAGGTCAAGTTCACTTTCAAGGCCCTCTGTGCCCTATCCCTGCTCTGCCATAAATCTCAACTGTTGAGTGGTCAACGCTCAACTGATTGGCTCATAATACCAACTTCCATCACCCACTTGTTAAATTTTCAAGCAAGCATGTTCTTGCAGTCTCCCATGCTGCCTGTCAGGCATAGGAGGAGCTTCACATAAACATCCACAAAACCAACTCATTATCCTCCTCAAAACTCTCCTTTGTTGTGATGCCTACAAAAAATCTTGTGTGTGGTCTATTGCTATGCTGTGACCAGTTTTGATCATGTTGACCTGCATTGTTTCCTTGTACTCCCTCTCCCATCTATCTGTATCCATCTGTTGCCTCATGTCTTATATTTAGACTGTAAGCTCTTTGGACTTTGAATTGTCTTTTTATTCTGTGTCTGTACAGCACCTACCACAATGGGGTCCCTGCCTATGACGGGCTCAAATAATAATACATACTAATAACATGGGCTTGAGCATGGGGAGAGTGAGATGCACAGGTCTGATTGTTTTGAAAGAGGCAGCTGTAATATAGAAATTATATGCCAGGTAGAAGAATAGACACTTCTTAAGATGGCATTTGAGGACAATGGGAATTAATTAAAGCAAAGTGTCCTAGGTAGTAGAGAAATGATCTACCATTTGCAGCTCTGAAAATATAAAGCGGGGACACATAGAGAAGTTAGATGGTCAAGGAGCACAGGGGACAAGGATGACAAACAGGGCAAGATGATGATATAGAGTGGAAGGAACACATCAATGGATGATATCTGAGAGTGAGAGAGATTTTGTAAAAGAGAGAAAGCCAGTGAAGATCTGAAGGGTGTGTGTGGATGAAGATGTGTTCTCACCCCAGGATCTGGGGGGGTGTCATAACCTTAGTCCCAGATCTGGACCTTAGCGTCCAAAATATGGGGGTTAGCATGAAAACCTCCAAGCTTAGTTGCCAGCTTGGACCTGGTACTTGCTGCCACCACCCAAAAAATTAGAGTGTTTTGGGGCACTCTGGTCCCCCTGAAAAACCTTCCCTGGGGACCCCAAGACCCAAATCCCTTGAGTCTCACAACAAAGGGAAATAATCCTTTTTCCCTTCCCCCCTCCAGATGCTCCTGGAGAGATACACAGACACAAGCTCTGTGAATCCAAACAGAGTAACTTGCCCTCTCCGTTTCCAATCCTGGAAACAAAAAGTACTTCCCTATTTCCCCAGAGGGAATGCAAAATCAGGCTAGCCAATACAACCCACACACAGCTCTACCCCCTGATTTCTTCCTCCCACCAATTCCCTGGTGAGTACAGACTTAATTTCCCTGAAGTAAAGAAAACTCCAACAGGTCTTAAAAGAAAGCTTTATATAAAAAAGAAAGAAAAATACATACAAATGTTCTCTCTGTATAAGATGATACAACACAGGGCTAATTGCTTAAAAGAATATTGAATAAACAGCCTTATTCAAAAAGAATACAAATCAAAGCACTCCAGCACTTATATTCATGCAAATACCAAAGAAAAGAAACCATATAACTTACTATCTGATCTCTTTGTCCTTACACTTAGAAACAGAAGATTAGAAAATAGAACTACTTCTCCAAAGCTCAGAGGAAGCAGGCAGGCAGACAAAAGACTCAGACACACAATTCCCTTCACCCAAAGTTGAAAAAATCCGGTTTCCTGATTGGTTCTCTGGTCAGGTGTTTCAGGTGAAAGAGACATTAACCCTTAGCTATCTGTTTATGACAGGGGGGAAGAGAAGACATTATATTTAGAGATAAAAGGCTGTGTGGTGAAGCAGGGGAACCACCCACTAGCACACAAGGGGTTAAGGAGAGCCTTTGTCCCCAGCTAGCCCCGCCATGTTATATCTGCAGCCAATGCCTGGCCAGGAGGGGGAAGAAAAGAAGGGAGCCTGGCTCAGTACAGGACTGACTGGTGATGAGGCAGGAGCTAGCTGTCTCTCTTCCTGAAGGGACAGAGCACCGACCTGCCAACCAGGGTAGCCACCTGGAAGCAAGCACTGGCTCCTCAACCAAGGGAGATGGCGAAGGAACCCCCAGCACTGGAGGTAACTAACTGAGTGACACACAGAGACATTGTGGTTCTCATCCCACCAGCTTGCAGCTGCCCCTCCTGAAGGAGCCTGGGACCACAGCAAGGTGCCGTCCAGACCCAAGAAGGAATGCTGCAGGAAGCAAGCCACCCACTAGATGAGACTAGAAGGGCTACACTCCAAACTGAATAGACTAACAACTGGGCTAGAACCTGTGGAGAAGGAGGGCCCAGGTCCCCGTCCATCTCCCTCCACAGCCTTAAAGGCTAAGTCCATTCAGCCAGCTTGGGGCTGAGAACTAGGCAATCTAACCCCTAGGCCACCCAAGCCCTGGTTACAGACTGCAAGGTGGCTCCCAAAACTCAAGTCCCTTGAGACTTTTGGCATATTCAGCTTCTACTGACCCTGGAATCCCCCAAATAGCTCACAAGAGTACTTTGTAGCTCCAGACAGAGACAAGCAGTAAAATCCTGTGGTAATAAACACATACAAAAGCTTGCACGCCCACAGCAGCAGTGTTTTTGGCTAAATAAAATAAACAAAACTGGCAATTAAACCCAATTTCTTCTAACCTTGCTTTGACTTCCTTGTTCCGGAGGGAAAGCTAAAGAAAGTAACTTTCCTCTTGTTACTGCAGGAAGGAAGATGCGAGTGAAGCACAAGAGAGGCTAGTTTTGCATTATTTTCAGCCCCCAAGCAGTTCACAGCACTGCTAGGAGACAAGGGGAAGCCATGGGTTAGTAGGTGGCAGTAGAAGTTAGCTCTTCTGGCTACGAGTGACACACAACTTCTCAGGCAGGCCTTGTACAAGATGATCACAAGATATTAAAAGAAACTCTCAAACACAACAACATGAACCCTCTCACCACCAAAACCAACGTGCTGTAAAATGAAAGAGGAGATCAGAGGGGATTATCACAGAAGAAACCCTGGAGGACAGCACCACAGAAGAAACCCTGGAGGACAGCACATTGGGTTGAAAAGGGATGGAGCAAGATAAGGGTTTATGAAGCATAAAATCATGTAGATGTCAAAATATTAGCAACATCAAGCTTTAAAAAAAGACAGAGATTGAGACGAAGGCAGTTCAGCAAAGAGGATTTCAGCAGGTCCTGTGCAAAGGAGGAGGAGGAGGATGGTGGGGTGGCAGGGGAAGGAAGAGGAATTAAGCTGTACTGGGTGAACAGAAGAACAGCATTTGAGAAAAGGAGAGTAGGGAGATGGGAGTGTATGCCACAGACCTGGACTTAGGTGTTCATGCCTAGTGACTATAGCAGGAGTCATGCTTAGTGGTTGGAGCTGTAGGCAGTAGCCAGGAATAGGAGCTCAGGGTCAGAGCTGGAGTCAGAGACCATATGCCAAAGCCAAAAGTCAGAGTTGGAATTAGATGTCAGGAATCAGAGCTCAGAGTCAGAAGTGGAGTCAGAGGCCAGATCCAGAGGAGACCCGAATCTGAAGCCAGAACCTGGCCATGCAGGAGGACAACAACAGCAGAAAAGATAAACTACTATTTTTTACCTTATTAGAGAATAAGGCAGAAAGGTCTGCACCACTCTGAACCTCATCTGCCTCAAGCTACATACCCGTCCTAGGAGCCCTGGGGACCCGTTATTCTGCCAAACAGAATGAACCTGGATTGACACAGGGTTTTCACTAGTGACCAATCCACAGAGGAAGAGTGATAGACCCCTATGTTACTCCTTATGCGCGTGGGCTGCTATATGCAATTTTGTTGATTTGACAGACTCTCTAATTTGGGACAGGACAGTCTGTGGCACTTGGGATCACCACCTGCAGGAATGGCAGTTCTAGGAGGACGATCTCATGTTAAACAGACGCTTAGACAAGGGTGTCAAGAGAAAGGCGGAAAGCTCCAGAAGCCACAAGACCTGTCTGAAGTACATGCAGTGAGACATAGCAAAGGAGAGCAGGTGGCCAGCAGTCTGCACCCATAGAGAGATGCATTTATTGTAGGAGGCAGCATGAGCAGGTAAAGAGATGCGCCCCACACTAGGACAGCATTGCAAGGGAAGTGGGAAGTTGAAACACTATAGCAGTGTGTGCAAGAGCAGGAGGTCTCAGAAAGATTCAGTCAGACTTATACAGGATGGGGATGGCCCATCTGATAGCCGTGATGACATCATGACTCTCTCCTTGAGTTCAAGAGCATATCAGATTTAGGCTGTCAGGACAGGAAAGCAACAAGGACAATGCCAACCTCTGTGCATGCCCCAATGTTAAAATGGAAACGCTCTGTGATTGCAGGAGGCCCAGCTATCTAGCTGAAATGTGATTTCCTGAAGCGAATTGGACTCAGATATACTTGTTACAAAGAGTAGGAACAATCTAATAATATACAATGAAAGCATAATGCAGCCCGTAGCAAAATGTGCCCACCTAGTTATTATCCCAAAAAGTAACAGATGGCAGGGCTGCCCAGAGGATTCAGGGGGTCTGGGGCAAAGGGGGGGGGAGCGGACATAAAAAAGGTGCCATCCACTGTGGTGCTTATACTCACCGAGTGGCACTCCAAGTCTTCGGTGGTGGCAGGTCCTTCACTTGCTCCGAGTCTTGGGCAGCACGGAAGGACCCGCCGTCGAAGTGCCTCCGAAGACCCAGAGAGAGTGAGAGGCCCGCTGCTGTCACCGCCGAAGCCCAGGACCGCCGCTGGGTGAGTAAAAATTAAAAAGACGCCTCTAGCCAGGGAAAGGATTCTTGGCCAGGGCTCGCGGGGCCCCTGTGGGGCTCGGGGCCTGGGGCAAATTGCCCCGCTTGCCCCCACCTCTGGGCAGCCCTGACAGATGGTACTGACTGGAGTTTGTAGTGGTGGGTGGTAATCACAGCAGACCCTTCTTAGGGAATAGAGAGATCATCACAGAACAGGCAGACAGAGAACCACCCGGGGACCAACCCTGCAGAGAAGGAGTAGACTCCACGGAGACAGTTTGCTAGACTCAGGGAAAGGTGACAGGGAGACAGAGATAGGTCACTCCCAGAGTGGTTGCCTGTTGAGGAGACCAAACTATCTGAAAGACTATGTAACTAGAGGAGTGTGTGGTAAAGACAAGACACCAACATTGCTATATGATATCAACCTGTAGCCAAAGGGACATGGAGTGGGTGTCTTGGCATCAATTATTTGTGTTTATATTTAAATGTTCGTATAACAGGGAAAATGTATCATGAACAGTGGAACTAGAGTCAAACGGCCAGCTCCTCTGGAAGGGATGTTATTGATGGGACACCAACAGGGAATGTGGCAAGTTATGCTGGAAGCTACACAACCACATGGACAGTGAAGTGCATGGGATTTAATGAAGTTGTACTTGTTCAACTTAACCTGCCTTAGCTTCACTCTTTGCTAATGAAATAATTCCCATGGGGTATCACTGTTTGAAGCAATGCTGGCATATTTTTGGCTTAGTGAGTGTCCCTTCCTCTGTGCTGGATAATCCTCATTCTTTAGTTCTAGCACACTCTATGCTGAGCCTGGTTTGCATTTTTTATATAGGCAAAATCCAAACCAGGCTAGGTCACTTTCTGCGGGTGCTCTGGGTGACATGTAAGAAAACATTGTCCTCTACTTTGCCTACCCTTTTTTGCATCTGTATGCATTCCTTTTGTAAGTCAAATTTACAACCTTAGAAGCAAACATCATTACATTTTTATACCAAATAGATAATGCAAAGCTTTCTCAGCTTAAAATTCCCCAAAACTAATCCAAACTTTGTATGCATACCTCGCTTTTTGAATACATTTGTAATTACAGATACCTCCCTGGACTGCAGTATTTTTGTCCAGTTATTTATTAAAGATGAGCTATCAGCACGTGAATGCCTTGGACTGAGATTTGAACAGCACTGATTAGCACAGGTGGCTTTGAGTTGGGAGGGTGTCAGGGACTCACATATATATTCATTTCAATTTTGGTGACTGCCTTCAACTGAAATTTGGATGAACAAGTACATATTGTTCCAGTCAACCAACTATTCACAGTTGCACTTGTTGGAGCTAGGACATTCCATTGTTCCACCACTGTCCAGGCACTCCTGTTCCTCCCATCCATGGCTGGAAGAAGATTCAAGATTCCTGGTCTGGGACAGTATTACCCTCACTAGAATGCTGTGGAGAGCAAGAGAAAAACATTGTTTTCCTCCTAATCCGTGGAGGAGCAAGAGAGAAAAAATCTCAACCCATACTAGGCCACAGGGGACATGGGAAGAAGACACATCAAGTTGTACAAAGATGGGACAAAGATACATGAGTCATTCACATCCAGTTAGCACCCTCTTTGTACACCATTACTAAAGCACTAGTGATTGGTGAACCGGAAAACCTAGCATTATATTTGTCTCAGATAAACACCTAAGAGTTTGGATGCGTATCTGATACTCCTCTCTCCCCACCTTGTTGTCTGACCTCCTTTGTAACAAAGCCACAGAACTTTCCTGAATTAATTCCTGTTTGAACTACAGCATCTCTCTAAAAACAATCCAATTTGATTAAAAATTGCCAGTGAGGGAAAATCCACTACAACCCTTGGTAACCTGTTCCAGTGGTTAATTACCGTCACTGTTAATTTGCACCTTATTTCTAGTCTGAATTCGTGAAGCTTCAACTTCCAAGCATTGGATCTTGTTATACCTTTGTCTGCTACACTGAAGAGGCTTTTATTATCATTTATTTGTTCCCCAAGCAGGTACTTATAGACTATGATTAAGTCTCCCCTTAACATTGTCTTTTGTTAAACTCAACAGATTGAGTTTTGAGATTCCAATTATTTCAGTGCAGTTTAATGCCAATATGAGTTTGACCCATTATATTTCATTGATACAGTTTTTCGTTCTTTGACTGGAGTTGGACTTGCCTTTGGTATATATGCACAACCATTGTTTATTAGTATTATTACTATTCATTTTACATTAAGGCTCAAATACACTAGGTGATGTGCTGCGAACACACAGAAATGCCTGTTTCCCGCTTTGAAGAGCGTAAACTATTATTTGACCAACTAAACACCTGTGGATTTTTGTTTGCAGATATGGCAGCCTCAATTACTGTTTTCCATAGATAGAAATGTTAATTGATTGGAATGGCTTGAAATATCACTACTTTCTTCTTGCTTGCAGTTGTGGAACCCACAGGCTATGACACATGACTGTTTAATCTATCTATCCATTATGCAATGCCTTCTTTGAAGGTTGATAGCCCAAGTCATCTAGATGTCACATTGTGTTACCTGCTTCATTGAAAAGGGAATTAAAAAAGATGTCTCTGTTCAGGTTTAGTTCTATACATGGGTGGAAAGAGAGGGGGAGGGGCCAGAGGATCTAATTTTTTTTTTCAGAGTCAGTTCCTCCATCACCACTAAACACCCAAGAGAAACTACATTTTTTATGCATTTTCATTTCCCCCATATGCAGTTATCTAACTTTATGTTTCTCAACCTCATTAAACTTGGATTTGAGCTGACTGTCTGGAGGAATATAGCGGCTCATAATTAATGATGGCATGTTGCTTAAAAAAGAAAGCAGACATATTGTTAATGATGACATATTGCTGAAGAACGTATTGCAGTTCATAAGACTGCTGAAAATTTGAAATCTACATCAGGGCTTCAATAATTTGAGAGGGCCAAGTTCAATCCCGTGCAGGTCCACTCTGAGCTGCTCTGGGAGGGTCTGTTTCCACTATTATCATATCTGATATGCATCATTACTTTTTGCATGCTAAGGTTCAGCATGTAATGGGGCATTGTGATAACCAGCCAGAATTGCAAGGAGATACAGCTTCTTCTTTTCCCTTCAAACTGAATTTAGCTATGGAAGAGGTTAGAACAAAGATAGTGAATATCTACATACCAAATCCACCCCAGAACGCTTATGCAATAAATATCTGATTAGAAATAATATGAAGGATAGTGAGGCCCCCACAACAGCAGAGAAGGGGTTAAATAGAGCCTTTGGGCACAGCTAGCACCACACTGCTATCCCTGCTGCCAAGGCCAAGGGTGGAGGGGGACTAAACGGAGAGAGCCCAGCTCAGTTCAGGGCTAACTGGCCAGGAAGGAGGAAAATATCTGCCTTGAGAGAGCTTTGCTTGCCATGTTGCAGAGACAGGTCTGCTAGCCGGAGCAGTCATTGGGGAGCAACAGCGAGAACTCAAAGAGCAAACTCCGTTTGAAACAGAGACTGTTTGGGAACCAAGCCCAAAGGGGTCTGAGTCCATTACTGGAGCACATCACTATATCTGTGTGGGCTTTCATATCTCTCTGGTTTCATACATAGTGAGAATGTTGGTCAT
This sequence comes from Gopherus evgoodei, assembly GCF_007399415.2. Lineage (NCBI taxonomy): Eukaryota > Metazoa > Chordata > Testudines > Testudinidae > Gopherus > Gopherus evgoodei. The sequence goes on along the minus strand of NC_044323.1, from coordinate 285,106,005 downwards.
TGGGCCCTGCTCCCTTTGCGTCTCTTCAAATGTCAAGCTGAGCTGTAAGAGAGAAGCATAGTCTACCACAGCAAGTGGAGCTGATCCCCAATCCTTACTGGACACTCTCAGAACTTGCAGGTAACTGCTCCCTTGGACTAAGCCTTAGGGAGGCCTTAACAAAACAGATATAAACCAGGAAACATCAGTCGGAGAAACACCAGGGATTTTGGTGTTTCTTATTTCAGGGGGCAGCTTTCTAGGCTACTTAGGTCCTCACAGATTTCATTCATTTTAGTCCTTTAGAAGAAAGAGAGAAACATCTTTCTGGGCATTCAGTTTTCTGGAAGATGTTAGGTGTTCCCATGTACAAGGGCCCATGAACTATCCCTACGCTCCTCTACCAGACAAGAACAAATAAGAAGCCAGTTCAATGACTGTCACCTGAGGACCTCTCTGACAATGTATTCATTGCTGTGCCCTTTCTTCAAAGCTTACTTTTTAAATTCTACAGACCACATATTTCCATTGGTGCATGCTTACTTCTCCTGTTGTCGTCTTGTTGCATACTTGTATCTGAGGTCAGGATTTGGCCCCATAGAAACCGTATTTCTACCATCATGTTGTATATCAGAATGTTGTACTGCTTCTACTAACATTATTATGATTGCTGCTTGATGCTCTGCAATACTCAGGAAAAGACAAGGCATAAAACCTTCCAAAAAGCCTAGATATCTTTGAGGATGCGGGCTTAAGTGATTTATGAGCCAAAGTCCCATTGACTTTCTGTGAGATTTAAGGACCTAAGCCATTTATATATATATATTATATATATATATGGGATTTAGGCACTTTTGAAATTTTACCCCAAGATCTTTGCTTCAATTAATTTAGCCTGAGGCCCATATCCTGCATCAGTTAAAGTCAGTTCCAGCACTAACACCATCTTCATCCTTATCTGCATGAAATTAAAAGTGCACCCTCACAATGGTGTGCCTTGCACCTCGCATCATTTAGTTGTCAGGGAGAGCAGTGTCAAACCACAAATTATCCAAGCAATACAACTGGGAAACCAAGTGTGCTGAACGGGACCATATTATATCAGCTCTAAGGCTCTCCGTTCAAAAACGCACTTAAGCACATGCTTAACTTTAATTGTGAGAGTAGCCCTATTCAAGTCAAGCTAAATTAAGAATGTGCTTAAAGATAATATGCTCAAATGCTTAGTTTAAACTGGGCCCTAAAAGCAGTGAAAATTTGCTGTCAGGGTCGATTTCAAAACCCACTGAAGCCAATGGGAGACTTTCCATTGATTTTAATGGACTTTGAGTCAGATCTCAATAGTGGTGTGGTGCCTGATCTACTGAAGTAAATGGAAAAAAAGTTGACATTGGTAAATTAAGAGATTTAGTGCAGGAAAAGGAGTCAAATGAGGAGAAGGTGTTCATTTGGTGCTCAAACAGGGGAAGGAATTTTAAGCACAAGAGGCAACACAGAGGAAGGTCTGAATACGAGAGTAGGAGATGGACATTTAAAGGGAGTTAGAAAGTCTTGGAAGCAAGTAAATAGCAAGAATAGGAGAAAGAGGGAATGAGAACTCTGAAGGGAGTGGGGACAAAGACCTGCAGAGCCATGACAAGAAGTTTGAACTTCATATGAAAGATCTCATGTATCTTTAATATCACTGCACATTATTTTTGTTTCATGTGTACTATGTTGCCTTACATGCTGAAAAAATCTTCCATCAACAAAACAAATGAAGAAAAGAAAGGAATCAGACTCCCGAGTCTTTTAATAACAGATCTCTTCCCCCCAGCTTCATTTTACCATTACAAGTGACTGTTTCCTCTATTAGCAGCCTGTGATTACCTAATCAATAGTGTTGCCTGAGTAATGAAAAAGGTCAGCACAAGTTCCACCCACTCCACCTAGCATGTATGACTCAAACTTTTCTTCCTTTGTTTCCCATTGCCAGGTAAGAGGCTGTTAGTGCTCTCTGAAAATGGCAGTCTGGCTGGGTGTGCGAAGAATAGGAATAATTATTATTACAGTTAGAAGCATCTTGGGTTTTGAGGCTTTTCCTGTGATATCAAAGTTTTGTTGCTATGGAGAGGTGAAATTAAGAAAAGGAACATTCCCGCTGAACATCAGGAAAATTTAGTGAGATTTATTAGCTTGTAGAATAATCTCCCAAGTAAATGAAGGCAACCACATAGCTAGGGGTGTTTTAAATTAGACTGGATCATTTCTTTACTGTGCTAGAATGCTTTAATGCTGTCTCCTATCTCCCCCTCCCTCTACTCTTGGGAAGCAGTCCCTGTCAAAATTTGCTAAACTGCCACCTTATCTTTGAAATCCGCCTATAAAACCTACTTGTTCCTGGATGACTATAAGTCTGACTGACAGCCCTTGGTTAAGTTAAGCACCACCTGTGAGTACTAACTTATGCAAACACACCTGTGTCTCCTGTTACCATGTCCTCCAATTCCAATCCCCTCATTTGTTTCTGTTGCATATTGCCTAAATCCTAGACAGTGAGCTCCCTGGGGTAGGCCCTGTACAGTTCCTCATAAAATAAGCCTTTAATCCCAGCTTGGAATTCCTAGGCGCTACTGCAATAGAAATAATAATTAATAGGAACTGAAGAATTACTGTATGGAACAATCCTGCCTGGTGGGGAATAGTCTAGGTACTATATCCTAATGCCTTTCCCCCACCCCTAGTTTCTATGATAATAAATGTTTCATTATTTCTGTCTAGACCTAGGGAGCCTAGAAAAATTGGAAGTACAGAGTATGTGAAATTCCAAATGTACAGACTAGGGGTGGGATTTTCCAAGGGGCTCCATGTTAGCCCAAATCTGCTCTCACCAAACTCAATGTCAAAACTTCCACTGACTTCAAAGGCAGCAGAGAGATACACTTTGTATCCAACTCTCTGTCTCTTGTCCCTTAAGCCTGTGTAGATGGTACATTAAGGCAGTAGTTCTCAACCTTTTTTCATTTGCGGACCCCCAAACAATTTCAAATGGAGGCGCAGATCTCTTTGGAAATCTTAGACATAGTCTGTGGACCCTCCGGGGCTTGTGGAACATAAGTTGAGACCACTGCATTAAGAAACCTATATTCATATTTTAATAAATACTTTATAAAGTGTTCAAACAGGTCTGTTTCTACATCTATGTCCCATGACATGACATCAGACAGGCTGCAGACCTAGTTTCACATTTCCAAGTTAAGCAAACATGCATCAGTGGCCTGATTTGGATCTCAAACTGGGTGGCGTTTCAGTTCCAATAGAGGAGCCTCTCAAAAGACAAATACTCACCATGGCGCCATAGGAGCTACTGTACTCTGGCTGAGAAATGTGCTAAGCCATTGTGAGCCCTAAACTATAAAGACACCGAGCAGGTTCAGTTTGCAAGCCATGCGGCACCATGTTCAAGCAGGCTCCTTGTTCTCCATGAACAGTTCAACACGTCAAACTTGTAATAAAGAGCCCATCCTGTGGGAAGTGAGCCCATCCTGTGGGAAGGTTTTAATGTCTTTTCCTTTTCAAGGAGCAAAGTATCAAACCTGGGTGGCCACACTATCTCCAAGTGCGCCTTCTGTCAATGCAAAAGCCACCTGCAAAACTGAGCACATGGGTGCGCACTTACACACTGGGCATCCAAATTCAGGCTTGGGTGTGTGCAGCAATATACACATAAAGTGTGGGGGTGCATCAAATCCCTTAAAGGAGTTGTCAAAAAGTCAGAGGAGGAGCAACCGGAAATAAAAATGATTTAATCTCTTGTGTTAAGCAGAAATGTTTGTCGCAGCCGGAACACAGGCTCATTTTACCCTCACACATAATGCAGTTTAAGGTATGTCTACAGCACAGATCACGTAGGTGTACAAATGCCAGCTTAGATCAAGTTAATTCACTAAAAACAGCAGTGCAACTATGGCTGCATGGGCAGTGGCACAGGCTAGCCACCCAAGTACATAGCACTCCATTATTTTGCTAGGATCACGGTCAGACTAACAGCCCTATAATTATCTGGGCCATATTATTTATCGTTTTTCAAGTATCGGCAAAACATTAGCTTTCTGCCAGTCTTTTGTACCTTCCCCGGTTTTCCAAGACATATACTGTTTGCACATTACAAATGTGATCAAGTCATGATCACTTCATCCCAAACTACCATTCGTTTTTAGTTCTGTGATCAGTTCCTCTTTATCTGTCAAGATTAGGTCTAATAAAGAATTCGCCCATGCTGGCTGTAACACTTTTTGAGTCAGGAAATTGTCATCTATCATGTTTAGAAATTCCAAGGATGTTTTAGTACTGGCAGCATGAGACCTCCAGCATATGTCACTCAAACTGAAGTCCACAATAACACTGCAGCTTTTCTTCCTACACATCATAGATAGATGTATAAGGAGCCAGTCATCCTGTTCCCTAGTTTGATTTGGCCATCTATAGGAAACACCAACTAATACCCCACCTTCTACTTTATCTGTAAGGACACAGTGGAAAATAATTTTGAATTCTTATGGATCAGAGTTATCAGTAACTCAGAATCAGGTAATGTCATTTTTGGCAGAGTGCCACTACCCCTCTCATTTTGCCTGGTTGATCCTTCCAAAATAGGTTATAGCCATTGATTTTAACATTTCAATCATGTGAATCATCCCATCAAGTTTCAGTAATACTAACTAGATTGACTTTATGCTGTGTGACAGACCCAAACCAGTGGGGTACAGGAGTCTGGTAGAGGGCAAAAAAACTGGTCACTGGATGAGTAGTTTTCTGTTCCCTGAGTGACCAGAGCAGGGGCTGCACTAGAGTAATCAGGAACCTGCTAGAACCAATTCAGGCAGACAGGCTGATTAGAACACCTGCAGCCAATCAAGGCAGGCTAATCAGGGCACCTGGGTTTAAAAAGGAGCTCACTCCAGTCAGGTGAGGGGGAGCCAGAGGAGAGGAAGTGCATGTGAGGAGCTGGGAGCAAGAGACACAAGGAGCTCAGAGTGAGAGGCTGTGCTGTTGGAAGACTATGGAGTACAAGCATTATCAGACACCAGGATGAAGGGCCTGTGGTGAGGATAAAGAAGTGTTTGGAGAAGGCCATGGGGAAGTAGGTCAAGGAGTTGTAGCTGTCATGCAGCTATTACAGGAGGTACTATAGACAGCTGCAATCCACAGGGCCCTGGGCTGGAACCCAGAGTAGAGGGCGGGCCTGGATTCCTCCCAACTCCTGATCAGACACAGGAGGAGTTGACCCAGACTTTGAGGAAGATCACTGAGGTGAGCAAATCTGCCAGTAAGCGCAGGACCCACCAAGGCAGAGGAGGAACTTTGTCACAGCTGGTAAATGAATAATTCCAATTCATCTTTACTTGTTACCAAGGCTCCTAGCATTGGTGTACAGCAATTAAATAATTTCTTCTCTTCATGTTCTTTGGTTCCTTGATTAATTTTGTACACAACATCTTGATTTTTGCCCTGAGTGCTCATATCTTTCCTCTTTTATCCTGTTTTTGTTCTTATTTCAACACTCTATTCCCTTTCTACTGAGGTCGAGGCTGTCCAAACAATACACACTCATCCCCACAAAAAATGGACCACTGTTCCACAAAACCCAAACCTTACACCCTCCACCGCTTACCTAGCCAGAGGTTTCCTTCTAGAATCTTCTGCCTATTGTCTTCTTTCATTTGTGGGACTGGAAGGATCTCAGAAGATTGTGTGGACATTCTTCAGCATGCTTCCAAGTTCTCTGGAGTAATATATTATCTGCAAGTTATCCCACAACACAATGTAATTAGTGCCAGTCTGAACCATCAACAACGGATCCTTGCCTGTCGACTTCAGAAGCCTGTCCACATTCAGTGACATCTCATGTCTTGGCTCTGGGAAGACAACACACTTTCCTTTTGTCCCTTTAAGACTGTTATTTTGAATATTGATTCTCCAGCTAGGATCATCTTATCTTTCTTGCATGGTTGCAGAACTTTTTGGAGGCTAGCTCCATTTTCTTACTGGTTAGGCCAAGGTAACTCTCCATTCCCATGGAGCTGCTGGCTCTTGAGAGTTATCTTTCAATTTTCACCTTGAGGACCTGGTATGTATTGGGAACTTCCAGCTGTGTGGAATCCCTCATGGTCCTCTTCTCTCTGGTGGCCACAGCCTGCCCATCGTCATCTGTCATTAGCCATGTAGAATGCCACTCTGACCTCTTGCCTCTGGTGGTTACAAACTGCCAGGCCTCTTCAACTTCCTCTCTCATGATTCCTTGGTGGCCAGTTCCATTCTTCTTTGACCCTGGAGTACTTATGTTTCCCAAACCTGGATGTCTAGGAACTCAGCAGTGTCTCTATTTGCCCTTCCAATCCAAGAATCTTTTCTTCCACCACAGGCACCCATTTGCATTTTGAGCACAGGAAGTCTCTTCTGGCTTCAGGCAGGAAAGAATATGTGTGATAACTCATGCCTTTATAACTCATCCTTTGAACCTGAGTCTACTTGAGTGTAATGAGTCATCAGTTACTCACAGGGTTCAGCCAATCCACAGGTGATGTCCCACACAGGTGATTCCAAGGCAGGTATATAGGCTCTTAAGGGAAGCAGTCTCTCCAGTCTGTTCAACATCACTTCCTAGCCAGGAACACCCCCCTTGCCAGTAATCTCAGCGTACTGCCCTTGTTTCTGCTCCAGCCAGCATCTGCTCCAGCCTCAGCTGGCTACCTAGTGATTCTGAAACTTGTCGCATCCATTGCAGGTCATCACCACTTTTCCATTATTGGCCATTTTGAAATCTCATGTAGAGATTAACATGGTGGGAAAACTTCTCACACTTCCTCCCAGCTCTCTCCAAAATGCTCCTTGTAGCTTCCTCTGTTTGTGGTTCCGTAGTTCATCTAGCAAGTGATTTTTTTCTTAATACCACATTTCCCTGCTTGGCTCAGCTCAGCTCTGTCTCCCACAATCAGGGACTTCAAACAGCAGGGCTGATCAAAGCTTCAAGGGTCAGAGCCCTGTGACCTTTACCAAGGCAATAATAAACAGACCTGTCTCAGCAGCTTATTCAGGGGCTCACGGCCCAGTTATTCAACCCATCCACCGAGAACGAACAACCACCAGAATGACCAAATACACCAGTCATGAAGACCTGCTTCCTCCAAGCACTGAGTCTGCAACTCTGGTCTCCAGCCTCTCCTGTTAGCTGCGTCTGTTTGTGGCATGCAGACTCCCGATCTGAGTGGTTTACAGCTTGGTAAATGCAGGCTGCCCCAGTGCAGACTTTGTCTCACTTTAAGTGATTTCCCATCACCATTGCTGACAAACTTTGTCAGATTTTGACTGAGCTGGCTATCCTCTGGGAGACAGATCTGTATCAGAAAAAGTGGGGTTAAATTGGGGGAGGGGGAAAGCAGTGGTACTCTTCCAAGATCCAGCCACACAATTATCTCTGCCTGTGTGAGTTGCCACAGAGTAGATTGTGCAGCTCTCTTGCTCTACTGGACTTCTTGAACTTGGCTGCCCCATAGGAGGCTTGAATTCACCGGCATGCTCTGCTAGGCTTCTTGTGCTTGGTTCCTTGCTGATGGGGCGGGGAGAGGGGAAGTGGTGACATCTCCCAAACGCTCCCTTGGAGGCTACTGATGTCAATCTGTGAGATTTTAGCCTGCTTAAAGTCTAGCAGTGCAGGAGGGACAAGGCAGGTTCCCTGCTTGCTCTGGCTCCATGACACCCAGAAGGCAGCCAGCATGTCCCCGTGGCCCCTGGGGGGTTTCCACATGCTGCCCCTGCCTACTAGCACTGCCCCCACAGTTCCCATTGGCCGGGAACGGAGGTGCTTGCAGGCAAGGGAAGCCCATGGAGTCCCCTCCCCACCCTGCAGGGATGTGCTGGCTGCTTCCACAAGCAGTGCGGGGTCAGGGCAGGTAGGGACCCTGCCTTAGCCCTGCCGCTCCATCAACCGGAGTAAGTTCTGCATAGCCTGAGCTTGGACCCCTCACCCCCTCGTACACCTCAATCCCAGCCCGGAGCCCCCTCCTGCACCCGAACTCTGTCCCAGAGCCTGTGTACTGCTTACAAACACCGGTTGTCAGCAGGGGGGATAGAACTCATTTAAAGACTCATTTAACTCTCTCTCTAAGTGGTTTCCATGCCACTAGATGGGACAGAACACCACACCCAGAATGCATGTGGCTTACACCAGCACCTCGCACCCCTGCCCCAGTTCCAAGCCCCATCCCACAGCCAGCACTCCAAACCCCCTCCCCCTGCCCCAGCTCTGAGCCCCTCCTGCACTCAAATGCCCTCCCAGAGCTTGCACCCTGCACCCCCTGCTACATCTAAACCCCCTGTCCCAGGCTCAGCCTGGAGTCTCCTCCCTCACTCAGAACCCCTGGGCCCCGGCTCAGAGCCTGCATCCCCTCCTGCAACCCAACTCTCTGTCCCAGCCCGCTGAAAGTGAGTGAGGGTGGGGGAGAATGAGCAAGGGAGGGAGGGGGTATGGAATGAGTGGGGCATGGTCTCAGACAAGGGGCGTGGCCTCAGGGCAGGGAGTGGGTTTGGGTTTGTGTGATTAGACAGTTGGCAACCCTAAGGGACCTGGGCCCACCAGGCTGTAGTATCAGTCTCTCTCTAGCCCAAGGGATGTTTATTTATACAAAGCTTAAAAGCTCCAACAGGAGAGTCCAAGAAAGCACCAATTGTAAATAGCCAGATGACTGTTGGCCGGGGTGCTCACCTTAAAAGTGGTCGATGCAGGTTCAAATCTGTGCTTTTGGAAGTGTCCTCTTTGTCCTGATGTGTAAAGGGATTTATTTATTTAGAAATCTTAGTAAATTTTCACAGGATGAGAAACGCATTTCCCACCCAGCTCTGGGCCAGACCTTTGGAGAGAAGGAAACAGGAGAATCATTGTGCTGATCTTGCACTGGAGCAGGTAAGGGAGGAAGGATAGCACTCAGAAGGGAACCGGCAAAATAGCTTGAGAGCTGTCACTGTTAAATATGCCTACTCATGTTTCTCAGCATGTCCAGGCATATTTTCCAGCGCTCGTAAGGCAGCCTCTCCATATGCTCCCAAACAATAATTTTCAAATGCAAGCTTACTCACCAGGCCAGATTCCCCAAGCTCTCTGATCGCTCACAGTGTTTGCTTCGTTTAAGGTGACATTTCATTAAACGACCAAGGGCAGAGCTTGTTTCACCATCACATGCACGTGTGTGTAATAGCTTGGTGACTTGTTTTAAAAAAAGAAAAAAAGGAAGCAATTGGTTTTTACCTTTTTAGATGTGAATCTTTCTTCCAGACACCAGCACTGAAGTGGCATGAATAAAAGCCATGTGGTATAACAGCGGCTCTGCTGATTATTGAAATCCATAGCCGCAAAACAAACTCCTGCTCACTCCTTTTCCAGCTGCATCTGAACCAAATGGATACATTGTTGTGGGGTTACTTAGAGAGGTGATATTATTTAGTTCTCTAAGGTGACTGAAAAGTTAGAGGGTGAGATAATATTTTATCCAAGAAACAAAGGATTAAACAATGTTTGGGCCCCCTCAGTGAGTAAAATAAGCAGTACTGGCTCCGTTTACATATAGAGAAATAGAGGCACAGAAATGTTAAGTGACTGTCACAAGACTGCACAGCACTTCACTAGCATGGCTAGAACTCAGAAGTCCATTCTCAACCATTATACCATATTTCCTCACCATTGACTTCATCATCCCTGAATGACCAGTTGCTTTATCTGGCCATGTGGAAAGTAGGGAAAAGGCACTTCTGGAGCAGTGTTCCCTCCAAACAAAGGGTTTCTCATGGATCTGTTGTTACAATGGGGTTTCCTGAACTCAAAACTATGGTAACTCATCCTTGTTTTCCAGGTGGTTTCAGGATATAAATCAATGGGGATGCAGCTCCTCTGTATGATAAATGGTTGGTACACACAAGAGTGCTTTCACCCCAAAATCCTTGTTTTTATTCATCCTAAAGCACACTTCTAAAATAACTATAATCTAGAGCACCCCAAATGTAGTTACCCAAAGTCTGAGATGGTGTTAAGTGGTCAGCAGTAGGTTTCCTGTCTGTTAGACCCTATTCCTGGGCTTCTCTCCACCAGACAGACCTATCTCCTATGCAGTCTTCTCCCCAACTGAGCTCCCTCAGTCTAATTAAAAGTCCACCTCATCTGGCCAGGAGATAATTAATTAAATATCCCTGTAGGTGAAGAGCATGACTAATTGGGATTCTTTCCCTTCTGTTGCTGGTGACAAGGGTAAGCCCCATCACAATTACTATGTAGGGGAGTTAAGTGGCTCTGAGTTATTTCTCTGCAGAACATCAGTAAGAGATTCTACTTGCTTTCAGCTTATGCTCTCTTGGAAAACAAGAGAAATCCCCTGTGTGGTTTTGGAGGGCTTTCCTGCATGGGAAAAATAATCACCTATGTCTTGACTTATCCTTTATTTACTGGGGCTAAGCCAACAGGAGGGACAGTCATGTGACTATAGAGTTCCCATTTGATTCCCTGTTGGCCAGATTCCAATCTCGTATTCATGTTGAGTAATACTATACAATGCAAGTAGCACTAATGAAATCAATGGAAGCAATTCCGGCTCTACTGAGGTCAGTGGCAGAGCTCCCATTCATTTCAACACAAGACTTCTTGCAGAATAAATGACTACTCAGGCTGAGTAAGGATGACAAAATCCAAGCCTCTGTGAATTACAATAGGTAAAGGAAATATGCAAACTACTTTTAAATAGAACTGCACCAAAACACTAGTGCCCTCTCTCAATCACATACAGAGAGAGAGAGAGAGAGAGAGCACAAATCACAATGAGCTACATCAATTTGCACCATACTTTGCTTTCAGTTATATCACTGGAAATCAGAACTCACTCCCCAAAGTCAGTGTAATTCACCTACATTTACACCAGTATAAGTAAGGGCAGAATCTGTTCTGTTGCATTTCTTATCAATATTATTGCTTATTAGTTTTACAGAATCAGCTAGAGGTCCAACCAGCACTGGTGCCTCAGTCTTCTGTACGCAGCACACAGAGTGAGAGATGGTCCTTGCCCTGAAGAGTTCATGGTTTAAATAGACAAGCCACAGAAAGGGGAAACAGAGAGGTGGATGGCTTGTGCACAGCAGATCAGTGGCAGAGTAGGGAACAGAACCCATGTCTCTGAGCTTCCAGTACACTAACCATTAGACAATGCTACCCCTCTTGTTAGCTGTGTAACTCCTTTATTTCAAAGAATAAGTGCACTCTACAAACACTAAACCTGTATCCTTCCGTTCTGGAATGTAGCCACCATGGGCATAGATGGCAGCTGCCCAACGATCAGTGCACAGCTTACTCTTCAGAGTAGGGCTAAAACACCATGGAATCATTAATGTGCCAAGAGGTGTTTAGGATATGCAATTAAAAACCTTTGCCAGCTAACTGGGGCTCCAAGGCTTGGGCTGCGGGGCTGTTTAATTGCAGTCTAGACTCCCACATGGCAGGATCCTAAAGCATGGGCACCAGTCACGGATTTAAATTAAACAGCCCCACAGCCTGAGCCCTGCTCTCTCAGGCCAGCTGCGAGTGTCTAACTGCAGTGAAAACATACCCTTAATGTACATGCAGAGTACGTAATACTTCGGTTTTAAGGCTTCGTCAAAAAAAAACAAAAAACACTACCACCCTCTTCCCCTGCAAACTGTATATCTAACATACATATGTAAATTAACAACGGATTAAAAGTTCAGTCAACCACACTACATTTCAATCTTGGGGTTGCAGGGAGTTGAGTTATTTCACACCTGAATGCTTACACCACTAAACCATCACCTTCTGGCTAGAAGGTCTAGCTTCCAGGAAGACAGCATGGCAGAGTATGTCTAAGATTGCAGGTTTGATCTTATTATGTTAAAAAAAACTACCTGAAAGAAGCAGCCTAGCCACCTGCCACCCTGATTACATACTGTTCTGTGCTATAATTTTAAAACAAGCTGCACACATCCACATCAAAGCAATTAATTGCATGCTCACAGCCACGCATCCCCCAGTCATTCACGGTTGGCTTTAACAAAGTGACATATACTTATACATTTAAATTTAAAAAAATTTAAAAAATCAAGGACTTTGAGGAAGTTAATTTAAATGGAAAGATCCGTGTATGTGAAACAACAGAGCGAGCCGTATCACCAGAAGCAAATTAGCATATTCCCTTTTGGCTGTGCAAAAGGATACCCCATGCTAAGCTTCATCGTTCAGTGATGTAGAAACAGACAGTAGGCAGCAGGTCCATTGAGCCGCACTGCAGGCGTGCCTTTTTTTCTACAAAGGAAAGCTGAAAAATAATTCGATGCTGCCCCACAGTCAGTTTGGCTTATTACATTAGGGATGTACTTAAACCTGACACAGATGAAATAGTCAGATACGGTTGATCTGAATGGGGTTTCACACTCTGCTGTTGTCGATTATTTGGAGTAACCTGTCTAAACGCTCAGTGATCCATAAAGTCTAAAAAACTGTCCACTTAAATCCTTCAGCTAAGAAGACATATGGGGAAGAGAAGTGCTGATTAAGCAGGCATTATTTCAACACGAACAGTTGTTTTTCTACTCTACTGAGACACAACACTATAGGCATAATGCCATTAAACTAATACCTTGTGCTTATTCAACTCCTTTACTCCAAAGATCTGAAATCTTGTACAGATGTAAATGAAACCTCACAAAACCCCTGTGCACTAGACTAGATTCTTTAACTAGAGACCAGGCTGAGACCTAATGGAAGGCAGAGATTATTCCACAGCTGTCTGCTGTGGGATCCTTACACCTGCCTGTGAGGCATCTAGTGCTGGTTGCTGTAAAGATACTCAACTAGATGGACCTCAGGGATAATCTATTCTGGCAATTCCTACATTCCTATGAGGGTGACCCGATAGCAACTGTGAAAAAAATGGGACAGGGGGTGTGTTGGGGGGTGATAGGCGCCTATATAAGAAAAAGTCCCCCCAAATGGGACTGTCTCTATAAAAATGGTACATCTGGTCACCCTAATTCCTATTCAGTTTGTATCTGAGGTTTTGGTTTTCTGCTTTATAAAGATAAGGACCATTCACAATGTTTGCATCTAGGTCTAGTTTTGGATTCTGAGCACCCCTACATTTCGGATGTGTTTGCATCCGTGGTTTGAAGATGGGTCCCTTTGTTGTAAAAAGGAAACCCAAACAAACCCAAGCTAAGATTCCCCAGGCAGTGCATCATCATGCTTTGGTGCTGGCATGGACTTATTTCAAACAAATGTGGTTCACAGAAATTGATCAAACGTGTAACAGAAGTCAGAGCAGAGCTGCACAGGACAGCTGTGTGAAATGTGACCAGAGAAGGTGCTCAGAGGGTGTAGCTAGTTCTCTTGGAGCTAATAGAACTATGCCGGTTTATTCCAGCTGAGAAACTGGTCCAATAGTAACTAAATCTAAAAACTGCTAAAATGTCCCTGTTTTTTTGGACTTCATCACAAACAAAATTCAGCCTGGATCTGAGCCGTTCATTCCTCTTTTGATGAGCTCTGTAAATGAGTTCCTAGTTATTCTTGAAGAGCCGTATCCAAAGCCCATTGAAGTCCAATTGACTTGGACTGTGGCTTTGGATCAGGCCTTTAGGTGGAAACTACAGGAAGCTTAGGAGTTCCACTCAATTTTGATTCAGAACAAGGGAATCCTCAGCAGTTTTGCTTTGAGTTTTAGGGCTGTCAAACCCTGAAACTCAAAATAAAGTCCACAGGCTTCATTGAGGCCTTCCCGGTAATTGCTGTGTTAGTGAAGGGTGAGTGATTAGCATGGGTACCACACCAGTGGCAGTGTGTGAGGGCATACTTCATTTCTAGGACTATGGCAAGCAAATGTCTTCTTAGGATACTACGGGGGTATATATGGGAACAGCAACTACTGCATCTCAGTAGAGTCAACCATATTTGAAATTTTTGATGAGAAGTTTTTGCAAACTTTTTTTTTGCATTCCTCAGCCAGCTCCCACTGTCCTGCTATAGGAGTGCTATAAGGCACTAGTCCTTGACTGCCACCTACTGCAAAAGGGGTTGATGTCTATGGTCTTGCCTTATTTAGAACTTTATTCGTTATGTAGTCCCATTGACTTCTATGAGATATTGCAGAGCAAGGTGCTACTCGTGGTGAGTAGAGGTATCAGAATCTGGAGCTAAACGAGAGAGATGGTAAACAATGTACAGTAAAAGCGAGGAAGATTAAAATATGTACACTGAACTCTAAAAGAGACCACTCAAGGGGACAAGCATATCCTGTATATGTGTCAACTCATTTCTCTCCAGACAAGGCAATAAAAGTACTCCCTGCAGCCTAAACCATTCTAGGTACTTGTATGAGAGAAAGGATAGGCCAGGGAATCAGGCACAAGCTCAGGATTGCTAAACACCCAGTTCAATTCGCTGGTTTGCAACAGCCCTCTTATGTGACTGTTAGCAAGCCACTTTGTCTCTCTGCCTCGGTTCTCCAGCTGCAAAATAATAACAATAGGACTTTCCTTACTTGCAGGGTGTTAAGAGAATATATGTATTAAAGATTCTGCAGTGTGTTCAAACACTGCAGTAATGGGGGCCATATAAATGCTAAGGAAAAATAGATAGCCAGAACAAACATTATGCTAATCGAATGACACACAGCTGATGAACAATTTCATTTCTTGTTAATCACATAATATAAAACAATTGGAAACTTGATTTTAATTCTAGACTCATTTCACTATTTCAGTATTTTTTAAAGAGTAGATATAAATATCTCTCGACATGTAGATATAAATATGCTCTATATATACAGAATCATTAGAACACAATGACATAATACTCAGTCTTCAACGTTGTGTTAAGGTGAAATTAGCAAACTGTGAGATAAACGGTTTCTGAAGTCTCAATTCCTAGCAACTCTTTGGCGTATTAAAGTGTCAAGAGTATAAATCCTGCTTAATTCAAAAATTTTAATTGGTGTTTGATATATCTCAATATAAGCAGGATCACATAGACCCATGAGAGTTGAAAAAAGAAAGCTCTCCTTTTCATAAGAAACATAATGGTGCAAGTGCATTGTAATTTGGGTCTGGGCTTACAGACATCTCCTGGTGGTTGTACAGTTGTTTCATCGATGTCAACACCCAACAATGTCACGCAGAGAAAAAAAAATCGCTTCACTATGGAATTTACATAATACTAGAGCTGAAGAATTGAAAAAGATCCCTCATAAAAGGAGATTAAATGTTGAATTCATAATCTTCCAAAGGATTGCATATGCATGTACCTGCATGCCTCTGCATGTATAAATACACGTACACTGTAGAACAGGGGTTCTCAAACAGGGGTCACTACTTCTGTAGGGAAAGGCCCTGGCGGGCCGGGCCGGTGTGTTTACCTGCCTAGTCCGCAGGTCCGGCCGATCGCAGCTCCCATTCGCTGCAGATCGCTGCTCCAGGCCAAAGGGAGCTGATGGAAGCAGCAGCCAGTAAGTCCCTTGGCCCATGCCACTTCCAGCAACTCCCATTGGCCTGGAGCAGTGATCTGTGGCCATGGGGAGCTGCGATTGGCTGGACCTCTGGATGGGGTAGGTAAACACAATGGCCTGGCCCGCCAGGGGCTTTCCCTACACAAGAGGCGACCCCTGTTTGAGAAACCCTGCTGTAGAAATATATACACAAACACTGAGCTCTGTGCATGAGACAGTCTTATTTTCATTGTTGTTCCTAAACAGGTCCTAAGTGACTTAGTCCTGGGTGCACAAAAGGAGTTTAGCATGGGTGGTGCATGAACTCCCTGTTCGGGGAGGCTTACCCCCAGCTCTTCCCCTTCCTTACAAGGTCCCTCTCCTTCCTGCCCCGGAGCCCTGAGCCCTCCACTGTGTGGCCTGAGGAACCTCACCCCAGCCTGCCTGAATCCTGACCCACCAGTTGGCCTGAGTCCCGGCTGCCCTGCCCCAGCCCCGGGCCAGCAGGCCCAATCTCCAGGGAGCCCCAGCCCTGGGCAGGCCTAGTCTAATGAAGACCTGCTATATCAATGGCAGAGCACGCTCCCATCGACCCCAGTATTCCTGCTCCCTGAAAAGATTAAGGTAAGTCTCCTATCGACGCGGCGCAGAGAAGACAACACGGTAAGTCGATCTAGGCTACGTCGACTCCAACTACGTTATTCACATAACTGGAGTAGTGTAATTTAGGTTGACTTACTCCTGTAGTGAAGACAAGCCTTCAGGGAATATATGCAGCAACAGTTTAGCACTGCAGGATAACACTGCAGTGCTTAGGACAAAGTGAGGAAACCCATACCCTGTTACACTGCAAAGAGAATTTAGGTAGGGAGAACTACCCAGGTTGGGCTTTGGCTAAGATACCAGGGGTAACTGTCCCTAATTTTGTGAAAATTACCAGTAGATCTTTAATGACTCTACATGGTCTTGGAAGACATAGGCACTACATGTCATCTAGAACAGTGGTTTTCAAGCTGTGGTCCACGGACCCTAGGGGTCAGCAGACTATGTCTAAGATTTCCAAAGACCTCCATTCAAAATTTTTAGGGGACAGCAAATGAAAAAAGAAAATTGAGAGTCTCTGATCTAGAAGGAAGTAAAATACTCTTCATCACTATGCTGGGAGGATGTTAGCTCAATGCCAATTCATAGAGAAGTGATCTCCCATGTGGCAGAATGTAGCCCATTCTCCAGCATCAAAAAATATGGTCAGGCTTAACTGAAAGTTGCTGATTCTGTAGGTCTGGGAAACTGTTCAGTATTCACTTGGGAAACTGGCCAGAATTACAAGTGACTGTGGTGATCTGGCTCTCAGAAAAAGTGGAGAGCTAAGGCAGCTTTATTTCTGAAGGTGATCAGAGATGTGCTTATTCTGGGGGTCAGTGTGGTAAGGAAGCACGTGAGTAGACGGAGACAAAGTTGCATTTGTATTTTGCATTCAGTGCTGTGGATGACTTTATTTCTCTGCAAAAAGAGGCTGGCCACATATTGGCATTAAATTACTTTAATCCTCCCAGCTGCCAGCTGCCTCTACTCAGGGAGTGCTGTCACTTGCCAGTTGCAAGAAATAATTGCTGTAAATGAATTTTCTCCGTTGTTGTTTTTTTTTAAATCAGTAAATATAGCGGTAATGTGTGTACCATGAATATTTCCAGTTCTTCTCTCTGTTCTAGGAAATAGATTTTATGCTCCCCACTATCTTTGTGCCCTCATTTTAATTTTTGTTATAAGGGAATCTCATGACAGGGCGATGCAGACTAACATTTATCTTCTTGAAAGCACGCTGCATTTTACCAGGAAAAGAGAGCTCTGTGATGGCTCTTTCTTCCCTGAACCAATGCAAACTAGATGAATGGGTAATAACAGCACAATTTATTATTTAAAAATTCATAGACCCTTGATTCATGGAAGTATCCTTTACCCTGTGAAACTGATGGAACTACTCACATGAGCAAAGGCTGCAGGTTTGAGGCCACATCCAGTGAAGTCCATGACAAAACAGAAATTAATTCTGGCAAGTCCTATGTCCCATATTATATTATACAGGAAGACCAATGAGATGATCACAATGGCCCCTTCTGGCCTTATAATTTATCATTCAAAACTTCCATTGACTTGAATGAAAACAGGATCAGTCCCCCAGAAACTATATAATGGTCTTGTCCCATTGTTACTTAAGTCCTTGAAAAAACTCCTATTGAATTCAATAGGAGCTGGATCTAACCCTCTTTTGGGGACAACTTCTGCAAGCAAGTTTCCATGAAACACCCACTGAATTCTTCTGCACCGTGTAGTGCATCAGCTGTATGTTCTTTAGAGAACAGTTAGGATCACAGCACAAGGTGATCTGGCTATAAGGATTCCATATGAACCTTTACAATGTGATTGTCTTCTCACTTACCTTGCTTTACGCTGGTGTAATTCCAAAGATGTGGTGTTACTTCTGCATCGCACCCATGAACGTGAGAAGAGAATCAGTTCCAAAGGCTGGACAAAAGGACTGAAAAATAATTTTCTTCTTGGTAGTTTAAACCTTTCCCAGTTCCTCTTCCAGTTTGTTAAATTTAGTTGTTCGTTTGCTGGTACAGCTGCAGAATCAAAGAGCCTGCTACAATTGATAAATGGTGCCCTTACTTTCACTGAGCAGAGTCAGTCTGAATAATAATATGCACCATGCATGCAGCAGGAGGGCAGTGGGGAGATTCTGACATTTCCCCATTAAGGACTAGGTCCTCAATTGGTGTAAATAAGCAGAACTCTAATGACTTCCATGGAGCTACACTGATTTACATTACCTGGAGACTGAATCCTTTATTTCCATTTAAAAAAGAAAATCTAATTTCCTTGGTTTTGTTTTAAAATTGCAATGTTTGTACAGCAAGCAAATTATTTTAACACTGACCTTCACTGAGAGAAGCAGAGACGTTATTAATGCCCACAGCATCATTGAAGCCCACATCTGAATTGTCAAATGTCATGCTTTTCCAATACAAATCTTGGATCTATTTTCAAGACAGTTGACCAGTTTCTCCAAAGATTGTTCATGGGAGCTTCTCTTGGAGCCAGACTTAAGCATCAGGCCCTCTTTGTCAGGTCAATTCAAAATAGACAAGTATCAGAGGGGTAGCCGTGTCAGTCTGGATCTGTAAAAGCAGCAAAGAGTCCTGTGGCACCTTATAGACTAACAGACGTTTTGGAGCATGAGCATGAGCATGAGCTTTCGTGGGTGAATACCCACTTCGTCAGATGCATCTGTATTCACCCACGAAAGCTCATGCTCCAAAACGTCTGTTAGTCTATAAAGTGCCACAGGACTCTTTGCTGCTTTTTCAAAATAGATATTTTTTTTTTATTTCAGAAGGTGGAGAAAGCTACTAGCCAAGAAGCTATTCTAGATTTGATTTTGACAAATGAGGAGGAACTCATTGAGAACTGGAAAGTGGAAGGTAGCTTGGGTAAAAATGATCATGTAACGATAGAGTTCATGATTCTAAGGAACGGTAGGAGGGAAAACAGCACAATAAAGAGAATGGATTTCAAGAAGGCAGACTTTAGCAAACTCAGCAGTTTGGTAGGTAAGATCCCATGGGAAGCAAGCCTAAGGGGAAAAACTGTTCAAGAGAGTTGGCAGTTTTTCAAAGAGATTAGTAAGCAAACTATCACCCTGCATAGGAAAGATTGAAAGTATGGCAAGAGATCACCCTAGTTTAATCAGGAACTCTTCGACGACATGAAAGTCAAAAAAAGAGTTCTACAAAAAGTTGGAACTATGTCAAATTACAAAGGATGAATATAAACAAATAACACAAGTATGTAGAGACAAAATTAGAAAGGCCAAGGAACAAAACAAGATTAGACTAGCTAGAGACATAAAGGGTAAAAGGAAAACATTCCACAAATACATTAGAAGCAAGAGGAAGGTCAAAGACAGGATAGACCCATTACTCAATGAGGAGGGGAAAAAATACAAGAAAATGTGGAAATGGCAAAAATGCTAAATGACTTTTTTTTTCAGTTTTCACCAAAAAGTTTAGGAGCAATTGGACATTTAACATAGTAAATGCCAGTGAAAATGAGGTAGGATCAGAGGCTAAAATAGGGAAAGAACAAATTAAAATTTATTTAGACAACTTATCAGGGGGTAGCCGTGATTGAATTGGCCCTGTTAACACTGGTTCTCCACTTGTAAGGTAACTCTCTTCTCTTCATGTGTCAGTATAATAATGCCTGCATCTGTAATTTTCACTCCATGCATCTGAAGAAGTGAGCTTTTTACCCATGAAAGCTTATGCCCCAATAAATCTGTTTAGTCTTTAAGTTGACACCTGACCTGTTGTTGGTTTTTAGACAACTTAAATGTCAAGTCAACAGGGCTGAATAAAGTACATCCTAGAATGCTCAAGGAACTGCCTGAGTAGATATCTGAGCCATTAGTGATTATATTTGAAAAGTCATGGAAGATTGGAGAGATTCCAGAGGACTGGAAAAGGCAAATATAGTCCAATGTATAAAAAGGAAAATAAGGACAACTCAGGGAATTACAGGCCAATCAGCTTAACTTCAGTACCCAGAAAGATAATGGAGCAAATAATTAAGCAATCAATTTGCAAACACCTAGAAGATAACAAGGTGATAAGTAACAGCATTGATTTATCTAGAACAAATTGTGTCAAATCACCCTAATAGCTTTCTTTGACATGGTAAAAAAACTGGTGGATAGGGGAGAAGTGGTAGATGTGGTATATTTTGGTTTTAGTATGGCTGTTTTTATTGTCTCACATGAGCTTCTTATAAACAAACTAGAGAAACAGAATCTCGATGGAGCTACTATAAGATGGGTGCATAACTAATTATGAGTGGTTCACAGTCAAGCTGGAAGGGCATAATAAGTGGGATCCCAGAGGTATCAGTTCTGTGTCTAGTTCTGTTTAATATCTTCATCAATGATTTAGATAATGGCATAGAGAGTACACTTATAAAGTTTGCAAATTATATCAAACTGGGAGGGGTTGCAAGTGCGTTGGAGGATAGGATTATCCTTGGAGCTTTGAGTAGGGGGTTGGACTAAATGACCTCCTGAGGTCCCTTCCAACCCTGATATTCTATGATTAAAATTCAAAATGATTTGAACAAACTGGAGAAATAGTCTGAAGTCAATAGGATGACATTAAATAAGTTCAAATGCAAAGTACTCCACTTAGGAAGGAATAATCAGTTGCACACATACAAAATGGAAATGCTTGCCTAGGAAGAAGTACCGTGGAAGGGAATCTGGGAGCCGTAGTGGATCACAAGCTAAATGTAAGTGAAGAATGTAACACTGTTGCAAAAAAAGCAAATATCATTCTGGGATGTATTAGCAAGTGTGTTGTAAGCAAGACACAAGAAGTAATTCTTCTGCTCTACTCCATGCTGATTTAGCCTCAACTGGAGTATTGTGTCCAGTTTTGGGTGCCACTTTTCAGGAAGGATGTGGACAAATTGGAGAGCGTTCAGAGAAGAACAACAAAAATTATTAAAGGTCTATAAAACATGACCTATGAGGAAAGACTGAAAAAAATAGGTTTGCTTAGTTTGCAGAATAGAAGACTTAAGGGGGACATGATAACAGTTTTCAAGTACAGAAAAGGTTGTTACAATGAGGAGGGAGAAAAATTGTTCTCATTAACTTATGAGGATAGGACAAGAAGCAATGGACTTAAATTGCAGCAAGGGCGGTTTAGGTTGGACATTAGGAAAAGCTTCGTGTTAAGGTGGTTAGGCACTGGAATAAATTGCTCAAGAATGTTGTAGAATAAATTGCTCAAGAATGTTGGAGATTTTTGAGAACAGGTTAGACAAACACCTGTCAGGGATGGTCTAGATAATACTTGGTCCTGCCATAAGTGCAGGGTACTAGACTAGATGAGCTCTCGAGGTCCCTTCCAGTCCTACAGTTCTATGGATTTTATGATCCATATTTTAAAAAGGGAAGAAAGGGAACCCGGGGAACTACAGACCAGTCAGCCTCACTTCAGTTGCTGGCAAAATCATGGAGCAGGACCTCAGGGAATCCATTTTGAAGCACTTGGAGAAGAGAAAGGTAATCAGGAACAGTCAACATGGATTCATCAAGGGCACGTCATGCCTCACCAACCCAATTGCCTTCTCTGATGAGATAACTGGCTCTGAGCATATGGGGAAATCGGTGGATGCGATATATCTTGACTTTAGCAAAGCTTTTGATAGGGTCTCCCACAGTATTCTTGCCAGCAAGTAAAAAAAGTATGGATTGGATGAACAGACTATAAGGTGTATAGAAATTTAGCTGGATTGTCGGGCTCAACGGGTAGTGATCAATGGCTCAATATCTAGTTGGCAGCCGGTATCAAGCAGAGTGCCCTAAGGGCCGGTCCTGGGGCTGGTTTTGTTCAACATCTTTATTAATGATCTGGATGTTTGGATTAATTGCACCCTCAGCAGGTTCACAGATGACACTAATCTGGAGGGAGAGGTAGATACGCTGGAGGGTAGGGATAGGGCCCATAGTGACCTAGACAAATTGGAGTATTGGGCCAAAGAAATCTGATGAGGTTCAACAAAGACAAATGCAGAGTTCTGCACTTAGGAAGGAAGAATCCCATGCACTGATGCAGGCTGGGGACTGACTGGCTAAGCAGCAGTTCTGCAGAAAAGGATCTGGGGATTACAGTGGATGAGAAGCTGGATATGAATCAGCAGTGTGCCCTTGTTGCCAAGAAGGCCAATGGCATATTGGGCTGTATTAGTAGGAGCATTGCCAGCAGATCGAGGGAAGTGATTATTCCCCTCTAATCAGCACCGGTGAGCGACACCTGGAGTACTGTGTCCAGTTTTGGTCCCCCCAGTACAGAACAGATGTGGACAAATAGGAGAGAGTCCAGCGGAAGGCAGTGAAAATGAGTAGAGGGCTAGAGCAGATGACTTACGAGAAGAGGCTGAGGGAACTGGGATTATTTAGTCTGCAGAAGAGAAGAGCGAAGGAGGATTTGATAGCAGCCTTCAACTACCTGAAGGGGGGGTTCCAAAGATCATGGAGCGTAGTTGTTCTCAGTGGTGGAAGATGACAGAACAAGAAGAAATGGATTCAAGCTGCAGTGTTTGTGTGTGTGGTGGGGTCTAGGTTGGATATTAGGAAACACTATTTCACGAGGAGGGTGGTGAAGCACTGGAATGGGTTACCTAGGGAGGTGGTGGAATCTCCATCCTTAGAGGTTTTTAAGGCCCAGCTTGACAAAGCCCTGGCTGAGATGATTTATTTGGTCTTGGTCCTGCTTTGAGCAGGGGATTGGACTAGATGACCTCCTGAGGTCTCTTCCAACCCTAATATTCCATGATTCTATTATAGTCTCAACACTTCTCGTAAAAAACCTTTCAAGGTCAGTCCATTCAAGCTGGGGCCAGTAACAGAAATTCTCTAGTGGTGATGTGCTTTCTGCAGAAACAAGTACCACAAGGTTAAGGGGGCCTCCAGTTACCTAATGGAATTAGGAGGGATTTTGGCATCTGTTTTGCAAGACTCTCTACCATACATGTTGTAAGTGCAGCAGATATGGTGATAGGAGGCTAGAAAGCTTAGCATTAAGCAGCAAACCTGTGGTTTCTTTTTTCCCTCCATCCTTTCAGCTTCACATAACTCTGTCAAAATTTCAATTTGAATAAAGTAAGAGCCAATTCAATTGATTCCCTGGTGGATATCTAGACCGTGATTCATGTGGAGTTATTTATAGATTAGTGTCCTTTACAGAACCTCTAAATCCTATATAGGTTGATGCCACTTATTCATGGATAAAATCTCTGGTTTCAGGAGCTAATAGTGACACATCTCTCTATAACTTTCATTCATTTAGGGTCATTGGTAACCACTAAGGGAATTATCGAGGGCTTGAAAACAAAACAGCCCTTACAAGAGCTCAGATTCTGCCTTCAAAAACCTGCACAGCTCTCCTGCATTTTGTTTTGACAGAACCTAGACTTCATGAAGGTAGCAAAGGTCTGTGGGTCTTCTAGATATTTTTGGCACCATGTGAAACAAGAAAGGTAAAGGGGGACACAGACTCATACACACTGGCTTGTTCAAAGAAAGCTCAGCTGTTAACTTAAAACGCAACATATGTTCAGCCTCTCATCTTCTGTTCCCTGATGAGAGTGACACCAACAGATTGAGTAAGGACAAATAACAGCACAAGAATTCCAAATGAAAGGCTAGGGAAGTGTACATTACCGTACAGACAAAAGTAATGTCTGAATGGCCTTTGAATATACTGTGTGAATATATAACTCTGTTAATATTTTGCTACTTAGTAAATGCACCATTTCCTTCCAGGAAAGTTGTTGATGACTGCTGGAGTTCCACCTTGATCCAATTCCTTTCTTACCAAGATATTTATATAGTTCGACCAGACATGCTAGCAGTATATAGGATCAGATTGTGGGGACCTTAAATACACAAATTCATTTGGGGTTGGAGTGGAGGTGCAGGGAACAATTTAAGGCTTTGTAATTCTCTGTCTCAGCTATGGAACAGTTTAGAGCAGACTTGGGGTAATTAAGCTATATGATAGTTCATATGCACAAAGGGGCTGAATTAAGCTGCACAGGCAATCTTAATTTTGGCATTTCTTAACTTTTGTGTGGTTGATTTCTCAACCTTGATGTTCTTTTAATGTAATTTAGTTCAGATTTAATTTCCTAATCTAAAAAAAAAAGAAGAAATAGAATCTTTTAACCCCAACTATGGTCATTAGCAGAGCTCAGACATATAGACACACAACACAGACTTCTGCCGCTTACATTAATTGAGTAACTGGTAGCGGTAACAGACTATTATCCTCTATGAGGACTACAGATTTCACAGTTATTTTTTGATACCAGAGTTCCCATGCCTTCAGACTCTCTGCTCCTATGCACCAACCCTATCCTGTCTTCTGCCCTCTTTCCCTTACCTTCCTCACTTCCCTCTGACACAGGGTTTCTCAAACAGGGGTCACCGCATGTGTAGAGAAAGACCCTGGCGGGGCGGTGTGTTTACCTGCCCTGTCCGCAGGTCCAGCCGATTGCGGCTGCCACTGGCCACGGATCACTGCTCCCAGTCAATTGGAGCTGCTGGAAGCGGCGGCCAGTAAGTCCTTCAGCCTGTGCCACTTCCAGCAGCTCCCGTTGGCTCGGAGCAGCGATTCGCAGCAAGTGGGAGCCATGATCAGTCAGACCTGCAGATGAGGCAGGTAAACACACATGCCTGGCCTGCCAGGAGTTTTTCCTACACAAGCGGCGACCCCTGTTTGAGAAACCCTGCTCTGACACGTCATCCTCATCCTCCTCTGCTCCTATCCAACCCCCACTCTCTGGCTGCTTCAATCCGCTCTGCTCCTATTCTTCCCATGTCTCCTCTCCCACTCCACTCCTTACCCCTTTCTATTCCAGTCAGGCTGTTTATTTCTTCTCCTCCACAGTTTATAGGCATAATCTCCCTGCTTTCAGTTCTGGTGCCCAGTGTCTCTTGGCAGCCAGAAGGAGCCATTTCAGGGAAAGTCCTGCTGAGCTTCTACAGTCCTGTTCTGGGGCATGCCCCAGACCAGGCAGTCTTTGGAGAATTTAGCTGATAAACTCTAACAAACCTCTACTGAGCATGTGTGAACTGAGATGTTTTTAGAAGGCTTATAACTCATCAAAATTTGGGCAAACTGACACAGGAATGGCAATAGATACATCCCTGACATCAGGGAAACCTTGTTAAATTTTAAGTTCCTACACCAAAACATAGAGGCACAAGACCTTCCTGATGCAATGATTGTAAAAATTGTTTTAAAGTGGACACAACAGTGTATTTCCCCCTCATCTCTTCTCAGAAACAGATGGACTCTTTCAGTTGAAACAACAACAAAAGTCAGCCTGATGCAGACACTCAGCATGGGAAATTACAGCCTGAATGGTTAAAGTTGGCAAAGTTACCATCAACTGAAAACAGGGAGCTGTCGGATACCCTTACGTATACACCGCACTACGTCCATAACAGATACAGTGTACGTATGCTCATGTGTTTGAGGCTTCTAACAAAGTCTATCTGGGGAACCTTACAAGCTGGGTTGGGGTCCCTTGCCATGCCCAATTAGCACACAGTCCAGGCCTTAGCCCCTTAGTCCTTGCAGCAGGCCCCACCCTGGCAAGCCTGCTTACTTTGTTATGGGAGGGAAAAGCAGAAGTCCAAACTCAACAGAGAATAAATTTCTCCCAGGGTCAGTGACACCACATTACTTCTGGGGTGCCTGGGAAGCATAGGTGCTGGAACTAGGGGTACTGGGGGTGCTGCCAGAGCTCCTAGCTTGAAGTGGTTTCCATCATATACAGGAAATTGTCCCAGCACTCCTGCTGCGAAGTAGCTTTACTGGAGTCCAAGTAAGTCTCTCTCAACCAGGATTGCCCCTGCGGCTCGCTGGACTCTGAGCAGCGAAGGTGCATGTGTCTCTTACATGGAGGTTCCTCTCACAGCTTCAGGAGTCATTCTCTTCTCAGTCCCTTCTCAAGTCATTCCCTTCTCACTCCCTTCTCAAGGGTTCCCACTTGCATCAGCAGCTTCCTTCTTTTAAAGCCCTCCTCCTTATCATGCATGCTTGGCAGGGCCGGAAGGGCAGGGCTATTTTCACACAAAGAACCTTCCTAGCCCTTATCAGTGTGGGCTTTATACACCCCGTCACATCCCTAACGTGAAAAATTTGGCCAAAGAGATGCATGTATCTTCAGTGGCATTACTTTTGAAAGTAACTGTTTACCATTGGGACTAAGGGGTTCACAATCTTGCCCTCATTAAATTAGCGGCAACATAGGGAAGGTGTTAGTATATAAAGCAAGCTGACCCTCTTCTAGTAATTTCATTTCTATAATCTGTAGAGCTGGTCAAGTTCTCAATATTTTGGCAATTTTTGTCAGAATTTTGAATGAAAAATGAGGGAGGGAAATTGGGACTTTTTTTTCTTCCTGTCTTTCCCACAGCCCTAGTTATTTGTTCAAAAAATTTTGACACAGAGTAAATATTGTAAAGTTGGTGATAAAACACATTCGCTGAATCTTGAATTAAACATATTAACTGAACCTGTTTATCTAAAACATTCGCATTTGGGGCTTAATTTTTCCATACTTCACCTCAGCACAGAGATTTTTTTTATTGTGTTAAGTTTTAGGAAAATCCCCAATTCATCTGTTTTTTAAGTAGCCCAGCTTATGAAATCAAATAAACCTTTCATCATTGTGATACTTCTACTGTGTCACTAGAAATTCAGAAACAGTTAGAAAAACCTATGTAAATCTTATTAGTAATTACTGAAGTTTGGTATTTGCTAAGTTGGCGGTGTTGGGGAGGGGGAGAAAGCAATAAAAATAAGCAATTAAAAAAAACAAAACAGTGTGACCATTTGAAAGTCAATGAAACTTGGGCTTCTATGTCACTTTACGTGCATTTAAACAATATACCCTAGGTTTGTTAGCTCCTAGTTAGTTGCTGACTCATAAACCTCCTTACGTGGTTGGACACTAGCGGGAGACAGACAGCCTAGGTCAAGTACATATCTAATATTTCATATTAATATTTCCAGTAATCATATCTTTGTTAAACCAAAATTATTTTTTTTCAAACTTAGCAGAGGCACTTGTCCTCAGTGAGGACCTGTCCATGCCCCCATCATTATTCCATTTATACAGAAGCATAGGCATGCATGGCCCTTTAACTGAAAAGATACGACTCTGCCCTGAGGAATTTACAATCGACATTCAACACGACACAGCAAAGGGTGACTCGATATAAAGAGTGGGTGCACAAGTGTGGGAAATAAAGCCTTAAAACAGTGAAAGATCATGGGATATGCTCATTACTACATATAGAAACTGGCAGCAAGCCAAGTTTCAAGTTTACTTTGGGCCAGGTTCTCAGTAAATTAGCATAGCTGATGCTCTCAACACAAGCTGAGGACTTGGGCCTCAAAACCCTGTGAGCTTAATCCATCACAGCTTCAAACACAGTGGGTCATGTTCAACACTCAGGTGCCTCCATTAAAACCTAGAGATGAATTTGCCCTGATAGACTCAATTGTATGCTGACTGATGCCATTAGGTTTGAACAGCAGAGAATTTGAACACTTTTGACCAATATTTTGAGATCTGTTTCTTCTCAAAATGTCTGCATGCAGCTCTGAGGGACAAATATGAGTGATGCACCTGGCAGTAACTTCTCATCAATAACAGCCATAAAGTTCTTCTGGTTTTAAGTTGGCATTAAAGTAGACTGGCAGTCAAGGGTGGTCCATATCTTCTTCTACTGCTCATTTTTCAGATGGCTCTGCCGATCAAAACTGCGTCTATTGCAATAAAAGTACAAAGTCAAAGATGGAAGAAAACAAAATTCCTAGCTATGCTGGCAATCACTTTTCCCATTGCCTGAAGAAGTCTAAGCCACCTACAAGACAGAACTGAATGGAAACGTTGTATGCAGTGTTGTTGTAGCCATGTTAAGGTGGCTGAAAACATTGCCTGCCTGTTGAAGGGCAGAGATGACCGGCTGGTGAAAGGAAGAACAACACAATGAGACTAATTCATCAAAAAGACTTTTAAAAAATAATTCCAGGGGCTGTCGGGAGAAAATAATAAAAGAAAGAGAAGGAAGGGTGAACTACCAGAAGTCTGGGAACAAAGTTTAATATGCTGAAGTCTGCAAAACTAGTCACATGAAACTGACAAAGAAATTCATGCAGTGTAACATGAAAATATTTCAAGAGGACAAAGAGAAAAACAGAGACAACAAGAGGATAAAAGATTATCTGAGCAAGAGAAAATCCCAGGTGACAGCACTCAAGGAGAAAGATAACATATATATCACTGACAGAGCAAAATCAAGAAAGGAGTGGAAGAATTCAATCAAAGTCTAGTTAACAAGAAAATATATTTGCCACTGGAATCTGCTGGAGGAGTTTAAAATGGAAGTGGGGAAAAAATTCCCATAAGGTACTATGGAAAGGCTGCAAAATATATACTTAATGGACACAGAAATTATGGTATGATAACGAGAGGAGAGTGCAGTGTTCAAAGTGAATCATTTTCAAAGGGAAACCAGGAGATTTCGAAGGGGCTGAGGAGTGGATATTGTGCCTCTGGGATTTTTAAATACAGGCTGTTTGGGGCATCTCTAGAAAGTTCAAAGGAGAAAAGTAAACAAGCAGTTCTTTGGAGATCTCTTCTTCTCTGGCCTCCATCAGTCTAATATCCCCCTATCACCTCACAATCTTTTAATGCATTTAATCTCACAGTCCCCTGCTGGGTAGGGAAGTGGTGTTACCCTCATTTTGTCTGTGAAATACAGAGATAACCAACTTGCCCCAAGTAATACAGAAAGTCTGTGCTTGAGCAAGGACCTAAACTCATTTCTCCCAAATCAGTGCTCTAACCACTGGACCATCCTTTCTCTCTAGCCCTCATTAACCTCCTTTGTCCTGTGAGGTGTTAACTGTCCACTTCATCTTGAATGATCTCTTGCAACATGTGTTGTCTCTTTATGCATAACAATCTGTTCCACCTTGTATTTAGCTTTGATACTCTTTCCCAGACCTGAAGTAGAGTTCTGTGTTAGTTGAAAGCTTGTCTCTTTCATTGACAGAAGTTGGACTAGTAAAATATATTACCTCACCTACCTTGTCTTTCTCTCTAGATCAGCCTGATCCCTAGAACGGTGCATGACAAAATTTATGGGGCTCAGAAATCTAAACCCAGATCTGAATCCCAATATTGCAAAGAAACTCCCTACCTTTATAATGTGACAAATCAAAAATCCTGTTCCAAACACACCCAAACTCTTGCAGTTTGGGATTATCCCACTTGTTTAGAGGTAAATACCTATTCAAAATATGTCCCATACACCAGGCCATATAATGAATTTGTTCCATGTGCACCGTTACATTCATGTCAATGAAAGTTCAGTGTGTGGATCAAGGGCAATTTATGATCCAGTATTTGCACTGTGCATGTGAATGACCATACTGAAAGTTATAAAATAATAGGCCAAATCATGCAGCTTTTAATTAGGCAAAACATTCTTTACTCAGTGGGAGTTTTGCTAAGGAAACTACACAATCTGGCCCAGTTGCCAAACCTCAATGTATTAATTTTGTTTAGCTTTGGGTCTGTTAGAGTTCAGAGGTATAAAGGGACATCAGAGACATCCCTAGGAAGACCCTGAGACCAGAGCTTGAAGTTTTTGCTCAGTGCTTTCTCAGGGCTCATGCAGGCACTCCCATTGACATCAACAGGTGTTTGCCTGGTCAAATAATGAATAAGGGAGTTCACAGTGGGAGTTTTTCCAGAGTAAAAAGTGAGTAGGAATTTGGCCCTTGGCTTAGCTACAGTAAGAACCAACCAACACATTTAGCTCAAAACTCTTATTTTTATCAAAATGTGTTACTAATGCTGATTAACAATGTAGGGCAATATTTCTTGAATGGGAATAAAACTATATTCTCTTCCACCTCTCACCTGTGCATGAAGTACAGTAGGTAAGACAGCTTATATGGAGATATTTGACAGTGTCATGTTATAGGAAGCAAAGTTCATCTTAGGCCTTATCTACCTCTTGCCCCTCCTCTGCTTGGTAAAGATGTGGTTATACAGTACAAAACTGTAAATGCTGGCATAGCTTACTAAGTTTCAGTGAAGTAAAATAAAATATGCTGGTATAGGCACTTTTGTACTCTAATTGACATACCTGTGCTGATAAAACTTTTAAGGATAGTCCAGCTTTTATCATAAGGTGTTTATTAAAGAAAACAGATACAATTTCAAACACAAGAACGGTTCCACACACCTTGAATTCCAGCTTTGTCTGTTTTGTTTACCAGTGACCATATCTTACACAGAGGTATCTAGTGACTAAATAATATACTTCTGGCAAGCTTATTATTACAGAGGGCAGCCAGGCCAAGTTAGGTACCACTGCACTAACCTATGAGGTTGCTTACTTGTAAATACAGAGTTGGAATTTTAAAATTCCAACCATCCCACAGGAAAGGTTGGGAGGTGTTTCACAGGAATTCAGTGCTATTCAATGGAACTCACTCCACATGCCTGTTGACATTTCAAGGCTTCAGGACTGCACATGTATAAACAGAGCCTGATCCAAAGAAGACTGAGATCCAGCAGAGTCTTCCACTGATGTTAATGGACTTTGTTCAACACCACAGAGACCAATAGCAGTCAACAAACAATAAGTCTTTTTGTGTGTAAAGTACAATAGGCCCTTCTATGTTTTTCCCTAAAGTTCGGACAAATCTATTTGTAATTCAGCAAAAGATCAGCCTAATTTTTGGAATGAAAGCATCTCTATGTCATTTGCTAAATCACTAGGAAATATTACTAGCTCCCGTGA
Organism: Gopherus evgoodei; assembly: GCF_007399415.2. Classification (NCBI taxonomy): domain Eukaryota; kingdom Metazoa; phylum Chordata; order Testudines; family Testudinidae; genus Gopherus; species Gopherus evgoodei. The sequence continues at coordinate 285,075,063 of NC_044323.1, read as the reverse complement.
ACAATATTCATAGCTTGTGAAATATGAAAGAGCACTGAGGAGTGATGTTCTTCTGAGCACACACATCAAGCCAAAATGATACAAACCCACGCAAATGGAACAGTACCTTTTGATATAAAAGCAGTGTCAAGGTCAGTGCTAGCAGGGTTAGAAAAATGTGACATCTTAGATGCAAGAAAAGAACTCCGTGTGTGAGAGACAGAAAATCTATTCAAGCTGCTTATAGTGCCATGACAAAATTCTACTCGTAGTTTTACTGGGGTAAAACCAAGATCTTGTGACTAGAGCACAGGACTGGTATCCGAAGATGTAGGCTGCATTCCCTTCCCTTCCACAAGCCGGTTGTGTGAACTTGGGTGGATGATTTAATCTCTCTGTCTCTCAGTTTCCACATCCCTGGCATGGGCATTAATGTTATTTATTATTGTATTGTAGTGCCTCTGAGTCCCAGTCCTGGACTAGGACCAATTTTGTTGGACAGAGTAGAAACAAAAACAAAAAGACGTTTATCGGGGCATTGAGAGGCCTAATTTCATTAACGTTTGTAAAGCACTTTGAGATTCTCTGTTGGATGATACTGGATATCACTGTACACGACACGTGCTGTATTTTGGATAATGAATTCAGATCTCAATGAAGTTTGGCAATTCTGGATTTGGAGTAGAGTTCACGAATTCAAACCAATTGTTCACATAGCCACGTAACTTGCATTAAAGTTATATAGGGATCTCACTAAGCTACGAAGGGATCTCACGAACCTGGGTGATTAGGTAACAAAATGGCAGACGAAATTCAATGTGGATAAAGGCAAAGTAATGCACATGGGAAAACATAATCCAAACTATGTATACAGAATGATGGGGTCTAAATGAGCTGGAGTCACTGTGGCTAGTTCTCTGGAAAGATCTGCTCAGTGTGCCGCGGCAGTCAAAAAAGCGAACAGAATGTTAGGAACTATTAGGAAACAAATAGATAATAAGGCAGAAAATACCATGAGGCCATTATCTAAATCCATAGAACACTCACACCTTGAATCCCACGTATAGTTCTGGTTGCTGCATTTTAAAAAAGATGTTATAATTGGAAAAAAGTACAGAGAAGGGGCAAAAAAAATGGTTAGGGTTATGGAACAGCTGCCACATAAGGAGAGATTAAAAATTTTTTTTGGCTGTCAGATTATAAAAGAGAGGACTCAGAAGGGATTTGAGAGAGGTCTGTAAAATCATGAATGGTGTGGAGAAAGTGATAGAATCATAGATTATTAGGGTTAGAAGGGACCTCAGGAGATCATCTAGTCCAACTCTCTGCTGAAAGCAGGACCAATTCCAAAATCCCTAAGTGGCCCCCTCTAGGATTGAACTCACAACCCTAGGTTTAGCAGGCCACTACTCAAACCACTAAGCTATCCCTCTGCCCCTAATTAAGGATGTGTTCTTTAATCCTTCACACAATACAAGAACTAGGGGGTCACCAAACGGAATTAACAGGCAGCAGGATTAAAACAAACAAAAGTAAGTACTTCTTCACAAATGCACAGTTCATCTGTGGAACTCATTGCCAGGGGATATTGTGAAGGCCAAAAATATAACTGGATTCAACCAAGAATTGGATAAGTTAATGGAGGATAGGTCCATCAATGGCGATTAGCCAAGTTGGCTAAGAATCTGATTGCCAGATGCTGAGACTAGACAACAGGGGATGGATCACTTGGTAATTGCCCTATTCTGTTCATTCCCTCTGAAGCATCTGACACTGGCCACTGTTGGAAGAACAACCATTGACCTGACCCAGTATGGCCATTCTTATGTTTCTTAAAGTGTTTCTTAATACATAGGCCTGGAGTCTCCACCCATTTACACCAGTGTAATATTACTGAGTTCATTGGTATCTGTCCTGATTTACCCTGATTTAAATGAAAAGATCATTGTGGCCATAGACTTCGGACATAGGAAACATTCAAAAAGACCAAACATGCAAAAGGGGAATTTTGGATAACAGCAGAGATCAAAGGAAAGATTTCAAGAAACTATATTTATTTACATGGCTCCATTACTGTTGTATCTGAGACCTGAACACTCTTTAATAGTCTTATCTTCACAACTCCCCTGTGAGGGAGGGCAGTGCTAATAGCTCCACTTTACCGATGGGGAAATGAGGCACTGAGAGACTAAATGATTTGCTCCAGGTCACACTAAAAGGCTGTGGCAGAGCAGGGATTTGAACTGGAACCTGGACTCCTAAGTCCTAGAGCAGTGTTCTGACATCTCTTCTATCTCCATGGCCCCAGTCTGCTCTTTTCTCATTTCTAATTCAAACTATATTTAAATACTTAGATATAATATAACCTGCTGAAAAATAAATGCAATTGTAACCTTTGCTAGACAAACTCACTTTTAATACTCACCACAAAAACCTTGAGTTTGCTAATCATGTCTAGGTTTCAGTTTTATATTTCTCAAGTAACCAAAGGAGTTTTCTCTGTGTGCATATATAGTCATATTGTATTTTCCCTTACAACAAAGAAATAGTTAATCATTTTCTCTTGAAATAGAGGGTATTACTCATATCAATACGATATGGGTGTAAGTGTCATTACAAGATCACTACAAGAAGTTTCTTTATCTGAGCCTGTGCTAAGAAGTCCGATCATTGTTATTGCTAATAAAAGTAACTGCTGTTACTTGGATTTCAGAATATAATTACATGGCAAGAATGCTTTGCTGCCATTTACGTACACAACCCATGTACTAACCATATAACTAAATTAGAAATGGATGAGGTGGATAGCAGAGATTAAATCCAAATTCACCCATACTCATTGTAAGCACAGCATTCTCCCAGGATTAAGTGAAAGCAGCAAGAGAGATCACCAGAGGAGGGGCCATTTGGAGATTGCAGGGAAACATCTTTTGCAGCACTACATGGCCCAGATGATCAGAAGATGAATGGGATGGTTGATCCCATCCAATTGGTTAATGCACACCATGTTAATTCTGAAGAAATCACCCATATATCAGCCAGTTCACACCACTGAATCCAGCAGACCCAATCTCTGTGTGCCTGTAAATCTGGATTTATATGCACATACATATGTACAACAACACCCCTTCTCTCTGTGCAAGTATCTTTGATGCCTGTTATTTTCTGATGTCATGATGTTATGAGGGTCACTGTCTGAGTGCTGGTTTCTTATCTTGACAGTGCTCTACTCCAATAGCAGATACATTTCTCCCATGTAAAGAAACAGTTAAGGAGAGGAACCATATGATTAATCTGCACCACAGAAAGTTTATCTGAAGAGTCTGGGAAATAATAATATGATTTATTAGCTGAGTGAAGATGCCGCTAGTCTGTATAAATACTTTGGGGAGACAGAACACCCTTTACCTACAGTACTTAGGATGTAATAAACGTTTTATTTTCCATGACTTGTCGTGACTGCTTCACCCTTAAGTGGCGGAACAGAAAGATAAAGTGAGGGCCTGATTCAATCAAAAATATATCAGGCCTCCATGACACACAAGAGCAGAAAAAAATGTATTTTTTACCTGGATAAAGATGAAGTTTATATAGTTCTATCCTACATTATTTGTGTATCTTTTCTCTTTCTCTAGATAGGAAGCTATTGATATATACATTGTAGATTATTTTGATCTCACAGAGAGAGAGAGAGAGAATTGAACTATCAGTTTCCTTCCAAAGCAAAGAGTACAGGATTTTGATAACCTATTTAATCCTGACGGGAACTGAAGAAAGCCTGTAGCTACAGCACAGTGCAGCTATAATGTATCACGGACAGTTATAGGCTGCAGTTTTATTTAGTACTTTTATTAATGATCTGGAAGACATAGCACATTAATTTCACTTTGTAGATGGTGCTAAACTGGGAGCTGCTGCAAAACACAATGGGAGAAGGGAGAAATGATTAATAGAAAGGGACTAAGAGAAATTTGAAATACAGGCAGGCAACGAGATTCAAACTGGAGAAATGCAGACTGGGGAGCAATATAAGAACTGATCTAAAGCCTTATGAAGTCAGTGGGAAGAGTCCCATTGATTTCAACAGGCTTGGAAATGGATGTTTCTAAAGAGCTTTGAATTCCTTGAATTAAAGGTGCTCTATTCAATAGGCCAGATCCTTTGGCAAGGAGTTTGTAATGTTGCATGGTAGCAGGCAGATCCAGCAGGATTTGGGGCTGCATTTGGAGAGGTGTCTTGAACCATGGAGATAACAGGCCCTTGTTTTATGACCTTCACATTCCTGCCTGCTATTCTGTGTAGACTACAGGGGGGTTGGGTGTACATAGAGACACCGAAGGAAATGTCAGTGGTACACTTCTACCCTGATATAACGTGACCCGATATAACACCGAATTCGGATATAGTGCGGTGAAGCAGAGCTCCATGGGAGGAGGGCTGCACACTCCGGTGGATCAAAGCAAGTTCAATATAATGCGGTTTCACCTATAACGCAGTAAGATTTTTTGGCTCCCGAGGACAACGTTATATCGAGGTAGAGGTGTATATGGGAAATCAGGAATTGATCATATTTGGTGCTGTATATGTATATGAAAACACAATGCTCTGTGGGGATTTGTCACATTACTCTATGGAATGGTTCTACACTGGCCTGGGGGACGGACTATAATAAATAAAAGCGTATGTCATGTATTTCCTTTACAAAGCACTTTACAAACATTAATAGAAAATCTAATAGTCTATGCTGCGTATGCAGCATTAATATTGTTCCTGTTCATCAGAAAATCATACTGTGGGGGTCTTAATTCTACAGATTCTAACTCCTCCATTTGATTTATTGAATAAACACCACAGGATGCAGGTTGAGTCATGCACACCAGTTATTCACCCAGCTCCTCTGAACACTCAATTTTTGTAATGAAATATACATACACAGTGGGAAAATAATCTCCAATATTAACCTAACGACTAGCTTACCTAGCTGATTGAAAAAGGTAATTAAAACTAATTTGTTAATCTTAATTGTACTAAATGCCTAGGCGCTTATGAAGCAATATAATATGGCTGCTCTAGAAATAAGAGAACACGACAGGTTTTATTATTTGTGCTTTTTGAATATAATTGGTCAAGAAAAAGAAAAAAGTTCACAAAAATGGTAAAAAATGGTAAGTTGTTTTTGTTTCCCAGTTTTCTAAAAGGAATGATTGGTTTACATATTTGGATTTTTGGTGAGAACATTCATTTTTTAAAATTTTAATATTTTTGGATCTTTGGGAGCTTTTTTCTCTTTTTCTGCCTCGTTTCCCCCACTCGCCTCCCTCCACCCCCCAATTTTCTACCAAAAGAGGAAGAGAAAATAAAAACAGGGGGAGACAGAAATATGATAAACCAAAGAAACAAAAAATGAAAAGTGGAAAGAGGGGGGAGGAAGAAAACCATTCCTTTTCAGTTTGACCAAAAGCCTGGAAAATTGTTTAAAAACAAACATTTTTTGTTTACGCATCTGATTTTTTTTTAAAAGGTAATTTACTGACAAACACATTTTTTTATTTGACCAGCTGTTTTAAACAAAGTTTATTAGGAAAGTCACTTCAGTGACTTTAACAGACTTACACCAACTGAGGATATGGACTACTGAATCGAATTAATTGTAAAAAAAACCAGTGGAAGAATAAGAATGAAGTGCTCTAACTAATGCTGATTAACACATTTTGATAAAAATAAGAGAGTTTTGAGCTAAATGTGTTGGTTGGTTCTCACTGTAGTTAAGCCAAGGGCCAAATTCCTACTCACTTTTTACTCTTCAGATAAACCTCACAAAGCTCAACTGATATTATTAAAGCACTTTGAATTCCTTGAATTAAAACTATCAGGGGCTAGCCGTGTTAGTCTGGATCTGTAAAAAGCGACAAAGAGTCCTGTGGTACCGTATAGACTAACAAAAGTATTGGAGCATAAGCTTTCGTGGGTGAATACCCACTTCGTCAGACGCATGTGGTGGAAATTTCCAGAGGCAGGTATAAATATGCAGGCAAGAATCAATCTAGAGATAACGAGGTTAGTTCAATCAGGGAGGATGAGGCCCTCTTCTAACAGTTGAGGTGTGAACACCAAGGGAGGAAAAATTGTTTTTGTAGTTGGCTAACCATTCACAGTCTTTGTTTAATCCTGAGCTGATGGTGTCAAATTTGCAAATGAACTGAAGTTCAGCAGTTTCTCTTTGAAGTCTGGTCCTGAAATTTTTTTGCTACAGGATGGCTACCTTTTAATCTGCTGTGTGTGTCCAGGGAGGTTGAAATGTTCTCCTACAGGTTTTTGTATATTGCCATTCCTAATATCTGACTTGTGTCCATTTATCCTTTGACATAGGGACTGTCCAGTTTGTCCAATGAACATAGCAGAGGGGCATTGCTGGCACATGATGGCATATATTGCATTGGTGAACGTGCAAGTAAATGAACCGGTGATGGTGTGGCTGATCTGGTTAGGTCCTGTGATGGTGTCGTTGGTGTAAATATGTGGGCAGAGTTGGCATCGAGGTTTGTTTGAATGATGGATTGAATGAAAAGTGATATCAACAGCACTTTTAACCTAACAGTAGGTTAGATAAATGTCTATCAGGGATGGTCTAGACAGTATTTGGTCCTGCCATGAGGGCAGGGGACTAGACTCGATGACCTCTCGAGGTCCCTTCCAGTCCTAGAGTCTATGAGTCTATGAGCAGGACAGATTTTGATCTCTGTTGCCTCAGTATAAATACAGAATAACTCCACTGAAATCAGCGATGCAGAAATTACTCTGGATTATGCCTGGAGTAATTGAAATCTGTATTTACACCAGTAAGTGCACAGTACTATTATTAGAATCCCACCACATGCTACAATGTCTACATATTCTGGGCCACCCTTTTCCATCCATGTAGTAATAGTATATCCTGATGCTCAAAGTCCCATTAAGCAGCACCTGACTCCATGCACAGTGCTATTGAAACAAATGTGAATAATTACAGAGGAATGTACTGTTAAGGTTCCTTCCCCACTCTGAACTTTAGGGTACAGATGTGGGGACCTGCATGGACACTTCTAAGCTTAATTACCAGCTTAGATCTGGTTTCGCTGCCACTACTCATAAGCACTCCCTTACTTGGGTAGCCTTGAGAACTTAACCAATTTCCTGGTGAACACAGATCCAAACCCCTTGGATCTTAAACAAGGAGAAATTAACCATCCCCTCTCCTTTCTCCCACCAACTCCTGGTGGATCCAGATCCACACCCTTGGATCTAAAAACAAGGACAAAATCAATCAGGTTTTTAAAAAGAAGGCTTTTAATTAAAGAAAAGAAAGGTAAAAGAAAACCCTCTGGGAGAGATTAGCATACCAGCTACTCTCACAGACAACAGATTCAAAACACAGAGGATCTTCCCCTGGTCAAAAATCTTAATACACACAAGAAAACCCAAATTTGATAATTCCCTTAATGGTACCAAGACAAGTTACAAAGAAAATAAACATAAACCTATTTATCCCTTTCTAAAACTTACTACTCTGATAAGAGGCTGGTTCCTTGATCTTTTTCACTCCAGCTGAAACTGAAACTCTTAACAAAGGAAAACTTCCCTCCTTCCTTTTGAAACATCTTGTTCCCTCATTGGTTCCTCTGGTCAGGTGTCAGCTAGGCTAGGTGAACTTTTTAACCCTTTACAGGTAAAAGAGGCATTAACCCTTAACTATCTGTTTATGACAGCTACTATCCCAAATAACTCCAGAGCAGGAGAGGCCCCTGCCCCCTCTCCTCCCACCAGGGGTGAAGACATTGTAAAATTATTTTTTTTTCTTTAAGCTAGCCAATGTTAAAAGCACTTTAGCACTTCTCTTAGAGCTCATCCTCAACATCCCATCTGCCTGGGAATGTGCCAGGTAGGGAGCAAGGGGTTGGGAAGTGTTGGGAGGTAGTGAATTGGTTGTTTGTAGATGTGCTAGTACTGATTAGTTAATTCTAACCCTTTCCTTTCCCAGATCCTGTTTTTCTGCTCAAAAAATTCCCCCTTTGTTTTATTGTTATTTTGGGGTGTGTCATTTCTTTGTTGGGGTTTGTGTTGATGTATTTGTTTCTTGTGTACTGGAATTTATACTTCCTGCCTGCAGTAGTAGCATTACTCAGTTTCCCAAGGGATAGCATCCCTAGTGGTTAGTAGCGATTGAAGGTCTAACAGTGAATGCCAGGGAAAATGAGTAGGATCAGAAGAGGCTAAAATAGGGAAAGAACAAAGTTAAAATTACTTAGACAAGTTAGATGTCTTCAAGTCACCTGGCCTGTTTAAATGCATCCTAGAATACTCAAGCAGCAGACTGAGGAGATATCTGAGACATTAGCGATTATCTTATAAAAGTCATGGATGATGTGAGACATTCCAGAGGACTGCAAAAGGGCAAATATAGTGTCAATCTATAAAAAGGGAAATAAGGACAACCTGGGAAATTACAGACCAGTCAGCTTAACTTTTGTACTCAGAAAGATAATGGAGCAAATAATTAAGCAATCAATTTGCAAACACCTAGAAGATAATAAGGTGATAAGTAACAGTCAGCATGGATTTGTCAAGAACAAATTGTGTCAAACCAACCTAATAGCTTTCTTTGACAGGGTAACAAGCCTTGTGGATAGGAGGAAGTGGTATGTGGTATATCTTGACTTTAGTAAGGCTTTTGACACTGTCTCACATGATCTTCTCATGAACAAACTGGAGAAATACAAGCTAGATGGAGATACTATAAGATGGGCGCATGACTGGTTGGAAAACCGTTCCCAGAGAATAGTTTTCAGTGGTTCATAATCATGATTGAAGACAGATCAAGTGGGGTGTCCAAGGGATCAGTTCTAAGTCTGATTCTATTCAAAATCTTCCTCAATTATTTAGATAATGGCATAGAGAGTACAGTTATCAAGTTTGCAGATGATACCAAAGTGGGAGGATTGCAAGTGCTTTGGAGGATTCAATTAAAATTCCAAATGATCTGGACGAACTGGAGAAATGATCTGAAGTCAATAGGATGAAATTTAATTAGGACAAAAGCAGTATCTCCACATAAGAAGGAACTATCAGTTGCACACATACAAAATGGGAAATGACTACCTAGGAAGGAGCACTGCGGAAAGGGATCTGGGGGTCAGAGTGTATCACAAGTTAAATATGAGTCAACAGTGTAACAACTGTTGCAAAAAAGTCAACCAGTATTCTGAGATATATTAGCAGGATTGTTATAAACGAGACACGAGAAGTAATTCTTTTCTGCTCTACTCTGCATTCATTAGGCCTCAACTGGAGTATCATGTCGAGTTCTCAGCACCATATTTCAGGAATGGTGTGGATATATTAGAGAAAGTCCAGCAAAGAGCCACAAAAGTTATTAAACTCTTGAAAACATGATCTATGAGGGAAGATTGAAACAATTGGGTGTGTTTAGTTTGAAGAAGAGAAGACTGAGAGGGGACATGATTATAGTTTTCAAGTACATAAAAGGTTGTTAGAAGGTGGAGGGAGAAGAATTGTTCTTCCTAACCTCAGAAGATAGGACAAGAAGCAATGGGCTTAAATGGTAGCACGGGCAGTTTAAGTTGGACATTAGGGGAAATTTCCTAACTGTCAGAGTGGTTTAGGACTGGAGTATATTGCCTATGAACATTGTGGAATCACACAAACACCTGTCAGGGATGGTCTAGATAATACTTAGCCTTGTCATGAGTGCAGGGGACTGGACTAGATGACCTCTCGAGGTCCCTTCCAATCCTATGATTCTATGTCTCTTGCACAGTGAGGAGTCTCTTTGGGTGGAGGGACTAGACATCTTAAAAAAGAACGCAGCACCAATCCATGTGTGGAGAGGGGAGAATCCACTTCAAATAGCAAGCACCAGAGGGCAAACTTGAGGTGCGCATCAGGGAATGGAGTACAGTTCTTACAAAATATTGACCCTCTCTGAGTATTTCTGCTCTTCAAGGAACGTGTTTCCTTTGGAAATAAAAATAAGAATTCTCAAAATCGGGTAAGTATATCATTCATTCTGGAACCAGAAATAGAAAAAACGGACAGTTTTTGTGCACTAACTGTACTTTGCACTTCTGTAGCTCCTTCCACTCAGGAATCTTAAAGTGGTTTAACCAACCTGAATGAATTAAGGCTAAATTATAGTCTGACTTAATTTACTGTTTATTAACAATTAATTATTTGGAGATGGAGTCACGTTGAGGTTAGACTGCTGAAGTGGTTAGGAACAGAAAGGATTGTCCAGATCTTCTTTGTACAAGTATCTACTTAATCCAAAGTAAGTTTAATGAAAGGTTTTGTAGATGTAAGTCATCTCATGCATTGGAGAGTAAAAATTAATTCTAAGCTTTAAGGGTCTCAAGTGGTGCCCTCTAATGGACATGGATTAAAATTTGGTTTTGTGAAAAATGTTCATTTTCAAAATCTAAACAAACATGAGGTATTATCTGAATATAAATTAATGGTTGCATCCAAAATCCACTGAAGTTAATGGAAAGATGCCCTCTGACTTCAGCTGGATTTGGTTCAGGTCCTAATTTCTGATGGGATGCATTGTCCTAGGGATGGGGGTTCCACAGCCACCACTCCCAAGAGGAGGAGACTGGTGGTGGTGGCAGGGGCGGCTCCAGGCCCCAGCACGCCAAGCACATGCTTGAGGCAGCAAGCCGTAGGGGGCGCTTTGCTGGTCGCCGGGAGGGTGGCAGGCAGGCTGCCTTCCGCGGCTTGCTTGTGGAGGGTCTGCTGGTCCTGCGGCCTGCGGGAGGTCCGCCGAAGCCGCGGGACCAGCTGACCCTCCGCAGGCAAACTGCCGGAGGCAGCCTGGCTGCCGTGATTGGGGCAGCAAAATCCCTAGAGCTGCCCCTGGGTGGCGGTCAGGGATTCCCTCCTAAGAGGGAAGGAGTCATTCATCTGCTGTCCAGACTGGGAAACTCGAGATGTGTGCTGCTTTCCTGGAACTAGAATTCAAGATGCGACGGAGAGTCTGCCAAGACTGATTAAGCACTTGGACTGCTACCCCTTCCTACTTCTCCATGTGGGCACCAATGATAATGCCAAGAATGATAGAGGGGTGGCCAGGCCGAACCGAAGCATTCCTGTGAACCTGTGTGCAGGATCACAATGACATTCACTCAAATTCAGCCCAGTCACCCCACCTGAGCATGACAAGCAGAAAAATCACAGTATCCATGAGATTTGCCACTAGGACAAACCTGCTGACCTTCCTGTAATGAATGAGCAACCTGTAGGCTCATGCTTTTTTAACCTTTCTTCCGCCTTTCTCAAACCATTCTTTTGCTGTTTGACCGAACCCATTTTAAGAATGGTGTTTTTCCTTGTATAAGGTTTACTGATTTGATTGTGATGTGGTTGCAAAGGCAATGACAGTTGCTACAGTACCAATGTTATGGTTTTGAGAAACTTGCTCATTAGTTATAGCTGGTTCAATTTCTATCTTAAGAAACTTCATATGAGTTCATTTAATATTCAGCCTTTCGATTTTCTTTTTTCAGTTCATTAATTTGAACAGTAATCTCATCCATTTCAGCACTGAGCTACTATCATGCACAGTCTGGCTAAAATATTCTACTGATAAATCCAATAAAGTCATTTTCCTTACTCTAGCTATTTCAGTTATGAAGTACACATTACCTTAACCTTCAGTGTGCTAACGTGGCTGCTGTGAGAGAAGCCAAAAATTGACAAGAATATGGACTTTCATTTTTGGACTTTCCCATGAAAATCTTCAGTTCTGACCCTGAATTCATTACTTCTCGGGCCAAACTCCCAGGAATAAGGACCTCAGATCTGACGATTTTATTTTAAAGAAGACTGATTGTCTTGTTTATTTATATGTTACACTGCTAGGGTTTTCAAAAGGGGATTTTCTCCCCTTGCCCCATCTTGGCTTCCTTTTTTCTATTAAATTTTTGGAAACATCTCCACTATTATGATTTGCCCAGAGTTTAAGGTAATTCAGTCCTATATATTAACATACACTGGTAGCTAGAAAAAGAGATGGTGCTGTAGCTAAAACATGTAACTGGAGGATCTGGGGTTTATATCTTAGCTCTACCAAAAACTTCCTGTATAGTCTAGGGCAAGTAGCTTAGAGTGAAAATCCTGACCCTATTGAAGTCAATGACAAAGCTCTCACTGACTGCTTGACACCAGGATTTCAGCCTTGATTTCTCTCTGTGCCATCCAACCCCACCCCCCATCTGTAAAATGCGTATAATAAAATTCCCATTCTTCACAGGATTCTTGTGAGGATACTTTTATACATCATTGTGTGGTACTCCCATGTGCCTGAGGGGCTCATGGATCCATAGGATTGTATTCCTTTGGAGGATGGGACAGTGGTGAGTCCATTTCCCAGCACTGAAGGATTTGACCTTTCTAATGATATTATAGCATTATTGCATCTTCACTAGACAACGTATGCAAACAGATGGACCCTACTTTTCACTGACCCTAAATATGAACAGGGCGTTTTGTGTTTCAGTTGCTGAGTTTGTATTATCCCAATGATTCCCTTGTTTGGTGAGTCAAACTTGGTCTAGCAAAATAATAATTATAATATTTAGCTATCAAATAGGCCATAGCATTTGTGTAGTGCTTTAAGTGTTGAAATGTCTGTACAGCCAGCACTTCTCACAGCACTCTTGTGAGAGAGAAGTGTGTAAGATCCTTTGGAGCTTCTCCAACCTTACAGGGTTCGGCTCACAAAGGGTTTGGAAGAGCTTTGGTTTGTGGGACTGGAACTGAACCAGCTTCTGCGGATTAGTTTGAGGGGGTTGAGTTAAAAAAATGAACATCAAGTGGAATCCCTCGTATCCTGCCTCAGCATATCTTCTCACACACCGCCTTCCCCCTCTCCAAAGAAGACCATTTTTATGGCCTAACGAGCCCTGAAACCCAAGAAGCTCAAGGCTTTTGGGGGAACATCTAAGGGAGTCAAAAAGTCCAGTGAGATGTCAGATTCACTTCTCACATAGATCGGACAAGCCATCATTCCTGCTGTTCCCCATTGGAACGTGTAGATCAGCTGATTTTCTCTAGCCTAGAAAAGGGCTTCACTCTTTCCTCAGCAGGAGGATGAACTCCTGCAGCTTTGGGACTGACCAGAAACTAATACGTCCCTTCTCCTCAGTTACTCAAATCACAGTGAGGATGGCGTTAGCGATGAGAGGCCTCTTATGAAGCAGGAGAGGGACGCAGGTGGCTCTCTGGACCTGGAGGGAGAAGGAGAAGCTCTCAGAACATGGCCTAAATACACAGCCTCTCACTTGGAGAGAGGGGGAGCTCTGAGCAGGGAAGGGGCTGAGGAGAGAGGCCTCAGCCTAAGAGGCTGCAGAATCCCTGATGGGTAGGACTTTGCTTTCAGTGTGTTTGTCTCAGAAGTGCATGGGCAACCACCAGGTGTCTGACCTAGAGCACTAGGGTCTGTTGTAAGTGACTGGCTATTATTGGAGCTGTTGTTATTTGTGTCTATATCTACCAATTACTTAGCTCTGTTTATTGCAAATTGGTTGAACTCACACTCGTTATCTAAACCAGACTGGAAGCAAAGGCCCATGTTTATTATGTGACCCCAGCATGTGAGTGCCATGAACCTACCGAGAGTCAGATCGACGTCCTCCTGGCTGTTAAGAGTTGGAGTGCCTAGAGCGCTGTCCCTTCTGTGGTGTGGGTGTCACAGGTCTTGTCTACACTAACATTGTAAGTCAATCTAGTTTATGCTAGTTAAGTTATGTAACTTAAGTCAAAATAACTTACTTCGACTTAAAGTGCTGTCTACACTGTGCTATATCAACGGGAGATGCTTTCCCATCGACACAGCTTCCGCCTCTCCTTGAGATCGAGAACTGAAGTTGACAGGAGAGCGCTTTCCCACTGACTTAGCGGGGCTGATGAAGACGTGCTAAATTGACGGCAACGGTGCTGATTTAGTGATATAGTGAAGACAAGCCCACAGCTTATGACGTTAGCTAGTTTGCATGTTCCACTGCTCACATAGTATCAGGATGAAGCCACTTGAGGACAAGAGGAGGTGTTAGTTACAATACCATCATGTAAAAGCAGCAAAGAATCCTGTGGCACCTTACAGACTAACAGACGTTTTGGAGCATGAGCTTTTGTGGGTGAATACCCACTTCATCAGATGCATGTAGTGGAAATTTCCAGGGGCAGGTATATATATATGCAGGCAAGCTAGAGATGAGGTAGTTTAATCAGGGAGGATGAGACCCTGTTCTAGCAGCTGAGGTGTGAAAACCAAGGGAGGAGAAACTGGTTTTGTAATTGGCAAGCCATTCACAGTCTTTGTTTAATCCTGAGCTGATGGTGTCAAATATGCAGATGAACTGAAGCTCAGCAGTTTCTCTTTGAAGTCTGGTCCTGAAGTTTTTTTGCTGCAGGATGGCCACCTTAATGTCTGCTATAGTGTGTCCAGGGAGGTTGAAGTGTTGTCCTACAGGTTTTTGTATATTGCCATTCCTAATATCTGATTTGTGTCCATTTATCCTTTTCCGTAACGACTGTCCAGTTTGGCCGATGTACATAGCAGAAGGGCATTGCTGGCATATGATAGCGTATATTACATTGGTGGAGGTGCAGGTGAATGAACCGGTGATGGAGTGGCTGATCTGGTTAGGTCCTGTGATGGTGTCCCTGGTGTAGATATGTGGGCAGAGTTGGCATCGAGGTTTGTTGCATGGATTGGTTCCTGAGCTAGAGTTACTATGGTGCAGTGTGCAGTTACTGGTGAGAATATGTTTCAGGTTGGCAGGTTGCCTGTGGGCAAGGACTGGCCTGCCGCCCAAGGCCTGTGAAAGTGTGGGATCATTGTCCAGGATGGGTTGTAGATCCCTGATGATGTGTTGGAGAGGTTTTAGCTGCAGACCGTATATGATGGCCAGTGGAGTCCTGTTGGTTTCTTTCTTGGGTTTGTCTTGCAGTAGGAGGCTTCTGGGTACACGTCTGGCTCTGTTGATCGGTTTCCGATTTCCTCATGCGGGTATTGTAGTTTTGAGAATGCTTGGTGGAGATTTTGTAGGTGTTGGTCTCTGTCTGAGGGGTTAGAGCAGATGCGGTTGTACCTCAGTGCTTGGCTGTAGACAATGGATCGTGTGATGTGCCCGGGATGGAAGCTGGAGGCATGAAGGTAGGCATAGCAGTCGGTAGGTTTTCGGTATAGGGTGGTGGTAATGTGACCATCACTTATTTGCACTGTGGTGTCTAGGAGGTGGATCTCCCGTGTAGATTCGTCCAGGCTGAGGTTGATGGTGGGGTGGAAGCTGTTGAAATCGTGGTGGAATTTTTCCAGAGACTCCTTTCCATGGGTCCAGATGATGAAGATGTCATCAATGTAGCGTAGGTAGAGAAGGGGTGTGAGTGGACGAGAGCTGAGGAAGCGTTGTTCCAAGTCGGCCATAAAAATATTGGCATATTGTGGGGCCATGCGGGTGCCCATAGCGGTGCCACTGATCTGGAGATATATATTGTCATCAAATTTGAAATAGTTGTGTGTGAGGATAAAGGCACAGAGCTCAGCAGCCAGTTGTGCTGTGGCATCATCAGGGCTAGTGTTCCTGACAACTTGTATTCCATCTGTGTGTGGGATGTTCGTGTAGAGAGCCTCTACATCTATGGTGGCTAGGATGGTGTTTTCTGGAAGGTCACCAATGCATTGTAGTTTCGTCAGGAAATCAGTGGTGTCACGGAGATAGCTGGGAGTGATGGTGGCATAGGGTCTGAGTAGAGAGTCCACATATCCAGACAGTCCTTCAGTGGGAGTGCCAATGCCCGAGATGATGGGGCGTCCAGGATTATCGTTACCTCTAGCTTGCCTGCATATATACACACACACACACATATATATATACACACACACACACACACACACACACACACACACACACACACACACACACACCTGCCCCTGGAAATTTCCACTACATGCATCTGACGAAGTGGGTATTCACCCACGAAAGCTCATGCTCCAAAACGTCTGTTAGTCTATAAGGTGCCACAGGATTCTTTGCTGCTTTTACAGATCCAGACTAACACGGCTACCCCTCTGATACTTGACACCATGCAAGGCACTGCATTCAGCCATATGGAGTGGAAATCCATCAACCTCATGAAGAAGCTTGCACAAATACAGACAGATATCATCTTCCTTTCCAAATGCAAACGGATGGACATCATACCAAATGGACTAAAGGTTAAAAAATCCACTGCTATCTACATACTACACGGACCACAGCGAGAGATTATGCCATGCTCCATCAAAGAAACTGAGGAACCACCTGATCAGCATCTTATACAGCAAACAGGAAAACATCAAAAATGAGCTCTCCAACCTGGAGACTCTCATCAATAACCAAACTTCCATACAAACGGACTTCACTAAAAGAAGACAGGAGATCTACATTACTCACTTCACTTCTCTACAAAGGAAAAAGGACTGTAAGCTGTCTAAACTCCTACCTGCCTCATGGGGCCACAACTTTGGTACCCCAAACCCACCCAGCAATATC
The DNA here is from genome assembly GCF_007399415.2 of Gopherus evgoodei. Taxonomy (NCBI): domain Eukaryota; kingdom Metazoa; phylum Chordata; order Testudines; family Testudinidae; genus Gopherus; species Gopherus evgoodei. The sequence goes on along the minus strand of NC_044323.1, from coordinate 285,058,495 downwards.
GTCAATCTATCCAACTACACACTCAGCCCAGAAGAAAAGTCTGTCCTATCTCGGGGACTGTTTCTGCCCTGCCACCCCCACCAACATGATACAGTTCTGCGGCGATCTGGAAACCTATTTCCGCTGTATCCGACTCAAAGAATACTTCCAGGACAACACTGAACAGTGCACTGATACACGGGTGCCCTCCCACCAACAGCACAAGAAAAAGAACTCCACATGGACTCCTCCTGAGGGTCGAAATGACAGTCTGGACCTCTACATTGAATGCTTCTGCCGACGAGCACAGGCAGAAATTGTGGAAAAACAACATCGCTTGCCTCATAACCTAAGTCGTGCAGAACGCAATGCCATCCACAGCCTCAGAAACCACCCAGACATTATCATCAAAGGGGCTGATAAAGGAGGTGCTGTTGTCATCATGAACAGGTCTGACTACCAAAAGGAGGCTGCCAGACAACTCTCCAACACCAAATTCTACAGGCCACTTCCCTCAGATCCCACTGAGGAATACACTAAGAAACTGCAACATCTATTCAGGACACTCCCTACACTAACATCAGAACAAATCAACATACCCTTAGAGCCCCGACCAGGGTTATTCTATCTACTACCCAAGATCCACAAACCCGGAAATCCTGCACTCCCCTTCGTCTCAGGCATTGGCACTCTCACTGAAGGACTGTCTGGATATGTGGACTCTCTACTCAGACCCTATGCCACCAGCACTCCCAGATATCTCCGTGACACCACTGATTTCCTGAGGAAACTACAATGCATTGGTGACCTTCCAGAAAACACCATCGTAGCCACCATAGATGTAGAGGCTCTCTACACGAACATCCCACACACAGATGGAATACAAGCTGTCAGGAACACTATCCCTGATGATGCCACAGCACAACTGGCTGTTGAGCTCTGTGCTTTCATCCTCACACACAACTATTTCAAATTTGATGATAATATATATCTCCAGATCAGTGGCACCGCTATGGGCACCCACATGGCCCCACAATATGCCAATATTTTTATGGCTGACCTGGAACAACGCTTCCTCAGCTCTCGTCCACTCACACCCCTTCTCTACCTACGCTACATTGATGACATCTTCATCATCTGGACCCATGGAAAGGAGTCTCTGGAAAAATTCCACCACGATTTCAACAGCTTCCACCCCACCATCAACCTCAGCCTGGACGAATCTACACGGGAGATCCACTTCCTAGACACCACAGTGCAAATAAGTGATGGTCACATTACCACCACCCTATACCGAAAACCTACCGACTGCTATGCTTACCTTCATGCCTCCAGCTTCCATCCCGGGCACATCACACGATCCATTGTCTACAGCCAAGCACTGAGGTACAACCGCATCTGCTCTAACCCCTCAGACAGAGACCAACACCTACAAAATCTCCACCAAGCATTCTCAAAACTACAATACCCGCATGAGGAAATCGGAAACCGATCAACAGAGCCAGACGTGTACCCAGAAGCCTCCTACTGCAAGACAAACCCAAGAAAGAAACCAACAGGACTCCACTGGCCATCATATACGGTCTGCAGCTAAAACCTCTCCAACACATCATCAGGGATCTACAACCCATCCTGGACAATGATCCCACACTTTCACAGGCCTTGGGCAGCAGGCCAGTCCTTGCCTACAGGCAACCTGCCAACCTGAAACATATTCTCACCAGTAACTGCACACTGCACCATAGTAACTCTAGCTCAGGAACCAATCCATGC